>NC_142775.1:29395352-30016602 GCF_988280905.1 Pimephales promelas | reverse complement strand
GTCAGCTATTCTATATAACTTTAAAGTTATAGCAAGAATCCATAATAATTATTACTTACCAGATGAAGAAGTTCCTGGTCGGCAGAAAAGACAGCGGCACCACTGACACGACAAACTCTTTCAAAATTCAAATGCGCTCTCATGCACACTGAATTAAGGCTGTTCAAGGCGTGCTACATTTCTTTTTTTTTAATGTAAGAATAATAACATTAGAGGTCTAGCAATTTTACCCGTGGAACTGTGTGTCGAGTTTTTCGCGGTCAGTTTGCACTGCTGTATTTAGATTAACAGTAACTGATAATTTCCCAGAATGCATTGAAATTCTACAGTAACATACTGTCAACTGTGTGCACAGTACATAATTGTTGAAAAAACAAAATAATACTGTGAAAACAACTAAATTCTACTGTAACTTACTGTACATAGATTATACAGTAAGAAACTGTTGACAAAAACTGTATAATCCTGTGAAAACAACAGAAATCGTTTACAGTGTAGTTATGTTTAGGTTTGGGATTAGGGTTATGGGATCTTACATAAAATGGTAAAAAGGGATATATACAGATATCTTTATGACATAGAATATACGTAAATACTTAACGTTTTGTAGCTGTAAAAACATAATAATGTTACTTTTAAATGTTGCAAATACGTATATATTATACATTTCAGCATCTATCCAAAAGTACAAAAAAGTATGTTTTCTATCTTTGCAAAAAACTTAAAATACCTACGTATTAACAATGAGACCAGGCTGCTAAAATCATATTGAATTTCGTTGACTAAAACTAGACTAAAACAATTCAGATGACTAAAATATGACAAACTAAATGGCATTTTAGTCAAAAGACTAAAACTAAATCAAAATTTGTTGTCAAAATGAACACTGCTTTAGTTTGAAAATTACTTCAATTATCTTTTTAACTGTTAACTGGTTTCAATCTTATTTATGGAACAGAAAGTTTTTGTTCAGGATAGGTCATTTCTTCTGTTCTGTCGCTCACCTCCACAGGGATCGATCTCGGCGCCCTCCCTTTACTCGTTCTACATGCTACCATTGGGTTCTATATTTTAATAAGACATGGTGTTTCCTTCCATTCTTATGCTGAAGACACCACAATATACGTATATACACCTATTGAGAGAAATGATCCGTTCCCTTTCGTAGTCACTTCGAGTTACGTCAGAAGTGACGGAGATTGGGGGTTTCGCATAGAAAGCCAATCCTCTTCGAGTATTTAAACACGAGCCAATGGCATGCAATGCCTTGGGGCTGCGGAAATTTGCATAGCGTACTCCGCCCTACTCCGTGAGTATAAAAGGAGGAAGTGAACGCAACCGCAGTATGTTTTCGCTTCGGAGCCAAGAGAACCTCTTCACTCCTAAAAGCTGATTCAAGACTCTTCGAGAACGAGCGTCCTCTTCAGTGTTGGTGTGACGGCGGTACCCAGCGAGATTTTGCATTGCCTGCGATCTGAGCAGTGGTCTGCCAGACTTTGCACTTCTCCCTGGCAGCTTCAGCGCTGAAAGAGTGAATTTCTCCTTTCTCATAAAAGTGAAAGTGAAAGAGCTGCACGCGGCACGTCTTTTTAAAGATGGTTCGCCCGTGCCCTTCTGGATGTGGTAGATTTCTGTCGTCATCTGATGGTCACGAACGCTGCTTTGTATGCCTGGGCATTCAGCATGCAGCAGCAGCGTTCGTGGATGACTCATGTTCCTTCTGTGGGAGCATGACCATCTCCACACTGAGGTCGAGGCTCAATGATCTCACTAGAGTGAGAGCCCCGGTCCCCCCTACTCGATCGGCTTCCTTCACGGAAGGGGGCCCGTCGACTCGGGGACCCGGCGATCTAACGGTGACGGTGTGGGATAAAGCCCCGACGATTCCTCGGGCCACACCTCCCGCCTCAGTGCGTGAGCCAGCGAGCGCTAGCGCGACTCGGTCGGTTGTCTCTTCGGCGGCACCGGCTGCTTCGAGCAGCGCTCCAGATGATGATGTGATGTCTATCACAGCATCACTAGGCGGGCTTGAGTCCTCGGGAGAGGAAGATGCGGCTGCGTTGCCCCCTTCGGGAGTGCCAGCGTTGCCCGTGTCAGATCCCGAGCTGACGGCCATGCTGTCTCGAGCCGCTGGGAGTATCGGGCTAGAATGGAAACCTCCATCCTGCCCCGATCTCTCGCGGATGGATAACTGGTATCTGGACAAAGCTGCCGCCGCAAGGCCACGGCCAACTCCAATACCTTTTTTCCCCGAGCTGCATGCGGAGTTATCGCGCTCTTGGGGGGCTCCTTTGTCCACTCGAGAGCGCGATCTCTCCCCCGCCTTTCCCCCCCTCGACGGTGGGGCCGCCCGTGGGTACACTGGGATGCCCCCGGTGGAGCGCTCTGTTGCGATGCAGCTGTGTCCACAGAGCGCCTCCACCCGTGGTCCTCCTAAGCACCCATCCAAAGCCTGTGGGTTCTCGTCTGCTATGGCGGCGCGAGCCTATAGAGCGGCGGGACAGGCGGCTTCCGCTTTGCATGCCATGAGCACTTTGCAGGTCTTCCAAGCGAAGATGCTCAGAGACATGCACGAGGGCGGGACTGACTCGACGGCATTTAAAGATCTGCGGTCCGCCACTGACCTTGCTCTCCGGGCAACGAAAGTGGCCGCTCGCGCCGTCGGTCAGGTGATGGCCACTTCGGTGGTTCAGGAGCGCCATCTCTGGCTCAACCTGGCGGACACGCGGAGCGCTGAGCGGACTCGTCTGCTCGTCGCTCCGCTCTCCCAGGTTGGCCTTTTCGGCGGTGCGGTCGAGGACTTCGCCCAGCAGTGCTCCACCGCCCAGAAGCAGACGGAGGCCATTAAACACATCCTGCCCCGACGACCAGCTGCTGCCTCCACCCAGTCATCGGCGCAGGTGCCTCCCTCTGCTCGCCGCCGAGGACGCCCCCCTGCGGCTCCCCTCCCTCCCGCCCGGCCCCAGCAGCAGCCTTCACCCGGGCCCCGGCGTCGAGGAGGCCGCAGGCCGGCGTCTCAGCCCCCTCAGGCCGCTCGCCCCGCTAAACGCCAGGCCAAGCGAAGATCCTGACACGGGCCGCTCAGTGACGATCTCGAGTCTTTCTCAGGAGGCGGTAGCAGGCCCCCTCCTTCCCCCGGTGGAGGGCCGGGGGAGAATCTTTTGTTCTCAGCTCCCCGCTGCTCACCCACGGGTGGGCAGCACCCTGAACTGGTTAAAGAAAGACTTGACATCCTCACTGAGCTCACAGACTGGAGTGGGTGCGCTCGATGCCCCCGTGCGTCAGCCCACACACTCCTCTCTGTCTCTGAGGGCGCGGAAGGGTGCGTGTGTCGTCCCCGGGCTACACCAATCCCTTCCCCCTCTGTCGCCAGACCCCCGGCAGAACAGACCCCCGTGGAACGCTCCGCTTTCCCTGGTCCCTTCTGTCGGGGAGCGGGCTTCGACGCATCCGAGCGGGGTAACCCCTGCACGCGTGCCAGTCGACCCGCACCGCTGCCCCTCCGGGGGGACGTCTGTGGTTCGCATGACCCCGTTGGCTCATTTCCTGGAAGCCTGGCTAGCGCTTCCCGGGATATCCCGCTGGGTCATCAGAACGATCAGATTCGGCTACGCGATTCAGTTCGCACGGTGGTGGCAATGCCCCAGTCCTGAGAGCGGAGATTGCGACCCTGCTGGCGAAGGGTGCAATCGAGACGGTCCCTCCAGCCGAGGTGAAGTCCGGGTTTTACAGCCCCTACTTCATTGTCCCCAAGAAGACCGGTGGGTTACGACCGATCCTGGACCTGCGCATTTTGAACCGTTCTCTCCATCGACTACCGTTCAAAATGCTCACGGCCAAACGCATTTTCGAATGTGTTCGGTATCAGGATTGGTTTGCAGCGATCGACCTGAAGGACGCGTACTTCCATGTGTCCATCTTACCTCGACACAGACCGTTTCTTCGGTTTGCCTTCGAGGGCCAGGCATATCAGTACGCCGTTCTCCCATTCGGGTTAGCTCTGTCCCCTCGCGTCTTCACGAAGATCGTCGAGGCAGCCCTTGTTCCCCTTCGCGAACACGGGGTTCGCATCCTGAATTATCTCGACGACTGGCTGATACTAGCACACTCTCGAGCTCAGCTTTGCGAACACAGAGACTTGGTGCTCCGGCACCTAGCCCGTTTGGGCCTTCGGGTCAACCGGGAGAAGAGCTAACTTTGCCCCGTGCAGAGGATCTCTTTTCTCGGCATGGAGATAGACTCGGTCGCCATGTCCGCGCAGCTCACGAACGAGCGCGCGCACTCACTGCTGACTTGTCTTCGACAGTTCGAGGGCAAGAGTGCGGTTCCACTGAAACTATTTCAGAGGCTCCTGGGGCATATGGCATCCGCGGCCGCGGCAACGCCGCTCGGTTTGCTTCATATGAGACCGCTTCAGCTGTGGCTTCGCGATCGAGTCCCGAGGTGGGCATGGCATCGCGGCTCGCTCCGAGTTCCAGTAACTCCAGCGTGCCGCCGAACCTTCTTCCCGTGGTCGAACCTCAGCTTTTTACGGACCGGCGTCCCTATTCAGCGAGTTTCCAGGCATCTCGTTGTCTCCACGGATGCATCTACCACGGGTTGGGGTGCCATGTGCAATGGGCATGCAGCCGCCGGTTCCTGGACAGGAGCCCAGCGCCTCATGCACATCAATTGCCTCGAGCTGTTGGCAGTACGGCTCGCCCTTCGCCGCTTCCGAGCGTTGCTCAAGGGCCAGCATGTGCTTGTCCGCTCAGACAACACTACGGCAGTAGCGTACATCAACCACCAGGGGGGTCTACGCTCACGCCAGTTGTCGCAGCTCGCCCGCCACCTCTTGATATGGAGTCAGAAGCACCTGAGGTCCCTTCGTGCAGTTTACATTCCTGGAGACCGGAACTGGGCAGCCGACGAGCTGTCCCGGGTCCGCCCCATCTCCGGCGAGTGGCGACTCCATCCCCAGTCGGTCCAGCTGATTTGGGACGAGTTCGGGGAGGCACAGATAGACCTGTTCGCCTCTCGGGACTCGTCCCACTGCGCCCAGTTTTATTCTCTGACCCGCGGCACTCTCGGCTCGGATGCGCTGGCGCACAGCTGGCCACGGGGCCCACGCAAGTATGCGTTTCCCCCAGTGAGCCTCCTTGCACGGGTGTTGTGCAAGATCAAGGAGGACGAGGAGCAGGTCTTGCTGGTAGCCCCCTACTGGCCCACCAAGACGTGGTTCTCCGATCTCATGCTCCTCGCGACAGCACCTCCTTGGCCTATTCCTCTGAGACCAGACCTACTCTCTCAGAGACGGGGCACTCTGTGGCACCCTCGTCCCGATCTTTGGAGGCTGCACGTGTGGCTCCTGGACGGGACGAGGCAGGTTTGAGTTCGCTGCCACCTGCGGTGGCGGCAACCATCACTTCCGCAAGAGCGTCGTCCACGAGACACCTTTATGCGTTGAAGTGGAACCTCTTCGTCAATTGGTGCTCTTCTCGCGGAGAAGACCCCCGGAGATGTTCGATCAGTGTCGTGCTTTCCTTCCTGCAAGAAGGGTTGGAGCGCAGGCTGTCGCCCTCCACCCTTAAGGTTTACGTCGCGGCCATTGCCGCTTCTCATGAAGCAGTGGAAGGTAAGTCCTTAGGGAAGCACGACCTGGTCATCAGGTTCCTGAGGGGAGCGAGGAGGCTGCATCCGCCTCGTCCTCCCCTCGTACCCTCTTGGGACCTCTCGGTAGTTTTAAGTGCTCTGCAGAGGCATCCCTTTGAGCCTTTGCAATCGGTAGAGTTAAAGTTTCTGTCCATGAAGACAGCGCTCCTGGTTGCATTGGCCTCCATCAAGAGGGTGGGGGACCTGCACGCATTCTCCGTTGACGAAGCGTGCCTGGAGTTCGGGCCGGCTTACTCTCACGTGATCCTGAGACCCCGGCCTGGATATGTGCCCAAGGTTCCCACCACTCCCTTCCGGGACCAGGTGGTGAACCTGCAAGCGCTGCCCCCGGAGGAGGCAGACCCAGCCTTGGCACTGCTCTGTCCGGTACGTGCTCTCCGCACCTATGTCGACAGAACGCAGTGTTTCAGGACCTCAGACCAGCTCTTTGTCTGTCATGGAGGGAGCCAGAAGGGAAGAGCTCTCTCAAAGCAACGGCTGTCCCACTGGATTGTGGATGCCATTGCTTTGTCTTACCAGCAGCAAGGCCTTCCGTGCCCCCTTGGTGTGACGGCCCATTCCACTCGGAGTGTGGCCTCCTCTTGGGCTTTAGCGCACGGCGCCTCGCTAACAGACATCTGCAGAGCTGCAGGCTGGGCGACACCCAACACCTTCGCCAGATTCTATAATCTGCGAATTGAGCCGGTATCCTCTCACGTACTCGTTTCGGCCAGTTCTGGATCCGCTCAGGTGTCTTCGCTTGCTCGCCACTCCACTCCCCGGACTGGATAAGTGTGATATTTCCTCAGTTCTTCCATTGAAGCCTTGAGTCCTCCAGCACCGACGATGCGGGCACCACTGCTGTGGCTCTGGATGCTGGCTAGGTGCCTCCATGCGTACGGTTCCCCCTTGGTAACCGTCTCATGTGTATTATCCACTGTAAGCCTCTCTGAGCATGTGTCTTCCCTTGGCAAGCCATCTGCCACCCCTGGAGCTGAAATTAGTAGCCACCTGCGGTTGGTGCTCCAGTGATTCCATATGTGTTCCTATGTGGCCATATGTGTATTCGTAAGTCCTCCCTTCGGTAGGCAGCTGGTAGCATGTCCCCTTCGGGAGATGTTTCCCAGTGTACCTTGGTAATCCTGTGTTAAGTCGGATCCCCTAAGGAAAACAGGTAAGGCTCGGGGGTTCAGACTTTCGCAGGGCACTGGAAGACAGCCTGAAGTTGGCGTGATGGCACAGACCCCCAATCTCCGTCACTTCTGACGTAACTCGAAGTGACTACGAAAGGGAACGTCTCGGTTACGTATGTAACCCTCGTTCCCTGAGTAGGGAACGGAGACGTTACGTCTCCCTGCCACTTCTGCTGTATCGCTGGGTAGATGCCGAGTTCAGTCTTGGCTCCTCAGCGAAGACATACTGCGGTTGCGTTCACTTCCTCCTTTTATACTCACGGAGTAGGGCGGAGTACGCTATGCAAATTTCCGCAGCCCCAAGGCATTGCATGCCATTGGCTCGTGTTTAAATACTCGAAGAGGATTGGCTTTCTATGCGAAACCCCCAATCTCCGTCACTTCTGACGTAACGTCTCCGTTCCCTACTCAGGGAACGAGGGTTACATACGTAACCGAGACGTCTGCTTCCATTTCTCTTTTATTATGCTAAGATGAGGTTACATCTTGGCTTGCAAAAAAATTGTGTCTTTAAATGAACACAAAACTGAGGTGATAGTTTTCCCCACTGATAATTTTAAGACCACCAGCATCGCTTTGAGGAGCTTCTCTGCATTCAGATCTATGCGGGATTAGGTGTGCTTTTAGATGGGCCTTCAAAACGTGATAAATATCTTCCGTAACTGCAGTTTATCAACTGCATCTAGTTTTTATTTGAGAAGTTGCACAGATACTTGAACATTGGTAGCTGTATTTGTAAGCGCTCAGACCAGTTTACCTAAAACACCTTCAAAAAGCCATCCTGCATTGAAATGTAAATGAGTGTGGGGGGATGTGGAATCAGGGGCGTAGCAATCATTTCAAAAGTGAGGGGGACAGAATGTCAAGCATTTTACATGGTTCATGTTTACATGAAAGACTAAGACTTGTGTATGTGTTTAGTTACTTCTTAATTTTTCAGTTTTTTTTTAGATTTAGAATATGTTTCAGTGTGAAATACGGTAGAAATATCTTATTCGTTTGTCTGTTGATAAGTTTTGAACTTAAATAACAGTCTTGGAAATAATATGTAAGCATGTGCCTGTACAGTAAATCAAGTTTTGTTTGCCAGAAATCAATTCATGTAAATTGAAAGATCTTAGTTTAGCCAAGACTGATCGTGTGATCACTGAGTGAAGAGTTTTGAGAAGTTGTTCAATGTTGTATTATGTTCAGAGTTTTAGCAGTGTTGTGTCGAAGTGAAATATGTAGTTTGGAAGATGTAGTCACTGAATGCATTAATACAACTCTAAAAAGAAAAACAACAACAAAAAAGCAACCTGTAATAGCAGCTGCAAATGGGGCCTTATTTATCACTCAGAAAGAATTAGCGTTAAACACATTTACACAAACTCTAGACACAGAAGGATCATATGTTCCCCACATCACACCAGGACATTTCACTCAAAATTGTGAAATATTTCACTCATTAAGTGTTTGATTTACTCATTCAACTGATGTTCAAAACAACTGTGTAGTTACAGTGCTGCAAAAAAATGCAGACATGTTTCTTTATAAAATAGCAGACACAATACCACTGATATTGAAAAAAAAAGATCTAAATCAACTTCTAGGTTTGGGTGAAGTGAGAGGGTCACAGAGACAGAACTAAAAACCTAATTTGTCAAATAAACTCTAAAAATAAAAGATATTCAAGACTGTGGTATAAATAATTGGATGATCTGACCATAACTCATACTATCCTTGATTTTCTAACTTAGGACATTTCCTTTGTGTGTGATTGCATCGCCCTCCCCCACACTAATTAACATATCAATGCAAGATGGCTGGAAGGTGTCTAGGTGAAGTGGCCTGAGCGCTTACAAATACAGCTACCAATGTTCAAGTATCTGTGCAACTTCTCAAATAAACTACAATAAACTAGAGAAAATGCTGGGATTTACCCTTCCAAATTTATTTTGTAATGTTTTCTTTTGTAAAAATGTATTTAAAAAATAAATAAATACAAGAATTAGACTATCTACTGTTAACTGCAGTTTGTTACATTATCCATGTTTACAATACTGCACAAAATTATTCCTAATTTTCCCCTTTTGTATAGATTAAATTGGTGATTAAACTGAGACTAACACAAACACTTGTGGAGGTGTTTAGTTAAATATAATTGGTTTTTTGTTTTGTTTTTAATTCAGATTATATTTCAAAATGGTATTACTGTATAAATATTGCAAATTTTGGTCTTATTCATGTTGTGTTAGGTTTTGAACATCAGTTTTGATTGGAGAATGTAAAGATGTGCAATTTGGTCTTTATAGAACATAAAGTTCTGTTGTTGTTTGTGTTAAGTGTGAAATACATTCATGTAAATTGAAAGACGCCATTGAATAAAAAAATTCCAAAGCAAAATTAAATGATCCACAGTTTGTCACATAAGCCCATTTCACTCCGAGATTCTAGAAAATATACTGATAATTTGTCCCTTGATCTTTTGATTTCTGTTCATCGACAGTACCAGGGATTACAGTATTGTAAACATGGATAATGTAACAAACTGCAGTTAACAGTAGTTTACTTCTTGTTTTTATTTATTTATTAAATACATTTTTACAAAAGAATATGTTACAAAATAAATTTGGAAGGGTAAATCCCAACGTTTTCTCTAGTTTATTGTAGTTTATTTGAGAAGTTGCACAGATACTTGAACATTGGTAGTTGTATTTGTAAGCACTCAGGCCACTTCACCTAGACACCTTCAAGCCATCTTGCATTGATATGTTAATTAGTGTGGGGGAGGGCGGTGTAATCACACACAAAGGAAATGTCCTAAGTTAGAAAATCAAGGATAGTATGAGTTACGGTCAGATCATCCAATTATTTATACCACAGTCTTGAATATCTTTTATTTTTAGAGTTTATTTGACAAATTAGGTTTTTAGTTCTGTCTTTGTGACCCTCTCACTTCACCCAAACCTAGAAGTTGATTTAGATCTTTTTTTTTCAATATCAGTGGTATTGTGTCTGCTATTTTATAAAGAAACATGTCTGCATTTTTTTGCAGCACTGTAACTACACAGTTGTTTTGAACATCAGTTGAATGAGTAAATCAAACACTTAATGAGTGAAATATTTCACAATTTTGAGTGAAATGTCCTGGTGTGATGTGGGGAACATATGATCCTTCTGTGTCTAGAGTTTGTGTAAATGTGTTTAACGCTAATTCTTTCTGAGTGATAAATAAGGCCCCATTTGCAGCTGCTATTACAGGTTGCTTTTTTGTTGTTGTTTTTCTTTTTAGAGTTGTATTAATGCATTCAGTGACTACATCTTCCAAACTACATATTTCACTTCGACACAACACTGCTAAAACTCTGAACATAATACAACATTGAACAACTTCTCAAAACTCTTCACTCAGTGATCACACGATCAGTATTGACTAAACTGAGATCTTTCAATTTACATGAATTGATTTCTGGCAAACAAAACTTGATCTACTGTACAGGCCAATTTGCACATGCTTAGATATTATTTCCAAGACTGTTATTTAAGTTCAAAACTTATCAACAGACAAACGAATAAGATATTTCTACCGTATTTTACACTGAAACATATTCTGAATCTAAAAAAACAAACAAAAAAAAAACAGAAAAATTAAGAATTAACTAAACACGTAAACAAGTCCAAGTCTTTCATATAAACATGAACCAACGAATTCTGAACAGCAAAAAATAGTGCATATTGCTGCCTGTTGTGTGTGTGTGTTTATTCAACGCATTCTGATCCTTTAACGTCATATAGAACGCTATATGCAAAAACGGCGCTATACTACGCACATGGCACCCGTTATCATTAATATAACACGCGCTGTGAGAGCTAAGTTTAGGTGTGGGGTAGGGTCTGCGTATCATATTTACGCTAAAGGATTTATGACGACTTGGGTTCGCGTGTTATATTAATGATAAAGGGTGCCATGTGTGTAGTATAGCGCCATTTTTGCATATAGCGTTCTATGACGTTAAAGGATGAGAACGGTTTGGTTTATTATATGTATGAATGATGTGTTTTGGTAG
The DNA here is from genome assembly GCF_988280905.1 of Pimephales promelas. Lineage (NCBI taxonomy): Eukaryota > Metazoa > Chordata > Actinopteri > Cypriniformes > Leuciscidae > Pimephales > Pimephales promelas. Next base: position 30,005,729 of record NC_142775.1, on the reverse strand, counting down.
TTTTAATGCGTTTTGAATGTGGAATGTACTGCAGTGAAGCTGAAGTGAAGAGCTTAAAAAAGTGATAAGTATTTAGAAATAAATACATTCTAATTTAATTTAATTTAATGGGAATATAACATTCTAATGTTGTGGGTTAACAGATTATGATTGGGTTACAAGCATCACCTGATGTCAGTCAGGATAAAAATGTAATGATAAAAAAATAAACAAATCTGGGTAATTTAAGCCCTAAGGAAAACAAGGTTGTTGTTTTTTTTGTTTTTTTTACTGATATTGGCCAATATGAGGGACCACAACCCATAAGATTGGTCTTTCATTACAGAAAAGAGGCTCTCCAGTTTGATGGTAAAGGGAACAATGTGTAATTGCTGCTAATATACTGTTATATACTGCTGCTAATATGCTAATATCAAATAATGTTATAGCTTTTTATAATTGTATTATGAAATATATGCCTTGTTAAAAAGAATTGAAACATGTTCATAATTGAAACCAAAAGGAGAATTATAAGCATTCCCCAGACTTACTGCTGCCATTGCATTTTATTTATCTAGAGTCTAGATCATGTACAGTTTAGCTTGTGTGGAGACCTGCAATTATACCTTAAAGAGATATTTCTGCTTGATTTTATTGAGTTGATAAACTAGATGCAGTTACGGAAGATATTTATCACGTTTTGAAGGCCCATCTAAAAGCACACCTAATCCCGCATAGATCTGAATGCAGAGAAGCTCCTCAAAGCGATGCTGGTGGTCTTAAAATTATCAGTGGGGAAAACTATCACCTCAGTTTTGTGTTCATTTAAAGACACAATTTTTTTGCAAGCAAAGATGTAACCTCATCTTAGCATAATAAAAGAGAAATGGAAGCAGACAGATCATTTCTCTCAATAGGTGTATATATTTTGGTGTCTTCAGCATAAGAATGGAAGGAAACACCATGTCTTATTAAAATATAGAACCCAATGGTAGCATGTAGAACGAGTAAAGGGAGGGCGCCGAGATCGATCCCTGTGGAGGTGAGCGACAGAACAGAAGAAATGACCTATCCTGAACAAAAACTTTCTGTTCCATAAATAAGATTGAAACCAGTTAACTGTTAAAAAGATAATTGAAGTAATTTTCAAACTAAAGTAATATACACTGTAAAAAAAAAAAAATCATGATTTGTTATCATAACGTTGTTTCTTCTGTCAAATCAACTTAGATAATGTATGTGGTTCAGATAACATAATATTTTGAGTTTCTGATTATAAAATCAATCTCCTTTGAAGATTTTGAAATTTTTCAATTTCAATGAACGTAAAGTTTCAAGGCAACCAGGTAACTTCATTTTTTAAGTTAAACCAACAATAATTGTTTTACAGTGCACACATATCAGTCAAAACTGCTTGTAAAATGTAAAATATAGTCAAATACAACTATTTGTATATTTGTCAAATACAACTTATCAGTAGGCAATAAGCTTAAATGGGATATGTGGACCAATCATATACTGTAAGTATAAAGCCACAACAGAGAATTAATTTTTTAAAGCAATAACTTTCCTGTATTGTCCACAACATAAAGCTTCTGATGTTTTATAGGAATTTCATCGAAAGTGTTATGATATTCTGTATTATTTGTTAGTATGGAATTGCTACTGAGGTAAAATTATTAAGAAAAGTAACAATGGCAAGTAAATTGTTAGGGACTGCTATAACCAAGCATAGACAGTATCTATGAAGAGAGAGCGTTAAATAAGAAAAAAATAATATTATGAATGATAAGAGGCGTCTTCTCGCCTCTGCTTTCGAACTGTTGCCGCTGGGCACTTCATAATAACTGCATGCTATTAATCATTAGTTAATCATTAGTAAATAGTTTATCTGTAATTTATAAAGCATTAATAGACATTAATAAGAAGTTTATAAATACAGCTATAAATGCTCTATTCTTGTGTAAATGCTTTATTCTTTATTTAGAAGCATAATATTGTGTTTAATCATTGTATTTTCATACTTTATTAATGATCAATTTATAATTTCCTAATGAAGAATAACATTATTTACAAACCAGTTATTTAGGAGTTGTCAGTGATTCATGAGGTCACTTAAGTGTATTTAAATGTAGTAAATGCAAGAAGTTAAGCATTTAGTAGTGGTCAGTTAACTTTTTTTGGCAGCTCATCTAAAGTGAGGAATAGTTATATCTTGTAAAGCATTCATAAATTAGATTTAAAGGCTCAGTTCTCTTCTAAACAGAAAAAGGAAACAAACACAACACTTTGAACATAAAAGAACATACAAATATTTAACTGAGCCTTTGAAATCTCTTTTATAAATGCATTACAAGGCATAACAGATCCTCACTTTAGATGAGCTCACAAAATAGTAAACTGACCACTACTAAATGGTTGATAACTACCTGAATTAACCTTGGATTACAGTAGAAATACATGTTAAAAATGTATTTACACACTAAGTAACTATTACTATATGTCTGAATAATAAGATACATGAATGCACATTGAAATAGTTTATTAATCATTTACTCACTTTCTAAGTGATCTTATAAACCACTGACAACTCCTAAATAACTTTATATTGGTTTATTATTATGGTTGATAATGCTATACTTCATTTAGAAATCATAAATTGTTCATTAATAAAGCATGGAATTAAAATGATTAAAACACATTATAGATATGCTTTTAAACCAATAATCAGCAATTTATAAAGACAGCTATAAAGCTATAAATTCTTTAATATTGTTTTAAAAGCATATATATAATGTGTTTTAATAATTGTATTTTCATTAGTTAAGCATTTACTATTGCTTAACTAATGATTACTAGCGTGGGGTTATTAAATTTACTGAAAGTACCTTAACTAAGCAGCTCTACAGTCTCAGAGGCTTTGGGACAGCCAGCCATTCAGACAATAGAGAAGTGTGAACGACGTGTGTTAATGGGCCACTGCAGTTCCTGCTCCAGCCTACAGGAGCGCTGCTGAGTATGGGCTTAAACACACACACATGTGTAAGTCCCCACTTGGTCAAAAGTTAAAAAAATTCACCAGAGCGTTTTTTAGTTGATTTTAACATGTTTTAAGGCATAGCTAACAGGGGACTTGAAAAATGTCCCCACTTCCCTCGGCGGTCCCCTGTTGGTGAGTGTGTAACGACACCAAAGTCCCCTCTTAGATAGGTAGACAAGTACACACACACACACACACACACACACACACACACACACACACACACACACACACACACACACACACACACACAAAAACAAACAAACAAACAAACAAACATTGCATTACAATTCAAGTGTAAGTGCATTCTGGGACTGCCTTTTCTGTGAAGGACACCTCCAAAGATAAATCCTACCGCAGGATTTATTTAAACTTCAGAAGTTGTTTTGAATGCAAAGTTTTATTTTATCTAGGATGATAAACTTTGTTTTTTATTCAAGATATTTTATTGTGATGGCACATACTGTACACTACCATACTATTGATTTTCTTTGAAAGTTTTTTAAAGTAGTCTCTTATGCTAATGAAGGCTGCATTTATTTGATCGAAATAAACATTAATATTGTTACATATTTTAACATTTTAAAATAACTGTTTTCTATTTGTATATTATTTTCAGCATCATTACTCAAGTCTTCAGTCAGTGTCACATGATCCCTCAGAAATCATTTCTAACTTGCTGATTTAGTGCTTGACAAACATTTCTTATTATTATATCAATGTTGAAAACAGTTGTACGGAGCCCTAAAGGGAAAAATATGACATAGGAGGAAAAAAATATTTCATTGTTGTTGTGGTCCCTTACAAAATTGTTGAGTTCGCTCAACATAAAAGTTTTGCGAGGGAACACAAAAACATGGACAAATTATTTATGGAACACGACTCCCTTTTGGGCTGCTTTTTTTGTGTAAACTTTGGAATCTTTGATGAATGGCGAGTAAAAAAAAAAAAAATGTATGTGGAGTATTTATTTATACGGCAATACTCTTACTACTACCGTACTACTTTTATTAATAATACAAGTAACACATTTAGAATCAATGGTTATTTACATTTCTGTGGCAGATGAGAATGTTATGAATGACACAATGACCTGCACTATTTGTTTCTAAGCAAGGCAAATTACATCTGAAAATCCCATTGTCATAAGGATGTAGATGAATAATAATAAAAAAAAAAAAATATATGCAAAAATGTTTCATATTTGATAAAGAAATATTTTGGATCCTGGCTACAGCACTCTCTTATTTAAGTATATACACACACACTCACATTCACATTTTCCTGAATGTCACATTGTGTATGGTTTATTTATATGTTTACTCTCCTGGTGTCTCGTTCAGACAGGAAGCCTATGGCTTTACCAGCAAACTCCTCTTTCTGTCTCTTACTGCATTCATTCACATGCACACATTGCTCTACATACACAGACTCACATTCATGGAGGCCCCTAGAACAGCAGTGCGGCAGAAGTCTAATGCAGTGTCAGTGAGAAGCATGTATTTAACTGGCAGGCCTCACACCCTCATCGTGAAGTAAATGGATAGCATCGCTTGCTGAGTTTAACCTAAAACACTAGCCATGCTGGGCTTCTTAGATGTCCTCTATCGCGTTCTGATGCACAAGGTAATAAAGGCCAGTGTGTATTGTTTGGTGTAAAATATATTGGGTACTATTTTGCTGCCTGAGTATTAAAAGTTTATTTCTACATAATTATAGTTCATTATTTTATTCTCTAAATGCACTCTGATTTATACTGTAAAACAGCTTGCTGACACTCCACTACCTTTCAACATTTTGGAGACTTGTGTAACATTATTCTTAAAAGACTGCAGTTATTTGTAAAAAAAAATGGTAAATTGAAATATTACAAATATAGAATTTTTAGCAGACATTACGATTACGCCATTCTTCAGTGTCACATGATCCTTCAAAAATAATTCTAATATGCTGCAGCACTATAACTTGTCATTTTTTTTTTTAAATGATATCATCGCCCTTATTTCGTGTCAAATTTTTTGATGCTTGTTGCTCATTTTTGGATACTTTTACCTCAATTCTTACTCATGGCAATTTTAATGTAGCTACGGTAACTTCAGAAATGTTGTGTACAACCTTTGCTATATGTAGACCTTAGCTATCTTGCTATTTAATAAGGAACTGTCTGGGTTATAATGTCATAATATGCTGGTCATGTCTGTGTCTATTTTCTCATGATCATTATTTCTTGTTTTTCTATTGTATTTGCAACAATGCATGCTCACTTTTTGAGTGGCCTTGGTTCCAGAACAATTTTTCCCATTCATTTTGGAAGTCTTTGTTAAAGAGTTGTAAGCCATGAACCAATTCAACTGGCTACAAGGTGAATCACAACATCATAAACTTTGATTTTAGGCTAAAAGGGTTTTTGAAAATCCTTATATCCTTTTATATATCCTCATATATATATATGCATTGATCATGCCAGCATTATATTAATTAAATTATTAGAGCTCACAGATCAATTCTCTTATAGAAAAAGAACTATAATTGTGTCTTTCTTTGTATATATTGACTGTATCTGCTCTGAATTTTACATTGCTGTGTGTCCCGCAGCTGATCGCAGTGTACGAGGAACAGGAGGCCCAGCAGAGGGGCGCCATGAGTCCCGGGAATGGAACAAGGACAAGTAGCAGCCTAACGGGACAGTCCAGCCCTGAACCCTATGACTCTGAACTCGCATGCTTCCAGCCAATCAAAGGAGGAGAAATTGAAGTCAACTCCTCTGCCCTCAAGTCCAGTATGTATGCAATAAAACGATACAAGTACAGTCAGTAAAAAACAGAAATAAAGTAATGCATTCCCATTAGAAAAACAGAGCTGTGATCAAACACATGCTTAATGGTGAGTGAAATAATAGACTGCCACTATGAGAGATGATATTATATAGCATAATCGGGCCCTGGATTAAGCTTGAAATGCTCTGACTCACTCGTGTAGCTATGAACAAATGAAAGTGTTCTCTCTGCATTACAGCACTTGCTCATATTGAAGTATCACTTTTAACAAACAGTTCACCTTAACCAACCTTTGTGTCTCATATCTTTAAAACACTGCCTGAAAAATTTCACTATCAGAGAGAACAGTTTCTGCTGAGAAGAACTTAAAAAAATCAGACATTTTTTCAATTTGTTTTGGACAAAGACATTTTCTCTTATTTCGAACGGGTCTGGAATACTTCATTTGGTTCTGTAGTACTGCACCTTGGGGGGAACCATGTGTTTTTCATCTGGGCTGGTTTCACCTCTGTCTGATGTCATGCACACCTCCAATATAGAACATGCACACATATTTGTTCTAAATGTCAGAGTGTGTGTATGATTTAGAACATGTTTACACTCTGAAATTAAATCCTTGGTAAAATAAGCCGAGGAATCGTGTGCATGTATGTTCGTATGTGTGAGCGTCTTTGTGTCTCCTTGTAAATCTGCCCCTTTGTGTTTTAAGTTTCATTGTAAAAGTAGACACGGGGCTCGCAAAGTTCAGCGTACTGGAAAAGCGGCTTTTTCTTTTGCGATCCAGGCATTCTTGGGAAGTGCTCGAGTTTCCTCGTCTCTACTTCAAGGTGGAGGTGTCAGTTGACTGATCTTTTCCTCTTTCATTTTCCACGGCTGTAAATATGCCGTTTGTCACGTCGATAGGGTCTGACATACATCTGTATCTGGATCATTTGTTAAAAAGAGAGATCACACGTGCCTCTGTATATGCAGACATGATGTTAGAGTGGGGAGAGAAAGTGGTAGGAGAGCGTTTGAAATTGTAACTCAAAGGAGATGTTCACACACACACTGAACATGAACCGCTCCGTGCGCTCCGTCTAGCAGAATGCAGGGGTCTCTAGGTGATTTTACACCTGATATTAACGTGTATTTCATAGAATGCTGTAGTGGTCACGTATTTTTGTTGCTTTGCACGGAGTTCAGTAACATGACAAAGTAGGATTATTACAATAGGATTTTTCCACCGGCTTTTGTATTATTGCAAAACAAAACTCTGTGGCCAACAAAGCTTTATGATTCTTACAGGTTTGTTCATCATGATAATCTTTACAAATTAATATTAATGCAAATTCAATGAATTTTGAAGACTAAATACACTAGGCGGAAGTAAAAAGCCAAATGTAAGCTTTTAACGAACTATAACACGGTCACACGACTTCAGTGTGACCACCATTAATCTTCCAAAAACTCTTTCAGTCTATGTTTTAAAAATAGTTTTCCTGAAAATTTTAGTTAGAAAGCGACTAGTGATTCGATAAGTTGAGTTTACCTATTCGGATGATGCCGTTTTGTGCCCTAGACAAACTCTGTTGTCCCATTTAGCCACTTGTTAGCATCCACTTATTTCAAAACAAGTTCTGTAAAAGCTTTATTACTGATGTATTTTGTGTCGTAGAATAAACATAAAAATATCTTGAGCTTGTGTTCACCACAGACCTTATTTCAGGCATGTATTCAAAAATCCATTTAACAAACCAATTGACCCTCAGTGCTTGTTTTTGGGTTTTGGCCTACAAAAATACATTATCCCTGCAGCACTACACTTAACCCCAGAGAATCGTCGTTCTGAACACTACACTAACCTGGGTAAAGGAACACTTGTATTTAGAAGCAGGGTTATAGGACAGATTTTGCGGTGTTAACACTGCGTTGCGGTGCAAAACTTGTGCAGTGTGGAAAGATGCATATTATGACTAGATTCTTAGCAACCGACAACCAATAGCGTGCCTCATATTCACATGCTTTGAACAGTTACAGAAACACAGCACGCTGTATATACAATAGTTTCAGCGTTTGAGGATAAAAATGTCAATGACAGAAAACATGACAATTGGAGTGAAGAAGAGTATTTCATTCTAACCTTTTTCAATTCAGGAAAATGTTCATATTACAGTCGGCAACATGAGGAAGCGCAATTCTAGATCCTTTATCTTTTAAACATATTGTGTGGAGTGCAGCGTTCAATACATATGATGACGTTAACCCAGGGTTTTGGATTTAACGGTGTGCTACTGTAGTTTATCAATACCCAGGATAAATTGTTAACCCCAGTAATTATGAGCAGTGTGAAATGTGAAGGAAGATAACCCAAAGATTATAACAAACAATCTCCGTTCGTGATCTGGTTGCAAAATATTCGAGATGGTTCTCGAAATACACAAGGAGGATTTAGATCCAGATCCAACTCCTCCCACCTTACATATACCTAAACCTACCCATCTCCACCCCCTGATCCCTAACCCCACCCCTAATCCTACCCATCTCCACCCCCTGATCCCTAACCCCACCCCTAATCCTACCCATCTCCACCCCCTAATCCCTAATCTGATCCCTAACCCCACCCCTAATGCTACCCATCTCCACCCCCTGATCCCTAACCCCACCCCTAATCCTACCCATCTCCACCCCCTAATCCCTAATCTGATCCCTAACCCCACCCCTAATCTTACCCATCTCCACCCCGATCCCTAATTCTACCCAGCTCCACCCCCTGATCCCTAACCCCACCCCTAATCCTACCCATCTCCACCCCTTAGATCTGGATCCAACTCCGCCCCCTGGATCTTGTGAACTGCAATGAGGTGCTACTGAAATATTCTACATACTCTCCAAATGTTTAACTGAATGAAATGAAACTCATGATCCCTGCACGATTTATCATTAAGAAACCACCTTCCAAATCAAGGCGACACACACCCTGGTATTTCCCCAAATACGGCCTGACCTGCCTCTCTTAGTGGATTATTCCTGCAATCCAAATGAATGCTCAGCACTCAGTCATCCGTGAACACAGGAAGTGCACACATCTTCACAATCCAATCAGCCACCTTTCATTTAGTTATACGATGACCTGGGAAATCCCTGTTACCAGAGCAGCTCTCTAATGCTATTTTATGCTCTGTAGGTTTGTTTTATTACCCCAATTAATTCACAAAGCAGAAAAAAAAAATCAGTTTCAGCATTTTGAATACATTGTTCATAGCTTTCGTGTTTAGTTGCATGTATTCCAAAGCATGTTGGAAGAGTTAAAACATATAAGGACAGATTACTTTCTCATGCCACATGGGGCATTATATTGGGAATTTGTTTAAAGATTAATGGCCAGTTATACGATCGGTTTTGTCTTCGCTTCCGGGTTACTCTGTCATCGTGGATCAATAGTTTGGAGACAATCCAGCTGAGCAAATTAAAGTTAGTTAAACTTGTATATACTGTATGTTTATAGCTATATATTTAAACCATTTTGTAATTTGCAATTAAATATAATTAAAAAAAATATTTAATGTGTATTACAGCTTAATATGTACAGGGGTTGGACAAAAAAACTGAAACACCTGGTTTTACTACACAATAATTTGTTAGAATGGTGAGGGCCTCATTTTGCATCCAAATACAGCACCAATTGACAGATAGAAGTCCTTCACAGTGACCAGAGGGATTATGAGCCGTTCCTCTTCCAGAAGAGTGTCCAGGTCACTATATGATGCTGGTGGACTCGCTCCTCCAAAACACCTCAATAATATTCAGATCTGGTGACTGTCAGACCATGGGAGATGTTCAACGTCACTTTCATCTTCATCAAACCCTTCTGTCACAAGTCTTGCTGTGTGTGTTGGTGCATGATCATGCTGATACACGGTTTGAGCATCAGGTGCTCATGATCCTCCAGAAGGGTTTGGTAGTCCTCGGCAGTGCCGTGTCCATCAAATACAATCAGGATTGTCATGATATTGGAGCTCAAACCATCACTGATCCACCCGTGCTTCACTCTGCAGATTGGCCGCCAGGCATATAGATGTGAAACCTCCAACATTGGCCAGTGTTTCAGTTTCATTGTCCAACCCCTGTATCTTCAGCTAAAAATTTTAGGGTCAATAAGATTGTGAGTCTTTGAAATATGTAGGCCTATTTTAAGCACTCATGCACATGTATAAAGCTTGCCATTGGTAAAAGTAATTATTATGAATGTGTTGGGGAGAAAAACAGAAAGGAGACGTCTAATTAAAAAAAAAAATATATATCAGCAATTTGATTAGTTGCTTATATTTTGTGCCTCGCTGTATGTTCAGAGGGACTATGTTTGCATCTGCATTTGTTTGCATTTATAGAGTATGTCATTAGAGGAAAGGGTAATGCATCATAGGTTTTTCCAGCATTTTAAGTTGTTTTTGGGGTATTGGCGTGCCAGACGTGACTGTTTACATGTTCAATCAGTGAGTATGTGAACTCATAGATCATTTTAATTTGATTTGAAGGGATGTTGTTGTGGCACTGTGGGCTGTTTAGCACACATATGTTTGCACGAGTGATGTCTGCTTTGATAAGTATGCCCAGAGGTCTATTGAGACCAGCAGTGTCATCTGGAGTCTGTCAGTGAGTACACACACTCTCACTAGTAGAGATTCCCCACATACTCACATCCTGTGCATTTTCTAGTGTGCTTGAAATGATTTCATCAGTGTAGTTTGGTAGAATGTTCATTCGGCTGCTCTGGTTCTGGTCAGGACTTATGAATCGTTTCTTCGTTTCTTCTCTTTTGCTCAACTGCAGTTAACTTTGCTTATCTTTTGTTGGAAAGATACATTGTTTGTTTTATTAGATCAGACATGCATGTGGTTGTTCCACAGCTATTTCAGTGATATCTAATGAGACGTGAGCTGTTAGAAGGGAGAGGTTTGTGTCTTTCCGACACGTTTAAACATTCAGCATGTTAAATATCTGGCATTAGAATGCTTGAGTTAAAGCATGTGAAAGACTTTAATTAGTTTGTCACACTGGAGCAGCCTTTAGACAGTTCTCATCACTCATGGGGATCACTTTTAATATTAAGTTGGAGAAACACTAAAGTTGCTCTGCATTCTTGCGTGGGAAATAATTGGCATGTGAAAATTGAAAATGCTCATTTTGAGAGGAAGTGACATTGTTGGGCTGCTGAATAATTACTAGCGCAGTTCTGAGCTTATGGGTGTTTCTTCAACTACGGGAACTTTTGACTTTCAATAAAAAAAAAACTCCCTAAACATTTTTCAAACTCTTACTAATTTGTTTAATTAGTCTGTTGAGAATGTCCAACAGGATATTAATCTTTGTTTTTTTGAAAGCCATGAAAAATCACATCTCAACTCTTTTAAACATGTATTATGTTTAAAAGCATTGTGGTGGAAATTACAATTTATACAGAGTTTTTGGGTCATTACATTTTTCACACTTACATGATTTGACAAAATTAAAGCTTTGCTGAATGACATCATAAAAAGTGTTCTGTTAAGTTCTAGTTTCAAATATGGGACAAGGGTAAAACAATACAATAGACACATAAAACGCTTTTGAAAAGTAGCAAAAAGAAATATTTTTGACATTTTTAAAGACTTTTGGACATAACTAAAAGAAACCTGTTGGTTTCTAATAAAAATCAAACACTGGGAAAAATGTTATTTGATTGATCTGAATAGCAAAGCATTCAGACTTTGGGAGTAACTCTGTTAAATGGATAACCCGTTGAATTCATCAAGCACCGTTCGACTCAATGTACAATAACAGTTACAACATTGGACGCGCTTGACAATTTTTGTCTAATTTTTGTATCTGATAGCAGATAAATTGGGCCTTCATTGCAAAGATAAATATTAATAAAAACAATAATTTCAGAACTGTACAGTAGTCAAAGGATGGAAGCTAAAATATAATAAAACACTGTTTCATAGTTGTAATGTCTTGCCTATTGTTATTAAATGAATTAAATGGAAATAAGTTAATTGTGTGCTTGGGATCAATTATTAATTGAAAATAAGTGATAAACACCATTAATTAAAGGGATAGTTCACTCAAAAATGAAGATGATGCCTCTTAATTTACTCACACTCATGTCATTCCAATCCTGTTTGACTTTTTTTCTTCTGTTTTATGGTCCATATAATGGAAGTCAATGGTCGGTAAAACTGTTACCATCATCTTTTGTGTTCTGCAGAAGAAAGACCTGGGGGTTAGGTGAACCATATTTTTCATTAAAAAAAATAAAAACATAGACGAAAACACATCTGAATAGTGATTTAGTTGAATCAGGGATCATTTTTGACTGGTTCTTTGAAACAAACTGTCAGATTAAACAAATCAGTTTGAGATCATTTCTCTCAGTCGTCCAATCTTCTCAGTGTTGTTCTCATTGACGCTGTCTCACCCTCGTGTCTCTCTATTGGCCTTGTATGTAATGTGTCCCTCAGGAGCTGCTGTTTAAAATTACCTCTGCCACTCTCAACCTCTCCCCATTGACCATGTGCACAGGTCTCTCTCTTCCATCTTGACCTTGCAGTCTGCTGAAGTACCGGCACTGATGGGCAGTGTAAACATCTCTGCCGCGATCTCCTGCCTAATCCGAAACAGGCCGCATGGCAGCCGAGTGTCTAACACAGCATTTGTCATGCTGTCAGGCGTGAGATGGGCCAGGGGGAGAGAACGAGGGATGCAAAAGCAGGGATGCGAAAGCAAGAAATAGGACGGCATGAGACTGATTGTGATTTAGGACGAGTCAGATGAAGGAGAGAGGAAGTACATGGTTTAACTCAGAGGTCTCTTTCCACTGTAGGGCGTCTGGCAAGTGTCACCTGAGGCCTTGTGGTTAAGATCTGCGTGTGGAAGTCTGGCAGAGCGGTTATCTTCTACACAGACGAACCTGTGCGCTTTTATCACTTCTGACATGTTTAGGAATTGTTCCATGACATCTCTGTAAACTCCCATAGTTCACGGGGCTCTCTGATGATGTGCAGAAATCTTGTAAAATGTTGTTAAACTTGACTAACAATGTCCAGCATTGTCTTTATTGACAGGCTGTAACTGTAAATTAAGACATCTGTACATCATCTGAGTTCTGGTGGAAGTCAGGATGTCTTTTCTGTCTTAAATCAGTCAGAAAGCTGAGAGTTGCAGCCAAGGGGATTTTCCACGAATAACAGCCCACATTTGGTTTTTGGGATCTTTAAAATCAGTTTTAAAAATCGAACTGATTCTAAAATTTGGTTGCAGTCATGTACATGAGAATCTCAAATCTCAAACATACACATACAACAAGATTTAAAAAAATCGTGGCACATCATCACACATTACAAGATATTAAAAATATCATGCCAGAGGGAGCACCTCACGTGATCTTTTGCTGAAAAAGATATAAATGAAATGGTTTGTCTGTTTTTCAGCAAGTACTGGAGGTGCGATTGTTAGCTGCCGTTTCAATATCTGTTAACAGTATTAGCTAACGCTAGACAAAAGCATGTTAGCTTATAGCGCTAGCAGATTTCTACATTCACCCCGTACTTTCAAATCCGAGGCAATTTTTCCACAGCTCTTCTCTTTGTCCGTATGGTTGTAATACATTAATGTTATACATGCAGTCATGTTGTTGCCACACTTCTAAAAGCCTTATTTTTCGAATAATTCGCTCCTCCCCCCCCCAAACACACACTGTGCCTCTATCCCTAAAACACATTGTGAATGATGAGATTGAAAAGAGCATTGATTTCTTTTTTGTTATGGTTAGGTTTCATCAATATCTCCAGATTTAAGTGCATCCCGGGTGTTCTTTCAATAAGGATCAATACTTGACCCTACAAATATTTTTGACATATGTCTATACATTTTCTGTGGGTTTAGTGAAACCCCAGGGGATTAATATCCTGAGGTTGAGTCTGTTGGATCATTTAAGCATTTCATTATATGAAGAGATAAAGATGAAGAGAAACAGTGATGAGTAAAGACCCTTCAGGCCTACGGTTTTAGACCACAGAGCAGAACGTCCCTCTTGTCTCCATCTGCCTTGATCCCATGAGTCTAAATCTAAACTCATCATGGTGCTGACACACCATCAGTTACCCTTTACTTTAATGGCCTTCGGCTTTCGTCCGACCAATAGGAACTGGAGCACTGATCTGAGACTGTGGAATAAGCTAGTGAGTCATGTGCACATCCAGTGAAACCATCACGCAAAGCTCATGACTGAGAGTGATGGATGCTGAAGAACTATGGGATGGAAGGCCAGTCTTTCTAATTGTGCTTAAGGTGTTCACTCTTGTTCCTTGTCATTGTAGGACATAGCTGCTTAACTCTGATGCTTAATGGATGTCTGCTGAATTGAGATTCCACTGCTCATATGATGATGGAAAGGTGCTTAACTCGGACGTCTTTTAAATCTAGAACATTGAGAAATGGACTGAGGGGTTGAAATAGCATAGAAAGTAGGCTGCATAAACACTTTTATTCAGTATTTTTGTCTTGTTTTCCCAGTACAAACATCTAAACTCTCTTAAATGAAGATGCATTTACTTCTGAGGAAAAATTACATTAGATGTTGTCTTTTTTTCCTGAAAGATTTGTCTAAATTAAGCATGTTTTTGCATAAACTAGAACAAAGTCTGCCAAAACAGTAAGAAAGTCAATACAGTTTATTTATTTTTGGCAGGTATTTTGTTTCTCAAGTAAATGTATCTTGATCTAAGATATTTGTACTGGAAGTCAAGACAAGTACTGAGTAAGATTTATTTATTTACATTTTTGTTTTTTAAAATTTTTGCAGTGAAAGGAGACATTATGAAAATAAGGAATCACTTGAGTTCACACATGCGCATTTTTTATTCATAAATTGGTTCACCTTGATGAAATACAATGTGAATTTTACGCAATGCAAAAAGTCCCGCCAATCAGAAAAGAAGCTATTTACAGTACGCAGACATCTTATAGGTGCAGTATCAAAAACAGTTTAATTATGGTGCTCAGTGAAAGGTTGGAAAATTATAAGTAAGTGTTTTGTTTCTTAATTTTTTTCATTTGCATTTAGGGGTCAAAATAGGATACACCTTCGTTTAAGTGTTTTTAAAGGCAAACAATCCACAGCTGGAATATTTTCAGCAGAATCAATCTATGAATTCTGTGTAGTTGTATGTGCACATTGAAATGGGATAGGAGAGAATATTTTTACATTTAAAAATAAATAAACAATTACATGTCACACTTCACCTTTAATGTTGACCTAATCTTCTTTAAAAATGTGTTTATGGGTGATACTCAGACTTTGAATATGATTATATTTATAGTGGTTACTGTAAATAGTTGTTCTCATTCTGTTTTATTGTCAGTCTTGGTGTGACTCATTTGTTCAGGGTGTCAGTGCTCTGTATTGAAGAGTTTTGATTAGACTGGGATTAAAGCAGAGATCCACACACTGTGTGACAGAGACAAGCCCCACAGGAAGGCCCTTTCGACCGCCAGAGGAGATCCTTACAATTCTGTCTGTCTGTATCTTTTTCTCTTTCTCTATCGCTGTCTGCTTTTTTTTTTCTGTCTGATGATGAGAAAAACTCAGGATGACGTTTCATAAATCCACAGTCATGGTTCAGTTCTTTTTCACTGTCTCTTTGGGTGATTGCCATCTGAATTTAATTCCTGGTTGAGGAATAACTTTATTCTTTCTACAAGAGAATGAAAAGAAAGGAACTAATCTTATAACACAGGAAGTCATATAGGAACACAGAAGAGTATGGAGCAGGGGTGCACACCAGGCTTCTGCTGGTAGATGTTGTAATTACACCATCTTATTCTTCAAACAACATATTCCTGCTTTGATGGTCTATCTGAATTTAGTCTTTTTTTTTTTTCTGATAAAATGTGTTTACAGTCATGTGAACAATAAAGTACACCCTTTTCAATTCCATGGTTTTGTATTTCAAGACATAATACAAATCATTTGGTTTGACTAAAAATGTGAAAAAAAAAAAAAAAATCCATAGATGATCAACTATACATAACATATTACACTGTCATTATTTATTTAACAAAAGTAAAGCCCAAATGGGTGGGAAAGTAAGTACACCCTATGATTCAGTTGCTTGTAGAGCCAGCTTTAACAGGGTCCCTGTGGGTCCTTAAAAAGTCTTAAAACGTCTTAAATAAAAATTTAGCTTTTTAAGGTCTGAAAATGTCTTAAAATCTGAAATTTCCGATAAGGGGGTCTTAAATTTCATGTACAGACCCGACTTGTCATCCATTTTTTTGTTTAGTTTTTTTGAACAGTGCGCACCATTTGGGGTGACTGTAAGGGTGACCGAAGATGAATGCGTCGTGTTGATTGGTTTGCCACACCATTCTGTGTTGTGTCGCTGTGTTAATTTCGTTATTGAAAACTATGTTTGTTGACGACTTTTTTTCCCCCTGACCAAGACAAGACGATGAGAGACGATACCCACGTCATTAAACGATAACTGTGACTACCGGTATATCAACATGTAAAATATTCAAGCTTACAGTTGCCAGATTTAAATAATTATATCCCCAGTCAGAGCTTTTCTGTTAACAGTAATACCTTGAACGAATCACATTCTATATGACGTTGTCAGTCTCTCACATCATTGGCTCACAATTGTTTACAACGTTGCATCAGTTTATTGAGGTTTGCAGGCATTTATTTATCCACAGCTCTCTTAAGGTCCCACAGCATTTCAATCGGGTTGAGGTCTGGACTTTGACTGGGCCATACAACACTTGATTCTTTTCTTTTAGGCATTCTGGTGTAGATTTACTGGTGTGCTTGGGATCATTGTCTTGTTACATGGCCCAATTAGGCCTGATGGCCTCAAATTGGTATTCAGAGGAGTTCATAGTCGACTCAGTCACTGCAAGGTGCCCAGTTCCTGTGTCTCCAAAACAATCCCAAATCAACACCCCTCCACCATGCTTAATGGTTAGTATGAGGTGTTTGTGCTGATTTGCTGTGTTTGGTTTT
The DNA here is from genome assembly GCF_988280905.1 of Pimephales promelas. Lineage (NCBI taxonomy): Eukaryota > Metazoa > Chordata > Actinopteri > Cypriniformes > Leuciscidae > Pimephales > Pimephales promelas. Next base: position 29,988,907 of record NC_142775.1, on the reverse strand, counting down.
CTCCAAACGTGGCGCCTTGCATTATGCATTAAACATCTCCACTTTGGGCTCGCCTGTCCAAAGGACATTGTTCAGATGCGACTTTGCAAACCTAAGTCATGCTGTCATGTTCTTTTTAGAGAGAAGAAGCCTTCTCTCATACTTGTTCAGTCTTTCTCAAATTGTACTGTTTTGAACTTTAACATTTAACATGTTAACTTATCCCTGTAGAGTCTGAGACCATGCTTGAGGTTTTTGCAAATTTCTCTTAGCATTGCACGGTCTGACCTTGGGGTGAATTTGCTTGGGACATCCACCCCTAGGAAGATTGGCAACTGTCTTAAATGTTTTCCACTTGTCAATAATCTTCCTTACTGCAGAATAAAATTGTTCAAATTGGTTGGGCATATCACCCTTCTTAGTGTAGATTGATGGCAGCAACAATTGCTTCTTTAAGATGATCGCTGATGTCTTTCCTCCTTGTCATTGTGTTAACATACACCTAACATAAACCCTCTAGACAGGCAAACTGCCCAAATTTCTGCTTTTATAGAGGGCATCACACTTGCTGATGATCAACTTACTCAATGTGATTCTGGCACGCTGTCTGTCAAATGGCTTTCTGTGAATACACATACAAAATGTGCGCACATAAAGTCACTTCACAGACAGCACTGCAGAACCTCATTTAGTGCTCTTTTGTATCTTGACGTCCTTGAACAGACAAAAACACATTTTTTGGCGAACGTCCTCGTAAGCCCAGTCTTATATGAGTTAAAAGCTCTGAAATGACTAATGATTTGTGATAAATAGGATGTCAGACATGCATCATGTGTGTCAGGTCTGATGCAGTTTACTGGCTATTGCTTAATTGATCATTTTTTCTAAATTAGTTTGTCTGTAGTAGAGCATTGGATAGATCATAGTTCAGAGCACAATGTCCTCTCTTTCAGTTTACACGGTGCTTTATTAAACTTGTTTATCTGTATTCATGCTCATGAACGGTTATATATTAGGATCATTCTACTGGATTATGAAGTCATGCTCTTCTGTTGGGTTGGTTGTTAGACATAATTGACTGAATGGAGAGGAGCAGCACACTGGCTGTCCCTCTAAACAGCAGGAGGTCTGGAATCGAACCGTGTTTCCTTATAGTTGCATTGAAAGCAAGGCCGAGGGACAGCCCTGGGGGCTTTGATCCCGGTAGATCCTGAGCTTTATTAGGCAGTGGAGAATGAGTTGAGGGCTTGTGAGAATGTTCAGGTTTGAATGAAGACCCAAAGATGAGTTAATACAGCAGGGGGTCAGCAGTGTGCTCAGCCTAAGGAAAGTCGATTTTTTTTCTTTAGTCTTTAGTCATGCGTGCTAAACGAAGCAACGCAACTAAATACACAATTAAATTTTTCTAAAGACACACATAAATCAAAACAGAGGTCATAATATACTGTCAAAGTTTGGGGTCGGTAAGTTTATTGATTATGCGTTAAATTGATTAAAAGTGACTGTAAAGAAAATTATAATGTTTCAAAAGATTTCTATTTCTTGCTATTCTTATATAAACACATATGCATGTATAATGGTTTCTACAAAATATTAAGCTGCTCAATTTTGAAATTTTCTTCTTTAATGATGATTTTTACCAAACTTGTATATTTAAGTTCAGTAATTTCACTTAAATGGCAATGATAATTACCTATTAATTGTTATTTAAGTGAAATTACTGAACTTAAATATACAAGTTTGATAAAAAATCATAATTAAAGAAGAAAATTTCAAATGGCATTTAGAGGCTTTTGCATCTGAACTCTTCATATATAAATAAAACATATATTTTTCAGAGTATACATTTATAGATGAAAGTGTACAGCTTCGTTTATATTTTAGGAATGTTGTAACCGTTTTTTTTTCGTATATGTTTGCCTCTAATTTTATTCAGTTGCAATGTCAGCGGAGAATCATCTGAGGTCATGTGTAGTGAGAGCTGTTGCCTACCTGAACGGTTAAAGGCATTTTAAACTATTGATGGAAGGCAACAGGTCTGAAAATGTATGCGGCGTGCTTGAGGGAGGCAGCAGACTGGAATTTACAAAGCGTCGTGTCAGAGCCTCTGACACCCAGACAGCTGCTGTTTGCTGTGCAGAAAAAAGAACAAAATATTCCCTTAAACCTTCTTGAAACGCTGTCAAGTTTTTTTTTTCCTCCCTCACTCTCTTGCAGGGTGCTTGACGTGCCCCATTCCACTGAAGTGTGAATAAGTGAGATGTAAACTGTGTTTAACTCAGGGTTCAGAGTCAGCTTCTGCTTCTGAGCCGGAGGAATGTAGCCGATCATACAAACGTTCATGTCCAGTCATGAAACCATATTCTGGGGTAAAGAGAAGACAATTATGAAAAAAATGTGTTCATAATGTAGTATATTGATGGTAGACGCATACTATTCAGTTGAGAATATATCATTCCAACTAAACTGTAGACTCCAAATGTATATAATAGAAAGGAAAACATAGTTAAAAATGTGTGTTTTCATTGTGTGAACATCAAGAATAATATTTAACTAACTAAATGTCTAAAGTGGACTATTCAATACTGTTCAAAAGTTTGGGGTTATATGATTTTTCTGATCTTGAAAAGTATCTTATGCTCAACAATATTGCTTTTATTTGATCAAAATGAAGTAAAACAGTAATAATGTGAAATGTTTTTACAATATAACTATTTTCTTTTTTATTATATTTTAAAATGTCTTTTTAATTCTTTTTATCAACGCTGAATGTTCAGCATCATTACTCGTCACATGATCCTTCAGAAATCATTTCTGTATAATATGCTGATTTGATGCTCAAGAATTATTTCTTCTTATTATCAATGTTGAAAACAGTTGTGCTGAATAATATTTTTAAGGAAATACATTTTTTTAATTCTTTAAAAATAGAAAGTTCAAAAGTACAGCAACCTTTTTTTAAACAATTTAAGTCCTTACTGCACAACTCAATTTAATGTATCCTTGCTGATTAAAAGTGTCATTTTCTTGCAAAAAAAAGTTCTGTATATAACAATAAATTATAATAAACAGTACAATTCCCTATATACAATTTTACTAAAACATATATATCTCTACGTACAAAATGATTTGTTTTTATTAATATTTTATTTTATGTTTTTTTTTTCAGGTACTCCTCTACTAGTACGGAGCAGTAGTGATTCTGCTCTTGGACCTCCTCAGATGGAAGATATGAATGGCAGAGCCATGGTAAAACCACAATAATACACTCAAAACACCATGAGAGTGCTGATCTCGTCACCACATAACAATATAAAAGCTAACAACTATTAATATAGATTACCATTATGTCTATAATGGAGTCTGCTATAAATACTTACAACCTGATGGGCCGTGCTGGAAACATCAAGCTAAGCAGGACATACAGGTGGTGTCCAACTCATGTAGCGTTTAAATTGCACCCTCGAACCAAACTGGTCTGAGCTGTTTTTTTAGTGTGGCATTGAGATTTTTCCAAATATAAACATTGGTATACATAATGTTTAGTTACAATGTAATATGTTAAATCTACAAAAGTGTGTTTTCTAAGCCTCAAGTGGTGTTTGGTGGTGGTGTTGCCAGACACACATCACCTTTGAAATAATATTCAGCTGAAAACATACTTAAACCAAAAGGTTCTTACTGCATTCTAACTTATTCTTAATGAGGAAGGGTTTTGTTGTTGTTGCTGGTTTATTTTCCCAGAAGGTCTTTGTCTCAAGGTTTCCATTAAGGCTTCCAGACTAAAACCAGCAGCGAGACATCGATTCACTATTTTGTGTTCTTTTATAAGCATCCCATCTCTTTTGTTGCATTTTCATTCATTTGCTCATTTTTTTTCTTCTCCTCCCTCAATAAAATGCTCATCTAGAATAGCCCCAATGTTCTGATGAAATGGCATTTGAGCAGAGCTGTATTGCTACAGTGTGTTGAATGCATTTACGGAGCTTTGTGGAGTTAGTGAAGTATAGCCATTTGTTTCTCTCTTGCGTGCTCTCTCTCCCCCCTGGTCTGCTTAATGGACTGTCTCGCTCTCCCCCCGCCTGCTTAATGGACTGGCTCAGAATAGATGGAGTTTTTTTTATGATTACCACTCTGCTCATTCAGAGCCTTTTATTGGAGCATCGTGGATGGCTTTAATGTACTTCACCTCTCTTTCTTTCTCTCCTTTCTGTCCTCATTCTCACTCTGAAGTTCATTTTTTGTGCCTTTCTATTTTGTTTCTTTTTGCTTTATTCCTTTTTTCTGTACCTGGCCACAGGTTTACAACCAGTTGCAAGTGGGTTTTTAGTGTGTGTGTGTGTGTGTATATGCACGAATAGACCATTACATGTAGTAGTAGCAGCTGAGTGACAGATGTAAGTGGCCGACACCATGCTGGAAATTAATTAGTGTTTTCTCTGTTACTCTGAGTGGGTTTAGGTCCTGTGTATGATTTATTGGGGGTTCTGTTCTCCATGGCTGTTATAAGCTGAGATCAGAGCAGAGACATTCCTGCAGTATCAAGTGGCACTGTGTCTGATGAGAAATGTTCCTTTTGTCTGCGCACCCTCAGACGGGCAGGAAACCTGCGGCACGACACATAACTTCAACACAACCTGACAGATAAAGCCTCAGTACCAAGATGGATGAGGTTATCCCTTTCCTCCGGGGTCGGAAGACCTCCAGCGTCTTTCACCCCCAGCTCTCCCTGCAGGGTTAAGGGAACTCCCGCTCTTCACCGGTGACAGGAATGTGAAGCGGACAGCGGAACCTCAAGAGTATAATGTGCTCACGCTCACACACCTCTATCAGTGTTCCGGAACGCTCCACAAACATTGCCAAACAGAGACTCTTCCTTCCTGCAATTTGATTCCAGTGCTTCGGCCTCGGTCTCTGTCCGCAAGACCTTTGTCGTCTTCCCTTTGTTGTTTTGGCCTTCTTCCTTAGATATTCATTACACATTAAAGCATTTTTCTTGGGTGCCCTCACACCTGCGGCCGTCCCCGTTTCCTTTTCCCTTATTCTGCTCCGTGCTTCCTTCATCTCTCCCCTTCATCGCCTGTATGTTATTTAGCAGCCGGCTGGCTGACTCCTGTGTTTTCATTGTATTTAAGAAGCTTTATTTCCTGCAGGGTTTACAGCACCTGTGGCACATCAGAGATTGAGGTTCTCTGCTCTCTTTCTGTCAAACACACAAACTCATAGACATATCGCCTTCACTGATACACACACATAAATGGTTTTGCAGTGGAATATGGAAAAAATGATTTAGGCCGGATGGTGGGCTGTTGCTTGTTCAGTTTAGCCTTGTTTGCACTTTTTCTGATGTGGGAGAGGGTAGTCTTGCATTGCTAGACTTTTTGATTATTAACATAAAGATCCACATTGCAGCAGCCAAAATCCATTTTTGAATGGTAGTGTGGCAGTTGTGACACATCCGATTCCAATATCTTCACTTCTTGTCTCTTGAGATCTGATCGATTTTTGAAGGCAGCATAGATGTATACTTTGCTGCCTTTGATATCCCACAATCCTATGGGTTCCATTTGGTGACTGTTGGGCTATAAAAAGAAAGATGACAGTTGCGGTTGTTTTTGTGTAAACTGTACTTTTTTTTAACCAACGTTTTCCACTTCTGATGTCATTTCTAGTGATAAATTACCACTGTAGTAATTAAATATTTGCTTAGGTTTCACCAAAGCTCGCTCTTATTTTGCTATAGATGATTAAACCTTTACGCTGCCTCAGAAGTCTGTCAGAAATCAGTTTCGAGACGTACCTTCGTGCACAAATGCTGCCGGCAAAGTGCCTGATAGGGCAGCGAGGCAACAAGTCAGCTGACTAAGTTTTTGGATTCAGTCATCGACAAGCCACAAGAAACACAAGGGATATATACACAAGGGTTAATGAGACTAACAAGATACACAAGCGAACAATCAGGGACTTATCAACATTAAAAACTACAAAGGCCTACAAACACAATAATAATACTAATAATAATTAAATACATTTATATAGCGCTTTTTGTGTGACCTCAAAGCACTTCACATATGGAATGGGGGAATCTCCTCAACCACCACCAATGAAACATGGCACAGAAACAATACATAAAACACATAAAACAGTAAGCACATGTAGTTAATTATTATTACTCAGTACTTTAAAGGCATAATTACACTGTAAAACGGACACCTTAAAAGTATGTAACCGCAAATGTTTATGTAAATCTTTCATAAATGCCTTGGGTAAATTGTTGGTGAAAATTTGCTTAGCAAGGCGTCTGCACTTCTGAGAGCTCATATCTAATCTTGGTGTTTCAAACTGTGGTTTGGTCCCAGTGGGCAGGCTAGTAGAGCACTTTTCCACCAGTTTAATAACTCGGAACTGTAATCTTGTAAGAAATAAAGTTTGAAAGTGTCTATTTTGAAGAGTATTTATTGCAGACTACTCCTGTGCACCTCCCTGCACTGTAGTAAATGGACCACAAACCATCTACCATCATTTCTCACATTATTATCTAAACCCTCTGTAAAACTAATAGTTTTCAATTTAAAATCAGAACTGCAGAGGATGGAGACAGCAAGATAAAGTTTGTAACCTTGGAAACTGTCATTTGCGAATATATTTCTGCAGATATTAGTCATGAGAGACAGAGATTCCACTGGGATATATTTGTCTTTTGTGGCCTAGTCTATTTTTATACCCACATAACGTTAAAGTCCCTTAAGAACCAATTAGATATGTGGATTTGTTTTTATCTTTGCTGGTTGTTATGTTGGTGGTCCGAGTGTGAACCCAGGGACCTCACCCCGCAGTCCCACTGGCCAGCTCAGTGTTTCCGAGAGGGTCAGCCGGCACCGTACGCCTCTCATCGGGGATTAGAGTTTTTAATTGTTGGGGTTCATATACCTTTGATGCACATAAGTCGTCCAGTGTCCTCTGGATAAGCACACTTTATGTTACTTTAGTTTTTGTTTTGTTTTGTTAATTAATAACAGAAAGGTTCACATTGTTTCTTCTTGCCAAGATTCTTCGAGCCAAAATTTGCAAAAATCTGCCCAGTTAGACAGGAAGTGATTCTCTGATATGTTTAAGGGTTAGTTAAACCCCAAAATAAAATTCTGTTCATTTATTCATCCTCAAGTTCTTCTAAACCTATATGAGTTTTTTTGTTTTGTTTTTTTTTGTCTGTTGAACACAAAATAATATATTTGGAAGAACGTTGGTAACCAAATGTAACAAAATGTTTCTGGTAACCATTGACTTTCATAGTTTTTATTTTTCCATACTATGGAAATCAATAGGGACCAGCTAATGTTTGGTTACCAACATTCTTCAAAATATCATCTTTTGAGTTCAACAGAATCTCATAGAGGTTTAGAACATCTTGAGGGTGAGTGAATGATAATAGAATTTTCATGTTTGGGTGAATGTACCATTTAAGAGACCAACCACAAATTTTGTATTTATATAATACTATATTATTATTATTATTATTATTATTTTAATACATGTTATTAAGTAAAGAAGTAAAGTTCAGAAAACTACTAATATTAAAAATATTTTACCCGCCAACACAAAATTCACCAATAGTTGTTTAAGCCCGAAGTGATAAGATAAAATAAATTAAAATAATTCGGTATCAAAATTTATAGGTAAGACAAGTAGTTTGGTTAGGCATGGTTTGTAGGGAATATACACACATATATTCAAATGCATATAACTACAGAATCAATTCTTTATGTGAACATCATCAGTGTTTATCAAGGGTTCGTGTTTAAATTCTTTTTAGAGAGAACAGTGTTATCTTAGCGGCCTGTAATTTATTAGCAAATGATCATTTCAACGGAAGTGAATCAATCAAAACTAACTTTAGCTGGAAAATAACATTATTCAAGAACCACTATAAAACCAAACCAATCTTTGTTTCCTTAAATTGTATTAAGTTTATCTCTGTAAAGCTGCTTTGAAACAATCTACATTGTTAAAAGCACTATAAATGAGGATGACTTGACTTGACTTTAATTGCAAAGCACTAAGTCGGGATTTGTAGCACTGGTTCAGCTCTTACGGCACTCTCTTGAATAGGAGTCGGGAACCTTTTTTTACCAAAGAGCCACAGAAAAAAACAATAACAAGAATATATATATAATCTAAAAAAAACCCAAATACATATGCAACAAACAATAAATAAGTTGCAATATGGAATTAATTGTTCAGGGCTTTCACGGTGAGGTTAAGTTATCACCTGGGTCACATAAATCATCTACTTGTGTGTGTGTGAGAGAAGAAAAATACAATATTTGTAATATCTTCCTCACGATAAAGTGTTTTACCTAACAGTAAAGAGTGCGAGACCTGATTTTTGACGCATGATTTTTGTCAAAGAGCCAGGTGCAACTCCCAAGCCCTAGGTTCCTGACCGCTGCTCTAGAATATCAGTAATACTGAGTGACCCGCAAAATCGAACCCCACACATCTCATCTCAACTTCCTGTCACTGTGTAAAACCTGAATGAAGAAATATGGCAGTATTAGTTTCATGTTAATCTCAGCCATGAAATTCAATGTGTTGATGTCACTGGAGTGGTAGTTCTAGACCATAGGTGACATTCTGACCTCAGCTCACACAGAAAGACACAATGTTTAATGATTAACATGCAAAAAAGTATAAAATACAAATAAATCAGTCTAGGGGTGTGGAATATATGTTTTACCATTTATTATGAAAAATTTATGATTTATAGAATTACAATGTCATTATATATACTGTGTGTGTGTGTGTGTGTGTGTGTGTGTGTGTATGTGTATATATATACTGTATATATATATACAGTATATATATTTAAATGGAGCTTGATGGATACAAAGAAAAGAAAGCTGGAATGAATTCAACATTCATTGCACTCACATTTGAAGTAAAATAGCACACATAAAATGGCTTTATATTATATTTATATTATATTAATGTGTCAAGTTGCAAAATTCTTATGTATGTGAATTGACAAATTACTGTCAGGGTATACACATGTCATAATGTCATAATTTTCCCCCCCGAACGTCAGTGCATTCGATTTCATTGGTTAAGGTTACAGTGACGGGTGGGTTTAGGTATCAGTGTTTGGTGTAGGCACTCAGTACATTGATTGACATGACCAATGAAAACTTTAGATGAGGGTGTTTCCTTGTGTTTGTTAGATGCCTTGTGACGTCAACGCCTGACTTGTACTTGATTAGCTTGGCCTCTCGCTGTCTTATACTCCTGTATGTACCGTGAACTCTCACACTCTGCTTTCTCACATGCTTCGTTAAAATGACACTCAAAAGGGATACATGATCTCAAATTAAAACGGCTCTGCTTTTAATCCAACAGCCTCTCATTCACAAACCCCCAATTAACATCAATTTCTCTGTCTCGCTTTCTCCCTCTCTCCCTCTCCCTCTTTCTCTTTCAGCCTTTTGGGTGTAATTAAACTGGCACTTTTCATTTGATGAAGGCTTATGTACAGCTGGAGGAGATACGTGTTTGTGTGTGACAGAAAGAGTGAGAACCTGAACAAAGAAACATAAGAACGTGGCAGGAGACCATTACTGGGATTTTCACTTCTCGTTTATGTCACTCCCAAGTTAACAATCTACGCACGTGTTACACACGCAGTAGCTTTTACAGTTTTACAGCAGACTAAGATTTTTCTTGATCTTTAGAAAGCATGTAACGTTGACATGTTGGAACTGTAGTTCAACGTTCTTTGCACTCACTAGTAGTCAAAACTATGTACAGCTGATAATGTGTAATGTATACCTATTGTTAAATCAGATATTGTCTGCCCTAATCTCTGTAATCTCAATAAGAAGCTTTTTTCATTGGTATTGTCATGTTCGTTAGTTTTTCTATTCAGTGGATGAGCATTAATTTATTTCAGCAATAATATTCTGAGGCATTATTCACAGATTTCACTCAATGGCAGAACTAAAAGAGATTGTACAGAAACCGTATATTGCATGGCTATTGTATTTCGCCCCATTTGGCAAAACCTATGAATACATGTGAAGAAAGGCCACATTTACACTGCAGGTCTTGATATACATGTCCAATATTTTTGAGGACCAGCTTACATCATCTTTTAAAGATGACCCATATCTAATATTATTACACTATACTTGGTGAAACGAACAAAAAATAGCATTATGATATCAAGAAAACAATTTCAAAAGTACATTGAGAAACATTTTGATTATAAAATGACAGCAGTTATATTTGGATGCTGTCACTTTAAGACCGACTGCATGGCTCTAGAATACTTGTGCTTTCTTTCTCAACTGTTTACATTCACTTAAGACAAACAGGACCATGTTTACTTGCAAAGACGGACATTTTAACACATAAGTAGGCTATTTAGGTGTATTTAACTATTTTTCTTTCTAATAGCTATTTTTTTATGGTTTTTGTCAACTAATAACCCTGTTCAAGAACTGAATTGTTATTTCAAAGGCATTTCAAATAATTTTCTAAATGGGACACAATACTAAGGGGTCGTTCACTAGGTTTTGGAGGCGTTTCCGACTCTTTGACCTACCGGTCTTCATCATGGTCCATCACACATCTCCACCTCTCTCTTTCGTCTTCTCTGCTAGACCTGTCTTGAGAGTGTTTCTCATCTTGGCTGTTGGAACATGCGATGTGTCCATAATAAGCGAGTGTGTCTGAGAAATAACAGGGTTAGAGCTCACTAATGCACTGAGCATTGCACCCTTCTATACTGCAAACCCCTAGAGAGGGAGGAAGATGGGCAGAGAAAGAGAGAGTCCACACTACTCCATACCTGATTGAGGTAATAGTCCCGTGTAATTGTTCAGATTGTCACTTGCCCTTTTTCAGCTGAAGTAAGTGGTTGGAAAAGAGAGAGCAATGGCCCTTGTGTGTGCCCTCACCTCCCACTGAAGAGCATAGGCAGATATTTCAAACTCTTTCCAAAGACAAAAGAAGTGCTAAAAGGATCTTAAAAGCCAAATTGGTGGGTGTCAGTGATCCATAATTTGCCACAGACTCTATTTGAGTTTTCACAGGCCATTATTTTAAGTGATTTTGAGATGTAATTAGTTTGGACGCAACAATTCTTTTGGATAATTAGTGCCATTTTATTCCAGTATTTAGGTGGTCGTCTTTAACTAATGGATGTTTAATCACCACTAAATATCCAGTACATTACCCAGCCTTAAACCCACGTTTTTTTTTCTTTCTTTCTTCAAATTAACCATTATAAAATAGATACAATAGATATTCCAACTGATTTTTATTTTTTGGAAAACACTTTTGTCAAGACTGTAAGTAATAATGTTCAGTCACAGCTATAGCTAAATACTGTAAACTGCGACAGTGATCAGGAGAGGGATTTTTTTTTTTTTTTGCAACAGTATTCGACTATAAAAAAATCCCTTTAAAAGCCATTTAATTATATTTTCTTGCTTATTAAATGGCTATTTTTAACTTGCTAAACAAATATGTCTACATGCAATATTGATGTGAGTTATCAAATCAGTTATATATTATCTATAGGGATTGTTCCCCCAAAAATGTACTATTTACTGTAATTAATTAGTACTACTGTAATATTGTTGCAGTGTTTTTTGTTGCTAGCAGATTTTATAGATTTTATAATGCATTATTTTGTCATTCATTCGCCTTCATTTTGTTCCACATCTGGATGACAACTGTCTTCTGTGGAACATTAAAAAAGATACAAAATTACAATATAATTTATAGTCATTGTCACCACAATCAAATTAAGTGCAAAATGGCAGCAGTTATGCTTATGTATATTGTATCAGACATGAAATTAGCACCCGTTTCATTTACCCAGATAAGCTTATATAGTGTTGCCATGGATGATTGTGATAATTAGGAAAAATGTGGACACTGAATGCAATGATTGACAAGCAAGTATTCCAGAGAGCTTTGTTAGTCAGCTGTATGCAACAAAGCCTTGTTTTTAACCTGAAGAGGTTTATTTTGTAATAGTGTCTTTATTGGCCTGTACCAAAATGGTACCTTTTTTTAAGGCTATTGTTTGTGTTTCACATCTTCTTTAAGCTTTTTTTCTGGTCTGTGATCTGTCGCATGCGTGTTTATTAGTCTGTCCTGCCATAATTAGAACAGTCGCCCTCTGGGAGGATCTCAGTGCTTGCTAATTGCTCTGGGAGTATTTTTTGTAGCTTGAACCCTCTGGGTTTAATAGTCACCAAGAAGTGATAGTTTAAATGTATCACTTGTTAGAGCTGTGATGCCTCTCTTCCTGTGGGGGAAGTTTGAGTGTGTGTGTGTTTGATGGTAAATAACACCACACTTCCTGTGAGGAATTGGTGGAATATTGTTGACAGAGGTTCTTTCCGCCTTTGCTCATGCATGGCCTCACCTGCTGTGTCAATGGGAATAGACAAAAACAGACAAAGCTTGTAAACTTCAATCCTTGACTATTCTTTGTCTCACTGAATAAGGTTTAAATAATTTGTCTTTAAAGGAATAGTTCACCTGAAATTATTTCTTTTCACTCGCCATTACTTAATAAATGTGTCATTGTTATATTCTCTGTATTTGTTTTCTTCTGTGAAACTTCCATACAATGAAAGTGTACTTCCAAACTCCAAAATGGACAGAAAAGCACTATAAAAGTGGTCCATGTAATCAAAATATGTTGAATCCAAATGATATCCTTTGTTTTAGGAACAGACTGAGATGTTTATATGGCAATAACATGGCACTATGATGGTTAGATATACCATGCTACTTAAGTACATCTTAAAGGGATAGTTCACCCAAAAATAAAAACCTGTCATTCATTACTCACCCTCGTCGTTCCAAACCCATAAAACTTTCGTTCATCTTTGGAACGGATCTTTTAATGACATCTGGGAGCTTTCTGCCCCTTCTTTGACAGCTACAAAACTACCACTTTGATGCTTAAAAAGAGTTAATAAAGAGATTGTAAAACCTATCAGAATGATTTGAGCGGTTTAGTCCAAATTTTCTGAAGAGACAAGATCTCTTTATATGATGAATAGATTTAATTTGGGCTTTTATTCACATATTGTGAAGTCCATCCCCCCAAAACTTTGATGCTTCACAGCGTTTATACAATACCTAAGGAATCCAAATGAATTGAGCTTGTCAAGTGCACCAAGCAAGCATTTGATGGGCTCTATGTATCTGCGTGGATCATTGTATCTATGACAAAAGTCTAAATAAAATCTGTTCCTATAAAGTTGAATTAAAACACTTGAATTAAACCACTTGATTCATATGGCTTACTTTTATCATGTATGAACTTTTTGAAATTTTGGTGAAACTTTGAACCTTTTGAAAGTTTTGGTGTGTTTAAAGGAGGGACAGATTTCATCTCATCTATCATTTTTATTTTGAAGATGAACGAATGAAAGTCTAATGCGTTTTGAACAACAGCGGTTTGTGGGTGAATCATCTCTTTAATGTTTACTATTTTCATGTACTTTGGTATTTGGATTGTACCCCAAAGGTATTTCAAAGAACATCAGGGTAGAATGTCCAAAAACATGGTAACGCCATGTCAGTGTATTTCATATTACTTTGTGATCCATATTTTTTTTGCTTATAGTTTGATTTTCAGCACATCTGCTTTGTTTTTCACGAATCCAAACAATGCTATTCATTCGGTTGTACGTCTCATCCACATATTAAATGCTGAAGCACAACCGAGCTGCATTGAGTGTAATGTACAAGTACATTTGAAACGTGCTGCTCATAGCCTGATAACCATCATCAGCTTGAACTAGTAATTGGAACAGATGTCTTCATTTAGAAGACAGAAATGTGATGTTCGCCTTGGTTAAAACGATGAAACACCTATATATAGACAAGCAAACTCTCATAACCCTCTCAGCATGTGGTATGTATCCCATCATACCCTCCAGTGTGTTTGCTTCCCCTTTCGGGTCTATCAAGGTTGTCACGGTCTCTTTGTTCGGCACCGTTCCATTACTGCAAGCTCCATCCGTGTTATTCATTAGACAAGGGTCAGCGTGAGGAGATCAGGCACTACGAGCAAATAAAACCGGTGACATGTTCATCAGATCATCAGTCAGCCGCTAGATTAATGCTTTTGTTCTTTAATTAGCAACAGCACCAAACCGTGACTCAAACGGCACAAACTAATCATTAAAAATGAGAGGAGAATGAATCACAGACTCGCTCTTGTTTTCATTTTCTTTCTTTTTTTTTCATGGTGGGTGTTAATGTACCTTGTGCGTGCCCATTAAAAATATGTTTTGTGTGTATTAACAAGGGAACAAGCCATCAGTTGTCACTGTTCGGTTAATTGTTTGCAGTGCCTCGTTTATGAAAGTAGGCGTTTTGACATAACTGCACATGCTGGTTATGTCAGCTTTCAGGATGATGAAGAGTTAATGCTTGTAGTCTCTTCAGTGCCTGGGTTGGCACTTGAAGACACATTTAACATTCAGTAGTTTATGTAGTGCCTTAAGCTCCATTTTCAAACCCAGTGTTTCTTACAAAGGCCGTATGGTAAAGTAAAAAAGACGTTCAAGCCTACAGTACATGCTGAATCCTTTTACTGGAAATACCAACCTCTCTTCAGTTTTACAGCTGGTACCTGATCATCTTGATGCTTTAGCTATCTTAAATCTTAAATTTGATACTTTTGTATGTTATAAATTGGTTTTAGAAAACCACTGTTTTTGTTAATGATCTCTGTTATAATTTTGTCTAACCTGTTTGCGTAGGAAACCCTGATAAATGAGGTTGGCAATTGAGTTGCCTTGTTTTGTGAATATAAGATAGTCCAAATGATAGATTTGATAGAATGAAACGAAAGTGTGAATGGAATTTGGAATGACATGAGTGTAAATAAATGTTAGCAGAACTATTTAAAATTCCATTCACATAAAGAATAGTACTATATCATGATAACTATAACCATTAAGTGAAAAAATGGCTCTATTTGTAACTAGGGCTAAATTAGCTCTTAAAAAACAGCAGAGTCTACATCAAAACTTAATCAATAATGACGGCGATATCATTTGAATAACTTGAAATTTTTTTTCAGCTGGTAAATGACAAAAACATTAACTTTGGAACACAACTGCAGCACTTATAGTTTATAGCAGTTTAATAGCAAAGTTAATTGTTCACAGAGTTTAATATTCGAATGTAGCTTTGTATTTAAATATTTACTTGAGTAATCTATGCAGACGTGCAGATCTGTTAGGCTAACATTTCAAATGTATCTCTACTGTATCTCAATATCATAAATTGATCCTGACTAATATAGCAGCAAATTCTCAAGAGAGTTTGAAAAATGTTTCTGTAGATTTAGACAATCTGTTTCTTGACTTGGAAATTATCTTTGAACATTATGATGTTGTTTAAATGCACCCATCAAAAATAGTGATACATGTGCCCAAAGTAATGATCATGGGCATCAGTTTGGTTTGAAATGTGCTGGGGATAGAGACGTACTCGGAAAGCCATTTTCAAAAGTGCTGGGTACAATGATGCATTGATTCTTTTTTCTCTTTCGAGTAGGTCATGTTTTGAAAGACGATGTCCTGTAGCTTCCTGATGTACATAAATACAAATGAGCTCAAAGATGTGATGTCCAACCAAAAATGTGTTGGTACTTTGGGTGTAATTGTTCGAACTAATATGTTGTTCGTATAGTGAGTATATAGAGTATATACGCCCTTTCTTGCGTATGTGCAGTGATGGTCCAGTGGTAGAATTTTTGCCTAGCGTGTCGAGACTCGGAAGGTTCGGGGTTCTAATCCGCACTCGTATAGTTTTATTTTCCCCTCATCAAAACCAATAATGTTTATCAGTGGTTGAATTGATACAATGTTTATTATCAGTGGTTGTATATGTTTTGATGAGGGAAAAAAAATATACGAGAGCGGAATTAGAACCAAGAGAAACAGGGACACGTTTGTGAGAATTATTATTTTTTTTTATTTCACCGGAAGGAATTGAAGGATTGAAGCGCGTTTCCGCGCGTTTCAGTGCTAGATCGCCTGTTATTTAACAAACAAATGAAACGAATGCTATTAACTGGATGTTTTATTTGTATTGGTACATCTGTGCTGCGAGATGTTTCAAAAGTGGTGGGGACAAAATCGACCCTGGCAAAAAGTGGTGGGGACATGTCCCACCCGTGACACCTATGGTAATGATACAATATTATCACAAAAGAACACGATTTAAAACGATGAAACACCTATATATACAGTAGACAAGCAAACTCGCATAACCCTCTCAGCATGTGGTATGTCTCCAATCATACCTTCCCTAAAATTCAAAAATTCAATGTTCAATTTGAACATTTCAAATACTCTTTTAGGTTATGACTCACACCTATACAGAGAATTCTGGCTATTGAAAGAAAATGAAGCGTTATTGGGCTTCCCGCATGGTATATTAAACGTCCTGCTCCTTTCGTCTCAAAGCTTTTGAGTCTGACCTCATTCCTTAAATCACACTTTTAGCTTTCTAGAGGGCCATTTTGAGATGCAGGGGTTTGATTGACAGGTGCTAATGGGGTCAGAGGTTACAGGCAAGTACATTAGGGCTTTCTGCTCATGCTGACCCCTGCCAGACTTTCTGTCAGAGCTGAAGGGCAGCATGATGCATTTCTGCTGCTCGATACATCTGAGTGACCGGCCCTCCCTACGGACATCACCCCCACTGTCCCGGCTCAAAACTACATACTATATATTACTGCTGTGGTCAGTAGACACCTCTCGGTTGATTAAAGCAATGTTTTCACACCGTTTGTTACAGTTGTTCTCATTAATGCCCATGTCTGTGTGCACAAAATCAGATAAGCTTGGCATAACATCTGCTAAATGATGTCTTCGGTATAAACATAGCCATCCAAGTGAAGCCCGAAATGACACATACAATTAATTATTGCATTTCATTGGACACACATGTTGATATTCCTTGGGCAAGTCATTATCCTGTTACAAACCACGTTTACACACATACGTGGCACATATTTGTAATTACCGCAACACAATGCGACACACACTCATGCGCTAGTAAAAGCAGCTACATGACTAATGATCATTCTCAAATCCTGACATGAGATAAATTTGGTGTTTTTCTTGAGAGAAATTCATCAGTTCTGGCACATCCGCTCTAATGGTCTTTTAATGCTCAAATCAGCAGTCATTTCTGTCAGACGAAATTCCTCCCTAGAGCCTTTGCAACCGGTTGGCAAGTAAAATAACGTCCTATTATGTGGCTCTTTTTCATAGGGAGATATAAAGGAGACTCGTTCTGCTCGTCATTAGCTAGCATTTGCATTTATTGCCTGTTTATTTTACCATTAAATGTATTTTCCTACTTTATGTTCTTTGTAAGTGTTTTTTAGGGGTTTTCATAAAGGATTTGTTCTTGCATCCCATCTGTGCTTTTTAAATGTTGTTCTATGAATGTGCATCAAACAGACGTATTTGGTTGTCTAGTCACATCTCCCACCATATGCGTTGACTTTTTAAGATGTGCAAAGCTGAAATAGTCTTAATAGTTTTTTTTTTTTACTTTTAAAAATATATACTGAAATCACACGTCTGCTTGTTTATGCATTTACGTTAGGTAACACTTTATTTTACTGTGTGCTTGTTACACGTTGCATGTACTTAACAGTGTAATGACAGTAAATGATGCATTATTACATACAGCTATCTCTAAATAAAACTCTTATCCTAAACCTAACCCTAAAGTAAGTATAGTTCATTAATATTACTGAGTACTTAAACTTGGCCAATGGCCAGTAACAGGAAAATTTACTGGCTCTAAATATTTTTTACCAGCCATGAAACACCTAGGTTAATCCTCATTAAATTTACAAAAGTTATTCAGTAAAGAGCTGCAAGTTCTTTTTCTTTTTCTTTTGTTGATTTTATTACATTTTACATTCAATTTTAGGAATAGGCTGCTGTCACTTTAAGAGCTATTTACAGTACATTAACTTAAAGTGATACTTCAGGATTTTTCATCACCTGTCCCGAGCGTCGTTTGCGTTTGTTCACTTTGACACAATTTCATATACTCGCCATCTGATTTTTACTCTCATTTGGCGCTTGACGAGTGTTAGTTTTAGGCCCTGATTACACTGTGACACGGACACCTTAAAATAAAGTGTAACCTTCTGAGTAACATTGTGAGTCATCCTATTAATGTTAATAATTTTGCATATTTGTTTGGCTTATGCAGTTTATTGTCATTTTTCTTCCTTTTTTTGCAGTTTCTCATGGTTTTCTGCATATTTGACCTGTTTTTGTAGGGGATGCATGTACAGGCTGACATGGACTTTACAGCCAAGGAAACCGGCAACAACAAATCTGGCCCTTTTGGTGTCAAGTAAGAAGTCTCTCTCTCTCTCTCTCTCTCTCTCTCTCTCTCTGAGTGTGTGCGCATGTGCGGGCATCTGAGGAGTGTGTGAGCGTCTGAGTGCGGCGTGGTTGAGTGAGTTGGTTTTTTTTTTTCCTTTTCCCTTTATTTATTTTAGGTATTTTGGGTTAGTGTTCATTTAATTGTTGCAGGGTTTTTCACCCAAGGGTGGAAAATGGGGACAAATTCAGATGGTTGCGTTTCTTTAACCGCTCAACACGGGTGCAAATGTTTACCTGATGAGTCCATAACAGTTGAGGATTGTCTGGTTGCGATCAGCAGCGAAATTGGTGCTTGTAATATTGTGTCCGCATCAAGGATGAACAAGGCTGTCGTTGTCTTTTTGAAAGAGGTCTCTTTGGTTCAGCATTTAGTTGAATTTGGTTTATCCGTTAGAGATACTTTTTTATCAGTTTTGCCATTGTCGAGTCCTTCCAAGAAGGTTATCCTTTCGAATGTGCCCCCATTCATTTCCAAAGAATCACTCGAGCGTTTGTTAGGACGCTATGGTAAACTAGTTGGGCCGATTAAAATGATTCCTTTAGGAACAAAAAATCCAGACCTCAAACATGTGATGTCATTTAGACGTCAGACTTTCATGATCCTGAATTCGGAATTTAAGTCCTTGAATACGTCAGCGAAAACCACAGTGCTGGGTAAAGATTACACCATTTATATCAGTACTGAATCAATGAGGTGTTTTACTTGTGGGAAGTACGGTCATACAAAACTGGTATGTTCAATGAATGATGAGGCTAACCCTAATGTGAATGAGCGAAATAATTCTACGGAACAATTGCTTTCTGCTACAGTAAGTAATGATGGTGTCAGTGACAGAATTGACCAGGTTGTAGCGCCTTCTCTCTCTGTAGATAGAGAAGGTGTAGATGAGCCTATAACGAACGATCATGTTGATGATTTGATACTTTTTTCCGTGAATACCGTTGAAAGTGTGAGCGACAGCACAGTGCGGGCTGAAGTTGCGCGCACTGAGGTTGAGCGCGTTGGGGTTGGGAGTGCTGAGTTTGCGCGCGCTGGGGTTGAGCGCGTTGGGGTTGGGAGTGCTGAGTTTGCGCGCACTGAGGTTGAGTGCGTTGGGGTTGGGAGTGCTGAGTTTGCGCGCGCTGGGGTTGAGCGCGTTGGGGTTGGGAGCGCTGAAGTTGAGCGCGCTGACGCAGATCCCGCCGGTGAAATCGGTGAATCGGAGAGAGCAGTAGAGAGGGCTGAGTTCGTGATGCCTGGTGGAGTATTGGTCGATTCGCAGGCATCGGGATTTAGCCTGTCTCAGGGTGATCCTGGTGTGTTAGAAGGAAGTGAGATGGATTCTGATAGTGACACTTCTGAGATAGCAGAACCTTTTACTTTTGCAAATTCTCAGGGAGGGCCTGCAGAGAATGTTTATGATTTTAAATTAAAACATCCTTATTACACTGTTAGTCAAATTAATCATTTCTTGGACAATACCTTTAACCAGCGAAAACCAAAACTTGAGAAATACTTCCCAGATTTACAGCTCTTTGTTGATTCATGTACGATGGTAATGAGAAAGGCAACACTGGAGGAGCTTGATCAGCCTAAACGCTACAGGCTCAAAAAATACCTGAGCACTGTTAAAAAAAAGATTAAAAGCTCGGCTCAAAGATAATGAGGATCATGATTGTCAGTTTATTTTTTTGGGTTTTTGGATACCCTGTCATTTATTTTTCCATGGCATCCCTAAATATTGGATCTTTTAACATCAATGGATGTCGGGACACAACAAAGAGACTTGCTTTGTTTAATTATTTACAACTTAAAAAGGCAGACATTATTATGCTCCAAGAGACTCATTCTGATTTACAAAATCAGACACAGTGGAAGTGTGATTGGAAGGGAAATATTATAATGAGTCATGGAACTAATCTTAGTGCTGGTGTCGCCATGCTTTTTTCTTCATGTATCTTAAATCAACCAGTTATGTTCGAGATAATACCTGGTCGACTTTTAAGAGCAGATATTATGGTTGGACAAATAGGGTTTTCTTTTTTTAATGTATATGCTCCAAATGTTGGGCAAGAGCGTAAGTTGTTTTTTGAAAAGCTATCAGATGCCTTGTCACAGTGCCCACAGGATAATGTTGTGGTAGTTGGAGGTGATTTTAACTGTACTGTAAACCCTGATTTAGATAGGAATCATGATGAGCCTCACTCAAGTTCTGCAAAATCTTTAAAAAATGTTATTGGTTATCATGATCTTGTTGATATATGGAGAGAT
The DNA here is from genome assembly GCF_988280905.1 of Pimephales promelas. Lineage (NCBI taxonomy): Eukaryota > Metazoa > Chordata > Actinopteri > Cypriniformes > Leuciscidae > Pimephales > Pimephales promelas. The sequence continues at coordinate 29,968,216 of NC_142775.1, read as the reverse complement.
AATTTTCCTGAGGTCAAGCAGTATACCTGGTTAAAAGTAAACTCAAATTCTTTGTCTGGAGCGAGACTTGATCGGTTTTACGTTGCCAGAAGTAATAGTGGTAGATTTTATAATAGCCTAATAGTACCATCTTTTCTATCTGACCACCATTATATCTCCGTCGCTGTCTCTGTCCTGTCTTCTAAAAATCACAAATCACACTGGCATTTTAACAACAGATTACTACAGGATCACTCTTTCATTCACTCTTTTGGCCTTTTTTGGCAATCTTGGAGAGAGGAGAGATGTAGTTTTCCTTTATTAAGTCAGTGGTGGGACATAGGCAAAGTGCATATTAAGTTGTTTTGCCAACAATATACTGCTCATAACACCAGAACTCTCAAAGAAAAAATGAGATCTCTTGAAGAGGACATTCTGAGACAAAGTAACCATGGTGACTCTGCTGATTCTATTGAGAGGAATAAGTTCCTTCTAAAGACTTTGTTGGAGGAGCAAGGAAGAGCAGCCCTCTTAAGGACCAGATATTCTCAATTAAATGAAATGGACACTCCCTCTGCATTCTTCTTTGGTCTGGAAAAAAAACCAAGAGAACATAAGTACTTCCATAAACTGAATTTACCACAAGGAGGTGTGACAACTGACCAACAGGACATCCGCACTCATGCACTTTCCTTTTATGAGGACCTATACTCTGCTGAACCATGTGATAGATCAGCAGCAGAACAACTTTTATGTGATCTACCACAGTTATCAGAGGAAGATCAGCTTATCCTTGAGAGCCCTATATCTTTTGCTGAACTTTCTCTTGCCGTCCAGGAGCTGAGTCCTGGGAAGTCGCCTGGTCTGGACGGTCTTTCATCTGAATTCTATCGTGGCTGCTGGAATTTGATTGGAGAGGACTTGTATGCAGTCTTCCTGGAAAGCTTTAACCGTGGGAAACTTCCATTAAGTTGTCGGAGGGCAATCATAACATTGATCCCAAAAAAAGGAGATCTTGGGTTCCTTAAAAACTGGAGACCAGTGTCACTGATCTGTGTTGATTTTAAAATTTTATCTAAAACACTAACTAATAGGCTTAAAAAATATATGTCTGAGGTAATCCATGAAGATCAGTCATTTTGTGTCCCTAAACGCACAATTTTTGATAATCTTTTTCTCGTAAGAGATATTATTTCAGTTGCACAAAGGCACAAACTGGACATTGGATTATTTTCCTTGGATCAGGAAAAAGCTTTCGACAGGGTGGACCATCATTATTTGTTCAAGACCCTTGAAGCTTTTGGTTTTGGTGCAAATTTTATTTCTCTTGTCAAGCTCCTATACAGTGACATTTACAGTATGTTGCGTATTAATGGGTCTTTAACTAGACCTTTCTCTGTGACTAGGGGAATAAGACAAGGATGCCCTCTGTCTGGTCTTCTGTACTCTATTTCCATTGAACCTCTGCTAGTTATGCTGAGGAAGCAGCTGTGTGGTATCGGTGTCCCAGGTTTTCCAGAAGAGGCCCCAGTGACACTTACAGCTTACGCGGATGATGTTACAGTAATAATCAAGAGCACTAATGATGTTACTAATCTTATTTCTTGTTTGAATAAGTTCCAGAAAGCTACATCTGCTCGTATTAATTGGGATAAATGTACATCCTTCTTGTTGGGAGACTGGGTGGATATAGGACCACCTCAATTGCCACAACAGTGTAAATGGGTTCAAGATGGATTTAAAGTACTTGGTGTTTTTTTTGGGACGGCCCAATATACTGAAAAGAATTGGGAGGGATTAGCAAATCGGGTGATCGGCAGATTGCAGAAGTGGCGTTGGCTTCTACCACAGCTTTCTTTTAGGGGGAGGTGCTTGATTATCAATAATCTGGCTGCCTCAATGCTGTGGCACAGAGTAACTGTTTTAAATCCTCCTAAAGAGTTGCTTATTACCATTCAAAAAGCTTTTGTGGATTTTTTTTGGAACGGTCATCATTGGCTTATTCCTGGTATACTTTATCTTCCGGTGGCTGAGGGAGGTCAAGGACTAATACACATAGAGTCAAAAATACTAGCAATGAGATTACAAACATTACAGAGGCTTTTGTATTGTTCTAATCCTTTACGATGGGTTACATTTGGGCTATCTATACTATCAGATTTAGGTGGGATAGGCCTAGATAAACAGTTGTTCTTAATGGAAAAGCCTTTTGAGGAAAAAACACACGGTTTCTTCACTAATTTTTACATGTCAGTAATTAAATCATGGAAGTATTTCAACTTTTCAAGAACAGAAGAGGTGCATTATGGGATTTCAGAGCCCTTGTTTTTTAATCCTCTTATAAAGCTACCATCTAATGTGTCTTGTTTTGTTCCACTTTTTTTAAATGCTGGAATTAGTAAAGTTATGGATTTAATTGATTTGACACAATGTCAGTGGCGAACTGTTTTGTCACTTGCTGCACAGGTTAAATTAAAATCTCTAAGAACTGTGGATAGGATAATTAAGTGTATTAGAGATGCTTTGCCCCCTATATTAATGTCCTGTGTAAACTCAACCCTGGTAGATGGTTTTACACCTCAGAACTTCCCTGAGCTGAAGGTGACCCCCAAAGATGGAGGAGTTGGGGGTAATTTAAACCAGACTACATTGTTGAAGGGATATGGGGATTCTTTTTTTCATAATGTGGCAAAGAAAAATCTTTATTATATTTGTGTTAAATCTGTGCATGTTGGACATTTGCGAGGAAAAACAGATACCAAATGGAGGGATAAGATCTCTATGTGTGACAAAGTACATCCATCATGGAGAGTATTGTATAAACCTCCTATCTCCAAGAGATGCGGAGATCTTCAGTGGAGAGTACTCCATTGTGCTATAGCCTCAAATAGTTTGGTATCAAAGTTCAATAAGATTGTTCTGTCATGTCCCTTCTGTAATGCTCATGATACTGTCTTTCATATGTTTTTTGAATGTCCAAGGCTTGGTCCTTTATTTGCAGTACTCGAAAAATTGATTACAAAATTAGGGTTTTTATATAATAAAACCTTGTTTATATTAGGGTATCAATATAGAAAGTCATGGCAACAACAGTGTGTTCTTGCCAATTTTTTAATTGGCCAAGCTAAGTTAGCCATTTTGAAATCCCACCAGTGTAAAAATACAGGAAAAGAAGTTGATATGAAAGCTATGTTTAAGTCTTTAATAGAATCTCGTGTGACCATTGAGTATACATATTATAAATACACTGATAATGTTGCTATGTTTGAATGGAGATGGGGTGTGAGAGAGGCATTGGTGAATGTGAGTGAGTATGGAAGTTTAGTTTTTAATTGGTAAAATGGCTGTTGTTTTATAATGTATTTTGTGTAAAAAAAAAAAAAAATGTTTTTCTTAAAACCCTAAATTGTTTTAAATAAAAGGGGTTTAAAAGTCAAAGTCTCTCTCTCTCTCTCTCTCTCTCTCTCTCTCTCTCTCTCTCTCTCTCTCTCTCTCTCTCTCTCTCTCTCTCTCTCTCTCTCTCTGTGTGTGTGTGTGTGTCATATCCTTCAAAAGTTTTGGGTCAGGCGTTTTTTAAAGAATTTTATACTTTACATTTTTTGGGATGCATTGAATTGATCAAATGTGAAAGTAAGCAAAGATGTGAGACCACTAGTCTCATAAAAAATGATTATATTTTTTTACATTCTTTTTTAGTTTAATAACATAACTGCCACTACAAATGTGAACGTTATTATCAGAACAATTGAAGTAGAAAGCTGAATTAAAAAAGTAATGCATATATGATACATTGATGTATATGTAATAAACCAGATGATCATGTTCTCCAGCCTGATTTGAGAATGATCCAAAGAGCGGTTTGTGCTTCAGTGGAAATGCACATCTGACCATCTATACATCACTAGCGATCTAGAAATATTCCAGAATCTGTCATTTCTTCTTTCATTTTACATCATACATGTTCTTTTGTTTTTAAATAATTTTTATTTATCTCCAGGTTTGAATTGAAAAATCTTAGATTTTCATTGAGGTCTTACACTTTTAGACCCCACTGTACACTGTACATGTTGTTGTTTTTGTTGTTTAATCTGTTTTATTTCTCTCTCTCTCTCTCTCTCTTTCTCTTCCTTTTATCATATCATTAGCTAACATTCCAATTTCCCTGCTCCTCATTGAGAAGATCAAGGCTTTGTGGCACTTGCATATAAAATGATTATTCATTAAGTAGCTTCAGAAAGCAGAGGGGAAGGGCTCACACAACACAAACAAACACATGCATTAATCAAGGAGAGAGATGACTAATGAGCCAGTCTGGGATTAGAGACTCTCTCGCCAGCCTCCTCTGAATCCCAGAGCGCTTCTGAAGGCACACACTCGGCCTTCAAAACCTCTGATCGACACTTGTGATACACTCTCTGTTCCTGTACAACAGCAACACACTCTTTAGACAGGGCCATGGTGGTGTGGATGGCATTGCTTTTAAAGGGATACTCCACCGTTTTTTTCATATTAAACTATATTATTCTCTTAACTAAGACGAGTTGATACATACCTTTCTCGTCTCAGTGCGTCCACTCAATCGTTCTGGTGCGCGAGCAGGGGCGCAACTACCCAGTTTCGGAGGGGTATGCAGCAACAATTTTAGCGCCCCCCCAAAAAAAAAAAAAAAAAAATAAATAAATAAATAAATAAATAAAAATAAAATAAATGTAATGTAAGTGTGCTGTGTAATAAGTGAGTAGGAAGAAATGAGAGCTAACAGAAAAAAATAAGTGCAAAATTGTCGTTTATTAACACAATTAAACTATAGCTACTCCACCTTGATGAACCCCCCCTAAGAAAAAAGCTCCATTGTAACAACAATACCAGTGTTTCTCACAGGATTTTAGGTAAAACTGTGGTAGGTGGACCTCTGTTTCTCTAGGGGGGTTCGGGGGCATGCTCCCCCGTAAGAAAATTTTGTGTTTTGTAATGTTAAATTCAGCAGACTGGTGCACTTTGAGAGTTCAAAATTAAAAGCTCCAACCCATATTCAGGGTGCAAATTAAACAGAGAAAATTTTGATCCTCTTTTAGTTAGTGTCTGTATAACTTACACTACTACAAAATAATAGTTATAATATTAATCCCATGATAGTAATTGCCATAAAGGCTATTGTAAAACAAATGCACAGAAAAATAAAGGAAACTTTCATAATTAGTTTTGCACTAATTTCTATACTTGAAAGATACTTGCGCATAATGACATATTTCATGGGCCAGTGTGTCAGAAAAAAAAAAACTAAAGCTGACTTTTTTTGACCAATGCATTACACCAGCACAGCGCCGCCAATTAAGCAAAAAACAAAACAAAAACAAACAACAAACAAACAAATGGGCCGCCGATGTATGAGTTTTGTGGGCCGTTAAGACAAATAAATTAAAAAAGGATGAAATGTATTGTCTGAAAAGCACGTCGGCCCAACGGGAATCTCAGTTCCGATGGCCACCGAGATATAGATAGCCATGCCTGGATGTCACATTTTAAATCCTACCTGTTGGATTTCAGCAATGCATGCAGTTATTTAGGTGCTGTCGCATCAATTGACATGCCATCTCCTTTTCTCTCTTTCTTTTTCTATTTTGAGCACCACAGCATTTTGTTTTATCCATCTTTTTCGACGACAACTCACTACTCGTACCTGCTCGCTCAGAGCTCACGGCGCCCCCGCCCGCTCGCGATATTACCCGCCCCCCTTCTCCATGAGGGCGCCTACTCTAGCCTGGCTGTTAGTCCTCTAAAATTTTATATAACATTGAAGGAATGCAGAAATGATTTAGAAACGCACAACGGCAGCTACATATAGAAATAGCTGCCGTTGTAGCCTATATATAATTTTTTTTTTTTTTTTTTTTTTACCATCGCTTTGGCGCCCCCCATTGTGCTGCGCCCCTATGCGCCGCATATAGCGCATACCCACTTTTTGCGCCACTGTGCGCGAGACATTTTGATCCCACTTAACTTAGCCCAGTTCATTCAATATGGGCCAAGCAGAGAAGCGACCAAACACCTCCATGTTTTCCCTATTTAAATACAATTGCCTGAGTAGTGTAACTCGACCTAGGCCGGTGACACAAAATAAAATGTTGCGCTTGTCTAAGCTTGTAAAGTGGATAACTATATTGTATGGTGGAATACCATAGCAAGTGCTTGGGAGCACTTCGACTCGGCGCACATATATCTATGGACTCGGCGCAGTGATATCATCACTTCGGAGAGTGTGAGAGGACTTTTCACGAGTGATATTACTGCGCCGAGTCAAAATATGAAAAAAACAAACAGTGGATTAACCCTTTAAGACATTATATATATATATCCAAATCCAATATATATATATATATATATATATATATATCCAATATATATATATACACACTAAATTTAAAATGCGGTTGCTACATTTGAGATTTTCCATATGAAACTTAAATTTACAGTAAAAAACATAGTTTGTTTACTTATATAATGTTAATATTTCAACCTAATAAGGTACAAATATCTGTTTTGTTCCTTTTGTAATACACTGACAACCACCAAAAAACAGGTGGTGATATGAAAGTCACATGATGAATCAAAGAGAATCGAAAGCAGCTTTCCCTCAAGATGCAGTAACTACTAATAATATATAGGAGGTGTGCACACGTCATTCACTCAAATACTAAACTCCATCATGGTAAGCATATGCAATAAACATAAATTTAACAACATTTGATGAAACTTAAAACCCTACAGTAACTGATTAGAAAACAACTACCAAAAAAAAAAATTTAAAAAAAACAAAGATATTTTAACATAAATACATCAAATGTGAAGCGTCACACAGGGAATTCTGGGTCAATTGTAGTAGCCTATGAATGGAGTATTATTATGTGTAGATGTGTGGAGGCATGTGTTCCTCTTACCTTGTACTAGTAAACAAACTGTTATGTAGACTTATTCACAAGTTTTTTTTTTTTTTTTTTTTTTGTAAAATTAACTCTGTAATAACTTTGAATAACTTTGTTCACTATGTGGCAAGTTTTTTTTATTTAAAAATTGCGTTTTTATTGATTTTTTTTTATTTTTATATTGCCTGCTTTCATTCTGTTGGAGGTCATATCTCAGTGTAAGCATTCTGGTGATTTTGGAAATTGTAATCTTTGTTATAATATGTCCTAAATCTATATGAATTTGATTGTTTGAATTCTTAAGTTAGACACATAGTTGTATATCTTTAAGGATTTATCTTTATTTGCAACAGAAAGGATTTTGCAAGAGTCAAAAATCTCCCAAAGCACATTCAGAGCACAGACGGACAGTAAAGAGGGCTGATAGGGTCACTTCCTCTCAGCATGACTCCTTTACCACGTCTTACACCAGACTCTCACCATAGCAACCGGCTGTGTCATCACTGTGAGGAATACTGGATGCTCTATGCTCTCGGCAAATGATCCTTGAAATTGAGAGGGAAAAAATGAATTATCATTTGCACTTTGAATATAGAAATTGAAAGCCATAAGTATGACCAGCACTTTGCTAATAACAGTTAGATGTTGTAGGAATGTGCAATTCCAAGGAAGTGTTCAGTAGGTTTTATGGTTGGTCACCTTAAAGGAATACTTCACTCACCCCCAAGTCGTTTCAAAGCCATCAGACTTTTTCTTCCGTGAAGCGCAAAATGAGAGTTTTTGAAAAATTGGAAACAAATTGGAATAAATATAATATAATAATGAATTTCTTAAATCATGCCCTGAAAGCTTATATCTTATTGGCCTTTTTTCCCAGTGACTTAAAAAAAATGCTGCGAAGTGAACTTTCTCTGAATAAAGTCTACAGGAATGCATTTTCCAGGGATGCAGTTTCACTTTTTGTGATAAAACAACGACAAAAAATTACTCAGTGGACCTCATTCATGAAACACAAGCATGAAGTATTTCTATGTAAATCATTGGTACATCTATTCTCAAATAAATTGTTGCTTTGAATTGAGTGCGACAGTTGAGAATTGTAAAACATGAGAATTGTTTTACCAATGATTTACCTTGATATTTACTGCCTGTGTTTCATGATTGAAGCTCGATATGAATAGACTTTTTTTTACGGTAAAAAACAAAAACAAAACACCTTTGTAGCAGTGTAATGGGTCCGTGTGTCAGGTCTTAAAGTGACAGCAGCCTAATATACCTGCTGTCAAATTATGAGATAATATTACAAATATGTACATGCCAGTTTTCCCGCATGTATCGATGTCAAAATTGTGGCCAGTAAAAATGCTGAGTGGCTAGTAACTTTGGAAAACCGCTAGACATGCTTTGCCACTGAGATATTAAAGGATTAGTTCACTTAAAAAAAAAAAATAAATAAATAAACTTTTGCTGATAATTTACTCACCCCCATGTCATCCAAGATGTCAATGTCTCTCTTTCTTCAGTTGAAAAGAAATTAAGGTTTTTGATGAAAACATTACAGGATTTTTCTCCATATAATGGATACTAATATTTTTGAGTCATTTCGAGTTCGAGTCATGAATGAGTTCAAACAGGAGAGTCAAGAACGAGCATTTGTGCTTATAAAACTTAAACTTGTTTATTTATTTTTTTAAATTAACCAATGAAGTCCATTATATGGAGAAAAATCTTGGAATGTTTTCATCAAAAACCTTTATTTCTTTTCGACTGAAGAAAGAAAGACATGGACATCTTGGTGAGTAAATTATGATGACATGGGGTGAGTAAATTATCAGCAAAAGTTTTTTTTTTTTTTTTTTTTTAATTGTAGTAATGTATATTTTTAATGATTCAAATAATTAATGGAATCAGAGTTTTGAATAGATACATTGAAACACAATGCTCAGTAGTAAACTTAATGTCTCCAACTCGTTATTATCAGTCTGTCTGAAGCTACCATCACAGTCTTAGTCGTCTTTTTTTTCCTCTTCACTTTCTTCATTTCTCTCAGACTGTTTTATATTTCCTCTGTATGTGTGTCTCATATGGCTTTTTTGCACCTGGCTGTTGTATTGCCATCTCCCATCACTTCATCATCTTATTGTGTCATTGGCGTCTGCCACTGAGGCCCCTTCTCCATAAGCACTTCACTTCTCCACCTTTGTTGTTTCTCTCCCTCTGTCTGTTTTCCCTTCTTTCCCTTCATCTATCTGTCTTTCTCTGTGTAGTCATTCTGACGGGCCACAGACTCATCTGTGCGCTCTTATCTGCTGTGCCATTGTGCCGTTGACTCCGTGCTGTCAACCCCTCGGGCCTCTTTCACACTGACACCCGTTTATCATCATCCTCTCATCACCCTCTCTGCCAATCACACACAGACCCGCTGATAACCATCCGCTTTATCAGAGAGACAGTGAGAAAATCTTAAACTCTAACCCCATCAGCGTTGAGCTCGACTTCTGTGTCTAACTCCGCATTTCCTCTTAACTGATCTCGATTCAGTCTGCGGGATAACATTTCAGACACGCTGCCTCTGGGACTTTAATTTCAGCAAAGATAAACAGCAGTATCAAAGATTTGCCTTGTATTAGTTTCTGCCACAAGATTTATACCTGGGTGCTTAAGATTTTCTAATAGAAAGCATGCAATCTCTCTTGAATCAATTAACCGAGAGCTGTTCTCAAGTGAAAGGTAATTGAAGTAATGAAAAGAGTAATCTGGGGCTCAGCGGTCAGTATCGTAGTGGATTAGAGCCACATTGTGATGGTGTCAACGGCGCGTCAGATCGATACTGTGGTATGATGATGACGGTGATGGGGGGTGCGCTGAGAGCCCCATTTTGAGCTTGAGCTTGAGAGTCTGACTGACAGCATGGCAGTGAGCGCCTTATATACATCCTGCGGCTCGAATGATAGACTCAGACTTCCGATTGTGATCTCAGGTTGGGGAATTTTTTAATTTGTTGGCCTCCAGGTTTGCAGAGTCTTTGTGGAGATTTATTGAAAGTCATATCGAAGGCTTTGCAACCTGATCTTATGACAAAATGTAGCTATTTTTGGTTATTAGCTAGGTAGTGATTTTTAATAATTGTGATTCATATGTAAACAACAAGGGTCTAAAACGCATGGCGCAAGTGCATATCCACTTTTGCTAGTTTAACGATGGGAAGAATTGTTGGTGCACCTGGCACAATAGTCTAAAAGTGCAATAAACCAATCAGTCTCTCATCTATCAGTCCCTTTAAAACCCAGTTGCACTCACGCTATGGCGGATTGCTATTTACATGGTGGAATTCGCAAACGGAAAGACTGAACGCTTCTCTAGCGCGCAAGCAGACCATCTACGGGACAAGCTGGATTCCACCATATCTTACATATCTTATTTACATTGTAATCCTTTTATGTGTAATATTTGGCATGTTTTTGTAGACCAGCCTATAGGCGCACATTACTAATGCGCCCTTTACAAAAATACTGCAGCATTGACTTTAGATCAGGTTTTTGTTGGTCATTGTCGCAGTCTATTTCATTTGCCTCAAAATAGCAACGCGTCAACAATGCAACAATTGAACACACATCGTTTTCAGACCAGCACGCCCATGGGTGAACAGATGGGTGCAAATGCATTTGCTACTTAAACAACATGGCGGGCCAGAAACCTGACTGATCTAGAGAAGATCTGTGTGGAGGAGTCGGCCAAAATCCCTCCTGCAGTGTGTACAAAATTTTAGGAAATGTTTGGCCTCTCTAATTGCAAACAAAGCCTACTGTACCAAATAGTAACATTGATTTTCTCAGGTGTTCAAATACTTATTTGCAACTGTATCTTTTTTTTTTTTTTTTTTTAGATTATGTCTCTCACAGTGGACATGCACCTACAATGACAATTTCAGACCGCTCCATGATTTCTAAGTGGGAGAACTTGCAAAATTAGCAGGGTGTTCAAATACTTATTTTCCTCATTGTAGTATGTCTGGGGAAAATAGCTCAAATTAGCACATTTATGGTGCTTATTTTGGTCTTTTTTTGGAGCCTGACAGGCTCAGTTTCCATTTACTCATCTTGTATTGAAAGTTTGTTTGTTGAAAGAACCAAACAGCTTTAGAATGTAATAGGGGATGAGTGAAAACTGACTTTTTTTGTATTTTTTTGTGAACTAGTACGTTGTTCGGAATAATACACATTGCTTGTGCATTACCGTTACCATTGAAATTAATGCACAGATGCAGTGAATAGACATAAGACTGCTCTCTTGAGTATTTGTTGAGATGAAATATTACTCTAAAGTGACTTCCCAATTGTTGTGTATTTGCAAAATGCTGTTTAAGTAAGTTCTGTCTGCACCTCCATATATTCTGATGGTAAACAGGTTTAACATTAGTCCTCCTTTAATGCTGTGAGTCTGGTATATTAGTCGCAGGAGACTGAGGACTGAGAGCAGGTAGTACATGCAGTGCTTTCCGCACCCCTGTTGAGTGACTGGATCCCTGATTGTGAGGCCGAATTAAAGTCCTTCTGAATAGGAGGATTATTTCAACCCTGTAGGGGAGCTTTACTCTGGGTTAAACACTCACAGGTAAACACACAGCCTTGTTCACACCTCTTCACTTACTTTTTCCATTACTCAATCCTCTCCAGCCTACATCAGACATCCCTGAATCCACAACACAATAGCCGTCGCATAAAGAAACGGCATCTGTATTCAAATAGTCCTTCATTCAGAAGAGAAATATCGCATGTTTCTCCAGGAACTCGCGTAAAGCGGACCCACACTCGGCTCCATACACAATCACAAGAGAGACTGTTAATCTGAACCACAGCTCTTATTTGTGCAAAGCTGGTGAAGCTCAGCACTTTGAAGATGGCGAGTTGAAAAGACGAGAGAGCTTTGGTAATTTGCTCTCTTTTATTCCTATATGCCTTTTATTTCCCTTTTTTGTACCTTCTGTCTGTCTTGAAGAGAGAGTAGGTAAATAAAGAGGACACCTGCTCAAGTGGCCCTTTCCTGCTTCACAGCCATCCTTTCATCCGCGGTCCTCGTCTTTAGATGATGTGGTATGCTTTTTTCCACCGTTCATTTGTTTGCCTATTGATGCTGGACTAACTAAAGAGGAAAAGTAGGAGTGAGGTAATGGAGGAAAGAAATTAGGGTTCTGAGCTCTGTTCCAAAGTTCTAGTATCATTGGTAGGCTGATACAAAAGGTAGGCGACTTCATTATGCTGTCCCTCATTTAGGCCATATTGCTTCAAATTGTAGCCTTTTCATAGAAGATAATCTAAGGATGGAATATGGTGGACATTTTTTTTTATTATTATTATTAAATACAATATAAATTGTAACAGCCATTACTCCAATTTTCAGTATCACATGATCCTTCAGGAATCATTCTACTATGCTGATTTGAATCATGCTTGCATTGAATTCTGGTGTGAATCGAGTCCTTAAATCATTCGATAATTATTATTATTGATAATGATAATAATAATTGATCTGATTATAATTGGACTAGTAGCACTGTAAAAATAAAAGTTAAATGCAACCATTCCAATTGGAATTAAAGTTACGATTTAATTCAGATTATAAGGAGTGGTTTAAACCTTATTGATTGGATTGAAAACCGAAACTGGAAAGTACTACAAATGTCGATTGACGTACGCGTGAAACAAGCTGTTGTTTTTGTTGAATGAATTGTCATAAATGACTGTTGTGTCGTTCTAAAATTTTCTTCCTACTCATTGTCTATGAGGTATGGGAAACATCCCATCAGTCCTTGTTTCGGATTGTCATCCAAAGACGCATTGTTTTGGGTGCGTGAAGGGTTTTTATTGCTTGATAAATACAAGCAGAACAGTACAAAGCTTCATGTACTCGTCGCCTCCGAATCGGGACCCGAAATAGATACATATTAAGTCTGCTCTTAAAGGAAAAAAAATTAAAAAAGCAATGTAAGAGTGGTTAGTATGCGCAAACAGTGGGAATCTCTGTATATTCGTACAGTGAACGCATGTCAAAAAAATCTTCTGGGTTGTATCTTGTGACAAACACGCACATCAACCCAATCACTTAATTTAGCGGTCATGTAAACACTACATCCAGATTTATCAATTGGAATGATTTGATTCCAATTGGCCTTTTGTATAGATAGTGTGAGTAGCGTGTTCACACTGAAAATTCCAACAAGTGCACTTCAAATACCCGGATGATGCACTTAAGGAACCGGAAAAAGCAAAGTGTGGGATGTTAGACACTTTATGTACTTGCATTTCAACCGTTGCAGCTTTCCTTGTGTAGTGTATCTATCAGGCCATGAAGGTGGATGACAAAAAACAATATGAAATTCACTTTGAACAATAAATGGCTCATAGTCCAAAGAATAAGTGGATAGTGCACTGTATGTAATCTAGAATATAACATCTTTGGATGATCATGGAAATGGAGAGTAAAAGAGGAAATGCAAAATAGAAGAGTGCTGATCACCCCAATTATTTCAGGTCTCCTTCACCCCTCCTCAAGGAGTTGAGTCTCTTTGAAATGTCTTATTTGAGCCGACCTTGATTAACGAAACTTCTGGTGAGTTGATGAAACTGCACTTCACAGGATTTACTCATGCTTACCACAGTTTTTTCCCCCGTCTTTGTTGTTGTTGTTGTTTGCAGTTTCCATCTCTTGGTGATTGTGTTTAAACCCCATCTCTCTCTCTCTCTCTCTCTCTCTCTCTCTCGGACAGAGTTATCTGTGCTGTGGTAGATTATCGGTGTTGAGTCCTCTGAGCTCTGGGCAGGCAGCTCTCTCCTGCATTAGCATCTCAACAGTCTCAGCTCTTTCTCCAATTAGGCTCTTAGATAACAGTCAGACACAATCTGCACTACATACCTCAGGAAAATGAAAGAATGAAAGTCAAACAGGGGCCTGGGGAAGGGTGTTTTTTATGTTTGTGTGTGTGTGTGTGTGGTCAGCCTGCTGAAGTCATTGAGACCTCACACACACGCACTGGTAAATTATTGGTCTAAATGCCTGTTTGTGTTGAAAGTAAAGGCCTCAGGAAAAGAGACTCTTCACACATTCTTTAAATTGCAGTGTTTTACTATAACACTTCATGCTCACTCACACCTGATGGACCAAAGAAGTCAACCCATCCCTCAAAGATGTTGCCCATTTATCAATCTTTCTCTTAACTCTTGGTTTTTCTGGACAAATTGGGATAAACTGTGGCGCTAATAGGATCACATTTGCGCAAATCATGCAGCTTTGCACACAAGTCCAACTAAATAATATGTGAAATTTTGCTTTGTTTTTCACCATACCCTGTCGTTTACCCCAAGAACACTAGCAATTTACGGCACTTGTCACATGGAATCATTCTGTAAAAATTTCGTGTGTTTTTTAAAAAGCTTGATGCTGGTCGCTATTTACTGCCATTATATGGACAAGCGGGGTATTAAAAAAAAAAATCCTTTTGTGGTCCAATAAAAACAACATAATGCAATAGAACAACTTACCATAATTTATAAGACAATGATTTCCGCGCCATTGATGGAAATTTATGGCTTTACGTGTTTCAACCCGGTCTCATCCCAAGACGTCATATAACTGACGTTTTGGGACGTCTTTTGACCATACGTCAATATTCGCCTTTTTAGGGCCCCCTTAAACGTCGGTAGATGAGGTTATGGGATCCTAACTCTACCCCATACCTAAACCTAACCCTAAACCTAACCCGTCACCTAACTGACGTTGAAGGTAAAGCGTCAGTTGTATGACGGCCCGGGATCGCCATCTACCGACGTTTAAGGGGGCCCTAAAAAGGCGGATATTGACGTATGGTCAAAATACATCCCAAAACGTCAGTTACATGACTTTTTGGGATGAGACTGTGTTACGTGTTTTCACTGTTATACGGTAGGGGATGCTATCACACATCTACATAATGCAAATGTAAAATAATGCGATCATCAACGTTAAACGGTATATAAATCAAAACTGTTACTGAATTAAATGTCGACCCAGGACGAGCTATGTTTTTATCATCGTCCTGAATCAGATCTGAATTAGTCTGGCAGAAATGTGATTTTCTCAGCTTTTTGCTCAATGTTTTTTTATTTATTTAAAGAAAATTACCCACATTCAAGTGTTGATAAAAAAAATAATGCATTAACCTAGAATGATTATTCTTTTTTTTGTGGTTTTCATGAAGGATTGTTATTTCCAAAAGTTATTTTTAACGGACAGAACGAGATTGGCCGACCTGTAGCCGCCTACACGCTCACTCAATGCATGGATGATCTGACAGGATTAACGTACGTTACCTCGGTTGAGTGGCCTGACTTCTACTCCTACCTTATAGAGAAACCGATTTTAAAGAGAAACTGAGGGCATATGAATCTTTAGATGCCTATATGGTCCTGTACAAGACTTGTGTGTATGATCCGCAGTTCTGCCGAGTCAGCGCCGAGACCACGACAATGTAAAGAGTGACATTACAGTGCGATTTTAATGATGTGAATATTTTCTAGAAATAAAAGTTCCAGATACAGCATATTCATTTTTCATCAATTCTTGCACCAAACAACACAACAAGATGACATTTAACAATAGTAACAATTATTTAAGCTCCTTATTATGTAGCCGAATCTGTGCTGTTTTGCATTGACCGCCTCCAGTTTTCACTTTGTTTTGCCTCCAGCTAGCGCCGTGACGTAACTGTGACGTCGGCGCAAAAGGGGTCTATACGAGTTTGATGTACCATGTTTACAAAGTCATTCTCTCTCTCTCTCTCTCTCTCTCTCTCTCTCTCTCTCTCTCTCTCTCTCTCTCTCCTCCATCCTAACTGTACTCAGTCATGTATGACTCTGCAAATATTCCTTCATGAAGAGCTATTAGTTGTGGATTAAAGGCGGATGATCGCTGCCTCAGTGAAACGGACCATTCTGTCCACAGCTATCCACTTCCACTCCTTCTATATCATCACACCACATGCCAAGAACATTAACTGCTGAATATGGGAAAACAGAAAAAAAAGGAACATTTGAAAATTAGTCAGAAAGGCAGATATCACGGAAACTATTTCAGCAGGGAATGTAGGAAAACAGTATCATGTGGTAGGGAGCTGACTAATTCACAGACATGTACTGCGGCTCGGCACCCGCGTGTGTAGGAGATCTGAGGGCCAGGAGACAGTGAGTTTACACAGGTTTATGCTGTGCTGTCTGACGACTTAATAAAGTGACTGATGGGTTATGTTTTTGTGTGTGTGCAGCAGCCTCACAAAGACGGTGGAGATTTCAGGAGAACAAGGGCCTCTAGGAATACACGTGGTGCCGTACTGTTCCTCTCTCAGCGGAAGGTTAGTTCAACACTGCACATTTCTCACTCTCTTTCCTCCTCATACACATACACACACAAACACACTCTCTCTCTCTCTTCATGATGCATGTCTTACCTAAAGCACCGTTATGTGCAGTAGAGAAATCTAAAGCTCCACTGCATTCAGTCAGAGCTTTTTTTTTTTTTTTTTGGGGGGGGGGATGTTATGGGAATGATTGGGGGAATGTTCTGTGCTGCTCTCTTGCTTTTGAAGTCATGAACCAGAAGTGGGGTGTGATAGTCTTTTTAGATTTTAGATCTATATAGTCTATATGCTAGTGTACCACTTAAGGTTGTCAAACATAACATTTAGCAGAAATGCTAATTTAAAGTCTTTCTTTTATGGGAAAACTGACCAAGTTGATGACTCATAGTTGTGTTTTTGTTTGTTTGTTTGTATTTTTTCCCACCTGCAGCAGATTAGCAATTAGCTAATCTTAGTTCATGACTGTAATGTATTGTAAGAATTTTATTTATGGGACCAACCCTTCTACAGTCTCCTCTCAACTTCATTTTTTTTAATAGGAAAGATATTCTGAATTTCATCCATTATTCATGGGGTCGTTGAATTATTCCAAAACTGATGTATTTAATCTTTCTAAGCAAATGAGGGGTCACATTTTAATTTTAAATGATTATTTTAATTTCACAACCCAGAACAGAAGATTCTGTGGGGTGAAAAAAAAATTACATAACATATACATGCATATATATTGTATGTGTGTTTTGCATTAGTTTAGTGCATTATTTATTTGTTATAACTTTTTTTCAATTCCATGTATATATATATATATATATATATATATATATGAAGAGTTCAGATGCAAAAGCCTCTAAGTGCCATTTGAAATTTTCTTCTAGAATGATCATTTTTATCGAACTTGTATATTTAAGTTCAGTAATTTCAGTTAAATTGCAATGAGGATTACCTATTAATTGTTATTTAAGTGAAATTATTGAACTTGAATATATAAGCTTGATAAAAATGATCATTTTAGAAGAACATTTCAAATGGCATTTAGAGGCTTTTGCATCTGAACTCTTCATATATATATATATATATATATATATATATATATATATATATATATATACATTTATATATTTATGTTTAACTTATTTTATTCTGCCGCTCAAATAAATTGCAGTAAAATTGCATTGTTTATATCTCTGGATAGATTTTTTACATTTTAATTTTAAAAGATTATTTTAATTTTCAAGTCCATATCAGGAGATTTATTAAAATACAGGGCAGGCGAAAATATATATAAAAAAGTTATTATTAATTTTGTAATTATTTACTTTAAAATTGTTTATTTTTACTTGTTTAATTGAATTAAATTTCTATTAAATTATGTTTTTTGGTTTGTTTGTTTTTGATCATTTTAATTTAATATGTTTTTTTTTTTTTTTTTTTTTAACTTAGAACAAAAGTTTCTTTGAAGGAAGAAAAAAAAATCTACATTTTGGTAAAACATCACAAAGGCAAACCCTTTTTTTCCTGAACAATAAACTAACATAAATGTGCATTGAGAAGTTAAATGTTGTCTATTTTGATTTCATTGTGACTTTAAGACTTTGTATGTAAATGATCTGGTTTCTTTGTGCACCTGTATAGTTCACTGTTCATCCAAGCCAAGTTGTTGAACACTGAATAGGCATTTTAAAAATATGGACAGCCACAGTATATGTGAGTTCATGTGCTGATGTTGTGGACTTCGGGGGGAAACAGGTAGCGAGAGTAAGTGAAAGTGTGTTCCTGTGGTAGAGAGCTGGGCATCCTGTGGTCATCAGCTGGTATTTCCAGTGGGTCAGCAGTATATAAACCCGCAGCTCTCTTTGAAGACAGGAGCAGGGCTGTGGGGTCAGCATCGACTGCTGCTGGCTCAGGGAAACTCATCACAGCGTTTTGTAGGGGTGAGTTAGAGGGGTTAAAAGTTAAGTACTTCAGCGGTAAGGGTGGGGGAGACCATTTGCGAAACAGAAGTTTCTGCAAATTTAGATTTAAATGTTACATGTTCTGCCACAATACTTTCTCCATTGTTTATCACCAGCTATAGTTTTTGATGTACTGTACTTTGATGGCCATATCAGCATTATTATTATTTTTAGTTTGTAGTACACGACCGTTCAGAAATGTGTTGTCAGTAATATTTTTTTAAGTCTTCTATGCTCAAGGCTGCATTTATTTGAGCAGTAACACAGCACAAATAGTACAATTGCGAACTATTTTATATATTGAGTATGAAAATCAATTCCTATGATGTCAAAGCTGAATTTACAGCATCATTGCTCCAGTCTTCATTGTCACATGAACCTTCAGAAATCATTCTGATATGCTGGTTTGATGCTCAAGAAATATTTATCAATATTAATGTTGACAGCAGTTGTGCTGCTTCATACTTTTTCAGTAAATTATACTGTTACTGTTATTAAATATTGTATACCGTAACTAAATTGTATAACTTTTTTATGTAAACAAAATAGTATAGATTTAAAATATCGGTTATTATATTCAATATTTATATTGAATTAGTGGTTAACTGATATCGATCTTTCAGTGTCTGTTGGAAAAAAAAGTATAAGTAGAGAACAGACTTGCTGAATTAATACAAATATGTATAAATGTATATATTATGTGTTATTCAAGCAAGTGCACTTTAGTAATAGCAACTGAAAGTCATTTTATTTTTTAATACAATATTTACGTGTGCAAATGTTTTTCACAAAATCACCCTGTCATTATAAAAGTTCAACATATTGGACCTCCCATCCCTTGTGTGTTTGCTTAGATTGAATATAGAACATGAATATAATCTTCTAATCATTATTGACCAGAGCATACTTGCTGTTACATTCCTAGCTGCATTAGCGTATATAGTTTGGAGTTTTTGTGCAGAATATATTGTTGTCCTGATTTGGCCGGTGGAAGACAGGCTATTGGAGGTCACATAATCACAAAGTGCAATTTCTGAGTTACTTCAGCTAACATTCACCTCACCTGAACTTATGGCTCATTTAATGACCAGATGTTTTTTACGGTCGAGCGCTTCTACTGTCTGTCATGCACTAAATAAGTCTTTCTCTTTCTGACCGAAACTGAGTCATCAGAGAGAGTCACGAGGGACTGAGACAGCACAGGAGTCTTAATAAAGACAGATATCTCCCTGTAGGATTGAGCCTTTTTCTTCTCGTTTCTCTCCCTCATCCCCCTTACTCATGTCCCCCACAGGCCGTAACCTCCATCTGTTTCCTTTAGACATGCCGTGCCCCCTCTCTCTCTCTGCGTGTCAAAGGTCAACCCATCTTAAGACTAGCCTTAATGTTCTCCAAACGAGAGGCTAACGATAACGTAAACAAGCCTGCTGGCTAATGCAGAGTGACTTCATGTGGACGGGAAGCCTTTAGCACATCTAATGGAGGGGTGAAGAGATCCTTCCTGAGCGTTAGCAGGTCACACTCTCGCGTCTTACACCAACACAAGGGTAATTCGCTCCAGACCATGCGTCTTTCTCTTCATACGCATTCTATGCCGCTAATCTGACCTCCGGTGTGTTATTGAAGTTTTTCCGCATGCTTGTTTTTGTTATTGATCTTTTTGTTTAGTCTGGAGGTGATAATATGAGACGTTATTAGTTTATATTAGAGCTTGTGACTACTCATTTTTACTAGAGGACCAGTTGAAAATGCTGAATAAGATGCAGTGGTAACGTATTCTTGGAGTTAGGCTGTTTCTTCATCTTTAGATACATTTTTATATAATTTTTTTCATGAATTTAATGTGATGTAATAAAATATAGTACAAAAGAGTTATAAAAGCTGTCACTGGGGCAGTACCCTTTCAAATGCTACTAATACTTCAGGTATTGATATGTTTCTTTAAGGTAATATGCACTCTTTAGGGTTAAATAAGGTACAAAGGTGCACATTTTGAAAGGGTATACAGCCAAGTGACAGATGTTGTACACTGAATGACCACTTCACCCAATGGTTCTATGCATCACTGCGCAACACTGCAGTTCCTGTGTTGTTTTAATTTGAGCTTTCATGCATATTACACATTGGAATGTTATTGCTGTTCACGGTCAGGGACTATTTTTTTTTCTAGCGGTGGGAAGGCTTTTAGAAATTTTACTTCATGAAAGTTGCATTAATACATTTTTTTTTACTTTAATATTTTTATTGTGCGGCAACCGTTTTATAAAAGCGGTTACCATACTCTGCTTCGCATCATGCCTAACAACGCCCTTCATTCGTTACTTATTCACGATACAGAACAACCTCTCGTACCTTATTGCTTCCGTAAGAAATATCTATTGAGCTCCAAATCAGCATATTAGAATGATTTCTGAAGGATCATGTGAAACTGAAGACTGGAGTAATGATTTTAAACTGCAGCTGTGGACATGCAAATGTTTTTAGTGATGAGTAGAATCATACACACACAAGTTATTGTTGTTCCTGCTGTGTTTGCTGGCTGTCAGTAGCAGACGACAAATATGCTTAGTCTCTTTCATACACTCACCCAAAACTTCACCTTTATCCCTCCAGTCAAATATCACTTCACTGAAGAAACAATTTCAGTCCAGTGTGTCTCCCCAAATCTCCATCTACATTTCTGCAAAGGTATATTCTATAATTTGCCAGACACTGCTGTGGCCCACTGTAATGCATGAATGTGTTATTCATTGAATGGGCTCGTGTGAGGTGCCTGCGGATGAAGACTGGGGGATTAATACATGCTGCCATTCTCCTGCTTTATGAGTTTCTCCAGCCTGATAGCCTTTATCACTGCCAACCATAGTGCTGCTGTCTTGTGTTTTGCCAAGCGGTCTGTGTATGTGAGTTTTGTATTGCGCTCAGGAGGGCAAAAGGAGGACAATAAAGCAAAACATAAACCTAATGGTTTTCAGTCTGTAAATAGCGAGAAGGTTTTATTGATATTTTATACAGCTGAGGTAGATAGGTAGATGGATGGATGGATGGACGGATGGACAGATATATAGATAAATAGATTGATAGCTACATTGATTGATGGATACATTGATAGATACATTAAGTGATAGATAGATAGATAGATAGATAGATAGATAGATAGATAGATAGATAGATAGATAGATAGATAGATAGATAGATAGATAGATAGATAGATAGATAGATAGATAGATAGATTGATTGATTGATTGGTTGAAGGATGGATAGATTGATGGATATATAGATTAAAGAAAGAAAAATAGCAAGGAAGTAAAATACATTTTACTATATATATATATATATATATATATATATATATATATAGATTAGGGCTGTCAGTTAAACGCGTTATTAACGGCGTTAACGCAAACCCATTTTAACGGCGTTATTTTATTATTTTTTTCATCGTGCGATTAACAGTCTTTTTGGCCGAGCAAATTTTGTCGATTTCTTTCACATGCTTCTGCAACAGGACGCGACGTGCGCTGCGCTATGAAACCCATTAATTACAATGGCTTGTGCTGCGCGAGGACGTTTTGTTGCTTCGTCGACCAAAGCGCAAGCGGATCTAGCTAGACCGGAAACAAAACAACAGGCACGCCACACACACTCGTTTGGGCTTATGAGCCGGCCAAATAGTTGGTTGACGTTACGTTTTGAGTGGATGATGAGCGCGGGACGCCGAAATGGATGCCAGTAAGATTCTGAATGGAAATTATACTTTGACATTTTGCCAAATTCCACTGACAAGACCAAAGTGTTATGTGTGATCTCCGCCCCCTCGTCAATATCAGGACCTCGTCGGTATTTCTTTCACCCTTTTATTGATGGACAGTGTTACATTGTGTGAGAGATTATTTGCTCCAAGTGAGAATTCTAGTGTGAATTTGAACACAGTATAAGCCAATGTTGTTTTCAATAAAAAAATAATAATAATAATAATAAATAAATAAATAAATACACATTTGCAAGCCGACCCACTTTTCCATGTTGATAAGAGCATTAAAATTAGAAAAAAAATATAATGGGACAAAACGAAATCAAGAAACATTTAGAATAGATAGAGATGTGTAATTAATTGCGATTAATCGTGAGTTAACTATGACATTAATGCGATTAATCGTGTTTAAATATTTTAATCGTTTGACAGCACTAATATATATATATATATATATATATATATATATATATATATATATATATATATAAGATGAAACAGTGTGATGTACTCAGACCAAATGCATAGTCTTTTCCCCATTTCAGAACTACACTTGTGTGGACAGTATTGATGTTATTACTTGAATAGTACTTTTTGTAATCACTATGCAATTACTGTGTAATTATTAGTATTTGTCATGTGTTGTTGTTCTATTATGTTACACTAGTGCATCCTGTTTGCTGGCTGGCTGGTGCTGTGCTCTATTTTGTTGGTAATTTATGGTTTGCTCTCTTTCAGGGCTCTAGGCCTGCACATTCGAGGCGTGGAGGAGAACAGTCGCTCGAAAAGAGAAGGCATCTTTCATGACGATGAGTGTATCGTTAAAATTAATGATGCTGAATTATTGGACAAATCCTTTTCACAGTGAGTCTCTGAACTGAAGCATTTCTGCTTCACCTTCTGGTCTGCTTTCTCTGTCTCTACTTCCTGACATCATTTCCTTCCTGTCGTGTAACTTAGTTTTTAGACCTATTTTTTCATGTTATGGTTGTAAAAACAAGCATGGTGTCCATTGTTGTGCTCTGTTTGTGGCGGTCAACTCTTGGACTGGTTTCAAAAGGAGAAAAACACTCAATTCATGGCTTCAGAGCCCTTTCAGCCGTCATGGTCATTTGCTGAGCTCTGTTTGCTGTGTATAGCAGATCTCCTTCTCTTACACTGCATTACTGCACACTGTCATGCTGATTAGAGATCTGCTACCCAAACCAAAGCCGTCAGGGCCCGACAAATCATCTGGTTTTGGGTCAGTTTTCAATGTATTATGTTAGATTTGTGTCAGTTTCAGAGAAGCCTGATACTTCTATACTACAAGTGTCACCAAATAAAATAGATAAATGATGTATGTAAATACACTACAGTTCACAATTCTGCTGTCTGAATTGTATTTGTATATAAAAATAATAATAATAAAAAAAAAAAAAAACAGTGGTGTATGGCATCAGAACCAGGAACTCTAATTCACCATTGGCTCTTTTGAGATTTTCCTATGGGGTTTTATAATGTTGGTAATGCCTTGCCTTGAGGGAGAAAAAAAATGTTGCCTGCTCATGTTTCATAGCAAACTCAAGATAGAGAGAAAACAGATCAACAAGATTATACATCCATCATATACAGTCATGTGAAAAAGAAAGGACATACTATTGAATTCTATGGCTTTACATATCGGGACATAATAGAAAGGAACATAAAATGCTCCTCGTATAGACTTAACTAAGTTCAGTCTAAAGATCTTTCCATACCTATTGAAACATTACCCAGTTGTTCCATGGTCATTATGTACATTTATGCATACGTTGTATATACATATTTCTGCTTAGGAGAATTACTTCTAACTAGTAGAAGGTCACATTAATCTTATTAGGCTCAGGATGGATGGACGGTTTTAAAATTAAATCAGTCGAGCAAAAATGAAGGAGGTGGATTGCTTTGTCATTTGTAATGCGAAGGACTCATTAGTCATAACCCCAATTATGCTGTCAGAATAAATGTCAGAGTGAGTTTTATCTAAACCAAGACTATTCACTATATTACAATTTCCCTCCTTTTTAGTTTCCAGGTTCATTTATTTCATCAAATAACCTGCAAATAATTATAAAAAAAATGATTGTCTCTTAATTGCTTTTTTTATATCGTGTGTCCCTTATCTCTCTCTCCCTTGTCTTTTACCAGAGCACAGGAAATATTCCGTCAAGCCATGCGTTCACCCATCGTTCGTTTAGAAGTTGTTCCAGTTTTTAATAAAGAACGCTTTGAGAAGACTCTGATCGGCCACCTCTTCAACTCCGAAAACCCTGATGCATCCATACGGACGAAAGACCCTCCGCCGCTGAAGGTGAAGCCTACGGTGAGGCCTGTGGAGTCTTCCTCAGGATGGCAAGCCGAGTCCAGCAGCAGTCCTGAGAGTCGCTCTCTGGGCTCTCCATTACCCGTCAGCCTCTCTCCCACCCCCAGAGGCAAGAATGCCGAAAGCCCCCTCCTAAAAAACAGCTTGGGACCCTCACCTCTTCAAATCCAAAACAAAAAGGGTGGAAAGAGACTCAGAATCGACCTTAAGAAAGGTAAACAACTGGGAAAGATACACTGTAAAAAACGAATTGTTGACAACTTAAATTCAATACTGCATTCAGATTTTTCACTAAAGGATAAATGCCTCATTCAGCCAATAAATTCCTGGCAACTGCACATTTCTTATTCAGTAAATTTTAAATGAATAACAATAAATTGATGTACAATTTTGGTATCTGTGTACATATAAACTAAGCAAAAAAACAAGCTGCTTTTCAAGCATTTTACATATTTGTGTGGACATCAAAGATTCAACTACTGAGACATAAACTAAACAAATTTCACTGGCATTTAGAGAAATAATGAGTCCCTGAGCAAAATCAATAGCTGTATCTGTGTCTCTATCTGTTGTGTCCACCAGCTGCTTTATGTGGGTCTCATCCTCAAATCTGCAGATTTGGCAGTTCCTGCTTGATTTTAACCAAGGCATTTGCATGTTCTTGAACATTTCTGGGGGGACATATGGTCACATGCGGTTTGGCACTGCAAGGATGGTCCTTCTTGTCTCCCTGTATTGGGCAGTTTATTGCTCTGAAAAAAACACTGTGAGAGAGATGTCCAGGGTCCCTGATCACCAGCGTGAACATGCCAGAGTCCTGCTGCAGGAGGCATGAGGACTGCAGATGTGAACCGAGTCAGTAGAAAGGTCTATTTAGTGTCTGAAGTTTTTGTAACGCTAACCATAACGGCCTGTAAACTGTTAGCGTCTGAAGGACTATTACACAGGTGCATGTGCGATAATGGTTCATGGTTCTTTGAACAAGCTTGACAAACATTGTTCAAACACTTTCCAATTTGGGTTTAAGAAAGTTATCTTTAATTTATGGTTGTGCCAATGAATGTTATCATTGTCCACCCCCCACCCAGACACACACTAATCTTAGTCTCTAAACTTTGCAGGGATACTCTGTAAATTAAATTGAGAATCTAACTAATGCATATGCGTGCTATTTTAAATACTATAGTCTATGCCAGAGACGTGACGTGTTACATGTGTGAGGTACAGGGGCAGCACACGCTATAGTGCTTTCACATATGCTGCGTTTATAGTGCGCAACTGATCCACTGCGGTATTTCAAATTCAGAAGTTATCAGCAACTTTTATTTAAAAAAAGTTTCGTCAGCATTGTGATTCTCTTTGTACACATATACACTCTTTTATAGACATATGCATGTTTAAACACAATTTAAACAATGTTTTATTCAATGCATGGATGTTACTTGTTCAGATGACATTTTTTTGGTGAAAATTATAATGTTGGTCATACTTCCAAAAATAACAATCATACTGAATGACACACTGGCGTGGTGACTGACAGATGCACACTCTCCTCAAACATTATGTTCATCCGCGCTGTGCCATGTCGAAGTACAACTCGCGCAAAGTTGACAATTCCGTGAATAACTACAATTGCAGATTTCGAACAGAGATGGCGATAAAGAGGAAAAACTGCGGCTGTAGCTTTAAATATTGTAGGATTTGTGTTACTCAAAAAACATGTTTTTTTTTCTTTTCGTTTGTTTTTAACAGTGTAGTAAGACCTGAGATTACTGACTTTTTTTTGTAACATTTTAAATTTTTTATAGTTTTAGTTAATTTTTATTTTATTTTTGTTTTTATTTGTCCTTGGGCCCCAGTTTAAAAAAGTAAATAAAACATAATTCTTACATAGTACATTAAAACTAAATATATATATATATATATATATATATATATATATTGAGCAATGGAATTCCTTCAAGATCTTATAAATGAATGTACTTTCTTTTAATATGATTCTCTCCCCTCACTCTAACATTGGTCAAATTTGTAGTCGGGGGGTTTGGCAGTCTAACCGAATGAATGAAGCTATAATTTCAGGCTGCAAAGTCTATTAAGTTCTTATTGATTCTGCCATTAATGATGATATAAATTCATTGCTGGAACAAAAAAGTGCTGACCGTAAAACGATTGTGCTAAATGACGAGCAAAAAAATGCCGTCAATTTTTCCACAAACTGGCTTCGATATGTATTGTCCTCTGAAGTCTGATGCATAGCGTGTTAAAGAACAACCACTGGCCCTGAGGCCGTCTACCCTTTAGTGTCTTCACCCACATGCTCTGTCCATCATTTTATCCCTGAGCTCAGGGACAGGACCGGAAATATCCGACCAAAGACGTGCCTCGTGTCACACGGGGGGCTATAGCCCATTCTCTAATCTACCTATCAGTCATCCTTGACAGCATCAAGAACGCCGTAAGAAGCAATATGCACAGGTCAAGGCGGCAGCACGGTTTAAATGGACCACCACCTGTGTTAGACAGTAGCCTCCTCTAATATCTGGGCTGAAAGGAATCACACGCATGATTTCTTGTTAGATGCTTATTTTTTAAACCAAGATTTGTGGAACTGTTGAATTTCATCTGAAGAGTGTAAATGTCAGTTTCGGGAGGTCATTTTTATATGTCTAATGACCTTTCTGTTGTGGGTCAAGGTGTTGTTTGCTTTAAGAAATGCGTATGGTTTTTAACATTATCTCTCCCTCTCGCTTTCGATGTTTGCTTGCGCAAAGTCTCTGATTCGGTCTTTCATATACATTCACTCTGGATCTCTTTTTGCATGTCCTTGTCACTCCGCCTTTTTGAAATGTGCTCATATGTTTGTTTGTTTGTTTGTTTGTTTATTTATTTCGAGCAATATACAGTTACACATGACAAGGCAATGCGCAGCATTTTGGTTAATCTGTACAAGCCTTTAAATTCATAATATTTACATCGACTTTAACCAAACCTAAATCTATTGCTCGAAACGGAGTGGATAGAAGTCAAACTTATTTGAACCCACCCCGGTTACCAAAAACAGGAAAAACAAAACAATAATAATTACTTCCTTACACAATATCATAATACTCGATAGCAATTCTGAATATAAGTACATAAATGAAAACATGAGAAGGGAAGGAAGGGAAACCCTTTCTCCCTCATCAAGGCAAAACAATACCAAAACAAAACAAAACATATCCTAAATACGCACCATGATCATGAACTCAGGTAACAATTATAATAATACCAACAATGGTAATCAATTACCTACGAGGTAAAATAAAACAGAGTATAGACACATGGATACATCTAAGAAAATACCAACAATGGTAATCACAATACCTACAGGGTAATATTAAACTTAAGGTGTGAAATTAAACTTCAGTTTCTGAAGCCAGGGGACTCTAATCTGAGTCTCGCACAAGGACAGCCTTTATCAGCCCGACTCTCCCTGACAGGCCTCTGACAGACCCACCCCAATGTACAGTATAGTCTATGAGGGATTTTATAGAGACTGTCTAATGATTATTTGAGGTTTGAGTTGTTTATAATGCAGGCATGAAGTGCTGGCTACATTTCATTTATGTGAAATACAATTTTGTCACATTGTAAATGTCTTTACTGTTACTTGATCAATTTGATGCGTCCTTGCTGAATAAAAGTATTACATTTCTTTTTTTTTTCTTTTACACAGCAGTTGTTAATATACCCAAATGATACTTCAAGTATGACGTAAATCTTTGTAGATGGTGGGCTCTTTCACAGACTCCTCGCTGGCATAAGCGTGCTGACTGCGTAGAGAATAGGCTTCACACACAAATTAGCGCATTATTTCAGACTAATTGGGTTTCGAATGTCAATCGTTTTAAACTCTGATCTCCTCGCAGGTCCTGAAGGTCTGGGCTTCACCGTTGTGACCAGAGATTCTTCAGTGCACGGGCCCGGCCCCATCCTCGTGAAAAACATCTTACCAAGAGGAGCTGCTGTCAAAGATGGCCGCCTGCAGTCTGGTGACAGGATACTAGAAGTGAGTCTCGTTCTAGTGTAAGATAGTAATGCGAGACTACTTTAAATGGAAAAACTCTTTTATTTCACATCAGTGTGACGTTGCATATGAAATCCATTGAAACGTGTGCATGCGTGTGTTCAGGTGAACGGTGTGGACATTACAGGCCGCTCTCAAGAGGAACTGGTGGCCATGTTACGCAGTACTAAACATGGGGACAGTGTGTGTCTGGTTGTGGCCAGACAGGAAGACATGTTCCTTCCACGTGAGCTGGTAAGAGTCTTCTCTGTCTAACTACAGTAAATCTAATGCAGCGCTACAGTCATCAGTTCTTCAGTCATCTACACCTCTTCCTATTCATTGCTAATAAACCTTTCTTAAAGTCTTTTCCTCTCTTGGTCTTTTCTTCCTTCCTAGTGCACGAATTGCACAAAACACAATGCTTGAATATTCAAAACAAACACCCTAATAATGAACACTGCAAGTGGCTTGGTTTGTGTGTGCAAGATGGTGCAGTGTTTCTTATATAATTTCTATGTGAGTTGGATTGCACTGGTTCCAGTGCTTGTTTGATTGTTTTTTTGTGTGTATGTGTGTAGCCTGCAAAGGGATTTCAATAGGAAGATGCGGTTTCAGCATGACGCTGTAGTTTCAAAGTAATGTTGCAGGAAACACTGACGAGTTTTCAGCCTCTAAACAAGAAACCTGTGTGGGATGGATTTTTCATTGTAGCCACAACCTACACATCCCAGCATAAACGCTCCCGATAAATGATTTGTTATTAATGCATCCACATTCACAAACCATGGTTCATTTTAACAGAAAACAAGCGTTGGCTGCTCCATGTGTGATTTGGCAAGGCAGAAAGCGTGCAAAGAGCGCTCCCTTTGTAATCTCATAAAAAAGTTCACCCATTTTAGTTAATCGTGATCTCACACAGTTCCGTTATAATCAATGACGATGTTTACACTGCACAGTTAGTTATTTATTTACATATGTGTCTAGAATTTCATTTGATACAATGAGAGGTAAAAACTAAACTTAAACACCTCTGATTAGCCAATGTGTTCAAGAAATCAACAGATGTTTTTTGGGATTGGTTACATTGCTCAATGCAGCAAAACGTTGTAAATAGAAACCTTTGACGCACTTCAGAGTGCAAACACAAATACGCATTGGATTGTTTGCCAAAAGCTTCGTCAATAAGCTAGTTTTACAGAGAAAACTGATCCCAGACCAGCAGTTATGCACAACTTTTCCCTCTAAAAGCAATCAGAAGCAGCAGCAGCAGCAGGCTTGACAAGGTTCAGACCAGGGCTTATGTTTGCGCCTGTAAAACCTGTTGCTTTTGTGCAATAGGTTAATAATAATTTATTTGTTTTTAGATATTTTTATTTGAGAGATTTTTATTTTGTGGGAGTCCACAAGTCATTTCATTCTCCCGCAACCCCACTACTCCGCAATTAGGTCTCTACTCTAAACTTCCACTTTTTACACACTCCAGTACCTCTATTCACCATTTTCATATAATCTTTCTCCTGGATTGTGTTTCTCTCAAGCTTTCCCCACATTGTTAGAATTTTGATGATATTTTTGTTTACACCGTTTTTATAGTGACAGGCCTTCTAGAGAAATTACATGTTCAAGGGACAGTTAATCCAAAAATTAAGATTCTACTATCAAAAATTACAACTCACCCTCTCCTTGTTCCAAACCTGGTTCATTTTAGTTAATCTTTGGAAGACAAATTCAGATATTTTTTAAGAGAAAGAACACCAATTGTTCTCACGTCAAGCAAGTTCAGTTAAGCTTCTGTGTTTACTATATTTTATGTGTATATGTATGTGCATTGATCAGTGTTAAATGTGAATAAAAGCCTGAATTAAAACATCATATAAATGAATGATCTCTTTGGAGAACTTGGATTAAACTTGATTGATAAGTTTGATTTATACGGATTACTTTTAGGATTCCTTTTTGTTTGCTTGGACTTTCAATGGATGGACAAAAATGATGAAAGAATATTCAAAATATGTCTATTTTTGTTTCCGGTTTAAGTGTCTTGCATCACTGCAGGTTCGAACCCACAGCCTTTAATTGACCATTTCAGATGTTTAAGCACTGAATCAAACAACCCCAAATAGATAATGGAGCTTTAAGACAATGCACAGACTGCATTGGAGACTGTAAGGTCCAACAGGAAATGTAGTGGCATGTTATTTGGGTCATTTGCAGTGATATCATGTGTCTCTGAGGACACATTTCTCTGCACAGTCATGCCTGTCTCTAAAGCCCAACTGAGCTCTTTTTGCTGTCTTAGCCGTGGAAGATCATAGTCACGCTGTAGTTCCTCAAGCCTTGAGGACGGGAAGTCCTGAGCTTCCTGCCTTTGTCTCAACCCTCGTAGGACGTGTAAGTATGCTAGCTTTTGTCTGTTCGGATGTTCAGACGTCTTCACCTGTCACTCTCTCTCCCCTCAACTTTCCCTCCCTTTGTTTTTGTCTCTTTGATATCTTTCCTGATGAACCTGGCGACTTACGCACCCGCCGCCGGAGCGCTGACCTCTTTACACACACCCTTCTGCCCACCTTGTAGACTGGTTTCCTGCTCTTATCGATGCTTGTTGATTCAGTGCTGGGCAGGAAGTGGCGCATGAGGTCAGGGCGCTCCAACGGGAAGTGCTGGAGCATGCGGGCCTGTGTGAAGTCAGGCACTACAACTGTGCAGCTGTGTGTTGGCTTTTCCTGTATCTCCCTCAGCTTAGTGCCCGTCGATCCACAATCATCCAAATTCTGCCCCACTCAGCACTTTCTGTAAATAATCAAATGCTGAGAACCCCGCACACTTGGCTGTAACCATAGCAGTGCCACTCAAACTTTGGCCCCATGAAGGAAATGAGCTACAGCCTCCATTGTCAACATATTTCATGTATTTATTTAGATAAATTCACTGCAGCATGAGAGGAATTTCGACTCAATAGTTGGGGTTAAGCAAACTATGAGCTTTTTGCACTATAAAAGTCAAGTCTTTGGAGTTGCACACAATTTACAGTGAAATTTAGAAGTAATGAATTACATTTAAAAATTATTGTTTATATATATGTTAATGTGTGTGCACTACTATTCAAAAATGTTTTTGAAAAAAGGCTTTCATGCTGACCAAAGCTGCATTTATTTATAAAAAAATGTATATATTATATAAAATATATATATACTGTATATATATATATATACTGTATATATATACACAGTATATAGTAATACCAGGATTGTGAAATATTACAATTTAAAATATGTATTTTAAACATAATTTTACATGTGCAATTTTACATTTTATAATTAAATTAGCGCTGAGCAACGATTAATCTTGATTAATCACATTCAAAGTAAAAGTAGTATGTTTGTTATATATGTTATATATAAATGCACACATATGCATCTGATATATCCATCTTATTCTTGCATGTTAGATGCATGTAAACACATTTACTCTCCAAATTTAGGTTAGACCAATGGCACATTTGAAAAGTTTAGTTTTTTTGTTTTTTTTTCAATAAGTTATATATAAATGGACATACATTTCTGAAAAATAATGTCAAATTAAACACAATACAAATACAAATGTTAGCGATCATCATTTCTCAAAATAACTGCACCTTTAATCCAGATTATATTTTGTGAGCATTTTTCACTGTCCTCTCCATGTGTGCTGGTTAGTAGAATATCACCCACATTTCCCAAAGAAGGCCACTTTATGGTGATGTGGTAAATTATTACATCAAATTTCACCTTATTAAAGAAAATTCACTATTGTTTGCACATTGTTCTAGTAAATTCTCACTGTTCAATTATGACACTCCTGCATGCTGTTGAACGCACCCTTCACTGCATCATTCTCACTGATTAGTTAGTATGCAGTGGTCTGAAGCATGACTGCGACTCATTACCCACAAACCACTAGTTCTGCTTGCACACAGGAGATTAATTCCCTTCAGTGGATTGAAATAAACGCGTAGGCCTCCCAAATGTACAAAATTGTGCACCTTATGTGTGGTGACAGTAATGATTTTACTTGGTTAGTGAGCAATCGCTGGATTTTGCAGGCGACAAACATTGAGCTTTGCATTTCTAAACTGTTTTCTTGACTCTGTGACTGATGGAATGACAGCTCTGTGTGTGACTGGACTGTCTGGACTGAGATATGGTAGTCAGGGAGATTAATGTATGGGAAGAATAGCTAACAGACAGTGAAAGATGACTGTAGATACATTTTAAGAGCAAAAGCTGAAAGAGCGAGTGATTGAAATGTAAAAAAAAGGCAAAGGAGATGGAAACCCTGATAGAGGAGTGACGGATGATGAGACAATGAAAAAAAAGGTAGGTGGAGAGAAGGAAAGGGCTGAGGGAAGAAAAAGATGGTGACAGAAGGTAGGGAAAGCTGTCATTGTCAATCTTAGAAACAAAGCTGCAAAGAGAGGAATGCGAGAGCATTAAGAGCAGAAACAATATAAGGTAAAGGTTGCAAACACTTTTAAGGTTATACATATATATATATATATATATATATATATAAATATTAAAAAGTATGTAACTAAGAAAATAAATACATCTGGTATCATCATCTACCTTTAAATTGAATCTGTACAAAACAGCTTGTTATGCTGCTTGATATAACAAACTAGAA
This sequence comes from Pimephales promelas, assembly GCF_988280905.1. Lineage (NCBI taxonomy): Eukaryota > Metazoa > Chordata > Actinopteri > Cypriniformes > Leuciscidae > Pimephales > Pimephales promelas. The sequence continues at coordinate 29,935,163 of NC_142775.1, read as the reverse complement.
TTTCTTACCATATTATGTTAATTTATTGTTGTAATTAAAAACACACTGGTTTGTACCACAAATAGTTTTACAATTTACTGCATTGTTATACTTCCAGTTATTTACCTATAACAGCTAAGGAGTCAGATGTCTTACATCAGCATTGTAAAATGATGAATACGCTTGAATGAATAGAATAGAAATAATTATAATATGCTGATTTGCTGCTCAGTAAAAATAAGCATTTCTTATTAATATCTATGTTGCAGAACAGTTGTAGCTAATATTTTTTGTGGAAACTGATACGAGTTTCATTTTAGGGTTCTTTGATTCGTCCTTGCTGAATATTACAGTTTAAATAAAACAGTCGTGTTTCTATCTTATTGTGACGTATATCCAAGTGAAACAGCTTCTCGAGAAGAGAAAATAAGGCAGGTCGAGACTTGATTTTGTCCATCGGGAACTGATTGGATCGTTGGATGTGCACGGACAAATAATTTATAATAAAAACTGCAATATTTCATTAAAAAAAGTTCATTTTGATTTCATGGTGACTTTAATTTCTTTTAACATTTGAACAGTAGCGTATATCTACATTTTATTGGCTACCCTGCACTCTAGATTTCTGCGTTGGCCAATGAATAGAGCTCTTGTCGTATCAGTCTGCAGATGACAGGCTTCAGACAGTCAAGAGATAGAAGAGTTTGATAGAGATGATGCCATGTGAATGGAATGACAGGATGAGTTTGCTTGAGAGTGATGAAGACTTGCTTTGCGGCACCATGTGCAGTGATGTCTCACTGAAGACACACGCGACGGTAGTTTGGCCCATGCGAAGAGGGGAAAGGAGAATCGGCAGGTGGGTTGGGCGCTCTAAATCTGCCAGGTGAGCTGTTGCAGAAAGAGTCTTACGACCTTCCTCCGCTCTTCAAAAGCCACACACCGAGGACCTCACACACCCCTCGCACAGTCAGCCATAATCTCTCTCCAATAGCACGGCCGCCCGGTGGGGGATAGAGCTTTGTCTGGATGAAATAGTAATAGTGATATTAGATATGACTCTATGAACAAAAGAGAAAGAATGAGGACTCATTTCCTGTTCGGTTTGTGGTGTTTTTGCACGACAGAGGCAGATTAAAAATGAAGTGCGGAGCATGTAACAAAAGACCCTCGCACCCCTTCAAACAGGCGGCTTTGTGTACTTCAAAACAGCCTGCTAACAATGGCACCAGGCTGGGTAATAAGGGTCCTGACAAAGCCTTATCTCTCCCAGAACTCCAGCTGTGAAGACGAGCGGTTAGCACATGCGATAATGCTGTTGTGACAGCGTTCCCCTCTTTGGCTCGTCCTACACAAACCGAGGAAGTGGAACCAGCCGGGACGCTGGCCTCTCCGCTACTTAATCTCATATCCAGAACTTCTTGTTACTACCTGCATTACTTCCTCAATAAACCTTTGATGTTGGCATCAGCAGCCCTCTGAAGTCTCGGGCCCACGAGGCCTGGTTTCCAGTCTTGGCCTCTTTACGAGTAAATAAAGCCGCTTCCTGAGTGGCGGGGTTACGGACGTCAATCCAGACCCCTTAGTCTTTTACAGCGTCCTCGTCTCAATGGTTTGCTTTCATCTCCACTTAAACAGAATCCATTTACTCACGGACAAACTTCACTCTTAGCCTTTGTGGCCGTCGGCTTCCATCGGAGCGGTCATAGAAATGTCTCTGTTTAAGAGGTTATGTGAGTGTTTGTGCTTTTACCCCTGTGTTGCCTTTAATGATGCTGCGGTCTGCAAGGTGAATGGTCCTTTCCATATGCATGCATGGGGTAAAAAGTGCACTTTAGCATGTGTGCCGTAAGCCGAGAGGTTTATCGTACTCCACACAAGGCTCTCGCCATCGCACGCATGGCTCTTGGAGACCTCATATTAAATGGGGAAATGTATTCGGCTCCTAGTGAAGAGGTAATTGGGCCTGATGAAAGGCAGTGGGTATTTGTTGATGCTGAAACCTGATTATGATCAGGGTATGTACTCCATTGGTGAAATGAAGTCGAATGAAATGCTGATGGCTTTAAGTAAAAGTCAGAGAGAGAGGGGGACAAATGTTGCATATTCAAGGGATGTTCAAAGTTTAACATAGGATTACAATGATTTTGTAGGTGATAAATTTAAGCCTCATTCTCAATATTTAAAATTCTCATCATTCCTGTTTTAATACATAATTTAGTTTCTAAGTATATCAGAAATTGTTAGTGTGAGTGCGGTGACACCAGACGATGAATAAGGGTCTTATCTAGGACCCTTCGAGTCATGACTCAAAACAAGATATTTTCATTTTGACGAATGAGTTTGAATTGGAGAGTCATGAACGCTCATCACAGAACAGAGCAAGGCGAGCATTTGTGCTTCTAAAACTTAAACTTATTTATTTATTTTTTAAATGACCAATCGTTTCGCTAGATAAGACCATTATTCATCGTCTGGTGTCGTTTAAAGCCCTTTGAAGCTGCACTGAAACTCTCATTTGGACCTTGAACCGTTTGGTGCCAACTGAAGTCCATCATATGGAGAAAATCCTGGAATGTTTTCATCAAAAACCTTAATTTCTTTTCGACTGAAGAAAGAAAGACATGGACATCTTGGATGACATGGGGTGAAATTATCAGCAATTTTTTTTTTTTTTTTTTTTTTTTTTTTTTTAAGTGAACTACTCCTTTAAAAAATAAAATTCTGTCATTATTTACTTGCCCTCAAGTTATATATTTTGAAGAATGTTGGTAACCAGACAGTTGATGGATCCCATTGACTTCCATAGTATTTTTTTTTTTCTTAAGGAAGTCAATGGGATCCATCAACTGTCTGGTTACCAACATTCTTCAAAACATATTTCTTTGTGTTCAACAGAAGTAAGAAACGAATACAGGTTTGAAACAACTTGAGGGCGAGCAAATGATGATAGAGTTTTCATTTTTAGGTGAACTATTCCTTTAAGATTTTTTTAATAGCATCTCTGATTTAAATTTCATTAGCAAACCTGTGATTAGAGTTAAGTTTGATTCTACTAAATGAACAGATATTGTGTTTGTGCTTTTAAACACACAAACAACTTAGAAAAGAGTGCAGGTTCTTGAGACGTGGTTTTAAAAGTTAATGTTCTTTTAAAAAGACAAACAAACTGGGTATGAGGAGCTGTAAAAGCAGATGAGGCAAATGGTCAAAGGCGCCTGTGTAATTTAGTCAAGTCACCTTTATTTTTATAGCGCTTTATACAATATAGGTTGTTTTAAAGCTGCTTTACAGTGATCAACAGGAAAATAATGATTCACTGATGCAAACAGAGTTCAGTTCGACTGTGAAGCAGGTCAAAAAATAAAAATGGTGTCATTGTTCAGCTGAAGTCAGCTCAGTGTATTCAGTTCCATTGTAAGATCTAGCCCCATCCTACCGCCAACACTGAAGATGCTGTGGTGTGGGTGATAGTGGGTATATATTTAATGGTGGCATGACTCTATCCCAAACCTTCCTCTACCATCTGCTGCTCTCTCTTAATGCATGTACAGAATGTACTACAAAGACATCTCATCACCCCAAACATACACGCTCAATTCACCACCTGCTCAGTGCGGAAAGGTGGTAGAGTGTGAAATAATCATTTTAGAAACATGCTGGAGATGTAGAGCACAATGACCTGAGCTCCCTCTTGCAATATACACACACACACACACACACACACACACACACACACACACACACACACACACACACACACATATATATATATATTATATACACACACATTTTTTCCCCCAATCAGAACTGGGCCTTTGATCCACACTCAATAAAAGCCACCATGGGCTGGAGTCATGTGCTTTTTGAGCAGGGTTTGATTATCAGCGAAAGCGAATCAGCATTACAGAGGATCCGCTAAGCTCTACTAAAAAAAAAAAAAAAACAACTGAGCTTTTATAGTGCTTTCACACCAGTTTGTGGTTCATGTTGAGTTCGTTTAGTTGGTGTGGAAGATTTTTTTCTGACTCGGTTTCTCTGGAAATTGCTGATCTGGTGTGCAGTGAACTATGGTTTGCAGTTATACAGTTCATTCTAAATCATGGAAGTGAACTCCTATTGATGATATAATTTGAGTCTTTGCATGCTTCACACACACACAAAAGCTGCTTTTCTCTGAATAAATTACATTTGCAGATCAGCTTGCATTTGTTTTTTATTGTTGTTGTTTTTTTTTTTTTCACAATTCTGTGAATAGATCAGCGGCAGTCAAACATAAGTGCTGTTTTGTGTGTAAAATTTCTATGGTTAATCCAGTAGGAAAAAAAAAAAACGTGAACACATCAGTGTAGCTTTCTGTTACAAAGAGATTATTAAGTTTTCTGTTTGATTCATAGTTTTTAGATTATCTTTAGTATCTTAAATATCGTGGTATTTAAATATATTTTGTTTTGTTAAAATATCTTTTAAATTGAATTATTTTTTTTGCCATGCCTGATCTCCTGAAATAATATTATGATTTTTTATGACTATTGCAACACGATGTTGTGGTGTTGTTGTTTTTTTGTCTGAGTTACTTATTGTCTGTGTTTTAATATGTTGTAAGAGCACATTTTAATCATACTTTTTGTTTTTTGTAATACAATATATCTGATTACTATAATATAGGATTTGCTTAGGTGAGATAATTAACCTGAAAGCAAAACGCTTCAATTCCCAGATTGTATCTATTATTAGATTATTTTCAACAGTATTTTTTTTTTCTTTGTTAATATAGCCGTGCATTTGTTTGTCATATTTTTATCAACACTGTGCTTCATTAAACTAGTTGAAGTATTGTCAGGATGCACGCTGGCATGATTCTGGCATCAGTATGACCTCACCGGCTCAGGACGAGCAGATATCCATCTGGCCGTATGTCTCAGTGAGTTCATGTCTGACCAGTGCAGCTTGCCTACACTCCCTCACATTAAATCCTGCTTTTCCCTCAAGATCCTCAGCGTGCCGGCCGGCCGGTCGGTCGGCTCTCAGCTCTGTTTATCCAGGCTTTTGCAGTGCTTACAGACCTGCTGCAACTAATACCAGCCCAGCTGCACTCACTTATGTAGTTGGATTGTGTTTTGCGTAATATCTAATACTGTGTCAATTATGAAGAGACAGTATAAGACTCGGGGTAATACATTATTTCTTATTTTTCCAGTTTTGTGTGAATGACAGCACTATACTTCTTGCTGTTGGTTAATGCAATTAGTCTCAGTTGAATGTACGTCTTTGTCGGATTGGAACAGAAATGCCCTCAGGCAGAGAAGACCACTGGAATTTTCTTCCGCCTTATGAGAGCGAAATGATACAGATGCATGTGCTGTTTGTGTGGGGAAAGTACATGATTTCCTCTTTTTCTTTTAAATGTTTGATAAAGCAATTTAAAATTCCCTAAAGAAACCAAAAGTTGAAGAAACCAAAGTTGACTCTTTTAGATAAACCAAAATATTATTTTCAGATGGAAGATATACCGCAGAACATTAGAATAATGCTCCTTTCTCTCTTTTGAAGTAAAAAATAAAATAAAAATAAAAATCACTCACTGTTCTTGATTGAATAATTTTAGTAGCTTTAGTAAGAATACATTTCTTACTTGAATGCTGCAGTTAAATGCTCTGGCGAGATGACAAACATGGCGGACTGTGTACAGCTCATGACGTGTTTCTATGGTAACAGCGAGTTGGATCAGTCAGAAGACGTTGCTGTTACACTTAGGATTGTGGGTAGTGTATTTTTTGTTCTCATAAGATCACGGTTAAAACATGTAGAATCTGAAAAAGGCTTATTCTGACACACTGCTTAAGATTTATGGGGTTTCCAAAAAGAAGATTTGGTGGATTTTTACCATTTAAAAGGTGGTTGTGTGTACACACTGTCGACACACTTATGTTCAAACATCATGTAAAAGTGAATTTTGCATAATTGGTCGCCTTTGTGCAACTAAATTCGATTCTTACTATGACTGTGCGTTATGTGCCAAAGCTACAGGCCTTCAGCACTGTCAGAACTAAATGTTTACTGTGGTTTTTTTTTACATGCCAAGCACAACAAGTGAATCAATTCTGCTCTTGTTTAACATCGCATCATTGATTGTCTAGGAGAGTCTCTCTCACTTCCTCTTTAACAGTCTCTCTTTGTTCTATGCTGTTACCAGACTCCGATAAAACGCCTGTTTTTTTTTTTTGTTTTGTCTTTTCAGTCTGTTCAACACTATAAAGCTAAAGTGACCATTAAAGCTCAGTGTGTGTTTGCTGTCTCACTACATGCTGCATTAAGTGTCTGACACAGACACTCTCTCTCTCTCTCTCTCTGGCCTTGAGTCCGGATTTGCCGAGACCCTATGGGCAAACAAAAGGAGGGAGTTTTGAGCAAATCAATGACAGATAGACTAACAGTGAAGGTTGATGTCTTTGCTACCATGTTTCGTCTTCCTCATTCTTCCTTCCCCCTTCATGGGTTGAATCATTCTCTGCAGAACACTATTGAGGGGAAATGGATGGGACAATCTAGCACCGTGTCTAGCACCAATCTAGCACCGATATATATATATATATATATATATATGAAGAGTTCAGATGCAAAAGCCTCTAAGTGCCATTTGAAATTTTCTTCTAAAATGATAATTTTTATCAAGCTTGTATATTTAAGTTCGGTAATTTCACTTAAATGGCAATGAAGATTACCTATTAATTGTCATTTAAGTGAAATTACTGAACTTAAATATACAAGCTTGATAAAAATGACCATTCTAGAAGAAAATTTCAAATGGCATTTAGAGGCTTTTGCATCTGAACTCTACATATATATATATATATATATATATAGTAGGTGACAAGAGCTACACTTATTAGAGCTCTGTTTCTCAAGTGTTCCTTATTATCGACACCAAAGAAATAAAGATATATTTTGGCATTATAATGAATATTGCTAGAGGGGTCATTATTCTTGCAATTCACTTTTCAGCTAAACTCATTTGATACAGTGGGTGTAAAACTTAATCTGAGACAGACTTTAATGAGACACCTGAGCTTGTTTGTCTTTCACGAGTTTTGACAGTTGTGGGCCAATCATGCAGAAACCACAAGAAAAAAAAAAAAAAAAAAAACGTTGGCAAATTTATTCAGAAAGGGAATCCAGAATGGATGTTTAACCGGAGTGAGATTGAAATATCATTCAAGCTTGACAAGTGCACACTATCACCCATAAGCAAAACGTGTTGTCATTTGTACAAGACCTACATGAGTGGCTGATGCAATAGCCAATGGCAAAATCATCATTGTAAGAATAATTCCATAAAGTAGTGTACGTTGTTTTACGAATTTCAGCATTTAGATTGTCTGTGTGTTTGTGCATCTCTTTCCCTTGATCTAAAAGCGAACCTGTGGGACAGTTTCTCACTCTCACTTGGTCATTAACAGCAGCACTCGGCTCAGACTGATGAATTTGGTCATAGCAGCGGTCCTGTGGACGACTGCTGAGTCTTGTAGCCCATTAAGGGGACTGACACATAAACATTCTCATTAGGAAGTGTTGAGGTTGGCTAACCCTAGATGTGCACTGGTGTGAGCTGAGTTGGAACATGAGCAAGTGTTATCAATGAATTCTGTATGGGAAAGGCAGGCGCTTGCACAGGGCATTGACAGAAGAGTATCCAAATGTGGGTAATTCGTAAATCATTGCATTCCAGAGGTGAATACATGGTAATTCTGAATATGTCAGTCTGTTGCAGTGCTGTTTTTTTCTAAATACATATTTGGGTCAGTGACATAAGAATGATGTTGACCATAAAGCAGTATTATTTTATTTTTTATTGATATAGTGTTATAGTTTTTAATTAATATTTTTAATTGTTCATAATGTATATATATATATACATTAATATTTAAAAAATAAATGTTTTAATTCAGCTATGATTGCATTTTAATAAGTCTATACATTTAATCATTTAATACACACATACAAATGTATACATTTGGTATATTTTATTAATGCATTTTCTTTAATAGATGCAAGAAAAATAATGCAAACAAGTAAGATAGAATTTTGTCTTCTGAATATTCTGTTGATCAGATGATCGGAGAGACATTTCCTTCTGATTTTGCAACACATTCCCACAATCCTCCCATGTCTGCATTTTCAGAACTTTTGTGGTCAAACACAACCAAGTCCTTGGCCGTAATTGCATGGTTCCTTGATGAAGATATCCCTTCCAAGCCACCGCTTTGGTTTGGCATGAGTCTCTTTTGAAAAGAACATCCATCTGTCCACTGTTTTAAACCTCATTGCACTTCCTGCAATCCCCCCCAATGAGTATCAGAAAAAAATATTGCTCCCCAGGTGGATAAGTTATACATCACATGTAACAGATAGTTTTCCACAGAAGGTCTTTTGTGGTCTTACAAGCTTTGTTTACTCTAGCCATTGTATAACGCTCACTCACAGAGACCGCAGAGGTCTGATGGCATCCCTGTTCCCTAGAGAACCTCCCCACTTCCTGTTCCTGTCTCCCTGGAGCACAATAATTCTTAGGGACCTGTCTGTTCACCCTCAAACAATAGAGACCTGAAGTCTGCATGTGTTTGTGAGTGACTGACACAGAGAGAGCGAGAGGTTATGAGAGACAGTGTGATTTCCTGAACGAACAGCTGCGTATCTGCTCATCTTTAAGCCCTCAGAATATCATTCGCTGCTGTACCTTTAGATGACGGTGATCCATCTGCTTCGGCTGATGACATCATACATCTTGTTCATCATTAAGACGCTTTTCACGGCGGAGGAACAGATGTTGCATATGCAGATTAGACAATGCAAGCCTAAGACATATAGATGGTGCTTATTCAAACACTTACGCCCTTTGTCAGAATTGCAGTTTGAATGACTTTGCTTGTCACAATGATTAAAACAATAAAGCTCATTGGAGAAAGACTTGTTCTGGAGACACATGTCTTATGCTGCGGTACATGCTGACTGATAAACCTTTTTCTAGCCAAGGGAAAATGGCTGAAGGAAATGCGATGTGGCATTTCGATTCAGAGCAGGGTCCTGGCAGGGGGCTCCGCTGTGAAATATCACGACTGTTAGCATACAGGAGCGCTGCTAGTTGTTCACACAGCAGGCTTTAGCCCTATGATTTCCCCAGCTGATAGACTTGCTGTGATCCCAGAGATTTGTCTTCATTATGGATTCACATGGATGGTCTTGCTGCCTTTCATTTGGGTTTAGTTACTCAAACACATGTGTTGATCAACAAATGAGAGGGTGGTTATTCAGAAAATTCGCTCACACCTGTATCCAGGTCATTTGAAAATGCCTTTGGTACATAAATAATTATATATATATATATATAGTTTGATGTGTGTGTTTGAACAGTTCTGACACGTACCGTACAATTTGGTCACTCTGACATTTGGAAGTTAGTTTGAGGGCATTCAGGGCATCTTCTAAGGGTTAAATTCCCTAAACCCCATCGCCTTTTCCTCCAATTCCTCTATATATGACACACAATCAGCTGTATTTTTCAGTCTTCACAGAAATTCACAGAGTTGCTGAGTCGTGTGTCTGTGTGTGTGTGTTTGTTTGTGAGTGCTTTACACTAATACTTTCAAAACCTGCAATCCCACAGTAAACCGAGATAAACCAAGCCTTGCTGACCCACACATACTCCGTCTTAGCTGGTCTTCTCAATCCTGTTCATTCTTGCAATAATGTTTCGTAATATTTACTGTCCTCACAGTTCCTGTAAGTTCAAGCATAATGTACACTACTGCTTGTGCATCATGTGTCTTGTACTGTCTGGTGGAATGAGGGGCTATTTTCTATGCTTTTGAAGTCTGAGTTATTAGCCAAAATTATCACACATTTCGTTTTACATGTTAATCTGGTCTTAAAAAATAGGTAAATACAACAGTATTACATTGTGCCATTATTTATTTAACAAAAGTAAACCCGAAATGGAGAAGCCATGGGTGTCAAACGAAAGTACACTCTGTGACTTAGTTGCTTGCAGAGCCACTTTTAGCCACTATAACTTGAATTAATCATTTTCTGTATGACTATCAGTCTCTCACTTTGTTCTTGATGAATTTTTGCCCCAATCTTCTCTACAACATTGCATCAAGTCATTAAGGTTTGTGGGCATGTGCGCAAGCACACCAAGTTGAGGTCTGGACTTTGAGTGGTCCAGTGCAACACCTTGATTTGTTTCTTTTTCAAGCATTCTGGTGTAGATTTGCTGGTGTTTTTAGGAATATTGTTGCATGGCCCAGTTTCGGCCAAGCTTTAGCTGTCGAACAGATGGCTTCACTTTTGACTCTAGAATACTTTGGTGTACAAAGGAGTTCATGGTCGACTCAACGACTGCAAGGTGCCCAGTTCCTGTGGCTTTAAAACAAGCCCAAATCATCACCCCTCCACCACCATGCTTGACCGTTAGTATGAGGTGTTTGTGCTGATTGGCTGTGTTTGGTTTTCAATCGTGGATTATTTGTGCATTATGGCCAAACATCTCCACTTTGGACTTTTCTGTTCAAAGGACATTGTTCAGATGCAAATTTGCAAACCTAGGCCATGCTGCCGTGTTCTTTTTCTGGCAACCCTTCCAATCAAACCATACTTGTTCAGAATTGTGCTGTCATGAACTTCAACATTTAACATGTTAATTGAAGCCTGCGGTCCGAGATGTAGCTCTAGGGTTTTTTGGAGTTTCTCTGAACAGTGCACAGATGTGAATTTGTTGAGGCATCCACTCCTGGGAAGATTGGCAACTGTCCTAAATGTGTGAATATTCTTCCTCACTGTAGAACGATGTACTTCAAATTGTTTCTAAATGGCTGTATAACCCTTCCCAGATGGCAGCAATGATTGCTTCTCTAAGATCATTGCTGAATGCTTTCCTCCTTGGCATTGTGCTAACTAACACACAAATGAAGGCCGTAAACAGGAGTACTGTTAATCAAAGATGTTTGGTCAGCAGCGCCTGACTGCTACTTACCCTCTTAATTCCTATGGAAGCAGTAAGGGTGTACTTAGCTTGTCACCCATTGGTTCTCTATTTTGGCCTTGTTTTTGTTAAATAAATAATGACAGTGTAATATGTAATGTGGTGTTGTCCATTTGAGGTTGTATTTACCTCATTTTATGACCTACCAAGAACCAGATGATTTTTATTATGTTCTAATATTGTATGTAAAACCATATAATTTAAAATGTATGTCCTTTCTTTTTCACGTGACTGATCTTTTCAACATCAGTCTCATCGAACATGCTCTTTGGGACCGGGAGATTCGAGATGCCCAGAGAAAGATTTTGGATGTTCCACTTGCACCATTAAAACACTGTTAGACACTTTGGCGTCAACATCTTTCTCTCTTTCTCTCTCTTATTATGTATTTCTAACTGACACTACTATGCTATGCCATTATATAGATCAAACACTACTACTTTCAGACCTTTTTCAAAACCATTTTCTCCTTCATTTGCTCTTCTTCATTCTTCTCTGCAAAGAAAGCCTGTTCCCGTGGCGACATATTATTTTTACCACATAGATATAATAATAAAAATGTTCCCTCCCTTTTTATTAACATTCATTTTAAAACAAACTTTCGCTGAAGAGATGTACAGGTAATCTTAGCATCATTATGGCAAGAGAACAGACAAAGAGAAAAGAAAAGGAAATGGGGAAAAGCGGGAGGGAGAATGCAGTGGGGAGCTGAGAGTGTGGACTACATAATGGAGAATGGATTATGTTTCTAAATGACCCCATTGCCATCACAGGCAGAAAAGAGGCATGAAAAGGTTGAGCTATTCTCTGCTAAAATAGTGGGCTTTTTATGTTTGAATGGAATGACCTGTCTTTTTCCTCGTCTCATTCTCTTTCGTCATTGTTGTTTTCCCATCAGAAAGAGGAGCAAGCCCGCTTGCTGCTTTCTGAGGAAGGAAAGGAGCAGCTGATGTTTGAGGTCCCGCTCAATGACTCGGGCTCAGCTGGGTTAGGGGTCAGCCTGAAAGGTAATAAGTCCCGAGAGACCGGCGAGGACCTGGGCATCTTTATCAAGTCCATAATCCATGGAGGAGCAGCTTTTAAGGTAAAACAGCACATTTACATTGGGCAGATGCATATGACAAAACGGGAAAGAAAATGTCACTTGTTTTTTTCATGGGATTGCAGTGGTGGGTCATGAATTTTAACCTACCCCTTATTCGTAAAGCCCATACCTTTAACCTCTAAGCCATAATCATGATGTACAGTGGCCCCAAACACTTAAATTGTGTGAATTTCATTACATGCATAAGGACAATCGAGTCCCAATCTCATTTTCATTAACACTGAACATGTTTAACAAGTGAGAGCCAGAAAGTGTCCAAATATAGTGTTAAAATATACACTGTTCAAAAGCAGGGGCTTCATTTAAAAAACTAAAATTAACTTACTAACCCCCAAATTACGAACCCAACCAAAAAACACGTTTACAAATAAATGCTGTTCTTTATTAATCATTACACATTATTCATCATCACTGTTTCCACAAACAAAAGTTTCCAGGAAAAAAAAAAATTAAGGAGCACAACTGTTTTCAATATTGATAATAATAAAGAATGTAACTGAAAGATCATGTGACACTGAAGACTGCAGTAATGGATGCTGAAAATATTGTTTGCCAGCACACGAATAAATAAATAAATAAATAAATAAATGTTCTATTTGAATGTAATTTCATTTGTTATTTTAAATTATAACAATTTTCACAATATTACTGTTTTTACTGTATTTTAGTTCAAATAAATGCAGCCTTTGTGAGCACAAGAGACTTAGAAAAAAAATAAAAAAATAAATAAATTGTACAGACCCCAAACTTAATTTTGAGCACAACTGATGTTTTATAACTATAATGCAAGCAAACCACTTCTTTATATGCTTTCTATATGACAGGAGACACTGATGACAGCCTAATAGATGTCCTCACAGTGTTACACATGGCTTCAGGGTTGTGAGTTAAGACTGTAAATAGGTCATGATCCCTGTTAGCTACTCTTGGCATGTGTTTTGGTTCCCTTGACCTCTGACCTCTGTCCCTTCCACTAAATCAGGTTTCATTTGACCTTAACAGACGGGATCGGGACTGTCAGCAGGGTGCTGAGTATTTCCATAGGCTCATCTTTCTGTCTGTACTAACATGTTTTTTTTTCAGCTGCACCTGTTCATGTTCCAGTTTCACATTCATTCGCATAGTATTGACGACAGATTGGTTGGTTGTGCCCATTTGGTTAAATAACAATCTCGATTATATGTTGTTTTTTGCAGGTGTTCAAATGACTAGAAGTCTGCACACTCTGGGTTTTGTTTCCCCTTTACCACAGAATAAGTAACAGAATGTTTATAGCTGATCTTCTTCAAACCAGTCTCTATAAAATTCTTCCAGCTACTGCTTAACTCAGCCATGGGAAAATGCGCTTGTCATATATGTGGATTTGTACTGTATATATGTGTGCCCAAAGCATTCGCATTTATGTGTGCGAGTGTGTGAAGTTTACTTGTGAAGATAAGGGTTTGATTTGTACCTAACTGAAGCATCTTCTCACTCTGCTTTGTCAGGCCTTTAGGTTGAAAAAAAGCCGCTTTTGGGTTCCGGGGGTTGTGTAGAAAGAAAATAACTTCTTAAATCTCTATCACTTTGAAGCTTTAGAGTCAGATCATCCCGTTCAGACGGGGGTAGAGAGAGCCACTGCAAGGTGATGCACGTGAGTTCTCATACTTGAGTCCCAGCACAGTGGAACACTTCTAATTGTAATTCCCTATCCAGTCCCCAGTAAGAGAGTTCAGAAACGCTGCTTGTGTTAGCTCCAGCACATTAATGCTAATTAAAAACTCTCCAAGCCCATATTAATGAGTTGGAAGCGTCCTGAGTCTGTGGGTGGGATGCGTTTTCTCCCCAGAGCCGAAGTGGGAAGGCAAGAAAAGGTTGGGGTGAACAGCAGCGTCTACTTGCAAAGTTGTTGTTGGCTTGCACTTACAAAACTGAGGGAAACGCAGTGTAAAACAGCAGTTAGTTTGCACTGAACTTGTCCTTGAGCGTCTCATTCTCTTGTCCTTCTGTCCTTCAGCACTATTGATTTGCCCCTGGGCTCATTTCAGCAGATAAAGAGTTTTCAAATGTGGGTAGCTTTCAGTTCTAGATTAGTTGCCTAAACATCATACAAAGTTAGGGAGTTTAAAACTTATTGTATACTGTAAATGCAGTGAAGAGTTGTTTCACATCATTATTATTTGTTTGAGTGTAGTAGTGTTTTGAGTGTAGTAATTTTTGACAATAGCTGCAATTTTGTGTTTCCAAATTGGTCATTTCTGACTTTTTGGCCCTGCAGTATATTTCTCTGATCTAGCATGAAGACCAGTGTGTTCTGAATCAATATTATCAGCGATACCTAACAAAAAAAAAATAAAGTGGATTGAGGTCACATCATGTATTGAGTATAAGTTAGTCTTCTACAAATCTGTATCCAGTAGGCTTTATGTATACATTTCCAAGTAAGGTGAACAAAATCTCCCTGTTCTACTTTGGACTTTAGATAATGCAGAGAATAGCTTGAATTAAACTTAAACTCATTGTCTTCGTAATGAGGTCATTTGGAGATGAATTAAAAATTTGAACTGTTACTCTTTAGTTATATTACACATGGATATATTGCCACCATACTGCCAAATCGGTGCCCAATCTGCATAAATTGAGAGCGCAATGAGGTTTTATTTATTAAATTGTTACATTTGTTCTCTTAAGTTCTGAATTGGTGGTTAAAATTGTGCTCCCATTTTCTAAACATCTACCATTGATGTGTATTACAGACATTCAGCATTGAGTATAATAGATAAGCAAAATTAACTACAGGGTTGGATTTCCTGAAGGAAGGCTGATTTTTGGTTGCTTGCATGCATCTGCATATTAAGACATTCTGGATGATTTTTTTTTGTATAAGTATGATATATATGATTATTATATGGTTAATAAACAAACCCTAAGCAAAATGATTGAGGAATATCAATACTGCCTCTATTAAATGATTATACATTTAAGTGGAGAAAGAATGTAAGAAAGAGCACAGCAGACTGCAGATAGATTGTGTGATTTCACAGAATCAAGTTTGAAAATTAGATCATGGCTTTAATAAGGATCCTTAATTCTCTGTGACTCCAATGTCATGAAGACAGGACATCTTTTCACCCAAAGGCCTCTGTAATGAAAGCATATCTCCTTCATTTACAGAGAGCAAGGGCACAAAGTGCACACTGCCAGGGCTCATAGAGTTTGTGTGGGTGTGTTATTTCTGTAAATTGTGATTAACAGTGTGATACTCTGATACCTCTATAGGGCACGACAGTCTGGAAAATGAATACCATTATTTTTTTTCCCATAGAAAAATTGTGATGACATGGACTATAAAGATTTCAAAACCTACCTCCAGCTCCAATGTTTTTAATCTGCGATATAGCCTATGTATTGCATAATCAATTATTTGAAGTTAAAGGGGAAATTTAATGAAAATTTGACTTTTTCTGTGTTTAAGTTCTATAATCGGGTGCCCTGTGCATCTACCAACCGTAAAAACGTAAAAAAAAAAAAAAAAAAATATGACAACCCTGTAACTTTGTATTGGTAAGCCTTTCTCTGCATGCATTTCAAAAATCAAGCCGATCTGAATTTGCTCCCCTTCTGATGTAGGAAGGGAATCTTATTATAATATCGCCTCACCTCAATCTTCACAACGCTGCCATTTGGTTTACGCAAGCGACAACAGTGTAACTAGTTCTAACGCAATGGCAAAAGTTCAAGCAAAGCATGAAAACTGTTCTGTTGTTGGCTGCAGAGACAAGAACAGAACACTATTTGGCCAAAAAATAACACCGCTGTCTTATAAAGATCTCAGGGAACTGTCGACTTGTGTTAAAGTTGAACATGACAGTACATGCAAGTCGATGAGAGGAGTCAATGTAACTCCACAACAACTACATCCATGTATCCACATTTCATTCACATTTGTTATTGCTGGAGTATCCGAAGCTTCTGTAAAATGACCGGCTGTCTTCTGAACGGGGGTGGGGATCAGCAGCTAATTTGCATTTAAAGGGACACACACGAAAACGGTGTGAATTTGGTCACTGCCAAAAAGGGGCAACTTTGACAAGCTATAATAAATTATCTGGGGGGTATTTTGAGCTGACATTTTACAGAAATATTCTAGGCACACCATAGATTTATAATACAGGATTTATAATACATCTTGTGAAAAGGGGCATACTATGTCACCTTTAACACTAGAACGGCCACAACGGTCATTTTGACCGTTTTGAATTTTATATCTACAATAACTTTGTTGAAAAAAATAATAAAATCCTGCTGGTACCTGACTTTTCCTAAAATTGTCTGTATTTTCATTTAAAATGATTTTCATATAAATTAAGTTACGTAAACGTAAGGCAAAACAAAACAAATGAACATATTTACTTATTTCAGCCATAGACGGTCATATTGACCGCACTGAATTTCGCGATATTTTTTTTGTTAAATATCCCGCGGTTGATCGTGGTCTCTCTCTCAACTGTCAATAGTCTGTCCTGTCACCTCTGTAGCGGTGTTTGCTATATAATAATTTCTACATTAGTTGTTGATCAGAAATAAGCAAACAAAACCAGACTACAGTTATCAATACTTACGTTATAGGCTATATATCATCAGAGAGTGATTCAGAGTCAGAGTTCACATCAAGGAAAAAGAGACGGCTGCTATCATCAGACACGGCGGATCCATTCATATCAGATGATCCTGGTGAGCTCTGCTGCCCTGTCCTGCGCTGTTTGTTTTGCTGCATGGGCTGTTCACTAACAGTTCTGCTAGTCCTATTATTATTATTAGCCTTTTGACCGCTTCTCATTTTCGTCATAGTTTGTCATTCAAACCTAGTTTTTATTTAGTTATCGTCTCGTTTCCGTCTTTGAAAGAATGTGGTTGACGAAAATAATTACGAAAATTATTCGTCAAAGAAATGAACACTTTGAATCTAACGGTCAAAATGACCGTTTGTGGCCGTTCTAGTAGTTTTGGAATTCTGGCACTTCAAGTGTTAAAGCTTATTGAACTGTCTTTTTTATTTATTATTCAATTATGCATAGTTTCATAGGATTAGATAAATGGGGAACCTAAACAAAATCAAAAATATCTATTTTGTGGTTAAAAATTGTGCGTTTTGCTGTATTAAAGGTAAGATTAAGTCTTCAGTGTGGATGGAGTCACAGCAAACATTCTGATTTACTTGATATCAAGCATAGTTACTTCATCATCTTTAGTTTGTACGGTTCACTAATGATCAGCATCTTTGCTTGTACATCTGAGGCATTTTGCAAGTTCTTGCGTTAACCCTCATGTGACTCTCAGCTCTCTTTCTCTCTCACCCGGAGACAGAGGAAGCAGATCACAGGCCTCTGCAGTGAAAACACTAATTAATATTAATTGTAATGAACTTTAGAGCTTTTTATATGCCATGTAATATGCATGCCTTATAATGTGCTTATACTGTACCAGAGAGACAGAGCTTATGAATTGAGGGAAATCTACTCCTTGACAGCATGCCCCTATAGCCTCAACCGAGGATAATATGCCTTTGGAGAGCAGAGAGTTTTGCAGAATGTGAGGAAATACATCAGAGATGTGATGAAAGTAGGACATTGTCAAGGTCTTCTGATGGACAAAAGAGCCCCAATTCTAGCTGTATATTAGCGCTGGTCTTGATGTAGTGTAATGGGTAGTGTCTGAGGATGGTGAACACATTAAGATAGAGACTATAGGAAATTAAGTTCTCTTTCATGTACTTGCCCTTATTGGATAAGAAATGTATCCTACTCAAAGTCAGTTTTTAGAATCTATGTGCATCTTGCTGTTTCCATCCAGCAGTTCTTTTTTTTTTTAATGTGATATCCCAAAATGCATATACAAGTAGGTGGATGGGAACATAGCTATGACTGACTTTTTTATATGAATATATATATATATATATATATATATATATTGGACCCTATTGACTTCCATTGTATGATCAACATATTCTCAAAATATGTTCCACTCATACATGTTTGGAATGTCATGGGGGAAATGATGACATAATTTTCATTTTTGGGGTTGAACTATAAATGGAAGCTTGCTGGTCTGATTCATTGTTGAAGTCAAAGCTCAAACTGTTGGCAATAGTCTTGTGACACTAAATAAAGATTCTGACTTTTGATTCTGTCTTTTTTGCTTAGGATGGGCGTCTACATATCAATGACCAACTGATTGCTGTCAATGGTGAACCGCTCTTGGGGAAGTCCAACCATGAAGCCATGGAGACCCTGCGGAGATCCATGTCCATGGAGGGGAACCTGAGAGGAATGATCCAGTTGGTGGTGCTCCGTGCTTTAGTACAACCTAACCAGGTATGTACTTACTTCTAGAACACATTTAGCTTTGATCGTAGCACTCTTTTTTCTTCTCCTGGCTTAAACCTGCTTCGGTGTTTGGGTCAGTGACAAATAATGTTTGTCAAGAAATTTGAAAATCTTGTCAAAAGCATGCATCAGGTATGTTAAAATGCACATAGTGTATTTATGTTGATTTTATGTAATTAAAAATTACGAATTTTTTTACGAAAGTTAAGAATGAATGTACCCAAACGTATCAAACGGTGGAACTGCCAAAGTTAACCAAATGTTATCCACCTAGATGGCATGCAAGTGTACATATATAAATACATTCTTCATTTTAATATGTCACACGAAAATAGATTTTGTTAGAGTTATTAGAGTAAATGCTTACTGGCATTTGATGATCTCCTTGGGACACTGTTTAACTCATTCACAATAAAGTTGAAATCTCCATTCTACCTCACTGGCACATTGATGCTTGTTAATATCACCATAAAGCAGCTTCCAGTCATTCAAACAATTTTGATACGTCTATCTAGACAAAAATAATCCATGATTGTGTTTTAATGATTTGTACTTGACAAGCGTTTGTCGATTTAAGACTGGGTGCAGACAGATGCTCGCCACGTCATAAAAGCTAGTCAGAATGGCTGGTAATTGCCATTAGTTCTCCACATCCTTAAACTTTCTCCATCATTTCCTCTGTGCTGGTGGAATTCGCCTCCAGCGGGATGTTTTAGCCTTTTCTCCTCCCCTGCACCTGGGTTCGAGAGCAGCCATATGCTCACCCCAGGATTCCCTCTATATCTCACACATGCACACACACGTGCTGACACACTCCACCCCAAGGCCTCCAACTGCTCTAAAGTGGTGTGTAATTAGGATACACAAAGGAGCTGCCCCTCTGGCCGCATGGATTGATGGTTACTGGGGGCTCTTTGTTCAGAGTGACAGGCTGGGAGGAATGGGCATGGCCAGGCCAGGGTGTTATTGTTCTCATAAAATAAAGATTCATGTTTATTATGCTTTATGGGCTGTGGATGCCCTCGTCATGGCTGCCAATGGGACGCAGAATCGAGTCAGGGCCGATGGGATGCCGTTGACCCTAGTGTGTAGAGGTGGGATGAGATGTTAGTTGGTGGATGGGAGAAAGAAAAGAAACATGAATGGATGGGGGACAGATTGTGATTTTGTATAGGACCAGAGAGCTTGTCGCTGGGTTCAGATCGATAGATCATGCAAGCCAGATGCAGGAGAATGGAATTTTGGTCCTGAGGTGAAACTAGCATTGGACTGACGGTGAAATATTGCTCAGCATGCTTTTTGTACCACAAATAAGAGCTTTATCCTGTAATAAATGGGAGATTAGTTTCTACACCCACAAGGCATTAAGAGGATGTATTGTTTAAGATTTTATTTCTTTATATTATGTGGTTTTTACTATTTAATAAATTTCGGCCTGTTGTAGCATTTTTATTCTTTCTAGCTCTAATAAATAAAGTCTAAAAAGTTATCTTCAAGCCTGGAGCCAGTTTTAATTCTTTACAGACTTTTTTGTGGGTCTTTTCTCCAGTGTCTCTGTGAGCTTCTGGGAATACACATGCTGATGTGTTCTAGCTTGAATATGCTGTGTCCATGTCTCCTGACCTAACTTGGCTAATTATGGGCACTTTTTTAGAGACATCAAAGACAGGCTTCATGCACACTCACAATCCCAGTCCAGGTTTGGCTAATTCTCTAAGAAAATTCATGAAAAAGCAGGCAAACTGTTAGAGGAAGGAGAGTAGGAGGAAAGCAATAGAGATAAAAAAAAAAAAAAAAACAGATATTGCCTCGTTTGAAAGCTCCTGGAACAGCTCTTGAGTCTTTCTTCTATAATAATAATAATAAAATAAAATAAAAAGTACCTAAAAGCTTTTTTGGATATGGGACCAGGTAGAGTTGGCTGATGTATTGAATTTTTACGCTATTTTTGAGACCATTCTGTTGGTAATTTAAAAATAAGTGACGTGGCGAAAATAGTGATGATTTTAATGACTTTTTTATTTGGCTATTAAATAGTTTCTCTCATTTAAACATCAGTTTTTGTAGAGTTAGAGTTGGTAAGTGCATTTTCATGCCAGTTCAGTGAAATTATTCAAAATTCTGATTTAAATAATTTCATTCATTTGGATGTTAATATTGGTACATAATAAATAAAATAAATAAATAAAAATAGGATACATTATTTATTTACAACAATTAGATTTATTTATTTTATTTTTCAAATAAATGTACATTTATGTACAGTATATGTGTGTGTATACAGTATGTGTGTGTGTGTATATATATATATATATATATATATATATATATATATATCAATGTTTTAATATAATTTTTAGTCATTTTTAGTATAATAATATAATATATATGTATATGTGTATATGTATGTGTGTGAGTGTGTGTGTGTGTGTGTGTGTGTGTGTGTGTGTGTGTGTATATATACAGTATATATATATATATATATATATATGTATATATATACAGTATATATATATATATATATATATATATATATATATATATATATATATATATATATATAGTTTCATTTATATTTATTTCAGATTTTTTTAAATCCAAAAAAAAGGAAAAAGGTAATAAAACCGGTAATAATGTTTTTATGGAATTGTGCCATGGCGGTGTCATCTCTCTTCACTCTGCAGACTAAATACTATTATACCACAGTCTGATCTAATCAATCCTTCTCACTGTTTCTCTCCGAGAGCCATCTAAACAACCCTGTCATAATCTCATTACAGCGTGGGCATTAATAATGAAAAGTAGCCCAGGGAGAGCCCACATGATCTGTGCCCTAGAGACTGTGCCAGAGGATCGCTGTGAAGTTTGCTGCTGCTGCAGGCGGTCGCTCAGACCTGCCAAGCCACTTTTGTCTTTCACAGCATGTTGAACTGTACGCTTTGTGATGCTGAATAAGATGTAAGTGGAGTCTGAGGAGTTTTTGTGGATGGGACCTCGAGCAGAGGGCTGTAGATGAGGGTAACGGACAGAGAGAGCAGTGTCTGAGGATGGTGAACACTTTAAGATAGAGGCTGTGGGAAATGACATACCTTTCATCCCTCTGACCAGTGTCGTTTTGCGTCATTCTCAGCCTGTCTATAAATGAAATACTGGTTGACCTCTCATCACAAAAAGCTTACAGCAGACCACAAACACAGACAGATTGTTACCCAAATTGTGCTGGTTCATTCAGTTTAACGCGGTCCTAAGCAGTAGGGTTGTGCAGAATTATGAATATAAAGCCACGTTGATAGGACATATTATATTGATAACATTTTAATAATTGTTCTAATTCAAGGAGAATATGGAAATCCACACCACAGCTTTAATAATAACGAGATTATTGTAATATTGTTGGAATCACTTTCAGATTATTATTATTTTTTTCAGACGATGAACAAGAAATACAGCCAATCAGAATTCACTCGACCTCAAGCATTCAAAGCGGCAGGCTCATTTATAGTAAATGGAACGTAAACAGAATTGTGGCTGTGTATGCTAATATAGTTATTGTTATAGTTATCTTTCTATTTTTTGTTCATGGTGTGTTCTATGAGTGTAAATATGAATTGAACAGGCCACACCTTATAGGAAGTTGAACTGGAATGACAAAGTTAGGAAAATAATTAAGAAACTGCAAAGGAATTTCATTAATCAGTAGCACTAAGGTTTGCTCAAAAATATTAACAAATTATGCGTTGTTATTATTATTGTTAAATTGAATACAGCCACAAATAATTTGGTTACACAGCATCACAAAATGTTCACACATTTTCAGTTTTATAAGATAGATATTGACAATTTTATTTCATAATATACAAATTGTAAAAGTATATCAGAAAATTCCCTAGTTCTACATTTACAGTGGTTTTATTCATTCGAAATGTACATTTTAATTTTGGTTCCTTGACTTAGCTTACGATGCATTTTCAATTCAATTCTGAATTCAGCTGCGAACTTCAAGGCGTTGTTTGCTTTGTTTTGTTTTTGTTTTATCACAGTGAAATTTCATTGCTCCAAAATCCCACTCCAAATAGCTGTATGTTAAGCAATACATATGTTATTTTGGGCTGTGATTGTCACATCACACATTGACAGTTGTCCCAACTTGGTGCATTCTGGCCTTAACTAAAGGACTGTGCTCTTGTCCGGATGAGGTAGGAAATAAATGGCTAATCTGGACCTCTGAGCTCCTGGTTAAACTGCAGCGCAACTACAGTACATTCCCATCCCAGCATCCCTCCATCCACAGCATTAACCTCCTAAAACACGTTTTACACTCCCTCTCCTCAACCCCAAAAGTTCCTGTTAATTTTTATTGATTCAGCAGCGTTTTCAGAATCGCATCCTCTCAAAATTGCAAGCTCTGTGTCCTCCTTTTTTATCCTGATAAATATTATAAGGGAAATGGAAAAGTTGGCTGGGGAATCCTCATTGATCCCCTCCTGTAATCTCATTTAGTCGCCATCACTGTTTCTTCTCCTGGCAAGCCTGCGTTCTGTTCCCCACAGGCCACCTCCTCCACAGACCTGCTCTTACTGTCGTTGACATTAAAAGGCCCATATTATACACTTCTCTACCATTTGATTTTCCCCCAAAGTCCACTCAAGATGTTAGTCAAGCTTTCTTGCACCCAAAACACTACTGATTTAGTTCTACACAACACTATTGTCCAGTATCTCTGTACAGTATTACAGCCATTTGGTTTCCGCAACGGTCTGTGCACTGACCGTGTGATGTCATTTTTGTCACCGGGATGGTCTACGCACGCCGTCCATGTGCAGACCAATTTTTGTGACTGTATGCGTTGAATGTTGAGACGGAAAAGTCCACTTGGTGGCAATACGCACAGTGGTATACTGTGAAGAGTTTGTCAAAGAATTTGTCGAAACAACATGCTTTTCCAAAAACAGTAATCAGATCAGCATATTATTCATCCATTGTTCAAGCTTCCATTGTTTTTGTTTTGGTTCCTGTTTCTTTGTACTTGTCGAACGTATCCATCTGCGCTCATCTGCGATTGAGTAAACTTTGAGAGTGGAACGTGGAAAATTAAAAATACCTGGGCTTTTAGCGTTCAATTTTGCAGTCTGGATGTATTGGTGCTAGTTTCCAAAAGTCCGAGCCAGTAGTCACAGTTGTCGGATTTCACAGAAAATCAGGTAGTGTATAATTCTGATTTTTTTTTTTTTTTTTTTTATTGCTTCACAGACTGATTCCATCCAGTCAGACATGTTTGAACAATTTAATTCATCATGCATTTTATTCCAGCGAAGTGCATGTTTCTGTGCTTGTTTGTGTTTAGAACGACTTGAAAGCCTGGTTTGTTCTACACTTGTTTTGTGTATGATGCTCATTTTAAAAGTTGGCAAGTGAAGTATATTCCAGCCTTTAGCCTTCTACATATTGCCCGTTCACCTCAGCCAATTCTTAACATTAAAACATGAATGTTTAAACATAACAGGTGCCCTCTATTCCAGTGGAGACATGACTTCTTGGCCTTCTCCATAATTGCTGTTTTCAGACCTTCATACCCTCAGGTCCAACCACACACACACACACCTTTATTTACAATATTTTATGTGAGCGGTTTGCTTTCCTAATGATCCACAGTATCCGAACAGGCCATTAGAAGACCCATCTGATGCGCTGCACCCTGCCTCTCTCCAGCATTCCAAATCTGCCAATCGAATTAACATATTTCATAGTGGCGCTTCAGGCCTGGGGGCAAGATAATGAAATGAATTACCATTCTGGGTTTTTTTTTTTTCTCTCTTGGGGAAAGAGACAGAAAATCTGTAACATCTGTGCGAGTGGCTTAAATCCTTCATGCCACTGACATCTAGACTAATCAGATGAATTAAGAGCTCTTCCAGGAGCAGATTCTTGCGCCATTTTTATCTCTTTGTTCTCTTTCTTCCTCCAAAACCTGAGTTTCAATGTGGTATTTGTTTTGTGATGAATGCCAAAGCCGGCGTAACGATCGGCCTGCTATTTGAAAGTCTTTACCTATCCCTGTGCTCAGATTTGCCTCTTCTGTTTCCATAATTCACAAGCAAAATCGATACGGTGACACTGCTTCTCTCATTTTCTCTCGCAGGAGTTCCAGGAAGCACGGCGAATTCTCAATCGATCCTTTGATAGCTGCGTGGGACAGGCAGGGCACCTCGGCCAATCAGACGGCGGCGCTCAGCCCCCCATGGTGATGAACAGCATCTATGAGCGATGTGCGGGTGAGTGATGGGCTCGCTGTGTCTTTATCTCACAGTCGGTCCGTGCGGGAATGAGACTTTCAAGGGGAAGGCCACCCAGATATCTAGTGCTAATGTATTTCTGTCGTCTGCAGCGCATTTGCTTGCAGATTGCCTTTTCATCAGCTAGACTGATAAAGTTTGACTTTTCATTTTGACCTTAATGTGGTCAAAACAAATATTACTTTTGATATCTGAACACAAAATAGCATGTGCTGAATGAAAAGCATACATATAAAGAATTCTTAACATTGGTAATAATGATTTTAAGAAAATGATTTTTAAGAAGCAAGTCAGCATATTAGAATGATTTCTGAAGAATAATGTGAGACTGAAGACTGGAGCAATGATCTAGCCTGGTTAAAACCAGACCATTCTCAGTTGTAACTGAGTTATGGTCTGGAAAAGCGTCATAGACAAATCATTTCCAGAGGGGTGTCACCAACGGATGTTGCGGGTAGACCTAAAACCAATCAGAGCGATGAAGGAGATAACGTATGCTGAGTGGCGGCCGGCGGAGAAACATCTCCGAGTGGTATTGTTTGCTCGGTTTTTAACAAAAAGGAAACATTCAAATCGCTTAAAACAGACGCGATAGTTGATAGTTGAACTAGTGATGTTCGACGGCGGCATCCTTTTTTGTAATGTAGGCTACAAAATCTGCTTCAAAATCCCAGCGGTCGTCATCGAGTAAAGCCCGCCCCAACGTTTCTGATTGGGGGCCGCGATTTTGAAGGATTGGAAATGGGCTTGAAGGACCTTTTTGCCAGACTAACTTTCAGAGCAAATCTAAATTTGCCGGAAGTTGTCTGGGTTTTCCCAGGCTAGCAATGATCATGAAACATAACAGGAATAAATTACATTTTAAATAAACAAAGCAATTCCAATAGGGTCCTCACACCATTGGTGTCATTTGCAGTGTTTAAAATTACTGATTTAAAATTGTAATGTTTTATTTTTAATATATTGAGGCACAATTTTATAAAATTGTTATATTATTGGTCATTTATCAATTACAGAGACAATTTATATAGAGACATGCCACTTCCTCAATCCTCAATACAACTATTTACAGAAAACCCGTTACACCAAAGATGGCGGTTGTATGCACGTGCCCCGCCCCTCCCACTGGAAAGCCAATCATCTGCTTATCAGCGCAGGCATAATATATATAACAGTATTTAATCAGTTTCATTCTATAGATTGAGTTGCCTTATGAGAGCTGAAACATATTAAAGCCTTTTTAAATACCGTTTTTGTAACAGAGCAATTGTCTGAGTCTGTCCATGTGCCATACTGGAAATATGTTTGTACATGAATGTCTGTCACTAACGATACAGTGTGCTTGTCATACATGCGCTATCTTTCTTTGTCTTTCTTTCGCTCGCTCTCATGCCTGGAAAGACCCTTTTATCACAGCTGTATTAAGAACTTGAAGTTTAACTCGTCTGAGAATTGGGGCACATTTGCAATTCTTTTCATGTGAAATGCCTATGTGCATAGCCTGTCGTTTGGACCATCCCTTTAACCGAACATGAAAGAGTAACACTCCTCCTGCAGGATTTCAACACAACTAAAGACCGGCAGAGATAGAGAAAGGGGCTTAGAGTAGCTGCCTGCTTTACTCGTCTGCCGCTTTTTCCAGAGGAACGCATTTCGCACACACTGTACTCATTGGGATTCCCAGTGAGCACAATTCTAGGAAATAAAACAAATAGTCTAATATCAGCTGCATCAGATTCATATCTCCCCCTCCCTGACACCTTGCGCTTCTGCCCTTTGTTTATTTCCTTGATAGACCGATGCTCCCACATTCATAAATATGGAGTTCAAAAAATATTCCTTTCTGACAGGAAGTGGTTCTAGGTACGGTTGTCTCCTAAGCAAAGAAATTATGACAGCAAGGAGAGCGGGGGGGAAAAAAAGGAAACCAAGCCCTCGGCTCGTGCTTTGATTGTGTGTTTGCGTTGGTTTCTCTCGCCCCTGACCTTGAAATCATTAAGTTGATGCGTGCTTTATCTGGGCCATGTTTCCACAGGCGCAACAGTAATGCAGTCCGTCGCATCATAGCGTAACAAACAATTTAAAATGCATAATGCCCTCATCAAGAGAGTGCTGAATTTTTTTTTTTCTTCTTCTTTTTGGCATATCCATTTGGGCTGAGGGAAGTAATTTACTGGTAGATGTTTGAGCTGTAAATGAAAGCTAATGATTTCGTACATATGTATGTGTATTGTGTTTGCTTTTGAAGTGGTGCTTCTCGAGAGAATCGCTCTAATTATAACCCTGGATAACAGTGGGCCGGGAGCTGAGGAGAGGGCGGAAGTGTGGGATGATATGAATATTACTGTTTCTGAACTCTGTCCATCTCTGGTGTGGGACGAGTTTTTCTCTGCCCTCTAACGCCTTCATGAGAAGATGAACTTTGAGTTTATGGGAGTTTAAATTAGGAATATTTTTGTTTATTTGCTTTATCTCTGCCCTTTCTTGACATCCTTAGCAAAACGTACTGTGCCGCTACTTGCAGTGATGTATCAGATGATAATAATAATCTGTATTTTATGCATGGTACCAAACGATTGCTACTATATCCATATATATATACATTCAGAGGAAAACGGAGAGAAAACATGAAGTAAGAGGTAGAAAGACAATATGTTGCGTGTTTGATTGGAATGTATGGGCAGCTAAATGTGTTTGCGCACATGCATAGCTCTAAAAATAACTCGAATAATTGCTTGAAAGGCTCACTTATATCTAGTTCCTTGCATGCCTTCTGTTGAAAACTAGCTATTTGTGGTGACATCTGTCAATGTCTTGGATCTCACTCGGCGGCCATCTTGACTACTCCCTTCATTGGTTATTTCTAGCCATGCTAGTCCAGTTCCTGTCTACTTAAATAGGAAAAGATTGAAATATCTAATTTTTTTTGGCAACATCCCTAACAGCACATGTACATCATGGAGACATCTCTCTTTCTTTTTTTTAAATAGAAATTTAGAAAATGTCTTTTAAGATATTTCTGATTTAGAATGCATGTATGCTTGGGATACATACAGTATCTGATGTTTGGACACAATTGATATTTTCCAGGTGAAGCGATCTTTAAAATTATTTCTGGGATATGTCAAATCCCCAACAAAATTGAGGTTTTTGCTGTCGCTCAAATCAATCATGCAAAAACAAACAAACAAAAAAAAAAACAGTATCTTTCATTATTAGGTTCAGTTAATGGTCATGTTTTGTAAAGTAACTTCAGACTACAGAAATGAGTGAAATTTGATGACTTTAACATTCAGTTAGCACATCTGCTGTACTGAGAATTTACATTTTTTTAACACAAACAATTTTTCTAACAGTAAATGTTCTCATAGTAATACTCGTGCAACAAAATCTCCTCTGTTCCGCTTACTGTCATTATGAATATTGTGTGCAGATGTGAAATATTAAATCTGTCCAGTGCCTGTGGTAATAGATTCATACGCAGCCTTCTCAGAGAGAAACATGGCTTTTATTTCAGTTAATGTTTTACATAAGAATGTGTCTTGCTATTGCAGGGCTAGAGGTCTGGTAGCCCACACCGTTTAGGATTAATAACCCTGTTTTAGCTGGAAGAGCCATTGATCCATCATCTTCTGAAGGAACAACTTATTTCATTTCGGCTACGCCACACTTTAGTAGATAAATAATCGTGGGTGTGTATGGCTGCAAACGTGTGTACGTGTTTTCGTGTGCAATACACATCCATTTTTTCCATTCACTCCAACATCAGTTCATCTCTCAAGTGTGTGCATGTTCATGTGTGTGAGTGAGCAAGCGCGCACGTATGCATCTGTGCACATGATGTATTATGGCAGTTGTGCAGCACACAAACAGATGAGATATATAATACTAATAAGCAGTCATCCCAGTGCAATCTGATGAGTAATGATGAAGTTCTGCTGGGTGGGGCGCTCTGATCTATGTGATTGTCAGGACCGATATCCAGCTCCACTTCGCCAAAACACAGACACTCCATCAAGAAGACAGAGAACAACGTGCTATCCATATCCCAGCAACCATACCGGAAGAAGTTAAAAATCGTACATTTTTGTGTTATTGGACTATTGATTTTTTTTTCCAAGTTCCCCAAAATTAACTATTGTCATGTTTTATTTATTTATTTATTTTTATTTTTTACACAGCCAGCATACACTCTGTATGCAGTTGACTGGGAAATTAAGTAGGAAATGATTACAAGGTCAGTCTATCTCTAGAACTGTTCATGACTGTGTTCGCACTGTAGATTGTATGTAAAATGCGTTTGCTAAGTGTCTGGGAATCTGAGGCATTTGTTTTGAATTCTACATCAGTGGCTCTCAGACAAAGACCTCCAGCCTTTGTCTTGGTTCTGCACTATTTGGCCTAACAGACATTAATAAGGTCTTTGTGTCTTTGTCATGTGGGGCTTTAGATACTGTAATTGAAAACAAAATCAACTAATGAGAGTTTTGGGTAATTCGCATAAAATGTCCTTGAGTTATAAACACACACACACACACACACACACACACACATTCAGAAACAGCTCATTGTGTCTTTTTCTGCAGCAGGTGGTTTTAGAGAGCCAGGCAACAGTAGTGTGTCGTCTGTTTAAGGAAATGAGACATGAACCGAGTGCACAATCACTGCATCATCCTGCTAACTGCACTTCCTGTGTCATTCATCTCCTCTACACATTCTGTTGTGCTGTTTGTTGCCAACACAGTATATATATATCACACAAACAAATATATAGACTCATTAACAATCACTATGTAACTCGCTTCTTTCATTAGTGGATTTCATTTTCCGTTTAGTAGGTTTTATTAGCATTAAATAAATGTACTTGCATATAGTGAAAATAGGAGTATAAGCATATAATTCCATTGTTTTGTGACAATTTTTTGAAAGAAAATGAATTAACAATTGAAAAAATAATACTTTTATTCAGCAAGGAGACAAGAAATTTGAAGAATTTTTTTTCCACATTTTTGTTATGTTACAGCCTTATTCCAAAATGGAATAAATTAATTATGTTCCTCAAAATTCTATGAGCAATTCCCCATAATGACAATGTGAAAGAAGTTTGTTTTAAAAAGTTGTAAAAAATCTCATGTACATAATCATTCATAGCCTTTGCTCAATACTTTTTTGAAGCACCTTTGGTATTTTTGAGTATGATGCTACAAGCTTGGCACACCAATTTTGGGGCAGTTTCTCCCATTCTTCTTTGATGAACCTCTCAAACTCCATCAGGTTTGGATGGGTGCACAGCCATTTTCAGATCTCTCCAGGGATGTTCAATCGGGTTCAAGTCTGGGCTCTGGCTGGGCCATTCAAGGACATTCAAAGAGTTGTCCCTTAGCCGCTCCGTTGTTATCATTGCTTTATGCTTAGGGTCGTTGTCCTGTTAGAAGATGAACCGTCGCCCCAGTCAGATGTCCAGAGCGCTCTGGAAGAGGTTTTCACCAAGGATGTCTCTGCACATTGCTGCATTCATCCTCCCCCTGATTTTGACTAGTCTTCCCAGTTCCTGCCACTGAAAAACATGCCCACTGTAGGGATGGTATTGGCCAGGTGATGAGTGGTCCCTGGTTTCCTCCTGACATGACGCTTGCCATTCAGGCCAAAGAGTTCAATCTTTGTTTCTTTCAGTCCTTCGGGTGCCAAATTTTTGCCAAATTTTGGCAAACTCCAGGCGGGCTGTCATGTGCCCTCTCTCCACTGAGAAACGCTAGAGCTCTGTCAAAGTGACCATCTAGTTCTTGGTCACCTCCCTGAGGCCCTTCTCCCCTGATCGCTCAGTTTGGCCGGGCGGCCAGCTCTAGAAAGACTCTTGACTCACCTGGAAAAGTGAAGTGCTTGTCAAAAAAAAAACAAAAAAACAAAAACAAAAAAAAAACCTGAAAAAACTTTTTGAAATAAATAAACTAGTAAATAACAGTAATAGTAGCATTAAAGGGATACTCCAATTTTATTATTGGATACTCTACCCCCCCCCCCCCCCCCACACACACACACACACACAGTTAAACAGTTGAGTTTTACCATTTTCGAATCCATTCAGCCGATCTTGATATTTAGAAGAATATCAGTGACCAGACAGTTTCTAGTCCCATTGACTTCCATAGTAAGAAAAAAATATATACTATGGAAGTCAATGAGACCAGAAACTGTCTGTTTACTGATATTCTTCTAAACATCAGAAATTCGGCTGAATGGATTCAAAAACGGTAAAACCCAACTGTTTAACTCTGGGGGAATTGTAAAATGAGCCTATTTCCAAATAAAAGTGGAGTATCTCTTTAAACAAGACTAATTAAGAAGGATAAAGATGAAAAATAGGAATAAATGTACCAATAATAGTAAATACACACACACACACACACACACACACACACACACACACACACACACACACACACACACACACACACACACACACACACACATATATATATATATATATATATGTTATAGAGTCACAGTCTCTGTCAGGCACACACATTCTTACAAGCTTAACCAAGCTTAGAGAAAAATCAAGTCAATCCGAAGCCTCAGTCCCATTATCATAGGAGTGTAAGATCATTAAAGGTGAGTGGAGATTGCAGTGTGTTGGAGCTGATAATGGTCTCCATCTCTGTCTGTCCGTGTCAGCGCTGGAGCCAGACTGTCACCTTTTTCCACCGCTGGCCTGACCCCAGCAGACCCCTCTTAAATGAGCCTGCATAATATTTCCACAGAGCTCTAATGATTGCTTTTCTCTCTCTGTGGTTTGCTCATTCTCTCACAGTTTCAAATGGGGGATACAGTCACATGGAGGAGGGGGATGATGAAGGCTTCGCAGCTAATCCTCATGGACAGGACAGCCTGAAGCTTCAGCAGAGGTAACATGGATTTGCCTTGGACCAAATTTGACAAACACGTCTCTTTTTCCTTGTAGGGATTTTCATTTAGTCGATTCATTTTGACACCACTTGGTCACGTGGCTTGAGTTTTTGTCAATGCATAGCGAAAGCAGGAGGATACTTCCTCTGTCAACAAACTGTATCCCAGTATAGCTATGTAAACATTTGTGTTTTGAATTATATGCCAAATACTGTGGTGTGAGTTAATTTTAGTGTTCACAGTCTTCAATTATTTTAACCCATCCTAACTAATTAAGTGTCAACTTTATGAGTGAGGCATGACAATTTTTAAAAAGTTTATTACAGTGCAAGAGGAATATATGGAATGGTGATTGATTTACGTACAGTAAACACTGACCCACTACCTACAGTACTTTTCTGTGTGACTAGTAAAAATGAGTAGTCACACAATGCCTATTCCTTGTTATAAGCAGTGACTCCATACTGTTGAAAAGAGATACTGAAGAAATGTGTGTGTGTGTGTTCCAGTCTGAGTTCAGGTCTTCATTCAGCTGACACTTCTTTGACTGACGGAGTTCAGCAGAATCATGTGAAGTCTTCTAAGAGCATGGATCTCGGTAAGACATTCAAGTTATTATGCAATTTCTCCATAAGTCTTCATTCTCTCCATCTTTTCCTTTTCTATACTTTTCTACATTTCTGCCATTTCTATTCTGCCCTATCAATATAAATGACAAAAAGGATACTTAAAAAAAAAAAAAAACTCACCAAACTCACTGATTACACTCACCAAAAAACTCTTAAACAAAAATTTGAAACTTAAGGTAACCAAGATGTTAACAAATAAGTTACCACGTTTATTTACTATACAGTGTACACTATCCTTAAAACATTTGAGGTCAGTAATTTATTTTTGAAAGAAATTAAAACATTTATTCAGCAAGGCTTTGTCATCAGGAATACGATACATTTTAAAATGTATTCAAATAGAAAATAGTTATTGTTATATTTGACAATATTTTTTACTGTATATATATATATATATATATATATATATATATATATATATATATATATATATATATATATATATACAGTATATATATATAAATGCAGTTACCCCAAACTTTTGAACTGTTTTGTTCATGTCAAAGAGATCTTTTTGCTTTTCTGTTAGCTTTTGCTGATAATGAATTGTTCAACTTAAACCTGTTTCTTATAAATGTACCAGCCCCTGCTGATTTTAATGTTCTCTAATCTCGACTTCCATTGAGGTTTGTTGAGTGTAAATTCTGGACTCTGTGTGATGAGTGTGTTTTATGCGTGGTGTGTATGTTTGATGTATTGCGGTCCATTCACACCAAGAACTTGAACTATAAAGATAACTTATAACTATAGACAGTTTATTCTATGCAGTGTTGCCAAGTCCTCAGTGTTTTTCAGGGAATTGTGCTAGTTTTACACCGTGGGTTGTTTCTTTAGTCCACGGGATGAAGCCATTGAGATAGTTTCAACGGGACTGGTTTTGTCACGCAAGCCTGGTTGTAAGTACTCACTGACGTTGTGTCATCAGCCACTGTAAATGCTTGAGCTCTTAAAGCAGGATGGATTCTGATTGGCTGTCAGTGTTTTTATGGTTCATCCTTCTGAAAGTGTTTCCAACAATATCGTTTCACTGTGCCGTCATTGTTATAGTTGTGGTGTGGACTCTGCTATTTTTGTATATTTAGAAAGATGTTTATTATTATAGTTATCATCCATGGTATGAATGGGCCTTTACTCTGAGTGGGCCGTCTTCTGGTCCTCTCCGTCGGGCCTCCAGTTCCTCATAGAACGGATCTGCTCCCTCTCTGCAAGCCTGAATAAAATACAGTTTAAAACATATTCAAATAGATAGCAGTCATTTAAAATTTGAACACTATTTCACAATATTACTTGTTTTTTGCAGATTTTTTTTTTTTTTTTTTTTTTTGGTCAAATAAATGAAGCCTTGGAGAGCATATGAGACATGTTTGAAAGAAAAAAGAAGGTCTTACTAACCCCAAACTTTCAAATGGTATATTTAATATTTTTTGACACAAATTTAATTCCATAATGTACCTTTAAGTGGATTCCATATATATAAAACAGTATATATTTTAAATGTATCATATTAAGGTGAGAGGAAACCATCCATGTTCTACTAATCTCTTCAATGTGAAATGTGGACGGACTTGTCTAAGTGCATGGTGGGGGATGAATCAATGTTCCTCCTCACTGTAACACAATTAATCTCTCGTGTTCCAACATTACCTTGAAAATCTAATCAGCGGCGCTCTATATCTGATACATCAGCCACAGCTACAGACCACATCTGTGTCACATGATGGCTTTAAAAAAAACAATAGTGAAAGTATTGAAGAGCTCAATATGATGAGGGCGGACGGGGGCTGCTCTCATGTGACCGTGGCAACTGTAGCTATAGTGGGCACAATGGCCAGCCTGAGCAAGACCCACGGTCCAATTCAACTATGAATAAAAAGCCCACTGTAATTTGGTTTCAAGTGCTGGATATGAAATTGGATCGTCTTTGATACGAGCGCTAGGGTATTAATAATACATAACCAATAAAGAGAGCCCCCTTTAGTTCATGAATAATATAAAGTTTGAATAGTTTTTTTTAATTGAATTTTTTTGGTGTACGCTCATATTCACCTGAGCGTAGGCACATTAAAAGGAAAGAAATCAAGTGAATTATGCCACCGTCTTTTTCTCTGGGTTCCTTGGGAAGCAGGAATAGCCGTGAGGATATAAACCTGTAGGCTAGATTTAGGTTTACAGCTGCAGTAATGGCTTTTGATTATGGTGCATGTGCTGATATGACTGCTTTAGTGGCAATTTGTTTTCCTGACCGGTTGTCAGGCCAGTAACTTCATTAATGAAGAGTGTAGAAAGTACACCAGTCTTCTTTTGTAAGTGTTGATGGGGGCTATAAAGTAAATTGTCCCGGTTTACATCGTCCATTGAAGATTCAGTAACTGTTTTGGAGTGGCTATGCGATTTTTTACGAAACTTACAAAGAACAAATCAATAAAAAAAAACCTAATCCTTTGAGTGTGTCTGTGTGTGTGGTATACATACATTTTTCCATGCAACTGATCAATACAAAACATGATCAATTTAATTTTTAATAAGAACTTTTTTTTATTACGGTATTTAATAAAATGTGTACTAAAACAACGTGAATGTAATAATAATAATTATATATATATATATATATATATATATATATATACATTTTTTTTTTGACAATTATGACCCAGGCTTGCTTTTTGTGCTTTTTTTTTTTTTTTTTTTTTGCGAACTCTGACCATAACTTCTTGTGGGTGACCATAACTTTGGTTCAAACACCAGTTACCAGTTTCTACAATTTTCAGATCATGTCTCAACCCCTATTCTTCTCTTTAGTCTGCCAAATGTTGGAGACTAGCTTTATGACGCCAATACCTGCAGCAGATATTCAGACAGGGAGCAGTTTAATGGAGTCCATTGGTTTGTGTCTTATCAAGTTTTTTTTTTTTTTTTGCAAAGAGCCGCAGGGGAGAACAATGACAGTCTTCTCCCACCTTTCCTCCCTCAGGATGGAGGCAGGAAAGAAAAGGAATAATGAGAGCGAGAGAGGAGATTATAGAGGTGCTGGAGGTGCAGACGAGAAGAGAGAGAGACGTTGTGAGAGAGGAAAGAGCGTCCACTGGATGACTGCCTCTGAGGAATGAAGGATCACTAAAACAGAAATGAGACGGCCGCTTTTGCAAGTCATTTTCTGCACTGGGTTGATGGGTGCGACGGCTCTAAAAATTGAACGCTCACCATGAGAATTGAACAGTGCAGCACATTTTCACACATTAGCTAAGGATGACCCTATTAGCTCGGCTTTTTCCCATAACACACTGAATGAGAAATATTTCACACTCGTAAAATGCTGGATGCAGCAGAATTTCAATTACACTTCATTAGTTTTCCATATTTGGTTCTCGCAAAGTAATGTTTCGATGCCGGCAGTCGACTATGCCAACAATTGATTGGCTTTCATTATCAGGATGGTGTAAGTAAGTATGTGTGTTTCGTCTTTTTTTTTTTTTTTCCAATAAACACACAGCAAAAGACTGTCCTCATTTAAAACAATGTGACGGGTTTATACAGTATGTGACATCATGGAGGAACAATGGATGTAGAGCCATTTGTTATTTCTCTTACCTGATCTTGACACTCATCCGCAACTACAGTATAGATGCCCATTATGGTGGTCATTGGCCATGGCTGACTTTTTCACCACAACCTTATAAAATTAAGTATTTCTAAATAGGGCTGGGTAAAGATTTATTTATTTTATTTTTAATATATATATATATATATATATATATATATATATATATATGCTTTGATGGATGTTTGAGCTTTTTTGTTAAAAATGATGTGTATAGTTCCCACCTTGTAGTAAATCTCCATCAAAACAAATTGAATCAAGAACTTGTGAGTCTGTATCAAATCAGGAACCCTATGCTGATTACCAACCAT
Organism: Pimephales promelas; assembly: GCF_988280905.1. NCBI lineage: Eukaryota > Metazoa > Chordata > Actinopteri > Cypriniformes > Leuciscidae > Pimephales > Pimephales promelas. The sequence continues at coordinate 29,898,936 of NC_142775.1, read as the reverse complement.
ATTGCATAAATGCTTATATACAGTATGTGATCATTCAATAGACGAAAACAAGAAATAGCTCAGTCTGAATAACCGCTGCAGTGAGTAAATTAGGTACTAGCATAACAGCGTTTCTCGCATTAACCTAATACTAGCCTCTCCAGAGAAAATGCTTCATCCCCATGTTCACGTACAATTGCACTTCAAGATGAATACTTCCACTCAGAGTTCTTTATTCCCGGCTTCTTTGATCAGAAACTGTCCTAAATGCTTGTCTTTCATCTTTGTGTGGAGGTCCAAGGCCATAGTGTGTTATTCTCCTGAGCTTTTGTTCGCACTAGCCGAGTAGGAATACATTTTGCTCGATCAGTGAATGTCTTTCCTGAGAAGCATTATTCATTGACCTATTTTGTATTGTTTTAACCCTGTTTCTGGAATCAGAATTAGATTTGAAAAGCTGGAAAACACTATTATCCTCATTCTGTTTTAGAAATGAGCCGAACAGAAAAACAGGAAATAATTGTTTAAAAGGGATGGACATTGTACAATGAATGTGCTTCAGACGGTACAGTTCTTTGATGGACGGTACACTTTGGTTAGACAACAGACAGTCTTTATTTTCACCTTCATACTTTCAATGCCATTTGTTGCATTTTGGTGGAGGCTCAGGTCTCTGTTTCTGCTGTTGTCCCCGGTAGCTCCACCCACTGAAATCCTATTGGTCTAAAATCACACAAATGTCGTCCCACACCATTTGTGCTACGAACATGAATGATGGTTCACCCAAAAAATTTAAATTATGTCATCATTTACTCACCCTCATGGCAATTTTCAAATTATTGTGTTATGTTCCGCAGAGGAAATAGTCATACAGGTTTGGAACAACATGAAGGTGAGTAAATGAGGACATATTTATATTTTTTGGTGAACTATACCTTTAATTTGACTTATTAATTTTCTAATGGTTCAGACTTACTATTGTGACCTGGTTGATGACATATTGGTGTAACCAATCCTTTGACCCTAGTGACTATTTATCATATGGTGTATAAATACTATAATATCAGGATATTTTGACTTGGGTAAGTCAGTTTTTTATTTTAATATTTTTTTTTTTTTTTTTTCACTAGGCATGTATTGTAAATGTATCCGAATGCTTCTGAAACAATATCCTTTCCAAATAATATCTCTCCCGGTGAGAGAGAGAAACATTTCAGTCTAAAATTGCATTTGTGTGAAAACTTTTGTGGGACGTGACATTGGTTTCTGTAAGCTGATTGGCTAAAGCTCCCTGCACATCATTGTAGTCAGAACAAAAGATAAGCCAATTTTTCCACACAATAGCACATTGTTTCAAACCCAGAATCGCTGGTGCCAGAAAACACGCACAACATCTTCAAGTTATAGTTGCAGCTGAGTCAATAAGCTTTCACACAATTTGAAACAGAAAATTAAGAAATAATTATCCCTCCACCCTTTTTCTGATTGATTTGCCACAATTTGCTTTTGTTCTTCTTAAATGTCTAAATCCTTTCCTTTCACTAAGACCCCGATGCATCCAAATCTCTGAGCGCATCTAGTATGTGAAGTTTGTGTCTGTTTGTCTGTTTGTTTGTGTATCTACACAAGCAGTTTTTAAGCTAGCTTTTTTAAGCTTGTGCAATCTGTCATCACATGACGGATCACAGCCCTCTGAGAGCCGTATTTGGCCTTCTATCTCTCGTCTGCTGGAAAAAATTGACCTCATGAAAAATGAATAGGATTATTTAAAAGAGATTGCAATGTAATGAAAACCCATTACTGTGTGCTAGGCCTCTGCTAGCTTGTCGGCGTTTGCCTCTCTCCCTTCAAATCCCTTTTCTGTGGATTACCCTTGCCTCTGCCACTATCACTTGCCTCAATTTAACATCATATCATATTTGTCACAGGGCCCAAACCCCTATAGCCCAGCTCTCAATAATTACTGTAAATCTCTGCCAATTTCCAGCCCTAGTATTTGTATTTGGACGCGTACACAAGTCACTTCTGGGGTAGCAGGTTTGGAACAGAAACTAGTTGGCTAATGTAAACCATACATGCTCTCCAAAGCCATCATTTCTCTCCCTTTTTTAGTGATTTGGACGGATTTTTAGGGTGTTGGAGTTTCATTTATGATTTATTTTAAATATAATGTTAGTTTGAATGTGTGCTGAATTTGTAAAGTTTTATGTTAGCCCTAAAGTTGGCTGTAAGCAGTGGCTATCCGAACAGTGCTGATGCTAGATTGGTTGCACTGATATCGGTCTTGGCTTTAAATGGGGATTGTGGTTAGAACTTGAGAGCAAAAGTTGTTAGCGACAGGACAGACTCTCTCTTTCTCTCTGGCCGGTGGTGATACTTGAAATGAATAGCATGCCCTCTGGTGATGTGGTTTTACTTTGTTTACAAGTGTATGGAAATAAAGAGGAAGCAGTGTTTTTTTTTTTTTTTTTTTTTTTTTTCCTGATGTAAGCAATCTTCTCTCCCGCCAGGTGTGTGGAAAGAGCATATGCTGCCCACACACATGTATATGTATCCATGAACCCCCCCCCCCCCCCCTACACATACACACACACACACAGACCCATATTCAACCCTCATATCTGAGATATACCCCGGGTGTAGTGCATATTTTATTTATTATTGCTTTGTTTTGTTTTGCTCACAATGGAATCACTAAGACATTTTAAAATCATCATCTTGTCTTAAATGTTATAAATCATGTTCCATAAAAAGGGAACTGCTCTGAATAAGATCTGTTCCTAACCCTAATTGCCAGTAGCGATTAATATGTAACCTGAGTGAGGAGGCCTACTTCATCCCAGAGTGCATCTGTCTCCCCAAATGGTAGATGAAAGCAGCATGTATGCTTTGTCAGAAGTCAGGTAATGAATGCACTCTCACTTGCTTTGAATCAGAGTGGACTTACACACTCATGCCCACAGCTGTGTCCGGCCTGACTCCAGTGCCCTGCTGATAGACTTGTTCCCTTTGTGCTTGTGTCTGATGGATTGGCCCCTGAGGGCCACATGTAGACCCCTGTAGAGAGCATGCAGGCCGTGTGGGTCTGGAGAGTAGAGAGAGTGATGTGCGAATAGGGGGAGACCGAAGGGTTTCATACATAACATCTTGATTCTTTCACTTCACCATGTGTACTGCCCGAAGCTCCTTTTGAATGGTGGTAAAACATCACAAACTTTGCCTCTCCTTTAAATAAAATCCATTACAATCTTTGTCCAGGAGGTCTCTCTGACATTGTTAAACTTAATGTAAACCAGTGAACATTTACTTTATTATAGTGTTTTGTGATGAGACTATGAAGGTCTCGAAACCGAGTGAACCTTTCTAGGCTGCATTTCCGGGTCTCATAGTGCTATTTAGAAGTGAGTGGAATAGCCAACATGCTTTCTATGTTGGCCGCTCACTAGATGGACACAGTCCAGTAAGTGGACCATACATGTGTGTGTGTGTGTGGCCCATGAGACGATAGAACATGTTTTCACCAGATGCTCACTACCTTCTGATGTCTACTTCCTTCATCCCTCACTGCTCCTTTCCACACCCTCCCGCTCTTCCTCCATTTTGTGACCTTCACCTCTGGGCTGAGCACTGTTACAGTGAAATGAGTGAGATGATAGATTGAGCCTAGGGACTTTCCACTCTCATCTTTCTTTCTCACTCTATCCTCATTCAGACTGTATTATGGGAGAGCATCATTCTCATATGAGTCTCCCACAGAGAACACATGTAACATCTGACCTGTTAAGAGGCTATAAGCTGTGTTTCATTCAAAGTCGGATGTGGGACATTCCTATTTCATATCTTCAGCTTCCGACTGTAAAATGTTCCACCGTCTGAAGTGTGCAGGATGATATAAAATAGGAGAGCAATGCTAGCATTTGTTTTCCAGGTGTGTACAAGTTTCCATGAAGAAGACCATTTTTACTGTTTTTACTGTGTTTTTGCTCCCATTGCTCATGTTCATGAATTTAATATTGCCCTCGAAATCTTTGTGTTTGAATGATCAGTTTTCAATAGGATTTTTTATTGACTTTTGGATTATTACAGAAAATATGTTATGTGACCAACAAAAGTTTTGTTCATGATACCGGTAATCTTCACAAATGAATACAACTTTTTAAGAAGAAGTTAAGATGTTTTTTTTCTGAAGACTAAATACAATCGCCTGAAGTAAATAATAATAATAATAAATAAATAAAATAAAAAATCACTACCACTTAACTTCAGACAAGTCTTTTGGTCTCTATTTAAAATTTGAAAATTGGAAAGTTTGAGGTAGAATTATTTGATAAATAGATAACTAACTTAAGACTTTACCAAGTAGTTTATGTAAAACAGTCACTGGCTATAAAAGCGGACTAGTGAGTAGATGAGTTTGCCTATTTGCTGTGATAATCTTTAATGTCCCAGACAACCTCTGTAGTCTCATTTAGCCACTTGTTAGCAACCAACTATTTTAAGACGCATACAAACTTAAAGAAAATCAAGAGTGAGGTATTACTGATGTATTTTATATGGTAGAATAAAACATGTGTATATACTGTATATATATATATATATATATATATATATATATATATATATATATATATATATATATATATATATATATATATATATATATATATATATATATTTGTGTGTGGTTTACATTACGTTAGCATTAGATTATGGGAAAAGTTTTAAATAGTATTGAATAGAGTACATGTTCAATACAGCACATTTTTGTTCTTTTTGGGTGTTCACTCTTGGCGTGTTTGGTTTCGAAAAAAAAAAAAAAAACTGATGCGATTTCTATGTTAATGTGGTTCATTTGAATAAGCGTGAACACTGCCATCTGGACCCTGTTGTGCACATAAACAAGCTGACCGAGCCCCCCAAAAAGATGGGTTTCGGTTCACTTCCAAACGAACTCTGGTGTGGTTCAAATGATGTGTGAATGCAAATCGGACCAAAGAAAGGTAAACAAACCAAAAACGGGGCCCTAAAAAAGACTGAATGCTCATGTATACGTGTTTTTTCTAGTCATATTCACAATATTGCCTATTACAGTTCGAACCAGGCATCCGAACCGGTTCTCCTTGCACCAGATCTTCACAGGTTTGTGGATCTGAGTATCGTGATTTTGGTTTTATTTAACATGATTCTTTTTATTATCATTTAGGAACAAACGAGGGTCTCTATTTAAAGAAACGCCGATTCGCAGCTGCAGTCCAGAGCACCGCAGCGCATAACCGAACGTCCAGTTTAACTGCCACAATTTGATCTTCTTGTAATAAAGAACTCATCGTGGAAAAACACGCTGTATTCTGGATTTTCATTGCATTTTTAATTTATAAAAAGTTAAACACATTAAATAATACATTTTAGTATAAATATTAATGATTAATCGCTAGTGGAATGAATGAATGAGTGTCACTTCTCGCTCGTTTACTTCAAACCAGAAGACAAGCGCCCACTTTTGACGCAAGGCCTCATGGGGTGTAGGAAACTTGTGGATAGACTCTCTTTTGACATATGCATTTTTTTCTTTAGAGAGACTGTAGTAAAAAAAAAAAAAAAGATTGGTAATACGTTTAATAAACCAATCCATTTTGTGGATTTTTACTGATGCCCAGACTAATGTTTATTGACAAGATGTGAAGGCTTTGCTGACTAGGTGGGTTTGGTAAAGCTTGGCTCTGGGAAAAGGCCCCAATGCGTCTTTATGAGCTTTGACATATTTAATTAGCAGGATGGTCTTAAGAGCCCCTCGCTCTGGGCTTTTAATCTCCCTAAAACCTTCTCGGCACTGGGTTCCCATTCTCCTTCCTGCTTTCTCTCACGTTGTGCTCTCTCCCCATCACTCCTCATATTCCCTCCCTCTTTTTGTGCCCCAGCCTCTCTTGGCAGTCGTGGTCCCACCCACACGTGATTCCTAGCCTCAGAATCCAATTCCCATCAAAATTGTGTTACACCTCCTGCTCCGAGAGCTCCCATAATTCTCTCTGGCCAAGCAGCTCAAGGCAATAATCTGCATCCAGCCACCAGATGCGGGACACAGTCCAACACAATAAGGAGAACATTTTCTCTTCACAAGTTTTGATTCCCTGTACTTATTCAGTGCCAAAAATCTATAATAACATATAGGATGGTAGCCAATATGATCCTGTATCCATTACGGTGGTCCAGTAATAAACAAACTTGAACTGGTTACGTTCCAGTGAATCTAGAGCGTACTGCTACAGAATGTCCTACCCTATCTCACGACCAATTCGTACGAATTCGTACGAGTGATTAAAAAGTGGCTAATTCGTACGAATTCGTACGACCTCACTCGTACGAATTCATACGATTTGTCTAAACCCACGTGACGGTTATGTTTAGGGGCGGGGTCAGGGGTAGGTCATTCGTACGAATTCATACGAATTGGCCAATTCGTAAAATATGTACGATTTAGCAAAAATCGTACTAATTTGTACGACTGAGGTCGTATGAATTGTTACGAATTAGCCACCTCGTAAAATTTTTTTTGCCGGCGAAATCCAGTTTTAATAGCAAGTTTTATTTATTTTTTTTTTTTCAGTTTTAATAGCAATCCACGCAATCAGGAATATCTTGTTAGGGCGAAAGATTTCCCCAGAGCATTGGGTTCAAGTTCAAATTCGTACGATTTGTGTATGCTATGTGGAGTTTATGCCTATGAAGAGAGTCACTTTCAAGGTACATTTTTACATATTCAAAGTCCATATCATCAGAGATGAATCCATATATACAGGACTGGCAGGCTTTTGTATATTTCACTAGACACCAGCTCTCCTTTTCTCCCTCCTTCCGCTCCCCATCTCTCTCTGTCTGTGTCTGAGTGTATGAGGCTAGTTGAATCCACTTCCTCTGAGTAGCCTCTTCATTCCTCCTTCTCCTTCCTCCTTAATTGCACTGAAGTGCAGATGAAAGAGTGAGGAGAAGGAGCATGAGATTTCTTTCTCTTTTAAGCCTCAGCTCTTGAGCGCCGTAGCAGCGTCTTACTTTCTATTAGCAGACTATGTATGCGCGTGTGTGTGTGTGATGTCTTTTGCCAGAAGTACAGGGAGAACATAATGTAAGCGCAAAGCACCCTGGGAAACCTATTCTCCTTCTACTTTGGCCTGAATACAGAAACCACAGGTCCCTCCACACCCCAATACCACAGCAGTCTTTGGTCCAGAACAAACACTCCAACTTTCCTTTCCAGTCATGGAAAACTCATCCTTTGCCAAAACCAAGGGAACACTTTGTTTAGAAAATTTGAATGTCAGATATTGTATTCTCCTTCTTGTGATTTTTAATATGCCGGAGAAATGAAGCCAAGGCATGATGCATCTCACGCCGAGTTTGCTAAATGTATGCCATCTGAAGCAGTTGTGATGAAAGACAAGTTTATACTTCTGCAAACCAAAAAATTGTTGTTATTCAGCATTTAATAAATCTTGAAATAAGACTATCTTGAAACTACTAAGGGCCAATCCCAATTCTACCCCTTACCCCTTCACTTTCCCCTTCCCCTCCGTTTTGCGCGTCCACGTGAAGGGGTAGGGCTGTCCCAATTCTCTTTTGGTTGGAGGGGGAGGGCTAGGGTGAAGGGCCAGATAGCCCTTCAAACGAAGATTTTTCGGGAGCACACTTCAAACGAAGGGGTATGAGAAGTGTCACTGCTAACCCAGGGCTGGCTGCCCAAGCGACAAAGGAGACCCATAAATTTAAGTATTTGTGGCTTTAATAAGTATTATAACGACAAATAATGATTTGCTTTATGTTACATTCAATATTGTGTTCATATTTACGGTCAGTTTCTTCACAGAAACGTTTGTAAAAAAAAAAAAAATCGCTACAATTGCTAACGATAGTCCCGCAACATATTTTCGTCGTCTCCGTTGTTTCCTGCGAACTTCACAAGATGCAAGAAAATAGCTGTAACCCACGCGACTGAGATAACTCCAGCTGTCGACGGGATCTTGGAAGTTGTGATAAACATCGGCGCATCTCCTGTGACGTAGGCGCTAGCGACGACTTATAATGACGTTTAACGGAGGCGTAGTGGTGTCCCATTTCTTAGGGGAATATTTTCACCCCTACGCATTGCCACTCTGTTTCAAGGGTCAAGGGGAAGGCGAAGGGGTAGGGCTAGGGGAAAGGGAAGGGGTAAGGGTTAGAATTGGGACTGGCCCTAAGTGTGAATCTAAATGTATGGATGGAATAGAGTAAATGAGGAGTTTTCATTTTTTTTAGAGAGCTGGTAAGTCCCGCCCCTTCCGCTAATCCCGCTGGAATTCTAAGTTGAAAAATCGTCAGTGCAAATAATTATTTTCTAATCCTGTTTGAATTTTGCAATGAATGTGAACATATGTTGTCTGTGAATTTATTAGATAATTTTTCGTGTAAAGAATGCTACAATTTAGCTGGTAGAATTTTCATACGGTTAGACTTTGTGTGAGAGCACATCACTTCGCTGCTTTCGACGCGTTTGATATACGTCACCACAACTAGCACACGGATCCCGCTAAACAAACCATTGTTTGAAGGGTGACATTTGGGTACAAAACAAACAGGCATCTCGATCTAATTCCTTAGATTATCGCACCGTGATTTGTGGAGGGAAAATGTGTTATGCCGCGACGTCTCATATGCGACGTGTAGTCTTTCTCATTATGTCTATTCCACAAGTGCTAGCCTAAGAATCATACAAATACTGTCAAACTCGTTACATGAGAAATGATATAAAAAAATCACAAGACAACATATGTTCATATTCATGGCACGATTCAAACTGGATCAGAAAATAATTATTTTCTCTCATTCACTTGCATTGATGCTTTTTCAACCTAGAGGTCCACTTTTACGGATGGGCGGGACTTACCAGCTCTCTCTCTCTGAGAAATAAATTTTTAAAAAAAGTGTAAATGTTCAGGACCAGGCCTGGGACCAGGAGTTTTTATTGCACAGCAGTGTGTATCAAAGTAATATCCAGCACCTGCTCAAGGCAACACTAAACAGAATGTTTGCGCCTGTGAATTTGACTCCTCATCCATCTCTGTCTGAAGAGCTTAGGGCTAAACCACTCAAAACTCCCCGCTCATCCAGACCCTCGCTGAGACATGGAAGGTCACACACCGCACCAGTCAGAAACCAGTGAAAATATCATTCCGCTCTCTCTAAACAAATAGTTTCGAGTTTTAACATCTTATATCTTTTCGAACTCCAGTGTTTTGTGTCTCTGTATTGTAGATGGAGTCTTAACGAACTGTTACCCTTGTTTTCTGATCATCTTCATATGTGTAAAATGCATCTGGTGTCAAGCAATAGTGTGCAGTAAGGCCCAAATGAGGTTGTCAGACAGACAATAGAAATTAAAACCAGACGTCCTGTGTACTCGCTTACCGAATCTGCTTTCTCTTTCTGCTAATGATTTACATACTGTACAAAGAAAGTGCTGTCATGCTCAAATAACACAGGCTGTTGTGCCAAACCTCCTGCCTTCAGGAGTAAATGTTGATTCTAATTTGATCAATTCTAGGCATCCAACATCAAACAAAGTAAATATTGGTTGCAATTTGATAAGTTTGTGTGTAGTTTTGGGAAAACCCAACATTGAGAAGAGCGATGTGATTGGACAAATCGTTTTTCTAAACCATGATTGGCCAGTTTTTCAATGTTATGCAGCCATCAGCGTCTTTGAACCTGTAGCACTAAGTGTGTTTGAGAGGTTTGTCGTAAATCATTTAGCGTTAAACAGCTTGTTTTATTCAGTCATTCATCTCACAGCAAACTGAAAATCGCTGACAAGACCCGAGCGGGGAGCTCACAGATGCGTTTCCTTGCTTTTGTTTTTCTTTGCAGATCCACTGGAAAAACACTGGATATCTGTCTGAGGTTTTAACCGTTATGCCAAGAACATAAGCAGAAACAGACCAGGGAGTTTAGTGGAATTGAATTGGCAAAAATTAAAGCTTGATGCAGGCTGTGTGCGCAAGTGTGTCATCATTTGTATTGCAGATGGAGGAGATGGTTTCAGATGTTGTCTCTGCTGATGTATCTCTACGTGTGGAAGATTGCATTCGTTTTTCATATTTTTTTGTTTTGATTTTTGAGAGCAGTGGTTCTCAAGTTGGCCATGACCCAAAATCATTTTTCAAGATGGTCTGTGGAAAGCAGGGAGATTTAAAGAATGCAAATAGGGGAGGGCAGGGCACAACCTAACGCGGGGTTAAATGTAACACAGACCTTTTACATAGTTAGTCAGGATCAAGCAGGTTGTCTTTCACTCTTTTTTTCTCACTGCCAGAAGACGGTCGCCCGCGAATGTGCAGGAAGGTTTGATAATATTCCGAGTGTTTTGACACCATGCAAGTACATTTTTTTCATTATATATTTTTTTATTTTTTTTTATTATTTTTTTTTCGGTTTCTGAGTTGGGTGTATACGTTTCCATATCTAACTTTAAATTGCCTTAATCACTGTCTTGTTGGCTCAAACATAGCGCTGTTTTGAAACAATTCCTAGCAACTGTTTGCTAGGCTTAAAATATGTAATACACAGCGGGGTTAGTTGTAGCACAGTGTTACAAACAAGTGTACAATGATAATCAAATGAAAACTTTTCAGGTTTGAGCATTAATTTATACATTTAACTTTGTTGGACTTTCACAAACAATGTTGGAATTTAAAATGTCGTTTACTCTGCATTGATCACTTGTTTATTTATTAAAAATATGGCCTGTTTTTAATGCAATAAACCCTTTATTTTTTATTTTAAGCTCATTTCTATTATTATTACTGTTATTACTATTATTAATAATAATTTTACATGCAGCTACCACACACAAATCTAATTCAATTACAATTACAATTATTTATTGCAAAACTTTGCAGCCCTTTTCTATATCTCTATTCATGATATTGATCTATAATAAAAGGATGATTGGATGATGGATGGATGTATGGATATCTATCTATACAGATGCACAAACAATATCAAACTATACAAATAAAAAAGTACTGAATTATGTGTGTTACACACAAGTGTTACAACTAACCCTCTCTGTCTGTTACAATTAACCCTGCATAAGTTGTAACATTTGCACTTCTGTCACTTTCAGTGCAACAGTACAAAAATGGTCGGTCCTAGAATAAAACTTTTAGGTGTTAATTTGTAGCAGAGATGTGTATGTTGCGTGTGTAAAAAAAGTAACTTAATTATTGAGCCAAAACCAAAATGTGTTAGGTGTTAAGTTTCAGTGGTTGTTTTGTTTTTAGTTTTTCTTGCTGCTAAATGCCCAATAATGTCTGAAAATGTGGTTGAGAACCATTGCATATGCATTACACAACATTGTAAATGTATTTAAGGCATGTGTGCTGAAAAAGTGCTTTTTAAACTGTGTGTCTTTGTGTCTTTTTACCTCCAAATGCTAAAAGACTGAGTCAGGAGTTTACTTTCTCTCTCTCTCTCTCTCTCTCTCTCTCTCTCTCTCTCTCTCTCTCTCTCTCTCTCTCTCTCTCTCTCTCTCTCTCTCTCTCTCTCTCTCTCTCTCTCTCTCTCTCTCTCTCTCTCTCTCTCTCTCTCTCTCTCTCTCTCTCTCTCTCTCTCTCTCAAATTCAAATGAGCTTTAATGGCATGACTTATACAGTATTGCCAAAGCATTGGCCATTACATAGGCGATGAACAAATAATCAGTAAATGAATCAGTAAACAAATGCATGAAATACATGCAAACAACACAAACAACACACATGCCTATCTCCCTCTCTCTCTCTCTCTCTCTCTCTCTCACACACACACACACACACACACACACACACACAGAGAGAGAGAGAGAGAGAGTGAGGGAGATAGGCATGTGTGTTGTTTGAGAGACAGATAAATGCTTACTGTCTATAGCAAAGATCTCTCTCTCCTGTCTCTCTCTCTTTGGCTCTCATCGAGTGGTTTCCCTCTCTCCATGTATCACTCAGTCAGGAGCTGGGATGGTTCCAGAACCCCCTCTTTAACAAACATCAGGCATTTACATCTCTCGGTTTCTTTCCAACAGGTATATTCTTCCAAAGCATATCTTCTGTGTGTGTGTCAACTGAAGAGATGCATTTTAGTGTGAAAGTTCAAAAGAACAGAATTTATTTGAAATTTTTTATCATCAAAAAAAAAAAAATATATATATATATATATATATATATACAAATAAATACATCTTAGTCACCAAACTTTTAAATGGTCGTGTACGATGATGCGAGGGACATATTGACCTACACTGTCAAAGAGAAGCAATAAAAAGGACAGACGTACATTTTCCTAAAGATAGTTCTTTCCAAAAAATGTGTGGAGAAAGCCTTGAGGAAAATGTGGCTAAATGTTGCAGACTGTGCTGCTCATTGTCTCTTGTGTAATTTTGTCTTTGAAAACATACAAGTCCCTGCCAAGCGCTGGCCTGTTGAGAGCACTGATGCCACACTGTTCTCTCTCTCTGTCTCATTTGAGTGTGCCCGCACGCTAATCTCTGTACACGATTGAGAGGGAGTTTGTTGTTGATTCAAGTTGAAAGCTGCCATATTTCGCTGAATTGGAATTGATAGATTAATTTATGCTGTAGAAAGCCATCTGTTTGTTTCTCTGTGTGTGTTAGTGTATTTCCCCAGGTGTACTTGTATGAATTTAGACACATCCAGATGAAGTCACCTCTTCTGGTGTCTAACTTTTATTCATTCGTCTCTGTTAGCCAGTGGATTGTAAATATGCTGCAGTGTTGTGTGTACTGTACATGTGATTGTTGAGTTAGCTTTGTTCCAGACTTTGACTGAATGCAACAATGTGTTAGTCACTATAAGAGTCAGACACTAAAACTGAATCTGGATTTGTCTGCTGGTCAATCATTTATGAATGACATATTTAGAGTTTCAAAATAAGAATTTGTATTTAATAAACTGAAATGTGTCAGTAAATCTCATTTTAATTAATGTTTTACTTTAAAAGGCCCCCTATTGTCCACAACAATATTCAAAGGCCCCATGACTTCTCCACTTGATTTATGAAAATATTTGTTACTCACAATTTCTACCAGTATTTTAGAGCTTTGCATAACTACAACTAGACCTTTCAAAAAGTTGTTTTTTTTTTTGTTTTTGTTTTTTGTTTTTTTCCCAAATGTTCTTGAAAGAAGTTTATGTTCACCAAGGCTGCATTTATTTTATTCAAAATAATGTAGAAATAGTAATATTGTGAAATATTATTGCAATTTAAAATGCTCGTTTTCTATTTTAATCAAATTATATATATATATATATATATATATATATATATATATATATAATATTATTATTTTTATTTATTTATTTATTTATTTTTTCCTAATGGCTAAACTGAATTTTCAGCATTATTAAGCAAAATTCTGAGGTGAAAAATCTCTCAAATTGTCTATCATTTCTGTCAAAAATCTTGGAGGGTGTGGTTGCAGCACAACTAAACAAGCACTTAATTGAAAATAAACTATTTGAGCCCCATCAATCAGGATTTCAAAAATTGCACAGCTACCACTGTGACTAACTTCAGCCTTCGACACTATTGACCATGCCCTATTATTCATTCGCCTCGAACATGTTTTTGGTTTATCAGAGACTGTTCTTGACTGGTTCAAGTCCTATTTCACTGACCGCAGTCAATTTGTTTTTATGGGTGGATAGGTCCAAAGTTGGTTCTGTTTATACGGCTGTTCCACAAGGATCAGTTTTGGGTCCTTTACTCTTTAGTATGTACATCTATCCACTTGGTCAATTACTACATTCTCTCAACCTTAAAGAGATAGTTCATTTGAAATTAATTTTTGATATGTTTTAGCTTACCTCAAGGGCATCCAAGATGTAGGTGTCTTTGTTTCCACAGTATTTTCAATTTTGATATTTTTAAGTCAAACCGTTCTTTTCTGTCGGTCATATAATGGAGGTTTATGGGGTTCACCCATGGGTCCACCTGAAAAAGCATGCACAGAGAAGTCCAAATTAAACGTGATTTAATGACTCGTAAATGTAAGTACACATTGATGGCCTAAGACACTAAATGAGCGGGAAAATGAACAGTATTTATATCGTTTTTACCTCTTGTAATCACAGTCACGTCCAAGTGATCTGAAGGCACGGGCGCTTCGGTCTGTGCATGTGCCGTAAGTGATCTCTCTCGCGTGTATGTCACTCATTGTTTACAGAGATTTCGGAAGTTTTACCTTTCACTGTGAATATCTAAACATATTTAGATATACAAGAAATCACACTGGAAGACTATTTCGATATTTAAATCTTCACAGTAGTAATTTTGGTGATCGAAGATGAGTTTTAATGGATACAATTATTGACGACAGGGGATTTTAAATCCTTTCATCTTAAAGGCCCCCTTTACATTTTTAGGCCCCCTATTGGATCCCACACCCTGGTTGAGTCCAGTTCGTGAAACATTGTCAGCTCAGCTCACACTCTTAGATCTGTGGGGCCCGACACTCACGCTCACACATTCAAAACCAGCCCTGCCTACAGTGATCGAGCTCATAATGAGTTTCTGATTGATCGATACGATCTTTATTACATCAAAATAAGATGAGAGCTCTGGCTGGGAGGGTTTCACTGTCTAGTGCTGGTATGAGGACAAGGTTTAATTGTGGGTGCTGGTTACCAGTGCAAGTGACCATCCATCACCCTGCACTCAAAAAGTGACAGACCCCTCCGCCCACAACCATCAATCTCCGAGAGCCAACGACCCCTGCTACACCCCTTTACAAACGCTAACCCAATATAGGTGATCCGTAATTATGAGATGCCTTTAAAGGTCTGTCGTAAGCAATTATTAAAGCCATACATCTCTCGCTGCGAAAATATCCTAACAGCCCAGGATTACAGGTTTTTAATACCTGCTGTTGTGAGGAATGCCATCCGGTGGGGTGGAGAACGGGGTTAACAGTCTGTGTAGAATGTCAGATTGTGTCTGAACTGTAACTGGCATATGTGTCTCTATCCTCTCTTCCTGCCTGAATACACCATTGAGTTTGATTGACAGACTCTGGAACATGAGGTATGCAGGAGTATAACTTACAAAACGCTGCTTCCTGAACACTGCATTTATGAACCGAGAGTAAGTGTTTCATAAGAGTGTGACAGGAGAACACACCTGACACTAAGACGGCTGACCTATCAAATGATTCGCTCAACATATCTATCTTTATAGTGTCTGTGAAAGCTGAAAAATGCTGCATATGGCGACAGGAAGGCGACAAGGCACGTCCTAATCCAATGATTGTGACATCTTGTTTTTTGTTTTTGTTTTTGTTTGATAGCAGCTTTTTTCCACTTTTCCACCGTCGGGCCAAACAGTTTTTTGAATGTCAAGGGACGTTTCCAGTTGTGTTTCCACCTGAGCCTGGTATGGCACGGTTACAAACTGTTCTCGGACCAGAATCATCTGCACGGTTGCCTAACCGCGCTAAACATGTTCTGGTAGAATCCATGAAGTGACGTCACAACTCATAATTGGTGACTTGTCCGTTGCCTGGCTACTAAATTCTCTGTAGCTGGCTTAGCACTCTATGTAAACGACGCAAATCCCAAATTAATAATACAATTAAAATAAATACCTGATAATCCTCCATAATGATATACACCAAGGCAACTACTGACACTTTTCTATTGCATTTCAAAGAGCGGGGGTTATTAGCTCCAGAGTGGAAAATGTAACCGTAACTGTACCAGGTTGCCTAGATCGGCACAGAATGGAACGGTTGCGTAATGAGAACCGTTCAGCCCGACAGTGGAAAAGCAGCTATTCAATGCCTTTGATATCCCATAATCCAGTGCTTTTGATTCCGTGACAGATGGGCTAACATATATAAAGCTTTCGGAAGCTGCCAAAGTTAGTTCACTTGGCGGCCATCTTATCAATGCCTCAGGGCAGTTATTTGCTGCAGGAATGAGTCTCAAAACTCTAAATTAAATTAGCAATTTTGCACATCTTTCATTGTCCCAAAGTCAATGTGTTCTGTGAAGGTTTTTTTTTTTTGTTTGTTTGTTTTTTGGTTAAATGCTTAAAATAAGGTCTATGGTTCACACAAGCTCAAGATATCTTCACATTTTATCATTCTTAAAAAAGTGGATTTACAGAGGTTGTCATAAAAAGATCTTTATTATATGTTTTAATTTTTAAAGCACGCTAGTATCCCGAGACACATATTTAAACTCTTCTCCTCCTAGCAAAAAGTTTTAGAGGCCTCCAAAGAGAAGACCTCTCAAAAGCTGCTTAATTCCATCAGCAGGCCGTGGGACAGAAGTAATTACGTTTGTGACACTAACTGTGCTCGTACAGAGAACATTTCAGTCACGCTGGCTGGTACATCAGCGGCCTGCTATTTATAAACCTCCTCTTGCACAAATCCAGAGTTTGGACTGGGGCTCAGCTGCAGCGAACTCTCCGACTCCCTGACGCTCCGTACTGCTGCTAATGAACATTTCCCTATGATCCACCACCGCCGTGTGCTCAAGTCCAATTTAAGAGTGGTTTGCTTTGGTATTTTCTGGTTAAACTTCAGGATTAGCCTTTGATAAGTGAAACTTGTTCTTTCAAAATAATTCAAGTTGTCAGGGCTGTGGCCCATTCTTAATGCTCATTCTCACAGTTGAAGGTATACTCTATCCTGTACATCTATGATCTTTGTACGAGCACAGTTAGTGTCACAAACGTAATTACTTCTGTCCCATGGCCTGCTGATGGAATTAAGCAACTTTTGAGAGGTCTTCTCTTTGGAGGACTCCAAACCTTTTGCTTGGTGAAGATTTTACATGTGTGTTTCGGGACACTAGCGTGCTTTAATCAGACCCACGTACAGGCTGAGAAAAAAAAATCAATTAGAATACATAATGATGTTGTTGTTTTTTTGTTGTTTTTTTGAAGATAACCTCTGTAATCCACTTTTGAACATATTTTGAGCTTGTGTTAGACCTTATTATAAAAAAAAACCTTAAAAAACACATTGAGTTTGGGCCAATGAAAGCAGATTTAAATTAAATAAAATTAAATAAAAAATGTGATGAGCAGAAACAACTTATTTCAAAAGTGGTAAAAAAATCCCATCCATCCATCCATAAATACATACATACACACAACCATCCATACATCCATCCATATATACATGCATCCTCACAACCATCCATCCATACATCCACACAACCATCCATCCATCCACCCATCATGCTGCATACACACAACAAGGGTGCCAGGGTAGGCCAGACGACCATACGAACATCATCCATACATGCATGCATTCATACATACATGCACAAAACCATCCATCCATCCATACATGCATAACATCCACACAACCATCCACACAACCATCCATACATACATCCACACAACCATCCATACATACATCCACACAACCATCCATACGTACATCCTTCCATACATCAATTCATCCATACATATATGCATGCATACATCCATGCATACATCCATACAACCATATACATACATGCATCCATGTATGCATTCATGCATGCATCCATGCATGCATGCATTCATCCATCCATGCATCCATGCATGCACCCATCCATGCATCCATCCATGCATCCATCCATGCATCCATCCATGCATACATCCATCCATAGCGAGTCACATCTATATCCACGTATAATCCTTTGTCATCCTTTCATGGACTTTAATTTCTTGTCAAACTTCAAAGTTTGTCATCTGTTGTAATGTTACATGGAGACTTTCTGTGTCCTCGTCTCCGTCCGCCTACCTGTCTTTACGCATGCCATTTTCTCTCTCTCTCTCTCTCTCTCTCTCTCTCTCTCTCTCTCTCTCTCTCTCTCTCTCTCTCTCTCTCACTCTCTCTCTCTCTCTCTCTCTCTCTCTCTCTCTCTCTCTCTCTCTTATATGTGCATAAATTTCTCCTGTGTCATAATCCTGAGAGCCAAAAGCATGCAGCTGGGCTCATCTCGTCTGGCCTACCCTGGCAGTTTGGAGGCCACACAGATTAAACGACTGATCCCACTTCCACTTTCATTTAAACGACCATTAGCCAAACAAAAAGGGGGCCAGTGCCGGCAGCAGGCCAGACTGATTGGAATTCCAGTGAGGCGCACCACCTGTCGATACAATGATTTCCTGATTCATGAATGCATTCTAGGAGCTGCAGCGCTTTAGCTAATGATTCTGGGTGTAGGAGATGTATTGAGAAGGGTGGGGTTGACGAAAGTAAGGATGGAGGTATGCAGAGTTGGAAAGCAGTGAGAAAGAAGAGAGTGAGAGTGAGAGTGAGAGAGAGAGAGAGAGAGAGAGAGAGAGAGAGAGAGAGAGAGAGAGAGAGAGAGAGAGAGAGAGAGAGAGAGAGAGAGGGAAGATGCTTCTGATTGATGGAGAAACGAGTCCCAGGGTTGAGCCTTCATCCATCATTCCCTGTGGAGACGCATGTTTAAAAAGTCATTTTCATTAGAGGAGAGAGAGTGTTTACAATCACGGACACAATACACTCACATATATGCTCGGCCTTATAAAGATCCACCTTTGGCACTTCAAACATTATTAACGTTTTGCTTTGTCTTCTTCCCAGAATGCCTTTGGGAAACGCTCCACTACTCTCTATTGACCCACCATCTTTGATTAGCAATCAAATCACAGAAACAAATGAGCTAGCATTTCACAAAGAACTATTAACGTTTCCAAATACCAGTGATTGCTGAGCTGCAAAATGTAGTTTTAAACCTTTAGCTAAAGGGATACTCCACTTTTTTTGGAAATAGGCTCATTTTACAACTCCCCCAGAGTTAAACAGTTGGGTTTTACCGTTTTCACATCCATTCAGCCGATTTTCTGATATTTAGAAGAATATCAGTAACCAGACAGTTTCTGGTCCCATTGACTTCCATAGTATATATATATTTTCTACTATGGAAGTCAATGGGACTAGAAACTGTCTGGTTACTGATATTTTTAATTACAATATTATTAACACAATGGTTTCATCGCAGACACTTCTGTTTCAAATGTCATTCTTTCAGTGGAAGATAAAGGAATATTGCAGGTTTACTACAAGTTAAGCTCAGTTGACAACATGTGTTGTAAAATGTTGATTTCCACATTTTAGTACAGCCACAAGATTTAAAATATACATCACAAATGTTATGTCTGTGAAGTTATATCTAGTTTTACAACACCATAAATCCTAAAACCCTTTAAAGGCTGTAAATAGAAAAAAAAAATAACCAGCTTTACAACTCAAGTAATGCACATGTTTTTTTTACAAATAAGTGTTATAGTTGTATAAAAACACTTAATGTGCAAATCTCGCTTGGAGGTTAAATCCTCCAAAAATGTACCCGATTTACTGTTTGTAAGTACCCCACCATGACTTTGACCCTAAAAAAAAGTACGTATTTTAGAAATGAGGGTTGATTCTTTTTTGTGGTAATGGCATTATGCCACAAAAAGCTGTCAATTTGGCTTAACTACTATTATTTTTGCAATAACAATTCAATAAGAGATTTTTAACTTTTAACATTTCTTTATTAGTAAATTTACATGACAAACTAAAATGATCTGAAAACATTTAATTTGGCCTGTATTGATTGCAGAAATTTGTGGAGAAGATGTTAAGAATGAAAAGAAAAGGCTTTTTTGGCAGGCTGTTGATTTGTCATATGTGTTCTTATTTTTCCTCTTTGTTTTGTCTTAGTGAGCGGTGGCATGGAGTTGGGACCCACACTAGGCCTAAAGAAGTCCAGCTCTCTAGAGAGTCTGCAGACTGCCATGACAGAGGCCAAGAGGAACGAGCTACTGCCCTTCCACAGGCCCCGCCCACACATGGTCAGAGGGCGTGGCTGCAACGAGAGCTTCCGCGCAGCAATCGACAAATCATATGACGGCCCACCAGAGGATGATGATGGTGAGTACCCACAATGCAGCAACAACACTGTCAACCACAGTAGATTTAAAGGTGCAGTGCGTCGTAGCACCAGATTTTGTGCCACTTTTTAATACCAATTATTTTGAAAATGATCATAAAAAAAACTGTATAGGCTACAAATTGTTGTGGAAACTAATAGTTTTTTAAAGAATATAACATTCAAAAGAACATCATTTATTTGAAATAGAAATATTTTGTAACATTATAAATGTTTGTACTGTCACATCATTTTTATGCATCCTTGCTAAATAAAATGATTAATTTATCTCTTTCTTAAAGAAAAAAAATATATTACTCTGACCCTGAACTACTGAATAAGTGTAAATCGAAAGAGAAAGAATAGAAATATGCTAGGATATAAAATAATAGTAATTTAAGTAAAAAGTAAGACTTTTAAAGACATGTACAGTCGCTTCAGGTATATTCAACATGTTACTTTGATTCTCCTTGACTCACAGATGTCTGTAGTTGAACATGTTTATGCACAGGTGCTAACTCAGTATGTATAGTGATTGAGGATGTGTGTGAGTGAAGTCAGTGTGTGCCTGTTGAGGGAGAGTAATTGAGAGTAAAGTGTTTGGCTTTGTCCCTGTCATGTGCTTCCTCTTCCCACACACCAGCCTAATTGGCCCTTCCGCGAGACGACAGACTACAGACATGTGGCGAAAGAAGGAGAGAGTGTGAGAGAGGAGAAGGGTTGTTCATTAGGGTCAGTGCGAACAGATACGCCACAGCTGAAGATCCTGTCCTATCCACACTCACATCCTGATTCAGTATCGAAATTCCCTATTCATGGAGATCGAGATAAAACCGGATCTCTTTGTTGTGAGACTTTCTCTGAAATTTCAATCTGAGATGTGGTTCAACTGTGCCACTCAGGATGACCTAGTTAAGAGTTCATAGCTTAAAAACAAATTCATTGACACAAATTAGCAGGTCATTTTCTCATTTGATCAAGGACGTGTGAAAACATCTGCTGTTTTCCATCGTGTTGAGATACCACACATACACTTGCGTGTGCACAACCAGTTCTTCTGGTCAAGAAAACATCGGCAGCTTATTGCTAATTACTGAGGATAGTAATTAGGCACACAGCGTTCCACTCACTTCTCATTATTGCCCCTGTTGTGGGAGGATAATCTGCCTATGTGTGTGTGTGTGTGTGGTCCAGGTAAACCGTATGAGTAAATGAGTACAAAATGTCCCAGCAAAGATGAATCCGAAATCCTTGTCCGTGTGGGGATATCTTTTGGCCCCCATGAGAAAAACAGCAAATAAATCAGACTAAGTGATGTGTTTTAAAAATGTAAAAATGCAGAAAGGTTTTTGTGATTGGTAGGTTTATGGGTAGAGTTAGTGTAAGGGGATAAAATATACAGTTTGTACAGTAGAAAAATCATTATATCTATGGAAAGTCTCCATAAAAAGTGTGTGTGTTTGCATGCATGTGTGATTATTTACATTCATATGCTATTGCTTCTCAATCTATTCATACATACCCTTGTTGAAAACAAACAAGTAACATACTTTTAAAATGTGAACTTTTTTATGAAAAAGAATACTGAAGAATATACTCAAGTGTTAACTGAATGTAATGTTTCCAGACACTTAATTGCATGTTAATTGATATTAAATTAAAATGTTTTAGTTTATATTAAATTCAGTTAGCTGACCTTTTAGTGTTTTTGACCCACTTAAATGGTACTTAAGGACATCTTTATATTTTATTTCATAATTAATTTTAATGTCTTTAAAATGTGGTTAAAATGAACTGTTGAATGTACTGACATCATTTGTTGTAATCTAAAGTATACTATAATGTAATTTCTATTGAAACACGTATGTCATGTATTTAAACATATATCTAATTAAACATTTGCAATGATGAAGTTGCAATTTGGTACATTTAAGCTATATAGAATGACTAAAAACAATCCAGATAAAATGATAATCAAGTACTTAACATGTGCTTTAGTATGTAACTTCAATAAAGCATGACTCAATGTTAAAACAGGTTTTGAAATATTATTTTAATTTGACATTATTACAATATCTACTTTAACATGTGCTCAAAGGTTATCTATTTACACTTAAGTGGCATTGTATTTCATTAATATAATATCTGTGAGTACACTTTTTATTAAATATGCTATTTAAGATTTGAAGTACACTACAAGTCCACATTCAGTGCAGTTAAGCACACTTCTTTTTTTTCTTTGTATGGTATGTCACACTTCTATAAGTAAGTAAGTAAGCCTTTACACAACTCCAGGAGTCTGGCTGCAGGTTTTTATTAGTCTACCAAGAAACGGTCATACTTACAAGGTTTCGTACTGGAATAAAGAATGCTTTTAAGGAAGAACTAATCACCAAGGTTTGAAAGGTTTATGGAATCAGGTATTTTGATTTTTTTTCAAGTAGATATTAAACCAGATATTTTCACTGACAGATCTAAACATTCTGATTTTGCTTTATATCTTTGTGAAATAGTTTCTCTTAACAATTCCAGTTCCTGAACGCTACATTCAATGATTATTTGAATACTTTTCAGGAAGAAATATTTGAAAAAAAGAAATGTAATTCAATGGCAAATGATGAGATTTTATGTATTCATTGTTGGAACCTGAAACTTCCAGTTGCGAGCCTTGAGCCTTAACCACTACACCACCAGCCCAAAGAAAAAAATCAAAGCGATGCTGTCTACTAAGAGGCTTTCTCGCATGGAGAAGAAACCATATAAATATCAAAGGCCATACATCAGTGAATATGATAAACAGAGAGGCATTTAAGGAAGGGATTTATTTCCGTTTGAAATGGTTTCTATTATTTCACTTTGAGCTCACTGCAGTGTCATTATAGCTTTATTATGTAAGGCTTTCAGAGCATAGGTACTGCTCTCTTAAGTCATCAAGCCCTGCGCTTTTTAAGTTTTTTTTTTTTTTTTTCATATTGAGACGTGAGCATGATGGGAAATAGCTCCCCTTTTTTTCTTTATCCTTTCCCCCTCACATACACACCACCAGCGTTTAGCATTGTATTCAGCGGATTGATATTTACAATAAGCCTTTGCACTGGTCCGAACAAAAGAGTTTTCTGATGCATATTAGAGAAGTGGGAGCTGGAGCGGGCCTTTGAGGTTCCTCTGTATCTCCGAATAATAGGGCGGCTGTACAGTCATTACCGAGCCTCCCGCTTCAATGCTGGTTTAAACAGCGAATCGGTGTTTGTTTGTGTAGAAATCAGGCCATGGGGAAACGGATGCTGCTGTTGGCCTTGGACTAAGTCTCGAATGAACCGACTTGTCCTCGAACCCGTTTGTGTAGATGAGGCTCAGAGAGTTTTGCATGGTTTTTAAAATTTTGTTTTATCTCTGTCGGTTAAGACTGAACTGGTTCAGAGTCATATTGAATGCAATATATTCTTTATCACCAAGAAATAGAAGTGTATTTTTCATGACTTTCCTGTTTTCCTTTTCTATGTAAAAAGTTACAGGGCTAACTTACTTAACATAAAAGTTACTTTCTTCTACTATTTATTAAATCACCCAAGGCTCCCCATTTGTCTAAAACAATATTCAAAGGCACCAAGCTGATATGCATCTCGGGTCTGTTGTAGTAGAAATAAATAAACCCCAAATATTTATTTATTATTATTTTTTTTTTTTAGTGTTTGTGTTAATATTTTCATTGTTATTATATAATTCAGTTAAAATCATTTTAAGACTTATTGGGCCCCCCTGGAAGTTTGCTGAGGCCTCCTGGTTGAGTCGAACAAAAAGTCGTTCATTTTATTTAAAAAACAATAATGCTTTTGATTTTAATATTTAATGAGAAGTTTTCTTGTGAACTCCTCTTAATGCCTGGTTCAGACTACAAAATCTCAATCTCTTCTGTACACAGCTTTCAAACATGGCGAAACGAGCTGCTAGGTGAAATTATGTGATGGAGGAAAGATTCATGGAGTTAAAGCAACAATACTACTGAGTTTATAATGTTTCCTCAAGGTTTACCATGACAGAGTGAAAAAAGATAAATGTGGTGAACAATAGCAGCTTCAGCAACTGGAATCCCAGATAGCAAACTGACATTGAATCAACGTGGAAATATGACATCGAAACAACGTTGATCTGACATTGTTTTGCTCATCGAATTAACGTTGAACCAACGTCAGATGCGTCATTCTTTCAAAACTAACGGAAAATCAACTTGAAATCAACGCGTTGTTTCAACGTTATGAAAGCAAACCAATTTTCAAATTCATTTAGCTTTGAAGAATGCCGCGTCTGACGTTGGTTCAACGTTAATTCGATGAGCAAATCAACGTTGTTTCAATGTCACGAGAGACGTCGTTTCCACGTTGATTCAATGTCAGTTTGCTGTCTGGGATTAGCATTACGCTAACACATCGCTTTGGTAGTGTTTACACTCTTGTTTCTATGTCAGTCGCTAGTTCCACCTTCTCTATGACATCACACACGTAGTTAAAGATGGCAAGTGATGATTGGTCAGGAAGTAACGTGTAGTCTGACATGTTTCTTGTCCGTGACACGACAAGAATTTAGTTGTCAAAATCGCATAATCTGATACAGTCTCGTAACAAAAACATTGTGTAGTATTAAACTGGCATTAGAGTAATTTGTTTACAATTTGGACTAAAATGGTTATGTTTGGATGCACAAAGTCTGGCTCATAACAGTCATACATTCAGATATATTGACTACACTGTTGATTACTGATACATTTGTATCAATGGAAGAATGCATGTACAAGAACCAAAGAACTGCAAATTGAATCTCAATTGGTCAATTTATCAGCTTGGCGTATTACAAGATTTGGTATGTTTGCCTCGTATCAGTTATGCCACCAACTTTGTCAAAAGCTTTTGAGAAATATTGTCTCATGTTTCAGTTATTATTGGCAATTCTATGTATAATTTGCCCTTGTAAGTGTAAATTTTGGTCACCCTGCTCCCTACGCCTCAATATCGGTCATTGAAAAACATATTACCGGTAGTCAATCTTTCGGTTTCCAGCCCTGATCTCACTTGTCTCTTCACGGTCTAATTGTATTCTTGTCATATGTTGGCCTGTAAGATACAACTAGCCATCAATAAATCACAGTGTACAGGGCTATCTGGACCCTCCCCTGAGCTACAAGTGGAGGGTTAGTAAGATGGCCGCTGTGAGGCTTATGAAAGACTGATGCTTTTTCGCACGTCTCTTCATCTCTCTTTTATCACACTCTCTGAGGCAGCCTGGTAAACGTACATCTGCTCCCAGCACCACCGCCACCATCTGACAAATCTCAGAGCGCAGACACATAATGCAGCCACAATTGATCGCCACACACACATACAGTGCCCCACAGTGGATAGCCAGTAACAGATGGTTATGTCAGCAGGTTCCTCAGTTACCCAAGCCTCTTTTTTTCCCACTTTTTCCAATGCTAATCTTTTTCTTCCTCTTCATCCCTCTCTTTCTATCCAGTTATCTGCATCCCTTCTTTCTTTTTTCTCTAGATTATGATAATTTATGATGCTCCAGGGCAGATTAGCTGGAAAATATCTATGAAGAGATCTTTTATATTTCCTCAACTCCAACTGAGATATAGGCTAGGATACTGAGACACTAGGACTAGGCCATTTGAAGGTAAATACTGAGTGAATATAGAAATATGTTGAGATTTTCCTATGCCGTTTATGACGTGGTAGAGATGTTTATGCAGTTTGTTAAATAAACAAGAAGAAATGTGCAATAAATACGAATATTTTGGTTATGCTGCCCTATTGTGGGGAACTATATGTTCATATTTTCTGTTTGCCGCTTGTATTGAAACAGATGAGGGGTCCGACCAGAGCTCTGGACGAGACACTCCGGTTAGTGGCTCCTCCAGACAAGGTGTGGGAGACAATGAGGAGAACAAGAAAGACAAAAAGAAGAAAGCCAAAAGCAAAAAGAAAGATAAGTTGAAAAGCAAAGGAAAGGAGAAAGAGAAGAAGAAACCAGAGGAGGTCGGTGATGAGTTGGATAAGAAGACCAAGAAGAAAGGATTCGGGTTGCTTAGGTAAGACCCTAGTTCTTTGTGTTTGTATTTCCTTTCGTCTGTCCCTCTCCTCTTCTGTCTTTGGTGTGTTGTGCCTCTCTTAAGAGTTTCCCCAAAAATGAAAATACTGTCATCATTTACTCACCCACATATACAGTATATATATACAGTGTATATATATATATATATATATATTTTTTTTTTTTTTTAACAAGTATGACTTACTTTCTTCCCTGGAACACAAAAGGAGATGCTTTGAAAGATATTTTGGTCACATTTTTTTCCCCATTCAAGTACAATGAATGAGGACTGAAGGTTTCAAGTTTCAAAAAGACAGAAAAGCACCATCAAAATATCATGAAGACGGCCCATTTGACTTGTGTACTTTATTTCAAGTCTTCATTATCTGAATACATTTTTCTTGTGACCAATTGTCCAAAATGTTAAGTTGTTATTCAATGATTATCTTCCCAGTGAGCCTGTTAATTGTTGCGAATGGATTGCGTTAGTGAGTTGGACTCGAGAATCAGGTGAGCCACTTTGCAGAACGAACAATTCATTAAATTCACTGATCATTGAAGAGATCCGATTCAAAAGAGCTGTTCATTTAAGAATCTAATGTCGCTGCTTCACTTATGACTTCTAAGGAGAGCTAGGACAAGTGTCCTGTAAATAATGACTTTTAAAATTTTGCGGCCTTTTTGAAGCTTAAAAACTCAAAAGAGAGACCAGCACCATTCGTAAATATACTTTTGTATTCTGCAGAATAAATAAAGTCATACAGGTTTGGAGCGAACATAAAGGTGAGTAAATCATTGAATCTGATTTTCGTTGTCATATGAAGTATTATTTTATGCTTGAGGGTGGTTTGATTAAAAGATTCTCCCACACAAATGTAAAGGTCAGTATAGATGTTAATTTGACACACGCTAAGCTGTGGCGTTGGGTCACGTGTCGTGTGGCGGAATGTTGGCTCGAGTTACTGTTGGGACGTTCTGCTGGCTCATGCTCGTGGTTGAAAGTGTCTCGACCCGCTTGCGTGTGTGTAACCGACTTTGACCGCTGGTAAACAGAGTAGTCATCTCCAGCTCCATATGGCACGCCGTCTCTGCGTCACAGCGCTCAATCTCCCCTGTCTTCACTCTGCATCAGTGCCAGGCCTATTTGCATCACGGTTGGCACCTGTGCCAACCCCTGCCCATCTGCCCGTCGATCGACTGGCCGGCCGGCACTGGCTCCACCACCAGCAAGACCAGGCGGCTCCATCACAGTGGAGGACGACCCGCATGACTGATTCTACAAATCAGAGCATGGACGCCCCGGCAGGCTCCACCTAACGGGCAATTAGCTCTATAATTGTTTTAATTTGGATGGCTGCCGGGAAAACTGAAAAGCACACCATGCTGTTACAACAACATGCCGAATATTCCAACAGAGAGGGAGAAATAGAAATGGCAGAGAGAGGGAAAACAGCCGGAGAACCTGATTCAGCTGGTGTCTTTCTCAAGGTGAACCGTCTCGACTTGTCAGGAAGTGGGGGCTACGGCGTGGCTCTCGCTTCTGTTAATCTGACTCGGCCTGATCCCACTGTTTTTCCTCTTCCCTGTGTCTGTCGAGAGTCTGCCAGAGCGCCCACTGCGGCCAGCTCTCCTCCCGCACCCATGCAGTCATTCTAATGCGCACCGTTGTTCTGAGGAGATAAGCGTTTATGTGCTGGCTTGTCAGTGGTTGATGGGGTGAGGAATGTAAAGGTTATTGAAAACCACCGTAGTTTTATTTATTTATATTTGGATGGCAGCGGGGATTAGAGATGTGGGTTCAAGAGGCGTTTGGTGGCAAAGCGTGCCATGGAATTTGACACAGCTTTCGGTTAAAGCTGACGTAACCCAGAATCCTTTCCTGCAAGATTGCCCTGTCACCCTGCATGGGCCAAATATACACGGATTAAATGGACTGAAAATGTGTTGATAGAAAAGTTTGTGAGCATTCCTGCATAGCTTTTTTTATTTTTACAATGCTTGTCTAAAGTAACTGATGAGTCTTTGCTTTACATGACTTTCATTGTGAGGTTGTGTGTCTGCATAAACCTTTATTCTTTGGAACTGTCAGATTGTCAAGGTTACCACAGACACTTATAGGCTACATACTGTAGTTCATTTTGCCATTGTACCTTAAAGGAATAGTTCAACCAAAAGTGAAAATTACCCCATAATTTAGGAGAAACAAAGAAGAAAGTCATAAACCTAAGATGGCTTAAGGGTAAGTTATTAATTGTAGGATAGTTTTCATTTTTGGGT
This sequence comes from Pimephales promelas, assembly GCF_988280905.1. NCBI lineage: Eukaryota > Metazoa > Chordata > Actinopteri > Cypriniformes > Leuciscidae > Pimephales > Pimephales promelas. The sequence continues at coordinate 29,870,635 of NC_142775.1, read as the reverse complement.
GAACTATTCCTTTAAGTGACCTGCTCTAATGAATATCAAGGGCTAACGCAATAAACTTTAACAGATTTTTTTAATACATTATTCCGTTTGTATGACCCCTTATTTGTCCTTATATTTTTAACATGCAACCAGGGACTAAAAGAGCTCAAGCATTCTGTAGATCGATGAACAATTATTGGCTGCTCTTTTCAATTAGCATTATGTGTATTTGTGATGTCTGGCCTCAAAGGTTAAGAGCAGGTGAAGTACACCCCTTGAGAACCATGACCTCTAGCCCCAGCAACTGTAAATCAGTTTCCAAGTGTCCTGAAGTGTCTCTCAATGATGAAACAATCTTCCTTCACAGTGTTTAAAGAGATAGGTAATTCACTAAATATTCTTTTCATCATCATTTGCTCATCCTTATGTTGCTACCGACACGTATGCTGTTATTTTACATGTTCCAAAAAGAACAGAAGACAATTTGGAAATAGTTAATTATTATGCAATGGTCATTTTTGGGTGATTTATTCATTTAATTAATGAGATGCTGAAAGAGGTATTTCAGTTTGTACAATTGAATGTCAGCCATCGTGTTGTCTAGTGTGCCAATGCTATAAACACCGTTTGGGTTCTCTAATACTAAATATGAATGTCTTATTTGAGGTCAGAATCCCTAGACATTGTCACTGTCTAGTTTATTTTCTGGCTTAGTTTCTTCTTCTGTTTTATATGTGCCTGTTAAATCTTTTGCTGGCCAGTGTGGATGGTATTTTGTTCTCTGTGCTGCCTGGCTCAGATACAATATTATTGGCCACTACTTAGTACCCAGTGGGAGTCACTGGCTAGTGTCCATTTTGCAGATTGTGGCCATGTTGATCTGGTGGTAGCTGTGTGTCAGTGCTGCAAATCTGGGACATTAAAGCCAGGATAGTGCCCTGTAGCTCTGTAATAAACATATGACAAAAGAGGAAAATCAACCTTTCATGTCACGCTGTATCTCAGTCCTTGGCATTCAAAGGCCCATGCTGAAGTAGAGTCAAAAATAGCCTTTCCACAAGCTCAGGTAAACACTAATATAAAAAAGGTGTTATAGATACAAAAAAAAAAAAAAAAAACATTATGTAACTCACCTAACACTAATAATGCAATAAACATGAACATACGTAAGATGATGCAACATAAAACCCTTTACTGTGTGGGTATAGCATTATACATGTAGCAGTTGCATGGCTGTTTAAGCTAACACTGATGCTGAATGTGAGCTACCTACCTAGACAGCATCATATAGGCCCTTACTGATATTAATTATTTCATTAAATGCTGAGAAGTACAGTATTGATCAAATCAAATCGTTGATTTTACCCAGTGCTTGTGTCTTCTGTGTATGTTTATCCTCACTGTCTGTATCACAATTTTAGCTTAGCAACATGCTAACATCAGATTCCATTTGGAATCAGTGAGTTGAGCTCCCTTTGTGTTCCCTACCTCTGTGTGTACAGTACATTTAGTGTTAGAACATTTAAATACATGTGTTTGTGTGTTAAGTGTTAAATTAGTGGTGTGACAAACAAAACTACAAAATATTGTAGTGATTATTTAGCACTAAAATAGAACTGTATAGCTTGTGTGGGTGAGTATGTGACAAAGATGGAGTAGCTCTATGGGAGGGTAAGGTATAGCCTCAGGTGGAGGATGGGACCCATTAGGATGTTTTACATCTTGCAGACAGATGGAGGCCCGTGTGGACTACCAAATGCCTCTCATTTTACTGCTGTGATACACAAACACACACAGACATTACACTGGCTAACACACACAATTCTTTGAGACCTGCAGTTGCAAATATAACAGTGCACACAATGCTTTGCACCTCATAGCCACAAGTGTTTAGCAGCATTTTTATTTTTTTTACTTTACTTTTACTCATTTTGCAGTAATTCCCTATTCATCTTTCCTGCAGTCAGATCTCGGCCATCACTTTGAACGCATTAAACACTTCCAGACTTTACTTTTATCTCATCAACTCTGCGACTTTTTATCAGAAATGAAATATTACATAATTAACCTTAATGTGAAGCAATTCAGCAAAATTGCTGTTCCTCAAAGCATCTCGGCTCGCATGTAAAACTGTGACCGAGCATATGACTGTCTCCCATTAGAGGCGAGGGAGGAATGTGGCTTGCAGTTTTACCTTTTAACGCGAAAGATTAACAGGGTGTCTCTTCGAACAGCCATGTTTGATAAACAGTTTTGAAGGCAGTGCTGTACCATTTTGGGAAATAAAAAAATAAAACCAGAATAAGATGGTTAGCGGGTTTCCAAGTCAGCTTTTTTAACTGAAAACCATGAGATACTGATGGAGTGCGTGGTGGAATAAGAGAGAATGAAAGAGAAAGTTTCTGCGTGTGTGTAATGATAGGGCTTTTCTCCTAGTGGATGTTTATGTAGAGGAGAGAGAGAGAACAAGTGTTCACTACTAATGCTACTGCCATTAACAGAGACTGCAGCAGGCCTGTTCCCTCCATTCTGTCACCAGCTGTCTTCTTTTCTTTCTCACTCTTCTGCCTCTCTCCTTTCATTTTTCCTCACATCTCTTGGCCATTTTGCCTTCCAGCGAATTCCACCACAGCTGTCGTGATAGAGGATCTTTTCTTTGTGAAGAATGTTTGGTAACACTGTTAATAAGACTCAAAATAGTATTTAAGCAAGATAATGTTTCATAAGAGTTATTCATTTGCTGTTTGAGACTGATTTGACAATCTGATTTATTAAAACCTACTGGTTCAACATTGTAAGAAAAAAGTTGCTGCCTTAAATTTAGTACAATCAACTTGGGTGTTTAAGTCATTTCAACTTAAATTACATGAAACTGACCTAAAAATGAGTTGAATCTTATACAACTTAACTTATTTTGACTTTTTGAGACTGATTCGTTAATCTAGTCAACTGATTTATTGAATAAATTAGCTTAAAAGATGCATTTGTGAATGTGGCTTCACTATTGTGTGCAACATGAATGATTCAGTTGAACGATGCCAAATAGTGAAGGGAGCACTGCCATATGGTGTTCACCTGTATTCTTGTTCTTCCATTCGAAAACAGATATAAGCAAAGTCTTAAGTTGAACTTTTAATTTGACGCAGTGTTTTGAAAATGCAACACTCTTTGCGCAAGATGGTGAAAAAACTGAGGTGCGTTCAAAGACTCCAGTCAAGAACATATTAACAATGACCAATATGACATTTTATATACACCATTAAAAGGTAGTTGTTCAGTTTGGTTCTGAACACTACTGCATAGAATTGAATTAAATCCAATATCACTACCTGAGTAGTTATTTTGGCTGTAGACTGTGTCTGTCACTCCTATAAATAACTAAAGTGTGTTTGTTCAGAAAAGGATTGAACACCAGAAGGTGAAGTGACAACAAAATGTAGGTGCAGTGTGTATGCCTATGTCTGTCAAAAATTGTGCAGGAAGAACTTTTCAATTACACTAACAATGCAATCTAATTACACTAACAATGGATTCAAATAGAGATTTCCTACCTATATTTTAAATTGTCACTTTTATTTATTTATTGTCACATCTGTGAGTATTTTAGTCACTGGAGTAATGTTGAGTCATAGTCATATTTTACTTGTGTCTTGCAAAGGGACCGTTCCACCAGGATGATGCTCAGTGAGGTTGACAGGTACATGCTGGCGGCATCTTCAACTCATCTGTTGTCAAATTCATATTTAGCTAGACTTGAGATTGATTTATTGTGTGTATGTGCATGTTTGTACATCTGTGATTATGTATACAGTATGTGAATATGCCTGTATGCATGGGCTTGACCTGTGTGTGTGTGTGTGTGTGTGTGTGTGTGTGTGTGAGGGCAATGGTTTGTGACCTTTAGTGAGAGTGCTAATGGCCTTTAAAAGCTTCTGAAACAAGTGTCGGAGTCACAGATGGTGCAACTTACCTCATCCCTCCCTCACAGACCTGCTGACGGAGTGACAGCCCCCCCTTGTCCCTCGTCTCTCTCTCTCAATTAACACATTTCCTAATGTCTTTCCTGCTGTATGTTTGTATGTTAGATCAAGTCAACAACAAAGTCTGATACTCATCAGCAAAAACCTGACACCATTGCACATCAAGAGCTCTAAAGAGACACATGACTGCCTATTCAGACTGCCTTACGCTTAAAAACGAATGAATGTCATTGCATTATATATCAAAGTATAAATAAGCTGTCATTTATTTAGTTTTTAATAAATGTTTTTTCCAAGCAAATCATTTCACAAAAAGCAATGTGACACATTGTGTTTGTCAAACGTTAGTGGATGTTCATTGTTAATGTGGTTACACCTGGTTTCAGAGGCCACTTTGATATTTTTTAATCAATGCAATGACATTTTCAAGCATCACTTTAGTGACCAAATATCTCTTGAGGCAACTTTAAATGTGAGAAACGTTGCTGGTCTTTCTTTATCAGATGATAGGGCGTCTAGAATTTAGATCAAGGACCGGCCTCCCTCTCTTAAAATCCCTACTAGGAGTATAAAACCATGCTCATGTAAGTCGTCAATGGCGACAGCTGCCCACGCCGGCGCCCACCTCACCTTTACGAGCGCTGTGATCTGGAGATAGGTTTATTTCTCTGAAAGGCTATGGTCGTCTCAGTCTTCAGTTCACCATGGTAACAGTATCACTGAGAGGTTCATTCGTGCGGTTCGAGTGGAGGAATACAGTAGCTAACAGGCCGCTGCTGTTCTCTCCTCCATCTACATATGAATCACTAAAAGGCCTCTTTAATGGAAGTTCAATCATCTCCCCTATGATTCCCTAGATGCAATGTCCTGATTAAGATGATTGGATGAATGGAAAATTGCATGAATATGTGATTGGGTCTGTGTGTCCCACTGCTGAATGGGTCTTTTCTTTTTATTATTATTATTTTTTTTTCCATCTGTAGCACCTACAGTATGTGCTAAGCCTCTTGTTCCGACTTATCCTTTTTTGCAATATGGGCCTGTTTCTGCCTTTGATTACATTAAAGAGTGAAGATGTGGCAGGCTTGCTTAGACCAGTCTCTGAAAGGTAACAATCAGCAGAAGAATATGGCAGATTAAGTGGGAATGAATGGGAAGAGATGGAAGCTGCAAGAACATTCACTTTTATTCTTTCTGGAAATCGTTTAATAATCATAGGCATAATGTGCCGTATAGAATTTACTGTGTTTCTTATGCTTTCAGGCTGCCGATGAGATTCTTCATCATAAAAATGTAGTTCTGAAAATTTCTACCCATTTTTTCCATCTTTTTTTTTTTTTATGTCATCACTCAGCGTAATCTCAGGCTAATTTGCACCTTTCCAAGTGAGAAATTCTCTGAAGTCCATCTTCTCAACTCATATTCCTCGTTTTAAACAGGAAATTGAAAGCTCTTTGTGGTTGAATATTCTCATAATGTTCCTCAAGTAATCAAAAACATGCCGAGCACCTGTCATGTCCTGTTATGTTGTGTGTATATGAGGTCAGTTGTCTTTGCCACGTAGCTCGGAGAGTCTGTACTTGAAGCCTGAATGGTGCCCCAGACTTGTCTAGCACCACAAACGTCTGAAGTATTTCCATTATTTGTACTGTATAAACAAAGAGGTTTTACTTTACTGAGCACATGACCTCATAGTATCCTGATGGCTAAGATACAGTATGCGAATGAGAGTTGGAAGTACCTGAGCTCTAAATGAAACTCATTTTCGATTATTAAAGTGATTAATCACTGAAAATGCTGTGTATTTTAATTCAGAACAAGCATTAATCTTTTTTTTTTTTCTTAAACAAATAATAATTTTTCATGTTCAAAGGACAGGCAGGCAGAAGCTTTATGGTCGCAGACGGTTTTGCATCTGCAGGGGTTAACAGTTCTTTAGGGACTGATGATTAGTTGGTCTCGATTGTAAATTTGTTAGGTTTAGCTGTGACACTGTAACTATTCAACAAGACATAATGAAAGAACCATTAGATCCGTGGAGGTCAGGTACCTCATATAGTTTCGGCTAATAGGGTTCTTAAATCAAAAAGTTTGAGAGCAACAAGGTCTTGCGAAACCATCAGAATCTATTAGCCTAATTTAACTTCAACATGTTGTGCTTCGTTTCTGTAATGTATGTTTGGTGATTTATGGAGCAGATCACCATGTAGACAATATAGAGACGGTTTTAGATATTTCACAAATCCCAAATGTAGCGAACCCACTAAAATGTGTATCGTTGCCTTTTTTGGGCTGTATTTGCAGTCTCTGTGGACTCTCAGGCTTTCTTTGCACAGTTTAATGGCTGTGGAAAGTGGGGTGATTATAGCTGTGGATGACGGTGTAATTTGTGCCATTATGGTGCTCTGTGGATACTACTAATGATGTACAGCCCGAGTCCTAATGAACATGGCAGATTAGTGTTGCGCTGCTTGTATGATTAGACCTCACGGGTTTTACCTCCACCTTCAGTCTGGATTCAGGTTATGACATTTCCCAAATTCAGAGTCCATGGAGGGCTTCTGGAACATTATGAAGCATTATGGCCAATCTATAGCATTTTCACCCTCGCTGACTTTTTTCTTGTTGGTTTTTGTACCATGTTGTAGCAATTTTCTCACTACTAAAGCTTTAAGTCTCAGACACAGTCAGATGAGTTAAATCTAAGTTTGGACAGTTTATAGAAATAATAACTTGCGTTGATTATGATATGTGAATCAATGGTAACTCTTTGTGATGGTCCTCCAACAGACTTTCTACTGACTAAAAGTAACATTGCCAGTTAATGTAAACTTATTCTACTACTAATACTCTAATGAGAATTAGTTGACATGTAGTTGTAAAGTTACTTATAGTTAGTGGAAAGAGGGCCATCAAAATAAAGTGTAAACCAATCAATTGGTAAGGATCAATAGAATTCACAGGAAATGGAAACAGTCATATTAATATTTATAGATAGGGATGCACTGACATAAAGATGAGCCGATAATTTGTTTTGTTATATCCGATAACTTGCAAATATTACAATTATGTATTATTTGGTCTAAATAAACTTAACAAATCAATAAATTAAAAACAATTATGTTTTTTTTTGCTACTTTTAATAGTGTTATTAAATTATTACTATATTTTAGTGAGTTGTAGATGACTTCAAAGGTAATATAAATGTAGCATTATGGGAAATGTATGCACAATTAAATATCCTATATAGGCCAATACTGATAAATAAGACATTTATAATCAGCTAATAACTAATAGGATATGTTGTCCACAAATTTGTCCATGTTTGTTCCAGACCTTTGTGTCTTTCTTTCATTTTTTGCTGTTTATGTCATTAATAATGCACAACAGACTTGAGGGATGTGCTGCAGCTCAGAATTTGGTTTGAGGAAAATGTCTTTAGGGATGGGACGGTATGAAAATTTCATATCACGATTATAGTGTTCAAAATAATCGTGATTATCAATATTATCACGGTTTTTGTAAAAAATTTATGAAAGTGCTCAAAAAGAACTGATGCTCACACTGAAAACATTTAATTTCATTTTATAATTGAAAATCAACAAACAACAAATAAAACAAGTCTCTCTATGCAGTTTTTGTAAGCAAGATTCTATTCTATGGCATTTGCTTCTTTATAATGCCCGTCGTCAATAGCAACGCATTATTACACAGCGCACATCCATAACATTCACAACGGACGCGCGCTCTTGTTTCATTCAAATACAACTTGCCGTCTTGCGTCTCCAGTTTTTGATTGTATTGCAAAAATGAAATCAGAGTTGATTTATTTTTTACATAGTTTGATAATATTGGTGTGATATATCTTGTCTGGACGATTGTTTTACAAAATGAATTCATAAACAGGTAAGATTTAAAACATTAGCTAATCTCATTGTCAATTCAATATGTCCCCGTAATTATGTGGTAAAAATTAAATCGGTTTAATACGTGATGTATCTATACTTTACTATCCCTTAAAATATCACTCTTAATAATAGTCTTGTTTGAAGTTGTTCGTTCGTCTTTGGCTCAAAGCCACTTGCTACGAACTTTTCTTCGCGGAAGCTTGACGTCTATTTCAAGTGAGTGACATAAAATGTTTCAACTCAAAACAACATTTCGTGCTCAATTGTTTCCCAGACGTAGTTTTGGTATTGAGGTCAAAGTTAACTTGCCTTGCGTTCGGGTGATGATCACACAAGACAACTCGGCAGATTTGAAGTGTTTCTATTGTAGTGACTTTTTGTTCGGCAGACAAGGTGACCATCCTCGATCAAGTTTCCCTCAGGACTTTTGTAAAACCCAAAATATGACCACACCTCAGATTTGGTCCTCTTAAAAGGCTGAAAAACCTCCTGAGCACGGTCACTGCCTTCCGCCATTCCTTCTCGAATAGTAATTTAAAAAAATATTGCGTGCTGCGCGCCTGCGTCAGACTGGCCGACAGGATTCAGTGAGTTATTAAAATCGCGATAATCAAACACGGTTTTAATGATAATTAAATTTTAAACGGTAATACTAACCGTCAGTACATTTTTTCACGGTTTATAGTGAAACCAGTTATCGTCCCATCCCTAGGTGGAGCCTTTACAGCCCGATAAGAAATAAGGACACATTTTCTTTCACCTCAGCCTTGTCTGTGTTTTAGAAGTACACTGAAGAACAGTTTGAAAAGAGCGAGGCTGCTAGTCACTGGAGAAAGTATCCTCAGTCTCAAATGAAGAACGCTGGGAGAAGTTCTACCGAAGTTCTGAAGATTTGTGGTGACCAAGAGCAGAAGCCAGGGATCTTAGCAGGGGGGAGCCGTTCTGCTCGCCAGTCTGTTCCATTGTTCATCCAGCCCTGCTTCCTTCTGCTTCCTGCCGCCCACCGTACGGATCCAGACAAGTGTTTCCGCCACCTCCCTTCTGTCCTCCCTCTGTCTCTCTTCCATACCATGAGCAGATTGTCTCCGATCAACTCTACAGTTCAAGTCTGATGGCCAGAGCCGAACAGCAGTGCCTTGTTAATGTGCGCTAACATTGCCAGCCTCTGACATACATTTTAATGTGCAGTTGTCCTCCACAACGTTCAGGAGACACACCATAGAGTGTCTGTACATAATTAGCAGGATTCTTGGTTGACGAGGTGCGATGAAGTGACGTTGACGTGGTGAAAGCCGATAATGTATTCATGCGATTCGGCTGGTGCTATTGCAGTGGGAGGTTTGGCGTCAAAAGGACAGGCAGTCATGGCGCAGACAGCTGGTGCAGATGTATCGGGGATGTCACCACATGACCGCATTCACACCTCAGAGAAACAAACCGGCCTTTGGGGTTTTGGCTGACAATCCTTGACTCCCACGGCTCCTGTAATTCAACCCGACCTTAGGTCGTCTAGAAGCTCTTGCTGGAGTTGCATATGCGTGTCCTTAGTTTAATACCTCTGTCATCTATAGCGCTCAAGCACCTGTCAGAAGACAAAACGGGTCTGAGAGCCATTAGGGGTTAGACAAAGCCAAAAATGGTCGAGTCTACTAAAAGGTGAATAGATGAAAGGGGCAGTTATGTTCCTTTGGAGGAAAATGCACCCGACGCAATTACACCCTGAATGGCCGTCATCAGGCAAAGAGGTATTGATTGGCTTCCTCCACCATTACTCACCCCAGACGCTCAAAGCAAATCTCACCCTAGATCTCTTGTGCAAAAAAGGTTAAGCACTTCTTTTGCAAAGGAAGATGGAAAAAAAAAATAATGACTGGGAGAATAAAGTGAAAGAAATGGAACGAGAAAGGTGGTAAGCATATAGACCTTCAACTTCCATGTGTTTCTAATCAAGTCAAAAGAGGTGTTCCCTGCGATCAATCTTCGGGAAGGGTGATCTCTCACACTTCCTCCTGTTGAAGTGGAGAGTTTAGAAAGCTGTGGATCAGATCTGGCTTTGAGGGTCCTCTGCACCATGTCTGGCGTGATTTAAGACTGACTTGCCCCTGCCTTTGATCTGGCCAGATGAGGGTGCTCTTTCTTGTCCCGCCTCTGATCAACACAGGAAATTAACATTAATAATTCTGTTTCATCCCCTGGAAGGATACGAAAAGAATGCTGAGTGGAAGAATGCTCTTAAAAGTCAGAGCTGTGGCTTAGAGGTGCTCCAAACACATTGGAACTTATGAAACAATTCTTGCAAATTCTTACATAAAATCTTACATCATTTTAAATCAATGATTTGTCTAATAATAGTTTTTATATGATTTACACAGAAATTCGCTCTGCCTGTGTGGGTTTTTTTAGGCCGATCGAATTGTGGTGCTCAATTGAGAAATGTGGGTTTGAACCTGGCCTGCTTCCATATCTTTTCTGTCCTCTCTCCTTTCTTTAATTAAAGTCACAATATAATGGAAGTCACAACAAAACTTTTCCACCACATTGTGACATACTGTACATCCGAGAAACACATCGTTCTATCCGTTGTTTGGTTATTGAATGGATGCAGATTTGAAAGTGAGCCTGAAAATTGAACAACAGAAAGGGATCACTTGCGCTTCAGCCTGGTTTGCGCTCACAGAACAGGACACAGGAATCAACTCAAACAACCCAAGGCCTAGGAGCAGAACCGGAGCACAAAACGTTCAAATTATTTTATTGAAGAAAATGATGCCCATGCGTCTTCTTCAGAGTTAAGCCTGAAAAATTAACCTCAGCATTTTGATTAAAAATTACAAGATAAAAAAATAAATAAAAATACGATCAATTACAATACGATCAAGAACATTTATAAAATGGATAGCGTGGCATTAAAATATATTACAAAGCAAATAAGTGTTGTTTCACGGACGTACATCAGAGAGACACACTTTGAATAAGCGGTATGTGGTTTGTGTATTGTTGCTGCCAAAAAGCCCTTTGGTCTGATTGGCGTGTTAATATTCAGATGACTGGAATGGGGACTGATTAAGACACCATGCTGTACTAACAATCAAAAAAAAAAATGACAGGAATTAATGAATTGTGGCATGCTGCGTTTGAGTGTATGTAATCCAGGTCAAGTCCCAGACTCTCCAGTCTTTTTGTTGTTGTTGTTTTTTTTTTTTTTCTTTTCTTTTTTCTTGCTCAGTGACCTGGGGGTCTTTCTGGCTGTGTGAACACAAGTGGCCCACGTTATTGTGTTCGCTGTCAAAAACAGGCGTGGAATCTGCTATTGAAGTGTAAAATTACTGGAAATTACAAAATCTGCGGATGAGGATATTTCAAAAGCATAATACAACCTTAACAGACATCCTAATTCATACTTTTTTTCTTTTTTGCACTGATTGTTAGAGCATTGTCAGAGAACTGGCTTTAATGAAGGCTTCCCATATAGAGTAATTAATTGTGATTTAATTATAGAGCCATTGATGGAGATGATTGGAGGAGTATGAAGAGAAGCAGAATTAGGCTTTTTTGTGGTCTCACTGACGCACACACATGACATCAGTCAAAATTGGCCCCTGGCATCTGTAACCTCCCCTCTGGGGCCCCAGTGCCAAAAACACAGAAACCCCGCAGGCTATGTTTGTGAGGATGTGAGGACAACAGATTTCTTTTTTTTCTTTTTTTTCTTTTCCTTTTTCTTTTCTATTGACGAGCACTTGTGTGGAACTTTCTATGGAGTGAGTAGTGTCCACCTGTCCCTCATCTGATCATTGTCCCATCTTTCTCTTTCATCCACTCATTATCTGATCTCTTTCATTATCTGCCCTTTCATTGTTCCTTTCTTGTTCTTTATCTTAATTTAGGTCTTTTTATGTTTTTGTTTTAGAATTCTGCCTTTTATTGGACTGATATAGTAAATAGGAAATCATTGAGAAAATAAGGGTGTTATAATATTGTTGCTGTTCTGATTCAAACCTGTATTACTCACATGTGGACCAGGGCTCAGCATGTAGAAACAATGTTTTGGGATTGGCAATCACATTTACATAAAGTAGTCATTCTTGAATTTATAGTGATGGGTATTTTACTAACTGAGCGTTTTGGCAAATCTCGAGTATAAACAAAACACAAAAGCGCAACATTTGAGGCCATTTTCCAAGACATGTTAGATGCAAATAAACAAAAAGGTACGAGAGTCTGTACTGTATTGTAAACAAGTCACCGCTGAAGGGTGTTGTTTGGCACGAAGTGAAGTGGACAAGATATCGCAGCCAACATTCAAACATATATTTTATAACGAATGTCTGATTGGAGGAAAATGCTATATACTTTAAATGCAGGTACACTCACTTCAACTTCAGCTTCAAAGAATAATATCAATAAGAACATATTTTTTACGTTGATAGGAGTGTTGTGTAGTGATACATAGAACCATTGGGTGAAAACACAGCTACTGACCAATCAGAATCAAGGACTGAAACTAACCGTTTTATAAAACATGTTAAAGAGATAGTCCAACCCAAAAAATGAAAATGTTGTCAACATTTACTCACCCTCGTCATGTCATTCCAAACTTGAATGAAAACCTTTCTACTGAACACAGAAGATGATGTTTTGCAGAATGTTGACGACCAAATAGTTTGCCTCTCATTGTATTTTTTTGTCTAAACAATGGAAGTCAATGGAAACATTTTTCAAATTGGTTGTTATGTTCCACAGAAGAATGAAAGTCATGCAAGTTTGGAACAACATGAAAATAATGACTTTTTTTTCATTTTTGGGTGGACTGTCCATTCAATTCCCAGGATTGGTGTTCTAAAGCTGGATTTACTCAAATGAGTTACATCTATATTTAGCTTCATGTGACTTGCGCATCAGCTCCCAACTTTTTTTTTTTCATTCTGTACTTCTCCATTGTCTATTCATCCACTTCCTTCACTCTTTCATGCTGCATTTGTTTTTCCATCAATCCATGTCGTCTTGTGTCTCACAGTGTCTCTGCTCTTTGATGAAGATCCTGGCATGGTGGCAGTAGTGATAGCAGAAATTTCACGCTGTTTTCCCTGTTTCTCCGCCTGTGTGTTGGCTGAACAGATGGGCTGACAGTCTTGGATCCCACCTCTCCTCCCTCTGCCCTTTCAACCCCCGCCATCCGCACACTCGTACCCTGTACCAGGGGTGCCATTAACCCAGAACCTGCCCTGCTCCCCTTACTTTTAAGCACTGTTATCCTGCTGGCCTGGAGAGCATGGACACCAGGAGGCCTTTTCTTTGGCCATTTTTATGCTTGGCACTGAAAGAGAGAATTTGCTTAGATCTATATATATTCTCTCCAACACTGGACTGTCAGACAAGCTTGACTTCTTCTCAAATCTAACTCTAGGGCTTGACAGACTGTTGAGATATTTATTAAACATGAACATCGAGATTTTTTCTCACCACTCACCTCTGGCTTTATTATAGGACCTGTGCAAAACAGACCATTATCAATTTATTTTCATCACCTAGTTTCCTCCGTTAAACACAGAAACCTATTTGCCGGTAATATTATATATTAATATAAGAATATACATGTATGTTAATATACTAACAGAAGACTTGGATTTTCATATTTTAACATTGAAAGTATGGATCTGCGATTATGTTTAACTAATAAAAATGTATTAGTGGAAAATATGGTCAAGGCAAAAGGTTTCCAAGACCATTTAATGTGACCTTCACATAATAAATATGTAGTTGTTGTTCTTCCAGTGTAATAGAGTGCCGAAGTGATGACGTCACTTTGAAGGACAACTCGGAAACTAGCGGTGCATGGGTTCCCTCGGTCGAAAAGCAATCCATTTTCCCCATAGACTTTTGGAAAATCACAAAAAAATAAGATCTGTATTTAACAAAGACTTGTGACCCTTACACGTTTTGTCTATCAAGACAATCTGTACAAGTTAATCCAAAATTGATACATTTTGTAGCCTATATAAAGATTTTAAAAACAAAATCAGTCACAATAAAGTTTAAAAAACCACAAGCAGGTTATAACTGTGTGTTCTATATGTCATAGATCAAAACGTGAAAATATTTAGAGGCTTTGTTCACCAGAGACCTTATTTCAGGAGATTTAGCAAAAACCCATTCAAAAATCCCATAGACATTAGAGCGAGGGTACCGGTGCTAAAATGCTAACTCACTTCCGCCTTTTGCCCTATAGAGTGATGTCGTAACTTCGGCACTCTATTCTCTCTAGAATAAGAATGACCCCTCCAATAAATTACACTCCACTTGGTATAATAACTAGCAATGTCAGGTCACAAGTTAAGGTTTGTCCGTTTGTCTTTTGGTTTTGCTAACGCTTTTAATTTACTTCCTGTCCCCACAATCAATTGGTTGCAGATGAAGTGACTGGAAATGATTGCCATTGCTTTTGTTCATAAATCATACTGTTGAGGTTTTACTGTATTAGTTATATAGAAAAAGAAACTAGAAAACTGCATTCATCAAACTGGCTCATGGGGTCTTTAAAGACATGAACTATGAATGAGGAATGTATTTCTCACTGAGAATATGTTAATTTGTGTGTTAATAGAAGACTTTGTGTTTACCTATCTCTCAGTTTCTTCCTATAATGGAAAGGCTATTTTGGAGGTGTGAATTTATATATATATGTGTGTGTGAAACAGTCTCTCAGTAGTGCAGATGGGTACTTGAGTGTGTGTGTGTGTTTATGCTAATGAGCTTCTTCAGAGGAACACGGCGAGCTGTGTGGCACAGTGTCTGTTCTCCTGTTGAATATTTAGTATTCACTCAGCCGCTTCCTCTAATTACCTGAGAACATGCTAATGAATTCATCAGAATCAGCTGCTAATTGGCCATTTTGAACAACCCAGTCTTCTTCAGAAACATGCTTCGCTGCCAATCAGAACGCTTGGCCCATTCAACGTCTCCTTATCATTTATACATTGTATTGATATGTATGAAGTGTTTTTTTTTTTTTTTTGCCTTTTTTTTTTCAAGCCGCCTTTTGTTAAAGGCCAGGTTCTTAATAGCCTAACACCCATTTGCACTTTTTGTCCATTAACAGCTTGACGTGTCAGGAATGTTCGCTGGCTAAAGTGGATATTTTTCAGGCCAGCTAGAAGGTACTTAGCATTGCTCTGTTCTGATTGGCTCATTCAGTTTCTACAACTGCCACCTATTAAGCTGCTATGGTAACGAAGTCTCATTATTTCAGCGGTGCCCTGTTGGGAACGGCAGACATTCGGAAAGGTCAAAGTGGTGACATCACTTCAGCCAGAGCTTATTTTATTTGGGTCCTGAATCCCGCTGTAATTTGACCCGACTGCCAAAGAATTGAACAGAAAAAAAAAAAATGGAGAGAAATGAATAGAAATATGTGTCCTTCTTAAAAAAAAAAAAAAAAGAATAGCTTACTCTCTCATCGGTTTCATAGTTTCCTTTTGCTTATGTGTGTGTGTTTGTTTCCTGTTTGTAAGTGTGTGCAAGTGTTCCTGAAAGTGTGAGTGTGTAGGTTTGTGTGTGTCTCGGTGGAATAGCACATAATGAATATGGAAAGGCAGTTGGAAGAGATAATTAAAGTGGAGATGGCTTTGCTCTGGTCTGCAGGTGTGCTTAAATCAGCTCATGTTCACCATCACTCACAAGAATTGAAAACAATCAATGCTTAAAGGGACTGTTTAGCCACAAAAATGAAAATTATCATTATTTACCTTGTTGTTTCAAACCTGTATGACTTTATTACAATTTGATTACAAAAAAGCATCCTCCAAAAATTGAGAAAAGCACCTGAAAAGGTGTGGCGTTCATATTTACCAATGCCAAGACCGTCACAGTGTTGTTACTAGGAACACTTACCAATACCGCTTTTTCCAGAATGAGTCCGATACCAATACGTTCATAGAGTATGAGCGAAATGCTTAAAATCAGATACTTTAATACTTCAACTCCCTTAGTATTGAAATTGGTGACTTGTAACTTGGAGTCATTTGCGCTATAATGTATCTGTACTTTTGTAAGTATGGTTTTCAGCTCTGCTCTATTCCAATTTCGATACTACAGCGAAAATACTAACCTAACTGATATAAATTTAAAACATTATTAATGGTTAGTAAACAACCAGTAATAAAATTAGAACAGTAATCAAATGGGCTGGCATCTTGATGCATCGATTTTGAATATGTGTTTAGATTTTAGATGGTGAAAGGCAAGAATTTAGCTAAATAAAGTATTTTCTTCACAAAAAAAAAAAAACTATTGTTTGATATCAGAAGAGTTGGAAAATAGTCGTATATACTCGTTTTTGTTGTATGGAAAAAAAAACAGTGTAAAACTGTGTCCATGTACTGTATTTACTGTATTAAACATGTTTGCAACAACACAAAGATTGGTAAATAATGACTTTGGGGTGATTTTTGGGTGAATCGTTCCACTGTTAGTCCTCCCTAAAATCCTACACTTCAAAAAATATTTTCTAAGTCACACACAAAACAGATTATTGTTTTACAAGAAAATACTGTTTCAGTATTTCTCGAAATTGTGTTTAATTCAATATGTTACTTGCTGTTTCTTACTGAAATATACTAGCAATATCTTGAGTGAAAATTGTTTCTATGCACCATTTTTATTTTCAGTGCCTACCCCGTTAGCAGTGCTTCCTTGGCCATAGATCACTCTGAAACATTTCCAACAGTGATTATGCCTTTCACTGTAGTTCTGGGCTTAATCAGTGTCTGGGAAAGTGGCCTTTAGAGTTTTACCCTGCAGCATTTTGAGCTTTTTCATGTTTTTCTTGCTGTCTTTGTCTTTCCTTTTTGGATTGATGTGAACTGCCTCTCACCCCACATACCATCATATTCAGATCACACACAGACATGCCCCGTGGGTCCCCTTTTATCAGCACACTGAAGCATTGCGAGTGTGTGTTTGAGGTCATTGTGTTTATCTGCATGTGTGTTTATTTTCAGTTTTGTGTACTGCAGATGTTTGAATCTCAACCTCTTCCTCTTTACGCTTCATTTGAAGCTCTTTCCATTCATCTGGGTTATCTTTAAATAAACCTTGCTGTATATTTGTGGTGTCAGTGTGTGTGTGAGTGTGTGTGTTGCTGTGCATAAGTGTTAAAGACGGTCAGAGTGAGAAACTGTTAAAGCACCTTTTTCACTCACCCCATATCTTCTGAAGAAAAGATTAAATCCCAGACTTTTTCTTTTCCCTCAGTCCTCAGGGAAACGTTATCCAGAGAGGATACAGATTTGCCTACACAGAGAGAGGGAGAGAGAGAGTCCTACGTAGCAAAGAGAACCAGAAGGGGAGTGAATTAACAGGCAAACGTGAGAGAAAGACGCTGTATTTTTTTTTAATCTACGAGCAGGTAGTTTAATTAGACATGGAGGAAATGAATGTTTGGCACAGGGAGAGAGAGAGAGCCGTGATGTATTTCTTGGTAATGATCAGCACAGTTTGGCTTCTCCGCAGGCCTTCACCCCCTGTAGAGTTTACTGCCGCGTGATGAATTTAACACTGTGGAACAATCAGCAGCTCTTGACTTCTCTGTTAAGCAATTTTACACTCAATTTTTATAAACTATCAGTGTACTAAATCGCTTTAACGATGCGCCAATTGGTGCAGATTGTTAGGATAATATTTAGCACCACGCTTTAATAAAAACATCTCTACCTGCCATTTCAAGGGATGTTCCAGAGCCCTGAAACATTTACTACCTAGGTATTCCCATAATTTCATTTTATATTTCTGTTAAGATTAAAATAATTCATTTTGAATTTTGTATAATTATTTTATTCATGTTCTGTAATGTTTGATGTTCTGTCTTACTTTTGTGCTTATCTTTCGGTCAACAGTATTTCTCGATAAGGATTTAGATTATCAGCCCTAATGTCTAAACCATCCGAGGTAGACCTCAGCTTTCACGCTTTCCCACTTGGAGAGTTTTCATTTACCATCCGAACCACATCGTCATATGTGACTTCAGGCAGGTTGCGGAGAGATTTGGTCTAGCTGTATCTAACGGACTCCACCATTGTAAAAAGCTAACCGGAAGAGCCATATCCCTACTAAAAGATATACTTCCGGTCTTCAATTTTTTCATGACATATGCCTATTATGATCAAGGACGTTTCAAACTGATTGTAATATATTTATATATATATATATATATATATATATATATATATATACAGTATATATATATAGCTCCAAATCAGCTTATCAGAATGATTTCTGCAGGAAACTGTAATTACAATATATTATATATGTAATTAAGTGATGGGTAGGGGTAGTGTAAGAGGTTATAATATACAGTTTGAACAGTGTAAAAGTCATAATGTCTATGGAAAGTCCCAATAGAACATGCGTTTATTTTTGTCTCTCAAAACCTCATCTCTTATCTGTTGTAGGTGATGTAACCTAATCAATTTGAGCAATATGACCAACTAAATGATCATTGGCCCTCATTTATGAAACATAAGCAGAGTGAATTTCTGATCATAAATATGTCCTAATATCTTAATATTTGTTCAGTCCAATATACAGTTTCATGGCCAATAAGGAATATTTATGCCCAGTAAATGTTCTCAATTCCCGAACTTTTGGTTTGGATGGCAGAAAGTTCATTGTTATTCCTATCTCAACATTTCCTCTCTCAAAATCATCTTCTCCTGGCAGTGTCAATCAGCAACTTGGCTACATAGCGTTTGTTGTTTGGAATTTGTTTGAAAACAAGAGGAAAGGTTGGAGCGCTGACGGGCAGTGAATCATCCACCATGCTTCAGTGCTGAGTAATGGGTGTAGACTGAGTGAAAAAGGGAAATGTTCTGGACAGACCTGTTGACTTAGATGAGGCTTGGATGACTGAGCTGCAGGCTAGTGTGAATCACCTATGTATTTTGCTACTCCTTTCATTTTATTCACTCTGTGCCCTCTGGAAATACCCACAACATCTGAACACAGTCCTCCTGTGTTAGTGTTAAACTCTAGTTTTTGAGGGCACTGCTTTAAATGACTCAAAGGTTCTGTAGAGTGAGAGATACACACACCTTAGACGATTGAAACTGGCTATACGCATTTTAGTTTCTCCATTTGTTATTTTCCCCCCATCAATTATTTTATATTTTTTTTCCATTCATTAATTTATTTGTTCATTCATTGTTACCCTAATTGATTTTCTGTGTTACTTTGGTTTCATGCGCTCATTGTTATATTCTTTGGTTCATTACTTTGTTCATTCATCCATTTGTTCATTCATTCATTGATACTTAATTTGTTTGTTCGCTCATTTATGATTTTTACATTTGTTCTGTCATTTCTTCATTAGTTTGTTCTGTCATTCATTTGTTTGATTGTTATTTGGTTTCTTGATTAATTTACTGTTTCCTTAATTGGTTTGTTATTTAGACAATTAGTTCATTCATTTGCTTGTTCATTCACTCCCTAATTGAACTGTTTAGTTAATTTGTTCAGTGATTCCTCCATTTTAGTTTGTTGTTTCATTCGTTTCAACTTTTTTGTTTTGTTCGTTCGTTCATTCATTCATCATTCATTGGTGCCTTCACATCTTATTTATTCATTCATGTCTCTTTTTTAGATAGCCTGCTGTATTGTATTTGATTCACAAATTTCTAAAGCCACAAAGAAAAACACACGATCAACAGCTTGACTGAAAAAACATGTTACATGCCTTTTGTCATCTGATGTATAGTTTATACTGTTAGTAATGGAAAAACATGTTAAAATGTATCAAATATGATACATGGCTTTTAGAGGAATATTTATTTGTACATCGCATTGTATTGTATTTGCAATGTGTACATATTTTGACCCCAACAATAAAAACTACTGCAGTTAAATATCATCTTAGATGGTATTCTTGAGATATAGTATATAGTTCTTTAGATTTTATAGATATTCTTTTTGGCCATAAAACATCAGCATCTGCTTTTTTTCAGTTTGGGCCTCTGAATAAATAGATATGTTTTTTTTTTTTTCCTTACTCAAGTATGAGCTCCATATTCTCCTATATCACACTATATGAGCCATAAAATCCTGATGTATAAAATATGAAATTTAAATTTAAAAAGAGTCTGTGTTTATGTTTAAGTGATAGCATGGCGTGTATAATTGCCACCTGCAGTGCTTAGTAGGACTCTGTCAAGCTCAAATACTCCTTCACCATTGCTGAATGTATTGCAAAGATTTTCATATTATGATCATTGTGTGCAGATGTGTAATTTAGATCAGATCACATCATTGTGTTTGAGTGTGCACCGGATGTGCGTTGCTAAAGGACACTGGTGTGATTTCCTCTGACAGTGTGTGTATGTGCTCTTTGACGTGTCCCAGTGTGTGTAGCTGGAGGCCATGGCCTCTGCTCACTGTGACATTGATACACTGCGCTGATGCTGTTCGGCTGAGCGGCAGTGGGTTTGAGACACAAGAACACACATGAGAAATGACCTTCTATGAGCAAAGAAGATGGAGACGGGTGCAGGACTCAATCACTGGTGCAGAAATGATGCATGTTAACAGAACATCTCTACTGACACGCTCTGGCCCCTACAGCAGTTTAGGAACTCCCCAGAGTACACACACACACATTTACTGTATACTAGCTGTTTTCCTAGATAAATGTAATTTGCAAACAGTGATCATGCAGTGATGTCTTTCTATGACCACCCCTCTTTCTTTCTCTCTCAGATTTGGAAAGAAAAAAGAAGAAAAAAACAAGACGGAGACGAAGATGAATGCACAGAAGCAGACGTCAGAAATTCTGAGTGAAGAGGAGTTGGAGAGGATGAAGGAAGAGAGAGAAAGGTAGGACTGATGTCATTACACCCCCACACCACATGAATCACAACTAAAAACCTTGTCTTGTATCCTAACAGAGATGAAACCTCATACTGTAAGTGAATGATTTGAAACGCTCTAAAAACTTTTGAATGGAGTGTACATAGCACATTTATTAGGTACAATAGTGCATTTTTTTAATTAGATTATTATTTTTTTATTATTATTAATTCTTTAAATTAATTATATATATATATATATATATATATATATATATATATATATAGTATATTTATAGTATATAGCCTCACTGTATTATGGGATAGCCTTCTCAGCAAACTTTAAGTAGTTCTTTTTTTTAGTATTTTAAGGCATTGGTAATTATGCTACCTACCTACCTTTAGAAACAGCCTTTGTGATTTGACCATGACTGTGATGCCTAAATTGCTACCTACGTATCCCTTGAGCTACCTTACAGAAACAGTGGCAAGTAAAGTCCTCTGGGAGTAAAATAAATTCAGGAGGAGTCAAGACTCAGAGGAGAGGACGACTTCTCATAAGAGACACAAGAACACATCATCAGAAACACATTGCACAATTGAAAAAAAATATTGAAATAGCATCTGAAAAAAAAAAAAGAAAGATTGACTTATATTCTTAACCAACAACATCTGTTGAAAGTCATTCTGATATTATGCAATCTTTCAGTGATGAATAACTGTGACAATGATGTTGTGATGCTTGCAGTTTGTACAAGTATTAATACACTCAATAAATAGTACATTTTTAAAAAATAATAATCACAATTAACAATTTGATGAATAATAGGGTTGTTTCATTAGACTAACTGAAGACTGTTTGCAGTTGCCAAGAAATGTAATATATTAATGTACATCCTGATAAAATGTATAGCTTAAGTGCACCATCTGCAGATTGAAGCTGTTGGCAAATGCATGAATATGAGTAAATTAAATTGATCAGGCTATCAATTCCCTATAGTTTCTTAATAATATAATAATTTCTCAAACCAATCTGGTCATTATCACAAAACAAATCCCTTCAAAGTGATTCAAGACACTTAAAATGTCTCGTTCATCCTGTCAGAGTTTATTTTGTGATGATGACCGGATGACTGTACATTTATCGCACAGGTTCAGATCTTCGTCCCTTTCCATCTCATTCACTCTGACAGCTTGTTGTGGTCCATTATTGAGATGGCACACAGCAATAGATTCCTCGTCCTTTCTCTATCTCTGTCTCTCGGTGTGTCGTGTATATTCTGCCAAAAGACAGGAGAAAAGGATAAATTTAGCTGAGACGCAGGGATGTTTTTGCTGTCATTATTTTGTGTGGTGTTTGCCGAGGCTTATTTGGACTTGGAAACGTGTGAAGTGTGAGCTGGAGCCGTGCTGTTCTCCTCCATATGTTCCAGAGTGGCATTTGTTCAGAGAGAGACTTTATTGACTGAGCCTGTTGAAGCTCCTGAGAGAGACAGAAAGGGAAAAAGAGGGAGAGGGAAAATCAGCTGGATGTGTCCGAAAGGTCTTTCTTGACCTTTCCAGTTGATTGTATTTTTGGAGCGGTACTTGAAAGTGTAAATACGATTCAAGTTCAAGTGCTTTCATTTGCGCTCTCATTGCCTGTGTGGTTTACTCATTTGCAGAATTGAAATTTTAGATCACATCCCCCCTTTCAGACTAAAAATACGATAACTGATTCTATGTTAAAGAATTGAGGCTAAGCACCAGGAGTTGAGGGAACGGCAGATTCGGGACCGGTTCTCCCCACCTGACGTGGAGGATGATGACCTGGACCCGAACTACGCCCGCATCAACAACTTCAGGGAGCGCGTATCACCTTCCCAACCGCTATACGGGAACCGCAGCCCCTCTCCGCAGAGACCCCCGCCCCCAGTGTCCCACAGCAGAGAGCCGTCCACAGAAGACCCTCTGGACGGCCTGTATGCCAAAGTCAACAAACAACGAAGCCCTCCACCTACTGCTGCAGACAGGTAAATATGCATATATACATATTTCCTTGCTGAAAAAACCTGCTTAAGCCAGCCTAAGTGCATGTAGTGAGTGGATTTCCTCGGGATTGTGTTGATTGCTGAAGGATTCAAGTTAAATTGTACAGTCTTGTGTATTTTTCTCAGTCCTCATCTGTTTACAGAGTGTTTGTACTGCAGTTCTTAAAACAGTGGTTTTGTTCAGTGATTTTGTTCAAACAGTGGTTTTGTTCAGATCAAGTCATATATTCATTATTGATTCAGTGTTGTTTTAAAGATCATCAATTATTAAATTAGTTAATCTCATATCTAAAAGCAGTTCTGAAGAAAAGTGTCTGTGCGTTTCTCAACAGTGTTCGACAGCTGCGTCTCCACTGTCAGTTTATCTGCTCCAAGAACAGCGCCGTTATTACCTCGCTAGTGAGAAATGTCATGTAGCTTTTAAGTTGTTCAACTATTTTACTGAAAAAATCATCAGAGCAGCGCCGACAACTCGTTTATTTGCGAGTGTGTCCGTATTGTGTGTGTATGTGTTTGAGTGGGAGAAAGGAAATGTCCTTTCCATACATAGTAAAACGTAATGTTGCAAAAAACATGGAAACAATTTGTTTTTATCCTATTGTTTACTGTATTTATTTGCTTGGTCAGTGGGTTTTGGTTCTTTTGCTGTTATAGTCTGTTAGGACCTTTAAAAATAAATGATATCATTTGGCGAAGTAATATGGAACTGTAATGCGGTCAAGAACTGCCTGGAACTACTTTAGCCGTGCGTTTCCCTGAAAATAATTGCACGCCTTACAACGTTTGTCAAGCATTCAACAGCACCGTGGTACAAGTAATAAATAGCCACATTGTAGTGTCTAAAATACACTTCTTTTCAATTGTTTGGTGTCAGCAAAATGTTGAAATAACTTACTTTTACTAAGCAAAGATTCACTAAATTAAAAAAAGACTGAAAAACCCAATGCTTCAAATGAATTTACTCATTCTGCGCATCAACAAAGAAAGATTACTTGCCAAGATACTAGCAATCTTCTTTTATTGTTATAAAAATAATATTACTTGGTTTTAACAATTCTAAATTGGATGCGTCAAGTTTGAATCTGTTGTATAATATCTGATAGACGCACACCTGTGATGCCTGTTATTTGAATGCTATTTTAGTACAGTAAGTTGCTCGGCAACCGTAAAGAACCCATAATGCCTAATAACACACTTTAATAACAAGTTCTTCCTCGCCTTGATTCGTAATTCTCATAACCTGAAGACAGAGTAGCTGCTCTAATATTGATTCTCTCATTCCTGTTGGACACACAAGCTCAGTCTTCAGCTCTGACACTGCCGTGTGGCACTTCTACTCTTTTGATTGAGCATCAGAAATATATCAATATATGTTTCAGTGGCGTCCACCTATGGTGAAGTAAGTACATTAGCCTTGGAATTTAGATAAGTTCAATTTAAGTTCCTTTTTTAAATGAATCGCACATATAACTTATGTTTTTCACTGACAAATACAAGTGAAAACTTCTCTCTTATGCATGATGCAAAAGTAACTGGCATGTTCCTGTACATTATGTATATCTGAATGTCCATTTTCCTTGAGTCACAAGGAGATTCGTTTAAAACAGGAATGTCTCTGTATGATGGGTCAGTTTTTGGTCAGATACAGTAGTTGGGTGAAGATGTCATAAGGAAACTTGAAGGGAAGGATGCATGCCACATGGAGACAAAGGTGTAGTAGCTATCTGGGGTCGAATGACATTCATGTGATTAAAATGGAGTTGATGTTGACTAGTCGCTGATGACGTGATTAATGAACAAATAAGCCTGAACCTTGAGCTGAGACTTGATTGTGGTTTGTTCTGTGCAGAGCAATGGGATATGAAACAGCGCTCCTACATAACAGCTTATTTGTAACAGTTATTTTGTCTTTGGGGCGTTATATTCCTCACAGATTTCTGATCATTATAAATCAAATAGATAATGTAGCACAGTAAAGATTACATTTAAATGAATGCATGAGAGAGCATTTGCATGTGAATTAATTCTACCTGGCAGCGTCTCTCTAGTAATAGTAAAGCTGTGGGATTTAGTGACTAAGAAATATATGCTAGAACTTTTCAGTTTCTAAGCAATTTTATTGATAAATCACACTGTTATATGGTAGGGGGCGCTTTTACACATCCAGGTCAGCATCACTCTTGCATCCAGTTCTGCTTTTTTAGCTCACGGCGAGTGAAAGCCCGACCGATTCGGACTCTTGTCCGGTTCCACACGTGGTCAGATTCTCTTTTCCTTTTCCTAGTCTCTTCCGACCGCGTTTTCTTAGCTTTTTCCATTGTCGAGACGTATCATTGACGTATCGCATTGATGTATCACGTCTGAAAAGTGTCTTCGTCCTTCAAATGTTGTTGTTTATGTGTGTGACGTCGTTGTCGTAAAGCATGTTGTCATTCTCGCAAGATTTGTCGGGTGCGCTCCTCTCAAACTTGCATTGATGGTTTTTCCAACGGCGTCCCCCCCAAGCTTTACTAACAGGATGATTCGCCCTATTTGAGTTTGTTTACCACCGCAATTACATTGAATCTGTTATATTAAACTAAATTCTTGCATAGTGTGCCTTTAACTAATGAAATATATGGAGCGTAAAAGTGGACTTCAAAGATTTACTATCCTGTTGCGCCCTCTATAGGCCATGATCAGCGGCTAGTCAACGTCAAGCTTAAAGCGTCATGGCAGAGCAATAAAGTGGACTAGTTAACTAGTCTGTACAACCTTACAATGTCTGACTCTGTGGCCGTGTGTCTCCGATAGCTTCAGTATTGAAAAATAGTCTGGTTTATTTCCCCACTGTTATCTTTTTGCACTCTGCCACGCGGTGTGAGTTTGAATAGCGCTGCATATTCATTTCTGCCCTGCATAAGGGGGAGTATTTTGAGTGAATTCACGCTGATAGGCTGCTGATGGGTAAATTGTGAATGAGAATAGCATCAGTGACTCTGGAGTCAGCGTGAGCACGCTCTCGTGTCATTTGAAGAGTTTGTTAAACGGGAGAGTTGCTCTGTTGTATGGCCTGTGTCTGATTTAAAAGCATCCTCTGAGAGTCATTAAAACGGCTCGGTTATTTAGACGGACAGGCAGTTTAACACGCAGCCTGATGCCCACCACTGTCATAAAAAGTCTCTCAATATGTGTAGTGGCTTGTACTGGATGGTCAGTGGTGAAGTGCAACAGGATTCTCTGCATCTAGACTGTTTTATTACAGTATGTATATACAGTATATATATATATATTACCTTATGGATTGTTTAAAGTTGACATGAAACGGGAGTTGTGATTGTGTTTTCTTCTCTTTTTTGATGTATATCCTAGTGAAACAGCTTCTTTAACAGGAAACGATGTAGGGCAGGACTTGATTTTGACCATGTGGAAATGATTGGATTGTTGGATGGTTGTCATTTGCTGTTTTTGTTATGTCTTCTTGAGAAGGACAGGTTGTCCCATTCTCGTGCCAGAAAACATATCAAAGAAGAGGGAGGGGAAGTTATTTTGATTAAAGATAATGAGGGATGCAAAAATTTGATGTCATGGTGACTTAAAACATCGTATTGTACTCTTTGTAGCATGTCCACTTATAATAAAATATAAAGTACTTATTTTTTAAAGCTTCTTAAGACCATTTTAATCTTCTTTTGACCCTTCAAGTTCACCCAGAACTGGAAATATAGTCAGTTACTCGTGTGTCATTCAAAACCATTTCTTCTGCAGAACTTTTGTGTCCGTACAATGAAAGTCTATGGTGTCTAAAACAACACTGCAACATATTACTTTTCATTGTATGGAGATAAAAACCTCTAACAATATAATTTGTTATGATTCACATTAGAAATAAAGTCTTACAAGTTTTGAACTACATAAGGGTGAGTGAAAGATAACTTTGCTCGCAAAGACTGTGAATAACTTTGATATGTATGCAAATGTATGCAGTGTTAATGACCTGTTTTTGCGACTTTGTTTCCATACATGTCCTTGACAGACTGTAGAGGGTGCTTTACATTGAACTATGTCTGTGTAGTACATTATATCATATTTCAATTATTTAATAAATTAAACTGACTGTTCTGCTAGAATCGTATTGCTGTAAAAGATTGTGTGCATGATATTTTTTTTCTCTCAGTTTTTGTCTCTTCTTTCAGTACAGTTATGTATAGCACAATTTTAACCTGTGAACTGATTTAGTCTCTGAAGGCAAGACCAGACTTGTAGTGCATCTTTCAGATGCAATTACACTTGATGTAGACGTTTTGAAGCTGAGGTTTAAATGGAAAGGAAAGGAAAATTTCTTAAGCTACATCCCTCTACGTTAGTATTTCCTGGGTCCACTCAATAAGTAACAAAAGCAATTAAAATTGGCATTGGCAAGTAAATATAACTGAGCTACTCCCCAGTAGCATTAAGAAACTTCGTAGTGCATGGTTTAAGTGTCAATGACATATAAGAGTTTGCATTAATTATCTGGATATTATCATTATCTGGATTATTTCTGAAGGATCATGTGACACTAAAGACTGGAGTAATGGAACTGAAAATTCGGCTTTGTCATCACAATAAATTTTATTTATTTCAATTATTGTGAGACATAAATCACATATCATTTAAACAGCCAATACCAAAGGCATTTGTTTCCTTCTCTCCGTTCTTTCTCTCCTCTGGGCAGGTGAAGGATGTGGGGAATGTGGTGAGAGAAAAGAGTGAGGGGCTCTTGAGGTTCTCCTTATGAGAGAGAAGGGAGCGGGAGCTATTTGGCAATGGCTGTGTGAAGAAACGAACTGCTCCTTCAGCTCTGTAGAGACCCGCCACACTCGACACAGAAAGTTACTATAACAACCAGACTCTCCAGAGCTCTGCTCAGCTCCAATTAAAAAATAATCATTGTTCCCTCCAGATGTAGAGGGAAGGGGGAGACAGGTGACTCGCTTATCTGCACAGGGGCGACTGAGTTCTATATAGACTAACGGAGAGCGGGAGATTGGCAACCTTTCCTTCCACATCTCCAAAAACACTTTTATAGACAAACATATGAGGATAAAGTGGGGAATCGGTTAGATAAGAGGAAGAAATGGTCTACAAGGTCTCGGCACTCTACCTCGCCGTTTGAATGCCGTGTCCTGGATGTGCTCGAGAACAATAGCCCCCACACTGCACTAAGCAAACAGTCCTCCAATCCTCAATGTAACCCCGCCAGGGTCAGTGCAAACCCATCAAGAGCTACTCCACAGGTTACCAATGTCTACTTGCGTCCCCCATCAGCAGCCATTGTGCCCAGATACCTCATTGAAAAATTTGGCCCCCAAAAAAGCCACACTGTTAGAGCCACTCTTTCCCCTCCCTATCTCCACATGTACCTTCCACCTCCTCCTTCCCTGCTTTCTTGGGGCCTGGAGCGCAGCCTCACCATCAAAATAATTATAGAAATCACTAGATGGAGAAAGAAAAGCTTTTAGTGTTGGTTGTGTGAGTGCTGGAGTGCTTTTCTGCCCGTTAATTAATCAGCCATTCTGCTGAGCTGAATGAGAGCTGCAGGCGCGCTCGGCTGCTTTTAAAGAGTGCCAGCCCGCTCCCTTAAGTGTCTCCCCGTATCTGCAAACCCTTCCCTGTCCTGACACCGCTTCTCTGGCTCTCTCATTCACCATCTCTCCCTCAATGAGGATTTAATGTGTTTCCAATGTGTCTGAAAGAAATGTAGGTAACTGTGTTAGAAAAGGCCAAATTGACAACTAACTTAGATTAAAAAAATGGACTTACTGTAATATTTTATTGAAATGTACAAACACGTATACAATAGATGGATGGATGGATGGATGGATGGATGGATGGATGGATGGATGGATGGATGGATGGATGGATGGATGGATGGATGGATGGATGGATGGATGGATGGATGGATGGATGGATGGATAGATAGATAGATAGATAGATAGATAGATAGATAGATAGATAGATAGATAGATAGATAGATAGATAGATAGATAGATAGATAGATAGATAGATAGATTTTTTTTAATTTACCAAAGATTTGCACTTTCTCTGATGGCAACTTTTTGTTTTGTTTTGCTAAATAAGTTGAAAACCTGAATGAATTGATCAGCATTCAAAGAAGTAAAGCTGGTTTCGCCTAAAAAAAAAACGATGTAAAGTTCATAGAGGTTCATTGTTCGTTTTGAAATCTTTTTGTGCAGTTTTTGTGTGTGTGCCCTAAAGTTCAGACTCCACATGAATAGACGATGAAAGACTGAGAATAAAAGCGTATAGAGGAAGTTTCTTCTGGTCTGTGGGTTCTCTGGGTCCTTATGATTCATCTGGCCTAATCTGGAGAACCGGACAAGTGCTACTCATGCGTTCCGCCCCTGATCTTTTCTCTTCCTCTCAAAGCACTTCCCTCATTCTATTTTCCCCTTTTTCATTCTGCATTTCCTCCTCTCATATTTGTTCAAGAACTTCCTGCCTGTCACTCATTGAAGAAAAGCAATTCCACATCTCTCTCCCATTGAAGCACGTATAGGAGAAAAAAAAGCGTGCACACTCAAAAGCGCACGTGTGTGCGCTCACACAAAGCATTCACTTAGCGGTTTCTTCTAGATGCATCTTGTAGCTTAGCAACAAGTCATGCCACTGCATACTGTGCCGTTCTGTTTTTGGAAACAGGAGGATATGAAAGCTTATTTCTAAAAAGCAGAAATCACAGATTGATTTAAATTATATTCTCCTCATTATTCCATCTCAGCTTGATTGGACTGAAAGGGAAATGCTTTATTTTCTTTCATTTTACACCTTTTTTTTTTCTGAGGCACAATTTTAGAAGTGAGGATAGAAGACTTGATTACCGTCTTATTCTTAGACACAGGTTTGCCTACCCAGAATGCACTCTGCCTGCAGTACAAAGGCTTAGCCGGTGTGATTGGTGTTTTAATGAAACAGTCCAGGCACAAATTGAGCTTCACCTGCAAACGAGAGGACTCGGGAGGGGTCGCAGAACATTGATGGCCTGTCTAAATAATGTTACACCAGCCAAAATACTTCAAATTATTTCCTCGATTGCAGATGACATCTAAAAAGTGCCGTCACTTCTGCTTAGGGAGCGCAGGAGCCGGCCTGTCATTGCTTGCTATCTTTTGTTGTCAAATTTAATTTCTGAAAATGTCTACCAATTAGACCGCCAAAGCCTGTCGCAAAATTACTCGAGGGGAGAGTTGTGGGAAATTGATAGGTTTGGTCCTTTCCTCTCCTTGTCCAAACATGGATATGTCCATTACAGCGTCCGCAGCCTTGTGGTCCTCTTCACAATTGCTCGTCTTTCTTGCCGAATGAAGTGGGTCATATTTCAAAAGCAGGTTGCGGAAATAAGGGTGGACTTTCTTTCATCTGATGCGAATGATTGAATTATTCCATTTGACACTAACAGATTTAATGCTGATTTGTTGGATAGTTTAGGGCCAGGAAATCTTTTTGACTGACTCATTAAAAAGTAGCACTTGAGAAAAGTATTTTCTTTTTTCTTTTTCTTTTTTTCACAAATTTAGACAACATAGCTTATGATGTGTTTGAGGCTGGCATATATTGTGAGTTTAATCATGCCTCGGTGTGTTGCATGACCTTTCATACCATATCTCTCAAGCATCATTGTGTCCTCAGCGTTTTGATGTTTAGTGAATTCAGATTACAATGTCTTTTCTTCTTCTGGTTTCTCAGGTGTGCTTACCCACTCAAGCTCTCGTTGTTGGCCTGGGATAATACGGTAATAATGTGTGTTAAACAGGCATGATAAAGAGTGCTTGAATTGAATTGATTTTTGATTTGGGAGCGTGTGATTGACAGAAGAATGCCGATTATCAACCTAATGAGCTTCTCTGAATCAAATTGGGGGATTACATCAAGATTCCCCCCGACGGCCCTCAGTGTGTTTGACATACGCACTCGGTGTGTGTTTGTGTGTTGATTCCAGCGTTTATGTCCTGCTCTGCTGCTCTCCAGGTCAGAAATTGATGTCTCTCGTTTTACAGTGTGTAAATCAGCAGCACGTCTTGCTTTTTAGGACCGACAGTGTTTTTTGGTCCATTTCAAAGATGAAGGAATAGATTGCTCTGTGCCTTATGGCTCTCTTCGGTGTTTCTCTTGATGTCTGTGTCTGTATTGTCCAAAGCAGACATGCCTGTTGGATTTATGTGTGCCCCTTCAGCTTTAAACCATCATTTATCCATCTCTTAAGATCTGCTGACCTGAAGTTTCTCTCCAGCACACAACGGTTAATAGACAGAGAGGGAGGCCGCCCTCAGACCTGGCAGGGGGTTTTGTCGAGACAAAGAGGGGAAACTGTTCACTGCGGGGTGACTAGATGAACAGAGAGATGTGAATGCGGTGAGATGGAGGATAAAAGAACTGAGATCTTCTTCACATATCACATGGTGTGCGTGTTTCTGCCTAATTCTGTCATCATTTACTCACGCTCATGTTGTTCCAAACCCTTATGTCTTTATTTCTTCTGTGAAACACAAAAGGAGATGTTTAACAGAATGTTCATGCTACGGTTTTCCATATTATAAAAGTGAATGGTGACCAGACTGTTTAGACTCGCTATTACACATCTTCTAATAGCACCTTGTAGTCTTAGTAAAAAAAAAAAAAGAAACATGATTTTTCTGACATTCAAAAAGAACGCATTAAGCTTTTTTTTAAGCGCATGCTCTGTTCTTTCTTTTGATATTGCATGTTCAGATATTCATACAACAAATTTTTTTGGGGACAATGTGTTTTTTGTGAAAATATCAAAAACGCTGGCGGAGACTGGCAATTAAAAAAAAAAACTCTGAAAAAGTTAACATTCTGCTAAATTTCTCCTTTAATGTTCTACAGAAGTTCAGAAGTCATATGAGATTAGAACAACATGATGAGGACCGATAGTTTTGAACTATCTAACTACGGCAAGGTCCCTTAGTTTGTTATTAACGACTCCATTCATTTAATATCTCTCAGGCTCCGTGGGATGCCGGCCAACTACCCAGTCACTTGAGTATATGAAATTAATAGATAAAATCGCAACTCTTATTGTTTCGCTGCCGAACACTAAATTCCCCCCCTCGTCGCAGTTACACCGAGACACGCCGCTGACCCAAGGGAATCGATACCATTGGCTGTAGTTAATGCCGTGCTCCCCTGCCACTAGGAGAGAGAGAAAATAAATATCTTTACCCTTTATTGAACTTTCTCTTGTAACACTCCTGTAGAATGAGCTTCTGTGAGGGAAAGAGCAGAGTGCAAATTAAGCCTTTCTTAGTCACCAGGTGCTGTGGTTCAGCTTATCAGAGGAAACGCTATCCGGAGAGCCAGTGCCCTTATTTGATTCCCGCTGCCGCCCACCACTTCTCTCCCCTTCTTTTGAACCCTTCTCACTGCTTACTGCATGGTGTGCATGTATACTACACTGTATACGATCTGGTATTTTTTTTTATTATAATCATTTTTCAAATCTGCAATAAACGTTTCAAACAATATGCTACGTCAGTGGTTTTTCTCTTATGTCCATGTTTTAAGACCCATTGAAAAATATTGACATTAAAGGGGTCATGAACTGGCTTTTTAAATTTTATTATATTGTTGTCTGAGGTCAACTTATGACGTTCGCTTGGTTTTTGCATTCAAAAACATCAAAATGAATAAGTAATAGGCTATTTTGTACCCTAGTTTTGAGCCTAACTGAAAAATGTTGGGTTTTTATAGGCGTCTCGCACTGAAGACTTGGAAGTGAATGCCCACTGCTGTGAATGGATAACAGTTTTGCATATTATAATGAGTTTCAACTCACCCTTCGATGCACATGGAAGAAATTTTTTTGAAAACGTCCAATGTTGTAAAATGGCAACCTAATGATTCGCCCATATGTTTCCTGGATTTCATTGAATCCAAATCAATTTATTAATATCTCTATTGTAGTATGCGGTACCCTCCAAAAGTTGTGTTGGTAGTTGTTGCTGTCTTTTTAAATAATTGAATACTTCTATTCAACGAGGATGCATTAAACTGAACAAAAGTGACAGTACAGACATAATATTACAAATGATTATATGTCAAGTAAATGCAGTTCTTTTGATCATCGATAAAATAAACTGAATCACAGTTTAAGCAGCACAACTGTTCAACATTGATTTTAAATTATTGAGCAACAAATCAGCATATTAGAAGACTGGAGTAATA
This sequence comes from Pimephales promelas, assembly GCF_988280905.1. Classification (NCBI taxonomy): domain Eukaryota; kingdom Metazoa; phylum Chordata; class Actinopteri; order Cypriniformes; family Leuciscidae; genus Pimephales; species Pimephales promelas. The sequence goes on along the minus strand of NC_142775.1, from coordinate 29,837,678 downwards.
ATGCTGGAATAATACAGGAATAAATCACATTTTAAAATATATTCAAATTAAAAATATTATTTTTTGTTGAGCATAAGATACATTTTTCATTTAAATGTCTACGTGCCTATATGGTATACAAGTAGACATATCTATTATTTTCTAATATATCAAGTAATATGACTTTGGTAGGTCTAATTTGTCACACTTAAAAATGATTGTGATTGCTATTCCTTAATATTTTGCAGATCATCCTTTCCATGCATACAGAACTGTTGTATACACACTGCAAACATAGTAAATAGCTAGTATTGTAATATGCCATTCTGAACATATTCTCTCACTCTCCCTTCCTCCACCTCCCCTTGTTTCATAGCCTGTGGCCATATTAATGTTGGGTTCCCTCTGTGCGTGACCAGCTGAGTTTATGATTATGTTTGGAACTGCAGGCTATGTGTATATTCGGGGGTGAGTGTATGTGCACGCATGTGTATTTGAGTGAGAGGTGTGTGCCTGTGTCTTTGATTAGAGCAGGACCCTTATTAAACATTGATGGTGTTATTCATTTGGAGGGTGAGGAGGGTGCTCAGTCAAAATGGCAGCAGTAATTAAGGCGTTCTGGATATGATGGCTGCATGATGGAGTGTTGTAAGCATAACTACAGAGCCCAGGCACTGCAGGGGATATGGCTTGCTTGGGATCCACAGGCCGAAAATAAATGCCCGCATTTGGTGCTTTATAGTGTGTGTGTGTATGTGGTTTGTCCAACTGCCAAATACCTTTAGAGCAAAGCTGATTTATTCTGTTGTGTGTTCTCAGATCCTTATATTTGAAATGTTTTCGCTTGAAGCTGATTGCGGTCTTGCATCCACGTATCATCATTCATGTGGTCAATGCAATAAACGGATAAATGAACTTTATATTTAGAATAAATAGTTGAGATAAAATTACTGTGCTCTACCGACAAAGGGTGAAAAATGATCTGTATCATTGATAATCATTTTATTTCTAGGTGGTGAAATGTAAAGTCATATAAAATGAAATGGAGAAAAAGAAGTGCACACCATTCTTTTGTGATCATTCATTTAAATAAATGTAGGTTCAGATGTACATGTCTATTTTCGATCATGTAACTAGCATATTTCATCACACTTTACCTTCAAATGTTCTTTTTTAAATGACACTGTAGTTATGCTTTCAAGTGTGACATTTAACAGTATAAATATGCCAAATATGTTATAAATATGTTAAATGTGCTTTCTGCATATTTAATAATTTCAAAAGAATCGGAAAAAGTTTTAATATTTTTTTTTTAGTTATATCACATCACAGCACTTTTTTTTTATTTCATGTCAGGCACCCAAAAATTATTGTGTGCAATATTATAAAGAGCATACATGTATGTGTTAAAACCACTGGTCTCCAGTACATTTCCTAGCGATGCTATAATTCTCCTGTGGTCTCTTTGTCTCCATATCCAAAAACATGATTAAACACAGATTTAAGTTTCTATTATCTAATAATAATGGATTTGCTCGCTTTTATTCCCCCTCTCCCAGAAAGACTTAGAAGGTGGCAATGCTTTTTGCTTGTCTAGTTGTATAGACATGATCCTACTGATCTTGTGCTGTGAATTAGCGCTCTAGTCTAGACCTGCAGTTTTACTCGCCGTCCCACAAAGAGTCTCACACTCAAGAAATCAACAGCATCGGCCCATTTCAGACACCATTAAAGTGAAGGACAACCGCCGCAGCAGGTTTTTATGCATAATGCTATCGCTCACCATTGTAGTCAATTTCAATTTAGCTGTAAAAGGTCATAATATTTTATGTATTAGTTTTTTTTTTTTTTTTTTATGGACCCATTCACTATTCCAATCAATACCAGATTTGGATCAAGACTTGCATGTGATTTCATCTCCTGTTCTCTCTCTCTCTTTCTCTCGTTTCTGTGCTATGTGTCTCATAAATTGTGTAAAGTAGCCGTGAGGGAGTGTGGTGGAGAGATGGATGCTGCTACACTTTCCCGCTCTATTCTCTCAGCTCTCCAATCGCTGAGATTGAGAAGTGAAAAATGGAGGGGTTGTAACAGGGGCGTAACTCTGCGTCTGCCTCCCCCAGATGAGTTTCTGTCTGTCTGACCTCTGTCGGTCCACCCTGATCTGTGCCGCACTGCAACTCTTGCCCTGATGCCTCAGAGCTTTTCTCCCATGTAGAGGGCCACATCTTTGTTTTGCTGGTGTGTGTGTGTGTGTGTGTGGCTTTTTTTATGGTTGATGCTGAAGTGAAAATGAAATGTTGTTCGTAACTCATTGAGGGTATATAATGTGTGTTTTTTTCCCAATTATGTTTTTCTCTCTCTCTCTCTCTCTACTACATGGCCTTGGTTACAACAAGAACACACAAATAATAAAGAAAATGCCACAATTCGTTCATGGCACAATACGATCAATAATCACATTCATGTTGGGGTGTGTAACTGGTAGAGCGTGGCGACAGCAACCCCAAGGTCATGGGTTTGATTCCCTGGAAAAACACTTAAAATGTCTAGTATGTTACTTTGGATTTTTCTGGCAAAATGCTGATTCTTCATTGGTTTCAATTTTACGGTACATTTGTTTTAAGCATTGGCAGTGTCAAATTATTGAAATTAAATTGTCAAAGATCAAGAAAAGTAGAGTGAAAGATATCTTTTCACGTTTCACGTTTTTTATTAAAATTGAATTATTGCAAATTTACATTTTGTGTGCATTTCGGTGTAGAAATTGAGAAAGGGGTAATTAAATTCCATAGCTCGCTATCCTGTAGTATGAACCTTTTAGATATGAACATACTGTACTAAATTGACAAATACTCACTCAAATTCACATAAATTGACACATTCAATAAAAATCTGCATATTTTTTTTTCTTAAAAAGGAGCGTAATCGTCTGTTAACTGTTAATATACAGTGGATTGACAACAATATATATGTTACCAAATTGTTCATTGTTTTTTTGTAGCTGAAAATACTAATTGTTAGGTACAGATTTTTTTTGTTTGATATATATATATGGTAACCCATTACAATAAGGTTTCATTAGTTAATGTAAATTATTAACTAACATGAACTAACCATAAGCAAAACATGTGTTACTGTATTTTTTAATCTTTCTTAACACTAGTTAATACAAATCCAGCTGTTTGTTGCTAGTTCATGTTACTCCACGGTGCATGAACTAATGTTAACACGTACAACTTTTGATTTTAATCATGTATTAGTAAATGTTGAAATTACGCTATAGAATGCTATAGAAGTACAGTGCATTATTATTTCATGTTAACTAGTGAAACCTTATTGTAAAGTGTTACCATGTATATGTGACTTAAATGAGTTGGACAGGGACCTACAACAACATGAGTTGGATTTGATGGCATGCTGCGTGGCCAAGAGAAACGGGGGGGGGGGGGGGGGGGGTTTGGGGGGGAGCAGTGTGTTTGTGTGTCTGAATGTGTGCTTAACAGGAACACCTCCGGGACTGCAGCAGCAACATTAGGCCTGCTTGAGTCACAGGCATCTTTATTGTTCCTGAAAGAAAAACCGATGAAAAAGGCTGTTTATGACAGTGTTTGATGGAGAGAGGTCGGCTAGTTTTTTTGTGGGAGTGTGTTATTAATCCATGGTGGGACATTTCTTGTTGTGTGTGTTTCTGCATAGACGGTTGGTTTGTTTTGAGACCTCACTGTACGGGTTCAGGAGCTTGAGCGTGCGTGTGGCCGCCGGGTCGCAGCTCTCTGGCCCGTTCCCACAGCATCATCCCTCTGGAATGCCTGGCACTCGCGCTGTCCGCCTAACCAGCTTTTAAAAAAAGACATGTTAATTTGTTTTGTCTTAATCTAATCCCTCCACTGTCTCTGCGTCTAAAGGGAGAATGAGGGAATTTTATAGAGTGGTCAGTCCACACTTGTTTTTGATGAAAGTATACTTGTTCTGTAGTTGTATAAATTTAGTTTTATTGTGAAAATAAGTCTGTTTTCTTCAGGGAGATTTCACTACATGTTGAGCACTCATATTTATAATTTGTGTCATCCTTTTTTTTTAAAAAACATCTGTGTTGTGTGGGATTTTGGACCAATCAAAGTTACTTTAATATGTGTTATATACTATTAGCATTTATTAATATTTTGCACTAGTTCTCTTTAAATTTATTTATTATTATTATTATTTGCATTTTAAGCCTAGTTTCAGTAATTTTATTTTTATTTAATTGTTTTTTGGAAGTTTAGTACTTCAACTTCTTTATTTCAGGATAACACTTTACAATAAGGTTTCATTTGTTAGCATGAGTCAACTACATTAGTTAACATGAACTAACAATGAACAATACTTCTCAATATTCACAATTGTTAGATCAAAAGCAATATCGGTAACACTTTATTTTGATGGTCCCTTTTCAACATTCTGTCGACTATAAATACGGACGTTTGTGTTGTGATGTGAACCATCCTAGTTTCGCCTGACTGAACATCCAGGTATCAAGCAGTAATACACTATGTAGAAAGAAATACAAACGAGGAGTTCACTAATACGTTTGCCAATGTAACGTTAACAGGGTTCGTTATTGTGGGAAGAAGGAGGCGGCGAACATTTAAACATTGTAGTAGTTAAATGAACAAATACAAAACAAAAGCATATGCCAGCAGCCCCTCATTGACGACTGCTGTAACGTTACACACAACAGAAACAAAACACAACATAAAATCAGCCCTGTTCATCTCTCGATCTGCCGTCCTCGCTCCTCCTTTTATGGCTCCGTTACTCCATGAGAGATGCGGGACCAGTGTGTCTCACAGGTGTCTTTCATTATCACTCACGCCCCTCGCCCTCATCCTGCTCGCCACAGCCAACTAACTAGAAATCTTGTGTGAAATTAATTTTAAACTCTGGCACCAGCTAACGTTAGCCTTGTAGACGCAAGAGTGATTTCTCTGATGTTAGTGGGTGTGGCTTGTGGAGCTCTCCAATGTGGTGCATTGTGGGAGTTGTTGTCTTACATACAAATGCGGCCTTCGGTTATTTTCTGTCTTTTCTCGGTCAAGGTGGCACCCAATTCATTTCGACTACATATATGATCCACTTTCATAAAAAGTTTATTGTTGAAATGGGTGAAGTGCTCCTTAAAAAAAAACAAAAAAAACTTACACAAACAAAATAAATATTCATTATATACAAACTTTTTAATAATTGGTTACATTACCAATAGATTGAGCGGCTAATGTTTGGCTACTACTTATGTTTTAAATAAGTCATGTGTGAGGTGGCTTGTCCAATATGTACTATTATTTAATATTGTATCTAGGTTATCAAAACAATCTCTCTATTGTGTATACAGTCTTTTAACGTATTGTGCGTTTCCCTCTCATTATGCTCTGTTGCCGTTTATTTTCAGCTGCACATTCATAGTACAATAGCATCTGGCATTGAGCCCTAGGGGTTGATGTCCTAAAAAAATGACTGTCTGATGCGTGATGTTTATGATAGGATCCTCACCCACAGCGTCCGATCGCTGCATTTACCCCTCACTGATGGCGGACATGGCTGTTCTGCTTGGTGTGTTGACAATGGGAAGCAACAGTTGTGGAAAGGTTGTGTTTGTGTTAGCCGAGCGTTGAGAGATTGATTTTGGTGTTTGTGTATTAGAAGCTGTGAGATGACTGACAGGACTTTATCTCCCAAGTCACACTTCCACAGTTCTGTGCCACAACACAATATTTGAGCAAGAGAAATATCACACATTCCCCTCTTGAACGTTTGATAAGGGCATCATTTTGCTGTCTCTGGAAAGGCAGAGATGTTTATTGAGCTTTGGACAAGTAGAACGGGAATAAAAAGCATAGTTCATCCAAAAATCAACATTCTGCCATCATTTTCCCACCTAATGTCTTTTAAATCACATATGACATTCTTTCTTCTGTAGAACACAAATGGAAACTAACTTAGATTCACTAATGTTGGTCAGATAACAATGTTTTAAGTTTCTTAATCTATTTCTTTGTATTAACTCAATTTTTTTAGTTTCAGTGCTCCAAATGTTAAAGGGTTAGTTCAATTCAATTTTAAGTTTAAATTATATAATATCTGATTGTTGGTTTTTCTGTGTGTTGTTTTTTATACTGCACCAGGAGCTCTTTTTTTCGAAATGACGACGTCATGCTGAATCTTCTCTGCGTGTGTGAGATTAGTTGATTCTTGCTACATATGAAGTGGCCTGTAACAAAGGGCTGTTGATTATCTTTGACAGAATTGATTACTTCTGTCTGCTTTAGCTCCATCGCCGTGTTGTTTCTGATAAGTGGCGATGATAGAGCCGTAGCCTGGGCCACCGCACTGTTCTTAAGTGGTTACAATCCGGACATATCAGCAGTCTGATAAACTGGGCTTCTTGATTTTTATCCATCACATGATGTATTGGTCAAATCAATAGTGGCTCTTTGTTCTGGATGGGTGTGAGTGGGCCAGGGTTGAGCGGTTGTGTTATCTTGTGCGTATAACTGTAGATCTATAAATGTGTACATCAGGAAATAGTATTCATGCGTAGGAGACTATGTGCAGATGTAAGGAGGTGGTGGGGCCTAGTCTTTGAAGATCTAGCATGGTAAGCAAAAGATTAGAGGTTCAAATGTCACAAGGGATAGTTGGAGCTTCACTAAGTGGAACTGAACGCAAGGATCTTAAGACTTATTTTTAAAAGTTGAGGTATGTTAATACACCATCTTAAAAAACAAAAAACTCAACTCAACAATTAAGTAGACTAACCGCCACCCATGTAGTACTAATTGACTGAATGGGGATAAACCACTTCTATGTTATGCCAATAATGTTATTGTTTGAATTATTGAATAATTACATTTAATTTAGTAGGCATTTAGAATCTTTTATCTAAAGTGACTAGGGAAAGTCTGTTTTGAACCTATAACCTTTTGGTTACCGGCCCAGATCTTTAGCCACTATGCCATACCATCACATTTCTTTATTATGCTAAGTGGATTGTGTTTTTATTTAATTTTTTCAGCAGTATGGACCGTATCCAGCAGCTGAGGAGGGAGTATCTTCAGGCTCGTATAGAGGGAGCAGCTCCATCCTATGAGGAACTGGAGGCCCGACGGAGAGGACCAGAGTACGACCAACACAGAGTAAGACATCAAACCCTCACACCACTTATAAAACGCACTTTCACCGTCACACTGGGTCCAAAATTACAACTTTCGAGGTGCCAATGGATGTCAAAGTTGTTTTAGAGTAATTTAAAACCCAGCAGTGGATGGTAAATTTATAAGGAATTGGTTTAAGTTGAATAGTCAGTTATCAACAGAACAGCTTATTTATACCATTGAATTAGGAATGGAATTTATACACTACCATTTAAAAATATGGGGTAGGTAGGGTTTAAAACAAAAACAAAAAATGCTGAAAGAAGATAAAAAATCAGTAAAAAACATAAATTGTGAAATATTATTACAATTCAGAATAACTTTTAACATATTTTAAATTGTAATTTATTCAGGCAGTTTTGACACCAACATTTTAGATACCACAAAAAATTGACAATTGACATTTACGTGTACTTAAGCCGTGACCGACTATGTTTACTAGCATACCCGCCAAGGTGGGCATTTTGACTTAATTGTGTGTGAATTTGACCATTCAAGTGCAAGAATTTAAAGGGAGCTCAATTCAATATCCACGCACTATCTGACATGCGGCTTTCTGGGCACGCGCTTCGGATGTTTCCGCTCACAAAGCTTTCCTCACAGCACGCGAATAATTAATTGATCTCTCGTTTTTGCTTGAATATTTAAATTGATAAGTCTTAAACTTTCATGATGATGCAGCGCTGGCCCGTCAACTGTCGCGAGCGTTGTTCACGTTTGTTCACTTTCATTATCTCACAACATTGCATTGTTAGAATTCTTAAAATGTTACCAACTGGCCATTGACACCATTTCATATACTAACCTACACGGATGATTTCTTACGCTTGGCAAGTGCTCATTTTAGGCGCTGTGTTTATGTATGACTGTTTTTTATGACTTTTCATTACAGCAGCCATTGGTAGGTGTGGCAGAAAGTTGATTTTGAACCTTTACCTTTCCCTTGATTGGAGTTTACTGCCCCAGTATCTTTCTATACTGCCTTGATTCAGCCAATAGAGAATTTAACGTTTATGTCAGTATTCATAGAAACTTCCACAAAATACATTGGTGCCTTTCATTATTAGGATTGGGACAAACCAGCGTAATTTGTTTTCACTTAGAACACAGAGTAATTCCCTTTGTGTGAGATCAATAGTTATACCTCTCAAATTCAAATGAGCTAACGTCTGTTTTTTTTTGTTTGTTTTTTTTGTAAGAGCTGCGGTGAACAATGAAGCATCGCAGGCTGTGGGATTAGAGAGGCAGATCGAATTAAACTAACTCCAAACAGCAATCACCCAATCTAACGAGCCTGCTCATTAAGGTCGACACTGCATTTATTCGTTTGCTCGTCTGTGCTTATTTATCTATTTATTCAGCGTTAATTATTCTGCTACTGAAGGAAACAAACACACACTGCGTCAGAGCAAAACAAAGTTATCAGCTGCAGTTTTCGCACGATGAAACGGTTTGGAACTACCTAAAGATTGCATCCAGGAAACAATGACGATTGACTGAAGGGAACATGAGAGAATTTGCCATATCCTGTGACTATACACACAATCTCTCTCTCTCTCTTGAAGTTTCCACACCCTATTCTGTGACTGCAATGTAGTCTGCACCACGGATATAAATAATACTCCTCATGACAGATACATTATGACTGCCTATTGTTACAGCTGCCTCTCGTTTGCTTTCAGATTTAGCCCTTTTATGGACATTTATGTAGCCTACGTATCTCACTCCATCAACCCTCAAGGATGTTCCCGGTAAACAGAGAGAAATGTTTAAGAGATTTGGATTGGGATGTCTTTTGTTGGACTGTTCCATAACCAGAACCTTTCAGCTATTGCCACTCTAGCAAATCATTTTGTTTTGGTTTTCTTACAGGCCTTTTTTTTTCTAGTAAATGTTTTAGCTTTTCTCTGCCAGGGTATCCTAGCACTGATGTCATAACTATTTCCTTTTCTTTCATATATATGGGGAGATTTGCAGTGTTTACTAGTTCATTACTGTTCTGTGTGAGTGTGTTACAGGACTACTGCAGGGCTGATATAGAGTATGTATAGACTTTGATTGATGACTGCTCGACCAAACCATGAATTTCAGTGCTGACTCAGTGACTGCATTGCTCAGGCATGACTGTGGTGTATTGGTCTCAGTGACCGCAAGTTCACTTGTGAGTACTTCTGATGTACAGATGAAATTAAGGCTTGGCATTTGTCAGTATTTGTGTCATAAAAATGGGTTTGTTCCAAGACCCAGTGAGCTGCCTTGTTTGTCTGCTGCCACAAGAACCTTCCAAGGCAGCATCCAAACAGATTTGATGTTAGCATATTGATAAGCTAACGATAGCATGTTCAAACTTTTGGTAAAATAGTTCATTTTAACAACGGAAATATTATTATTCCAAAAAATGCAGATTGTAATAAAAATAAAAAGACTATCTTTGATAAAATAATGGGAATGATGCTTCCTTAGAATCTAGTCAAATGAATTGTATCTTAGTAGGCGGTATAATTATGCTGCCTCTTCATGTTGGGAGTGTGACTTTAATGGCTTAAAATGATGCCTTAAAATACTGCTTACACAGGCAGCTCACAAGGTTTTGGAACAAATGTGTTTGTGTGCCCTCTAGAAGTTACCTGTACCCACGATTCTGTGCCATCTTGGAATCATTCCTGTAGCTCAGCTGTTAACAACACCAAGGTCATGGGTTTGATTTCCAGGGCATACTGAAAATATGAAAACATATACCTTGAATGCACTAGTCACTTTGGATGAAGGCGCCTGGCAAATGCATAAATGCATAATAAATACATTTATATGGAAGTCTAAAGATAGCAAACAGGAAGTTAAAAGGCTTAAAGGCAAATGCTATTACTGTCTTGCGGGTTCTGTGCTGCCCCTTCCTCAGATGTTGAGATAAGATGCACGCCATACTACTGTATGTAATACTATCTATGTAACAAACAATTGTATTTTTTGTTGCCTGCAGTGTTTAATGTCTCCATGAACAATTTCTGTAGTGAAAAATGTAGGCAAATGGGCTTCAGGGTTAAAAAAGAAGGCTGTTCATGTTTTCAAAGGCCTCTTTGTGGAATCAGTCATGAGAAGGCAACCAATGAGCCGTAGAGAGGCATCTAAATAGCATCCAAAAATATATATGTAGTCTTGTGACTGTTTATATGGTATGATAATTCTCCCAACTGCTGCCTAACTGCTTCAGTCCTAATGAGGGATAGACATCAGCCAGGAGTCAATGCTGGCAGTATTTACTAGGACTGTCCTCACGCTCTCGTTCTCGTTCCCCCTGAGAGAAATGATTCCGTCCATGAGAAACTAACCTCACAAATCTGTCAGAGTTACTCTCTCTTGCTCTGAGGACAGCCGCTGTTTCCTTTTCTTAAGCTGGGACACAATCCAGGTCCGTCTCCAGCACACGTCAACAGCTGCATCTTCTGTTCACACAATGAGAAAATATCCCAAAAATACACAGATTTCCAGTAACTCTTATTTTTTCAAGTCACACTTTCTTAAAACCCATTGCCAGTGGTGAAATATTTTCCTTGAAAAGTTAGCAGAGAATATTTGTTTAATATTCTCCAGTCGGGTGCTGGATTTCACTGGGTTTCTTCAGTTGTGGTTTGAGCAAGATGTGGTCCATCCCTTGTGTGTTTTCCTATTTTCCTCAGCAGGATTTTGACCTCAGATCTCGTGGTACTGCTGTGCGTATCGTGGTAGCAGCTCTTACAAAGTCAAGGTTGATTTGGCCGTAAGAGGGACAGGATGTGGTGTGATCCTTTGATGTTGGTTCTGAATCCCAGTTCAAATGTAAAAGCAGGTATCGAAATTAGCAACATTGTGTCGTGAGACCCAGCTGAGGGCTTTAACAATGAGCAGCTTTAGTGTTTAGGCTCCTGTCTGCTGGAATGACTGCTCTGCCACAAACCCAAGCCAACCATTGTCATATTTTCCTCTCTGGGGGCCATCCATGGAGCTGAAGCAGGGAATGAGACATTAGACATGGGGAAACCCTAATAAGTCAGTAAGCCCTTCCATTGCGTCCACCCTGCAGCCCAAACTCTGCAACATCAGGGAGTTAGAAGCCAGATACGGAGTTCTTGGAGGGCTGTCAGGAAGATCTGGTCTAGCTTTCCCCTTAAATGTCCAGACGCATTGGTTTTTAAAACAAACCTCATAGACATCTGTTTATGTGCTTTTGCCAGGTGGAAATGGATGCTGATTCACCATATAAGTGGCTGTGTAACTTACAGTACATCTGATTACAGAAGTCAGCCCATGTGTAGACTGGGAGGAGTGCTGTGCCGAATGCTTAGGGTGCCATTTGGGTAGTAGTTTGGAGTGAAGTAATGACTGCAAAATGACAAATGGGACATTGTGTGGTGTTGTGGACTTCACAGACACCACAATCAGAAATTCAGTTTGAAGAAATGGTTCTCTTTCAATTTTTGAATTTTGACTTTCTATCTTTGTCTGTCTGTCCGTCTGGCTATACTAAAGCCTGTATTCCTTCAAACTTTGAATCTTTAATACGTTTTCAAAACTTAAAAACCTGTCACGCCAACAAAGTTTGTCTTGCTTTTCTAGTTAATAAATTCAGTGTATTTCAGTGTATATTCTACATCCTTAAATTCAAATTGCAATTTTGAATTATATTAGCTACTGCCATTCAAATTAAATTGGAATGTGGAAATTTGACACAACTGTTCTTAAAGCTGAAAGCCAGAGTAATTCAAGTCTTTATAAGGTGCGTCTTTTGGGACTGGGCAATGAAATGCACTCTACTTCTATTTGATTTAATGAAACTAACTGTTCCAGAGTATGTGGTCATCCTCAGACTACCCACCACAAACTAACACAGTTTGAATGTTTAATCAGATTATGTTTCCACATTGGCAAAACCAAAGAGTTTCTAACTCAACAGTATGGTTCTGGAAAATTTTCCAGCAAAACAATGTATGAAAGTGTCCTGTGGCTGTCACTCATTCTGTGTGAATGAGTGGCCAGTGCCATTCAGATTTTCTTGAGGGGGAAATCTATATTTGTTGTGCTTGAACAATGGATAGAGGAAAAAGCCACTGTTTATCATGCATCTGGGACTGGTTCAATGAGAAACCAGAGAAGTTGTTGCACAAGTTCTTAAAATATGGCTATGGTCAATAAACAGTATGGGCAATTTTCCAATAAAACTGTTTTCACTATTTGTTTTTGATGTAAAAATTAAAGAATGTATTTTGTCTTCTTTGAATGAACTGTGTTTTGCATTCAGGGGACTTTTTGTTCTCTCATTCATCAATAGAGGCAATATGTACTGTATGTCCGTACTGGCACTAAAAACTATTTATCATACACTCCTGAATGGCTTCGCTATACTATTAATGAAGTGTATCGGAAGTTATGTTTGTGACATTTGTTTTGTAGGGTCTAGGTGAAGTGTAATTTTTGGATGCCACAATACTTTCTCCTGTGGCGCCTTAATATGCAGAGAAAACTAAAAGCATCCCAACCACCACAAAATTGGCTCAAACAATGACGAGTTGTTCTTCTTCTTTCAATGAATTTGAAACTGTTCTAACTTTCGTTTTTAACCTTGACCTCAAACAAAATGGCCACCCGTGGGAGAGTAGTTGAACTCTGCTGTAATTTGCGAGTGATAATCTGCCCTCTTGATGACCACATGGCTATGATGAGATTAGAGGGCTGGATAATTCATTTCTAGCCTGATTTTCCTCTTAATTGACTTTAATGGCTTTTTCCTGCATTCTGGCAAGTGAGGCAGTTGAACAACCTGCTGTTGTCATTTTTATCCAGCTTGTTGTGCAGTAACACCAATACATTCAGGATATCATATTGGCCAAATTGTTAAAAACGTTTTGAAGAGGGAAAACACTTTTTTTGTTAACTGCAGTTTACATTCTTGCACATTATTACAATTTTTTTTTTTTTTTCCAAGATAGGCCATATTAAAATGATTGGCCTTGTAAGTGAACCTGGGTGTTGGACAGACAGAAGACGGCTCTATAAACATCTCTACACTGAACTTTTGTGGTAAAGGAGTAGTGTACATTGTATGTCTGCTAGTCAATGTGCGTGAGAATCGTCAAGATGCAGAAATATCAAAATGATTCACTGTTTCCTGTGATTATGATTCCTGTGCAAATGCATTTTTCATGATATATAAGCCTCTTCAGACACTCAGTTTCTCAACAAAAAAATCATTGTTTATAATTAAATGAATTTATGACAAATGATGGACTGTCCTTATGGAACCAGTCTTGGCTCTAGATCTGGACCATGGTCTGTTAATTAGCTCATTTTGAAGGTAAATTATTGCAAACAAATCATGGGAGACTTGCACTTGTTCAGCTTCTGCTCTCCAAGTGAGTCTTAAGAGACATCCTGTTTGTGTGAGTGGTTTAACTCTACTCCAATTTATAGACTTGTTTAAATGTTTAGTATTGCTGTTAGTGTTTCCTTTTCTTTATCTTGGACACTCGTTTGTCATTGGCTCATCATCTCTATCAATAAAAGTGGCATAAAGCCAACAAATATTTGCTCTAAAAATAGCTGAAGAATGTTGTCAAATTTGGGCTGAATTATAGCGACGTTCCACTAATGTTTCAGCAGACTTGATTTATCTCAAAGAGGATCAGAGCAACACGGTTTAATCCCCACACTCCTGTTTATAGTCTCAGACAGCATGTTGTTTTACCACAGCAATCGGTCTTCACTTCAAAACGCCTTACATCACAGAGCGTCAGACAGAAAGTGATAAAGACAGATGAGGGTTTTGTTATCCTCTCCCTCTCTCCCTCTTGTGTGCAGCTTCGGGGGCAGATGTGGAGCCTCAGTAACCCCTCTGATGATGATGTAACTATGTCTGAACAGAGGTCACAACCTTACAGATATCCATTACCTTCCCAGACAGGCCTAATGGGACCCTCTACCTAACAGAATGCACATCTAGTGCGAAGGAGACACTCAGTCGGGTGGCGTGATCCCGTGTCTCCCCCTGGCCGACCAGGTCCAATTGTCTCTCGGCCGTATCTGTGGAGTCTGAGCCCCAGACTTGCGTGAAGTAATCGCTCACGCTCTATTATCGACATCAACGCGCATGACTGAACGACCGAGTTCAAGTGCTCAACATGAGTTCATTATCACAGGGAGAACGGAGAGCATCAAAGTAGGAGGGGAAGGCTATAAAAGACTGTAACTTCCTCCCAACCTTCCTTATCCTCTCTCAACTTGTCAGCCTGAGGGTGAAAGAGCCCTCATGGGTTTTCAGGTGCAGAATGAGCTGCCGTGAATTATCGGTGAAGGTGAGCTTGATGTTGACTCAGGCGCAATGTCATGGTGCTTCCACCTTATCTGGTGGAACAGTCACATCAAAGCGGGGCGTCTGGCTCATGATAGCTACCGATGAGGTTTCGTCTGCCTTTCGGACATAATTCACCTGGGTTAATGTGATACGGTTTCCCATTTCTTTCGGACTTCTAGTTATTCAATTATGCTGTAAGACATAGTCAATTGATTTATAATAGTGACTTTGCAATTTACCCTCTAAAAAGAACAGAAGGTGATGTCCAATACTCTGTTTTGACATTTGATATTTTCTAATTGACTCCAGCTGTATTATTCTTCCATATGTCATGAATAAGTCTGAGATGATGTTTTGGTTGGTCAGCCTGTTGTTTCTCATCTATGCTTCCTGTCCTGACATATTTTGGGAAAAAAAGTGCTGATGTCTCCGGTGTTGGGGAGACTACCACAGAGGAGGTTAATTCAAAGGCCTTTGTGCCTGTGTATTGTTTCAAGTTTAAAATACATGGGGACCACGGTGTGCCAAGCAATATAACCTTAATTTAACTTGGCCAGGGAACAGTGGAAGTAAACTTCAATGAATTTAGCTTCAGTTTGTTGAGCACATATCCTCAAGTTACAAAAATACCCGGAATGGTAATGTAGGAGAATGAACGCTTTTAGGTTCCTGAGATGTTGAGAGAACAGTCAACCCCCCAATAAAAAAAACAATGTTATGAGCACATGTGGAATTACAGCTTATATTTGGACAATGCCCTGTCTGGGAAGGATTTCAGACGCTATGTTGATGGTTGACTTTATTTTTCTCCTTTTAATCTGAACATTTTATGAATTTCAGAGAACTCAGGAATGTGTCTAGGAATGTGTCAATGGAGACACTAACCTACTGTGTTTTCACATTTCTCTGATATCAGAAGCAGAGAATTAACAATGTGACGTTGATCTGTCACTACACAAGATGTAGTGCTGATCAAACATTATTGTTGGACAGAGATTTGTTCGACAAAGAAATAAGAAGCAAAGATGTGTTGCCAGATAGGTCACCCAGGGATGAGTTATACACAAAAAACATATTTCCCTACTGTCATGTCTTTCTAAATCAGTATAACTTTCTCTATATTGTGGATGAAACAATAAATGTTTGACATTTTTAGATATTGTCCATATAACCTTAGTTTATAGATTGAAAATGATTAAAAAAGCACCATAAAAGTATAGTCCCTAAGACTTTTGTGCTACAGTCAAAGTCCTCTGAAGCCATATGAAAGTAGTGTGTGAGAAACATACTGCGATATAAGGGGTTATGCACTGGTAATCTTCTCATCCAGTGTTTTGTTAACTTTCAACCGCCACTGAATCATTAAGTCATTGTGTAGAAATGAATCAGTCAATCGATCAATTGAAATGCAGTCAATAGAACAAATGTGATGCAGTTCTCAAGTTCAACTCGATCACTCAATAATCTGGTCACAGCAGTTATTGAATTAACAAATCACTCAACTTTTCGCTTCATGAGGGTAAGTAAATTAAGGTTAACTATCTCTCAAAACATGTTGTTGTCCATATGGACGTTCTCAGGAATGAAGATAATTTTGGTCATTAAAAGCTTTACTTACTAAAGTCAATTTTGTTGAGACAGCTTAGGCATTATTTGTCCTTCCCTGTCCTAAAAATCTTATTTCAGCTTGTCTGAAGGTCAAAACTCTATTTTAGACACAGTAAGGTGTAAAAGCAGTGGATGTATGAAGTTCTCATGGTCATTAAAACCAGACTAAAACCATCAGGCTTTTCACAGACCCACCCAATTCACTGCGAGCACCACAGAGGCGTAGTCGTCAGGATCTCAGCACTTTCTCTTGCCCGTGAGAACATGCTACACTCAAATCTTCTGTCTGATTAAAGACTGGGTCTGAGTTTTGATTCGGGTGTGGGCCATGTCACAATTACAGACCGTGGGATTATAATTTATGATGTGTGTTTAGATCATGCTGATAAGACATATGGCTGTTGTTGATGTGTCATGTATTCTTGGTCTGGTTTCATTGGGAGGAGGACCATTGCCATTTGAGGGACGCGATTTATGCGGTTCCTCTGCAGATGTCGGTGTTTGCTGTTGGGGAGTAGAGTTTCTCTGTGGCCGTTTTCTAGCCTCTAGGAGATGCGGTCTGGAAGCGGATTACAGATACCAATAGAAAAACACAGAAACAAAAGGACATACCAATGAAGATGGATAAAAGATAGAAGCCAAACCAAAGATAGTGAGCTATTGGAAACAGCCTTCCAAATAAGACAAGCCAAACCAAGTTGGACTTAATTTAGAGGAAGAGAAATTGTGCTGAAGGCCTTCCCTCTCCAGACTTTTGCCTTGTAAGGTCAAAGCAGGGATAAATCGATCAGATGACTGTCTAGGCTGGAAGAAAGACAGAAAAAGAGACAGAGGCATGTGCTCTGTAATAATTGTGGAATTTTAATTGGATTATAGTCTTGGTTAACCTTGCTGAGCTGCTTGAATCTGTTCATTGACTACGTGGCAGTCGAATCTGCTCTCATTCCAAGAAGATCCGTGTGAAGGGTTTTATACAAAACCAGGTCTGATGTCCTCTTGTCTTCTTCGCTTCCTTGGAGAAGCTGCTTTTTCTCAAATTCTTCCTTTAGGGCTACAATACACTACAAGAGAACATTAGGCATCATACACTTACCTAGTTATTAAATGAATACAGAGAAAAAATGGGCATCACACATTAAATGACCGAGGACACACACACTTTCTGAATTTCAAGTCTCTCTGTCACAAACGATGCTAGGAAACGCATGACAAATAAAAACTGAATATGTTCTAAAATCGTTTCAAAATATCATTGGTGTTTGATATCCTTGGACTTAATGGATTCATAGTCTGTGCCAATCATACACTATGAAATATTCATTTAATTTTCAAAAATGTATAAAATCTGCAGCCTTGCTATGATTTTTCGGTAATTAGAGTCAACTAAAATCTGTGTTTAAAAAGTCATGTAGTTTAAATGCACACTCTGCACGGGCCTAAAATCTAGACTCTAGCCAGGCGTGAGACCCTCAAGCCTCGTCTTACAGCCATTTGCAGCCATTAAATATCTTTCTTTGTTTGTTTGTTTGTTTTTTTTGTTGTTGTTGTTTTTTTTGTTTTTTTTTGCAAAGTAGTTATGTCTTTTCATTTCTAAAGTAAATTTAGAAAAATATTTGGAGCATTTTTTTTTCTCTTTTTTTTGTAACGTTTTTGTTAAAGTGACTACCAAGCGGCTAGTGGATCAATCTGATCAATTTACCCTCTCAAATAAAAACTTGACTTGCCTACAATAAAAGCCATATATAAAACATAAATAGCAAGCATATCACAATGTAAGTTTAAACGTTTATCACCACCACAGTAAAAGTATTTTTGATGAGCTAAGGCAGGCTGCTCGCAACGGCCCTTGCTTGGACACAGGTTGGAATCCAGTCCTCAATTCTTCCATGGGCCTTTTTACAATGGGTCACTTAATTTCAGATCACTCAAACCACTTCAGGAGGTGGTTTGAGACACGTTCCAGGTGATGATAAATAAAATGCAGCTCATAAATTTGTTGCTTTCATTGGCGTGAACTCAATTACAGATCGGATTTATATTTGTTGGAGACACATTTATGTGGCCAATTGTAAATGTAACCGTTTTAGCAAATCAGAAATGTGATCAGAGAAAACGCAAGTGACCAGGTGTAAAACTGCTGAACACTAAACACCATGCGAGCCAGTCTTGACAGTCGTGTTAGCATGGTCTCTTGTTGTTTCCACCAGCACAGCACATCTCTTAATGAATAAATGTATAAAATTTGAAAAGGAGGAGAAGCTTAAAACAGGCATGATGCGTGTGAGCTATGAAGTGAAAATTGGCCCGAAGACCGGCCCTAGCGGCGTAAATAAGTCGGCCTCGACGGGTTGAAATGTAGGGCTATAATGTAGCTTAATCCAGCTTTAAAGACAAGTCAGTGGCTGTGTAAAAAAGAGTTGTTTAATTTTGTAAATAATTATTTGATTTTGTCTTTTACACAAATATATATATATAGAGAGAGATTACTTTATATTTATCAGTGGGGTCCCTCATAAGGGAATCATTGTATTTGTGGTCCTTGGCATCATGAATTTTGAAAACCCTTGTACTACATAGAGTAAACAACGGCTGATTGGCTATTTCATTAAAATAAAACGGCTACAGCTGCCATATTGAGCATTAAGATTTCTCACATTCATGTAATGTAGGAGTGGTCACTCCCTTTAGAATGTCTCTGGTGTCTGCATTAGCGTGCACTTTGCTGTAGGGTGGTTCAGCAACCAAATGCTCGTTGTCCTTTGTTTAAATAACCGTAGCATAATTCCATCAAGAATAAAGTGCTTTATTCATTCAATGAGTTTAATCCAGCCAGTCTCACGGATCCTAGGTTTGCCCCGTTAATACAGGTCAAAAGCTGGTGAAAGGCTGCAGTGTGTCCCGTTGGCTTTCATCAGCAGTGAAGTTAGATCTGCGTCTGATTATAAGAGGGACTTTGGTGGATCTACTGCAGGGGAGAGAAAATCACTTATGAAAACAGAAGGCTCTATGTGCAGGCTGCAGTGCGCTTCTAATCTAACCTCCCCATGGCCCAGAGCGGCCCGCTGCCCGATTCCAATCAACATGTCTGGGGAGCTTGTGATAACCCTCGAGCCCAGCGCGTGGCGCTCAGCACTAGGGCTCAGAGTACTGACCCGCACCTCATCAGCAACGTTTAATCTGATTAAAAAGTTCTGGCTCTGCCTGTGGCCCTTGTGGCCAGATCAGCTACTGTAGATCAGCTCAGAGTGCAGAAGCTCCCACATGGAATCACCACCGATCTTAACTATATCAATGGTAGTTCACATTTTGCAGTGGTGTGGCATGCTGTATTTGGTCTAAAATGATTTTAAACATAATGTAGTTCATTATTCATATACTGTTTTTATCATTATGTTTACACATGCATCACATATGTGACCCTGGACCATAAAACCAATCACAAGTCGCACGGGTATTTTTTGTGGGATAGCTAACAATACATTGTATGGGTCAAAACTATCGATTTTTTTGAGTGGATGCAGAAAAATCGAAAAACTTTAATGAAGATTTTTTCAATTTTTGGATTGTTTTGCACCCTCAGATTCCAGATTTTCAAATAGTTTTACTGGACTGTAGCAGTGAGAATTCCACGACACAAATCAGCACAATGCCAAATGAGTTTGTCTCATTATAACAGTGAATTATTTTTTTTTTTTAAATACTCGTGTATGTGCACTACACTCACAATAAAGACAAAACATTGTGCTTTTGCAAAATAAAGAAAACAAACAGGATGCCGCTTCCAGCTGCCACCTGTTTCCTTTCCGTGAAGTTTGTGGAGCGTGTCACAAAAATTTATTGAAACTTAATGTATATATAGGCTATAGCAAGCTCTTGCGTGCCATCTGAACTTGAACTTGTTTTGGGTTGGTGCATACTGTAGATCATCTCTTCTTCTTCTGCTCTTTTTCCTATTATGGCAGTTATCAAACAGCATTGCATTACTGCACCTTCTGGATTGGAGTGTGGATCACCTGTGAGTGACTGTGTTTGTCATCTGACTGTATGCACCGAACCGTGACGGTTCAGGGCGAATACTTTAGCGTTACACTAGTATAACTAACAGCACTGCCTGGAAGTATTAGTAGCCTTTTTCAGCTTAACTCAAAGTTTGCATTTATTTATGGACTTTAATCTTAGTTTACAGTGATCTTAGTCATTTTGAGTGCCATGAATGTTGATTTAAGTAATTTCAGAGACTCAAATGGCATTTGGATTCATTACAGGCATCATGTGCTTGTATACACAACCCACGTTTTAATCTTTGAGCAAGAACATACATGTTTGTAATTTAAACAACTCAGCTGTGAACGTCTTTTCTGCTGTCGTTTGCTTGGTTTGTGAATCTATAGGCATTTACAGAAGTAATGAGTTCTGTTTTATATGCTGTTTGACTCAAGCATGACTACAGTGGAAGTTTGTGACTTGTTAAGTTTCCTTCAGTTAGTTTTCTAAATCATTCGAATTTCTTTCCATCACACGTCTTAGTCAGACTTTGGCTTCAGCTTTCTTGACTTGGCACTTCCAGTGCGACTTGTCCAGCACAAGGGTGGTTATGGCTGCTGCCGGCCAGTGTATCAGAATCTGTAGGTGAATAACCTGACATGCTGGAGGAAGGAGTGTGTAATATCCACAGCGCATTTCACTCTGAGCCCTCTGCTGCTCTGTGTAATGAGAGGCCTGAAGCTCCTGCCTTTCCTCTCATTTACTGAGCTAAATAATGATGGTGCTCTCAGGCTGAGCCTCATCGCTGCCGTAACACAGTCACACCCACAGTGTGCTCGCTCTCATTCTATCCCTGCTTCTGAAGTGAAGAAATGAGAATTCAGGACACAGGACTCCTCTGCCTTTGTTCTTTTCATTAGGGGGAAAAATCGCAAAAGCTCCACTTCTCTATCTCTCTTCTCAAAGAAGGTCACTCTTTCCAGGAGCCCGATTGGACTTTCATGTTTTTTAAAGAGTCAAACATGAATCTAATTCTTCACACAGTCAAATATGTGATCTCTTTTGCAATTCATCATCTTTTTTTTTCTTTATCTGGTAGCTGTGTCTGAAAGCTGAAAAATGTGTTATGTCCTGTCTATCTGATGCAGCATAGATGTTTACTCACTACCTACTGTATGATATCCCGTAAACCTGTGTGCATGACAGTACGAAATTAATGGGAGCTTGGGGCAACAATGACACAAAAATTGAGACTAAAACTAAGTTTGTCGAATATTATTACAATTTAAAAAAGAAAAAGAAAATCTGTTTTAAAATGTAATTTATCCCTGTAAAGGCAAAGCTAAATTTTTAGCATCATAACATCATAAGATGCTGATTAGCTGCTTAAGAAAGATTTATTATTATAATCAATGTTGAAAGCTGATGTGCTCCTTAATATTTGTGTGCAAAATATGATACTTTGATGTTGAAAATATTTGTTTCAATAAAGTCTTCAAAGAATAAATGTATTAATTTCTTTGAAAAAACACTGACCCCTACATTTTGAATGGTTGTGTAATTAGTCTGGTTGAGAAATTATTTGATCTAAGTATTTACATAAAAGAGTGAGCCACAGTATACTTTTATATAGTTAGAAATATAATTCCTGTAAATATGTTTTCTTAATAGCAAAAAAATATCTCTGAAAAACAACTCTATGGGGCAAATATTGTCCCTACATGGAAAAGTTCATTTCTGGTAGCATACAGTTCAGTGTTAGTGGAACAAAAATCGAAAATGCCGTTTGAAGGAGCACTTGGAATGATTACCTCATAAATATATCCATTTTTGTTTAATACTGACTTGCATGATTGGCTCTGTAGTCACACAATTTTGTGTGGTTACCTCTCAAGCTCAATTGATTTTCTTTTAGATCTTCAAATATACATTAAGGTGGCTTGTAAGCTCATAAATCAGTTTTCTTTGGATGCACCGTCATACCCAAACAATGCCTGTATAATGATAGACTCACTGTGCCAAGCCTCTTTGTGGCACACATCTAGCCATAGTGTCGCACATGAATTTTACAAAGACGTCTATATGACGTGTGTTCATCTAGAAGATGCCATTTTTAGAGAGCTTGCTCATCTGCTTTACATCTCTAAAGCATTCACTGACAAATGTTAGAACGTCACCAGGCAGATGTCCGTCATTTTGTGACGTGCATTGTGTTTTAGATATGTTTTAATTCCAATATGATTATTCAAGTTTAGCAATGCTTTAGATAAACAGCATCCTCATGATGATAGGGAAAAAGGTTAGCTCCCATCTATTTGAAAGCAAAACCCACAGTGACCACTTACAAATGCTCCTGCATTGCCTGGTTTTGTGTTTACGGAGTAGTAAGCTTTCATTCCCAGCTAATAATTTGTGTTATCAGGTCAAATCTCTGTGACTGGCCCTGGACGGATAGTGTAACACAGAGGTCTTCTATCTTTCTCCTGGAGGGCCACTGTACAGCAGAGTTTAGTTTCAACCCTAATCAAACACACCTGAATCAGCTCATCAGGCCCTTCAGGAAGGCTTGAAAACACAAAGGCAGGTGTGCTGAAGCCGGTTGGAACTAAACTGCAGGACAGTAGCCCTCCAGGAGCAGAATTGAAGACCTCCGGTGTAACAGATCGGAAGGCTTTTCTGAGAGCCCTGCTGCTAGGAGCAACGCACTGGGCTTCTGTGCAGACTAGAGTTACCATAGCAGCAGCTGAAGTGCCAACTCTCAGAGCCAAAGTAACGAGAGAGCCAGTAACAATGTTCAAAATGCGTTTGTGTCAGTAATAATTGCTGCGTTATTCAAAACCTTTGAAATCAATTCTTACTGTTCAAATCCCAAATTGAAATTCAATCTGAGGATGCATGGCCACATTACCCTGGATATGTGCTATTTGACCTTTAGTGTGGACCATTTTGCCTTTTATTTACTGAGTAGATACAAGCTTCTCCATTGTGCATGCGGTGTTTGAGTAAGCTCAATTGCATTGATTCAATTTTACATATCTCCGGTCAGCTTTGTCTCAAAAGCAATTGTGGACAAGATTTTTCATCCCTAATTAATCCACTCTTTGTTATCAATCTCTTTCTTTTTTTCTTTTGTTGAGTGCCATTCATTTATTCAGAGAACAAATTCAATGGTGACAATGAGACATTTTAGATTCTACAAAATATTTCTATTTCAAATACTGTAAATGCCGTCATACTTCAAACCTGTTCCGCAGCTTTCGGCCTGCTTCACAATCCAAGAGGTGTCCATTAACTGGCCCATTTTTAAAAGCTCTTTAAAAAAAAAAAAAAATCTGTAATCACCGTCATGTCATTCCAAACCTGTATGATTCTCTTTCTTCTATTAATCACAAAAGAACTTTAGGGATCATATTGTATTAAAAAAAAGGTAGTAGTCACATTTTAAAGATTTATAGATTATCTAAAAGTAGTCTACTATCTATGTCTTTACAATAGATATATTTCAAATATTGTTTTGAAGGGAACTTTGTGTGTTCCACCAAAGAAATACAGATTTTATAATGACATGACAATTAGTAAATGTAAATGAGTACATTATGACATTTTTGTTTGATTCACATTCATTTGTAGACGAGTTGTCTGTAGCCATGTTTCCAGCCACCTATTTTTATGCAAATTTTGGGATATCACATTACAAAAAAAATGTAAAAAACGCTGGATGGAAATGTGTATAAATTCTATAAACGTGCATAGCTCATTTTAATAAACGAAACATATTTACTGAATAAATCCCTCGATGCACAACAAAAAAAGTCATGTGACTACCTCAACAGTGAGTGTGATTGATAACTGGACCAACAAGCAGACCAATTTCACTGAACATCATCTCAAATGTTTTAGTTATTCTGAAATGCCTGAGCCAAAGTCTTTCATAAGAATAATTTGGTAAAATGACGCCCCTGAAGTGTCTCACATGATTGTGTTCCCAAAAACCAGGCATACGAACACAAGATAACAGTTGGTGTGTTTCGTCAGAGCCACAGTGGCTTCCCCGATTGCAGTAACTTTCATTTATTCTACAGATGTTTTGTGGCAAGAGACGATTTTGTTCTCTTGAACTCATGGGATGGAAACAGTATGCGCATGTTTTATGCGACATTCCAATTTTGCGCGTTTAATTCACAACTTTAGGAAACAAAGCTAATGTTGTCTTCAAAATTCAGACTTAAGGCCCATTCAAACCAAGGACAATAACTATAACGATAAACTATAATAATAATGATAGTGTTCAAAAAATCATAAAAGAATAGCAGTCTCCACACCACAACTACTGTATAACAATTAAAGCAGCAGACAACAAAACTGCAGTGTGCTCTTAGAATAAACAGAACTATATAGTCTGCTGGTATGGATGCTAATATAGTAATCTTCATAGTTATCATTCTTGGCCTTTACTATTCTACTACTTCTATTCACCTTAAAAGGAGCTTCATCTCAGAGAGCTTTGTGAGCCCTGGTCATCTAGTGGACAGCTGTGGTCAGCTGCATTCCTCAACAGGCTCTCTGCTAATTGGCCTGCTGTGCATTCCCGGTGTTAGTGTGATGGTTCACTGGTCAGGTCTGCCCCATGCCTCTTAACAAATTTACCATCTACACCTCTTTGACCTCCTGACCCTTGAACAGAGAAAGTAAAGACATTACAGCCTTTCTCTTTACTCACGGCCAGTGGTGTCGTGCTCAGCGGTTCATGCTTAGGGTTGACCTGTATCATTTCTAGGGGGTTCGCAGAATGAATTGTACCACTCCATTGAGCCTCAGGGAAAGGAAGAGAGAGGGGAGCTATGCTTTGTTCAGCCTTCTACGCCTGGCTAATGAGCGTTAGGGAGATCTGAGATAGTTTAGGAAAAAAATGAGGGGTGCAGGTTACATCCATGGATTACTGCTCAAGATCTTCAAAGAGTCTAATGCCACCCAGAGTTCATGAAACGAGAGGAATTCGTGAAAGTCAGTCCACGAGGAATTTACCCTCACCACCACCACATGTTTAGCATCATGCGATGTGCTTCGGGGACCATTCCACTCCACTGGACAAAACAAATCAAGTTATTTCAAAAGTTGTGTAATAATGAGTCTGCGACAGTCAATTTTCTTTCATTTTCATGTACGAGTTTTTCAAGACCCGTTCTAATTTAGATGTCTTCCTCTAAAATGGGCGTCTCGGTGGGAGCAGTTATGAACCTGCTCTTCTGTAGTGTTCAGCACAACAGTAACCCTCCTTCAGCTCCCTCTCTGCCTGCGTTCAGCACTAAATGGCTTTCAGTAATGGACAGTAATGCACCTTAACGTCATGCTGCTGATTACAACACAGCTGAATGTCAGCGCCTAACCACGCTTAGTGTCAGAACTGCACAAATTCACACTGCAAGAGAACACGCAGCAATTATCCTTAAAGACCCTAGTATTTCCCCTGACACATTAAAAACATGGACTTTTAGCTTTTCAGTGCTGCAGCTGGTGCTGTATGTGTCAAGAATGTGTCGCAGAAGAAAACCAAACATCTCTTTATTAAACAAACATGTTTGTTTTTGCTTCTTTAGCCTTTTAGTAATGTATCACACATGATTAACATTTACATCTTCCTGGATGTGTGAAATCTGATTGGATGAGCCACACTCAAAGGCATTAATAAATAGCTGAAATGTGACAAAGATTTGTAAATGGCATACACAGATGAACCAAAATATCATGACCATGCTACCAAAACAGCGCCGACTGCGAAGTTAGCAGCAGATCCTTCAAGTACTGTATGTTGCAAGGTGGAGCCGCTATGGATCCAACTTGTTGGTCCAACACACCCTACAGATGCTCAATTGAATTGAATTCTTGGGGATTTTGGAGGCCAGAGCAACACCTTGAACTCTTCATCGTGTTCCTCAAATCATTCCTGAACAATGTTTGCAGTGTGGCAGGGTGCGTTATCCTGCTGAAAGAGGCCACTTCCACCAGGTAACACCATTGTCATGAAGGAGTGTACCTGGTCAACAACAATAATGAGATAAGTGGCACGTGTCAAATTTACTGGACCCAGAGTTTCCCAGCAGAACATTTCCCGGAGTATCACACTCCCTCCACCGGCTTGTTGTCGTCCCACATTGCATCTTGGTAGATGGTGCATACTTGCATTGCTGTCCACATGATGTAAAAGAAAACCGGACTCATTGGACCAGGCGAACTTCCACTGCTCTAAGGTCCATTTTCGACTGTCATGTGCCCATTGTGGCCACTTTCAGTGATGGACAGGGGTGATCATATGACACTGATTGGTCTGCGACTACCTAGCCCTATACCCAGCAGAATGCACTGTGTCGATACATTCGTCCCATAACCATCATTTAAATTTTGTGTGACTTGTACCTCAGTAGACCTTGTGTTGGTTCGGACCAGAAGGGATAGCCTTCATTTCCGTCATGCACCGATGAGTCTTGGACGCCCAACACCCTGTCGCTAGTTTGACGCAATTCTCATCAACACTGACCGGGACCAACACTCAAGCCGTTTCAGAGATACTCTGGTCCAGTCGCCTTGCCATAACAATTTGGCCCTGGTCAAAGTTGCTCAGACCTTTATCCCATTTATCCTGCATCCAACACTCTGATTATGAGAACTGATTATTTGCTTACCTTCTAATCTAACCAGACCTTATTATGTGGCCTTGTTAGGAGATGGTCAACGATATTCACTTCACCTGTGACTGCTCATAATGTTTTGGCTCATCATTATATATTATTATTATTGTTGTAATTATTTTATTTTCTGTAGTTATACTGTAGCTATACTTTCTCTGCATTCTGCATCTCTGCATTCTCTGGATCTTGGGAATATTGATCAATAACAAAATCCCTTAACCATGATAACTCTAAAAATGTCCACTCTTGTATTAAAATATACTGGTGATTTGTAGGATATGTCTGTCTTCCATGCAGGATTTAGGTGGCACACAGGTGATTTTCAGAGGTGCACAGACTGACAGATAGAGTTCTGTCGTTGATGGCTGCAGCGGTGGGAAGCTTTGGGAATTGGTGTTGCACGGGGTGCTGGTTCGAAACCAAGTGTTCTCTAGCAATCATCTCCATGAAGGAGAGAGCAAGGCAGAGCCTCCATCCCATTATACCCTCATCTGAAGTTGCCTGCCAAGCCAGCTGCTCCCCTATCAGACACACACACACGTCTGGACACATGACCGACACACACACACTCACTCATCCAAATGTATGTTTGCACACACGATGACTTCCAGCTCTCACAATGTCAGTCTCAGGCTGAAGTTCAAACAAATATTCACAAACATTTGTGTGAAAACATATACACCGGAAAACATAATTAATGTTTAGATTTGATTACAGAAGGAATCCACCTGGAGAGAAATACACTGAAAACCTTCATTTTCCCTTTCTTTCTTCTGTGGAAGAGCAAGAGGATAAATTCTGAAGACTGTGCTGGTCACACATTTCTATACAATAATTAATGGTGATCTTTTAAGCTTCCACAATAATTCAAAACCAACATAAATGTATCAGAAAAGTAGAGAGGCGGACTGGGACAAATGTCCAGGCCGGGGAAATCTCACACTAATACAGGCCGTCCCATATACCCAACAAAATTTGAAACCACAGACAGACTTTTTTCCTTTTCATTCTCTTCATTTCTCATAATATCTCTCTGTCTCTCACTCGTGTGTGTGTGTGTGCACGTTTACTTTTTTCACTAATTTTCTTTTTTATCGACACATCTCCACCATGTTGCAAAACAGCCACCTCATTGTAATTTGTTTGCACATAATATACAGTATGAATTTTTAAGATACATTTTAAGTATTCTTTACGATCATGTGTTGTTGTTTTATCTTTAAATGACTTAAATACTCGAGATTTAACAAAACTATATTTTCTGAATTGCCTAAATGTCAAAATTGGTACAATAATAACTACATCATGATCAATACATAAATATAATTTATGTTTTTAGAAAAAACTTAAGTCGAAAAGACATTTTTGATGAAAACATTCCAGGATTTTTCGGTTCAACGGTTCAAAACCGGTTCGGTTTCAGTGCAAACTGCAAACTGTTCAAAGGGCTTTAAACGATTTCAGACGATAAATAAGGGTCTTATCAAGCGAAACGATTGAAAAAACAAACAAACAAAGTTTAAGTTTTATAAGCTCAAATGGTCGCCTTGCTCTGTTCTGTGATGCGCGTTCGTGACTCATGTTTGAACTCGTTTATCAAAATTAACGAATCTTTTTTCGTGTCATTTGGTTTATTCAACGAACGAAATGAACAAGTTAACTTGGGAAAAGATTTGTTTATTTATATTTCTATAATTAATTTGTGTGAGGAACAAACAGTATTATTGATATTTTCTCTAGAACTCTTTACATTGTCTGCGAAGTAGCAATACTGGATTGTTAATAATCCAAGCATGAATAAATCATTCTTTGGGTTGATATTTTCAATGAACTCTTCAGAAAACTGGTCAAAGTGACAATCACAAATGATTTACTCAGTGATCCTTTCACATCAGTTGAAGGGCGATATATTCATCGAGTAACAACCTTAATTTCAGTCTGTTTCTTACTCAAATATCTTGTATGGCTTTAGAAGGAGTGAAATAAATTGCAAGTCAAATAAACTGCTATTATGATTGTTTATGGTGCTTTGGAATTATATTTGAAGCTGGAAAGCTCCAGTCCCCATCCATGGTAGCTGCATGGAAAAGAGCGTCCAGCACATTTTTCACAATTCAGTCAGTCAGTCAGTCATACACATGATCTTTATTTAGTTGTATGAATAAATGATGACAAGGAAGTCAGTAGCACATTCAAAAGCAGACTAGCAGTATCCTCCTTTAAGTTCTGTAATCTATCCATGACTACCCATGAGTTAAGACATATCTGTACAGAACCGTTTACACAGCGATCTGTGTGCAAACATGATAGCGCTATCACACTCTACCAAATCCAAAAGTATATAAATAGCTGTTTCTATTTGTAAAAAAAAAAAGTACACACAACAGAGAAGCTCTGTAATTTAAGAGAGATGCATTTCACTGGGCCAATCAGATTTCAAAGGCCCTGGCTTTTAGAAGTTTTTTTTCCTCTCAAATTGTGGGTCGTCCTTGGAAAATACTCAAGGTGGACGAGCGATAAGGCAGAAACGAGGTGGAAAGTGGAACAGAAAAGGGGGTTTAAGGACTGGAGATAATTTCTCTAAGCCATTGCCACCCAGATAGGACCCCCATTTTCCAGACTTCCCATCTTAAAAGTTCTTGGCAGGGATTAAGAGAACAAAGGAAGGTAAATTCCCAGGAAGAGCAAAAAATTGGTCCAACTTTTAAAGAATGTCAGCACCCGCTTTTTTATTTATGGCTTCGTAATTTATCTTAAAGGAACCTTGAGTTGAGAACATAAGAATGGAAACAGAGACACAGAGAAGAAGGTCATTTAATGTGTTCCAGGTATCCAGTGGCACTGAGCTTTGCTCACTAGACATAACATTTCTTATCGGCACCTTGAGTAGCCATTTGAAAAGAAAAGCTAGATAAAAATAGACATTGGCAGCCATTAAAAAACATGATGTGTGAAGAGGCAGTAGTCATTAAAAGCAGCACGCATTTGGTTATTGACCTTTAATGTGGTTAATTGCCTGAGTGTCGGGGACTTGAGTATGTGACATTTCCTATTTTCCTGTTTATCCGGCTTTATCCTGAAAGGATTTGACATTTCAAATTAAGCATTAACTCAAGAGTGTGGATTGCGATTGAAGATCAGCGCTCCAGTGGAAACGCAAACAAACAGCCCCCGTTCGGTCCACACACACTCTTTTGTTATCACACTATAATACGGATACGAGATTTGAAGTAATTATAATTTTCGGATTCATCTTCTTGTGCGCTGTTAAGAGAGAGAGAGAGAGAGCGCTTCCATAACTGACAGTGTTGAGACGCTCTCCCAGGTTTTACGTAACAAACCCCGGCTGCTAAAATTAAGTGGATGTGGAAGAAAGTAAAGTAGGAGGAAAACTGTTCTAATTACATGTGGGAGTTTCAGCACACTTCACAGAGAGGCCTCAAAGATACACCCGTTTCCCTACTGCTAAACACACACATTTTCACACTTAATCGTATACTCACATCCACTTTTTGACACCATGTAGACACTCATATTCCATTACATCCTCTCACAAACCCACACACTCGCTCACTCCTGTGGATATCCCTGAGGTATGCCTGACATTTCAGTTCAGAAGAAGAAGGGACTTCATATAGAAGACTAGTTCTGACACTCGTTCAGATGTACAGTAGATTTGAAGTTTTTGGAAATATTGTGTTGACTACTTCTCTTCTTTTCAAGGATACTCTAAAGAAAGATTGGTAACACTTTACTACAAGGTTCAGTTTGTCAATACATTAGGTATGTCTAAAATACAGTTACTAAGAGATAAGAGCTCCTCGTCCACGACTAACTTTGACTTGACCGAGATGCGAATGTTGCATGTTACTTTATTAGACAGGTGAGCAAATGTACATTAAACTAATCAATGTTATGTAGTTCAACATGATGAAATGTTAGAATATGATCTGTATGTTATTCTCTAATGTTAATCTAGCTTAGTCTCATACAGCTAACAAACAACCTAACTAACAACATTCAAGACACTCAAATGCAGCTGGCAGTTAAGATCCATAATTCCGCTTAATATACGTCATCAATATACACCTTTGTTATTGTAAGAGGTTAGCATAGCCTGGTGGCGAAAAAAATACCTTTAATTCATGTTTAATGTAATATTGCTCATTTTTAATTCCTGTTCATAATTCATTTACTTGAAATGTTGAAAAAAAGGTAACGTGTTCAAATGACCATTTACAAACATTTAACCATAAATGTTTTGGTCATTATTGTATTCTAGCTTTTGCATTAGTATTTGACATTGCATAGTACCATTTAAGAGTTTGGGGTCAGTAAGATTTATTAACAAGTAGGTTATACATTAAATTGATCAAAATGGCAGGAAAGGCATTCAAAAGATTTCTATTTTAACTAAATTCTTTTGGCATCAAATAATTCCAATATATTATTTAATCAAATTGTAATAAAAAAAACTTAATGTGTCAGTTTCCATTAAAATATCAAGCAGCGCAACTGTTTTCAACATTGATAATAATAATAATAATAATAGTGTTTCTTGAGCTGAATATACGGGCAACTTTTTCCACACAGTGAAAGTAAATGGTTACTGGGGCTTTTGAGCTCCAAAAATAACAAAAACGCACCATAAAAATTACCTGTTGACCTTCTTTTGTGTGAAGGACTCTTATAGAGGGAATGCGCGTGACGTCACCGTTGGCTGTATATGTGTTCAGCGTGAATACCGCGAAAAACAAACACAACACACACAAATAAAGTGGGAAAGAGCTTTGCGATTGACTGTAGGCCTACAACTAGATTTGACAAAACATCGGAGGTATATTTTTAGAGACTGCTATGGAAAGAGGAGCAAATGGATCGCTGCAATTCACAGAAACAACTGGACTCCAGTCAGCCAAAGGTGGATTTGCAGTTATCATTTTGTGTCAATATGCTGAATTTAGCTGTAAAACCATACCCGTATATTTTGTATTGTTAAATACATTAACAGCTCATCAATTAAATATTTATCATTGCATATTCTGCATTATTGGATGTTTTTTTTTAATTAACACTGACCAAAAAACGTATAAAGTTTTAGAGCTGGACGATATGATATATATAGGATATAACACTGATATAAGTGATCACCCGGATTTAGACCTACCTATATTATATTTATATAAAGCGTTCACAGGCAAATTTGCCTTATGTTTAGGTCTTGCTTTTATTTCCCCGGTGTTGAAATCAGGCAATAAATGTCAGGCAACACGATTCCTGGCTGCATGTCAATATCCATGGATCACTGGATCTTTAGTAAGTTGTAAGGAACGCTATATTGAGTCCAACATTTAGTTTAAATTAATAAAATTGTTCGATTTAGTCGCATTTCCGCAGTTTTCCCCTATTGAATCCAGACACGCAGCAGATCTTTTGCCACTCGGTCAGGCTGAGGGGGGTTGTCACGCGGGAAAGTCACGTGTCAATGCATTCCCTCTATTATGTCTCGTAGACAAATTAAAACAAGCTGAGCCACTATACAGTAATTGGTTATCGATTATCCAGTAATTAATCGTGATTTGAATATCGTGAATATTAATGCAAGCTTTTTGGCATGTGGGTACGATTTTTAAATATAAAGCAAACAAACACACAACAGTTCTACGTTAACTAGACAGCATTTGTAGAAGTTTGTTCAATGCAACCATTGCAAGTCATGAAGTGACTTAATAGTGCATATACAACAAAATGCTGAGCTCTACTGTTGGATTCTCAGTAGAGCGAGCGCGAGAAGTCACTGCGTTAGCTCCCACTCTTCCCTCGTAGCGTTCATGTCCTAGTTAAAATCAATGCACCCTCATTAGAGAAAATTATGAAAAATTAAAGCTATCAAATAGATCTTTTTTTTTTGCCTGGTAAGATTCTATTGGACGTCACAATGGCTGTCAGTGGGAACGGTATTCAGGGACGGCTGGAGAGAATTTGTTAAGAGCCTCACTAATTAGGGTTGGAAACTGATGGCTTTTCACAAGCCACAGCAATTATTGCAGTAAAGGAGAGCGGCAAATAGAAGTGGACTTGAATGAATGAGTTTGTTTTTCTTCTTTTGCCTCGTGACATTTCGAACGAGTTTGAGTGTTGCTGATGCCGATCGAATGAGAGCGAGAGAGAGCTGAGAAAGACCAAAGGTCAAACACAAAAATTATCATTCCTCTTACTGAAGACAGACAGGAATGCCACACCATTTAGGACCTTACTTGAATTAGCATTGTACATGTTTCGCATTGTCCGTTTTTAAGGGCCAGGTGCTCTTTACAGAGAGGATGACCCAGGCTGACACAGCCACAGGAAGGCTACTTTTGTTCCAAAAGCCGGTCGGTGCTTGAGTCGCCAGCTCTGTTTTATCAGCCCTATCAAAAACGCTCCGTGGATTTCGTATAACAAGAGCTGCATTCACAATCAAGATTCAACTGCTGATACAATACATGCATCTGCCCTTCATGAGCATTGTTGAGGAAATTTGTACGTGGGAAATGCTTGTCTTTTTTGTCTTGGATGTCTAGACAGGGCAATCTATAAATATTGTCTCACCACCACATCCTGATATATTTATTATATAAAATTATTATCTGCAAAACACAAAAGCACTATGAACGCAACATAAAAGAAGTCAATTCTACTTGTATGAAGTCATACCATAGCTTTTTGGAACGAACAGACCAAGCTTTTGGTTATTTTTCACTCTCAAATGTGATCATTATGCATCTCTTAAATAAAATATGGCACCTATAAAAATGACAAATATGACAGCTTTTAGGGCCATGACCTTGCAGTTACCGCATAGACTCCAGACGCTGCTTGACTCCAAAGTTGTATTAATGAGTTCCAGAGCTTTTCGGATAGGTGCAAGTGAGTTTTGCGGTGAAGAATCACAGGTCGTCTTGAGTACTATAGACAGTATGTTACGGTTCCTCCCAAGTTTCTTCCCCATGAATGCACTATGCAAGTAATTCTTCCATCATAGCCGAGAAGGTTGCGTCAGGTGGAGCGCTAGCGTTTCCTCTCAAAGTGCATCGCATTCCTTCGCATTGACATTTTTGTCAAAACTCTGGACAGGTTTCTTTACGTTATTATTTTTGGTTACCCGATTGGGTCCCACTATATATTAAGTGGCTTTAAGTACCATGTACTTACATTGAAATTAATAATTTGATACAATGGACTTATTGTGTTCATACATGTTTTTACATTGTACTTATATTTAAAAAATACAAGCATGTAATTACAGCTGTAATTAATTTATGTAATTACATCTGTAATTACACAGCTGACCCATCCCTTACACTTAAACCTACCCTTAAACCTACCCATACCACCACACCTGTCCCTAACCTTACCTGTATCCCACCTCAATAGCACCAAAAGTGTTTTACAATACAACATGAGCACAATAAGTACATTGTACTTATTTTTAAATGTAAGTACATAGTACTTAAAGCCACTTAATATAAAGTGGGACCCCAGATGGTGGCTAAAAAAAATTGTGCAAAAAATCCGTAATAAAAAAAAGCAAATAACAACCATTTTAATCCGATTAATGGTTGCGATTTTTTTCTTGAAACACGTTTTTTTTTTTTTTTTACAGAAATGTCATTTTTTTTAGAAAAACCTTTAAAGTTTATAATACACTAATACACTTTTACACATATTTTTGCCCTGATTTGCAGTCAGTAGAAGTCAACGCTGTTTGTCGAAAGTAAGATTTTAGGCAGTCTGATTTGACCAATTTCAAATCCTCAAATATTTTGAGCTGATTTTAGAACAGTGTTTTCACTTGTCATACGACTCCTACCCATAGGTCAAATGTTTCTGCATGAGTTTATTGTTTTCAGGGGGACTTGAAAGTCTGGTAGTGTGTGATCCTCAGTTGTGTAGTGTATGAAGCCCAATTTTTCCCATGTAACCATTTACAGCATCACCAATAATAGGATGCCTGTTCAGATTTCAAAAAGTTCTTTTTCATTCTTTGGTTTAGGGCTAAAACGAATTTCGAAATACGTGAGCAGCGATATACTGTTATCGAACTTCTGACACCACCCATCTGATCTGAAAACCATCTGATCATAGCATCATGGAGATTTTTGCAGGAGTGGCCAGTAAAGTCACGTCACGTTTATTTATATCACTTTATACAATAGATAGCTTAAAATCAAGCAGCTTTATCGTATTAAACATGAAAAACCGTGTCAGTGTCTTATTTC
This sequence comes from Pimephales promelas, assembly GCF_988280905.1. Classification (NCBI taxonomy): domain Eukaryota; kingdom Metazoa; phylum Chordata; class Actinopteri; order Cypriniformes; family Leuciscidae; genus Pimephales; species Pimephales promelas. Next base: position 29,802,646 of record NC_142775.1, on the reverse strand, counting down.
ATCAGAAGTACTACTTTATTTTCTACTATAAACAGCTCTCCAGTGTGTTCATGTTTTCACTCACGGACATCTGACCACGACCAATTGAACAGGCCAAATGAATCAGAAATGATTTTCAATTGAAAGAAGGCGGAGCTTCAGCACACACCTACCTATTACCTAATAATCACCACAGACCAATGGTTACAAGGGTGTTTAGCAGTTTTATTTTTTTTTATTTTTTTCGAAAAGTTCAAGCTGTTTCAAACTCCCAAACGAAACCAAACTTTGTTTCGGCCTGATTTTGTTCGAAATGCCATCCCGTCAGTTCTTCGATTTCACTTGAAGTATATTGGGGCCTAAGTATAAGTGTATGCCAGCCTTAATCAAGAAGGTCCATCCTGAACATAACTGCCAGTGGTGCGCAAGCAGATCATATGTAAACATGTAAATAAAATGAGATTGTACAAATTTTCCTCTAATTTGCCAAAATGTACAATTGTAACAAATTATCATGAGAGCGACCCTTTTACAGTAGAAGGGCCTGATCATTTGCAGCTCAACTCCAGTTCCAGCATGCATTATGAGCAGTGCAACATTTCGCTTTCTCTTTTAATTCATGGACAAGCCGTACAAATATTTACCTCACTGCATTAGTGCCGTAGCTGCACACCTGCCCCTTGACCTTCTCCTCTTCTTAATTAAATGGTAGAGATCCTCAAAGCAGCGTTCAGCTCACATCAGCTCTCTCTGGCCCTGCGCTGGGCCGTGTGGAATCGATGGCCGTGTGAGAGGTTCTTATAATCTATAACTCACATCACTTGTGCAATGGCAGCACTTTGGCTAAACTCAATTAACAGTCAGAAGAGGGCCTGTGGTTTTGGCTGATTGGATGTGGGTGGATGCGTTGGAGTGTGTTTCTGTGGAGAGAGAGATTGGTGTTTGAGATTACACTTTTTCAAGCCAAACGGTTTTGGATTTTGAAGGAATTTTTCAACTTCAGACCCAGTGTTCTCTCACCCTCAATTTAAAAACTTTTCAGTAACAAAATAACATATGTTGTTAACATCAAGCATTAACAAATAGTATTAACTGTCACTGTTCTTCTTTTTCATATATTTGCATATAAATGTAAAAAAAATTAAATAAACAGTAATATTGTAAAATATTATTACCATTTAAAATAACTGTTTTCTATTATGATTATTTTTTTTTTAGATCTAATCATTTGTTGGTAAAGCTGAATTTTCAGCATCATTGCTCCGGTCTTCAGTGTCACATGATCCTTCATGCAGTCCAATATACTGATTTAGTGCTCGAGAAACTGATTATTATCAATGTTAAAACGGCTTAAGTTGCGCTGCTTAATATTTTCTTGATTATTGTAGGATTATTTGGTGAAGAGAAAATTTAAAAGCACAAAATTGATTTGATATAAAAACCTTCCTAATCATATTAAATATATAGTATTGATGTATTGATTCATCAATGTATCCTTGCATTGAACATTTAATTTGGGCACATTTATGATAGTCTATTCATGGACCCCTGCAGGACTTACATTACCAAAATTACCTGCATTACCAAACAAGCCATTAGAACATTTTGAGAAGTTTTTGTCTATACAATAAGTCAATGCTAACCAAAACAGATTGATTTCCAAAATATTTTCTTTTACATTTTGCAGAAGAAAGAAAATAAAACATGTTTGGAATTATGGGGGTCAGTAAATGATGACAAATATTATCATAAACTTGATTTCCTTTTTGCTACTGACTCCAATTTATATCTTGCACCTAACCCAGGCTTTCTCCCCCGCTATACCACATACTTAGAAGGCAAGCCCCAGCACTACAGCCCAAGGGAACCAGCCTGTTCCAGTGAGGGCTTTGGTTATGCTTGCATCATTATGCCAGATCTGACTCTGTTCTCATGTGCAATCACAGATTGAGACATATCCTTCTCTGCACATCTCTCTCCCGTACTCCCACAAGCAAGTGGTGCGTGTTTGGAGCGCTGTCAGTATTCATATGACCAGTTCAGTGGAATAACTGATCGTCCTTCGGTTAGAATTGACATGTTTGGTTATTCATGTCTTTTGCAGGAAATGATCATATGTCTGATCATAAGTAATGACTGCCCGAGATACACTTGTGCACAGGCCACTGATGGATGACGAAACACTTGAGTCAGCTGAAAAAGTAGCCCAAACTCTGGGCTTTTCCATTTTTCACCGCAGCTTGTCGTTTTGCAAAGCGAAAGCCAGATTTTAACAAATTGCAAAGGAGCTGGATGTTATTAGCTGTCTGCAGTGTAGTTTTTTTTTCTTCCCCTGACTTTTTATGTTTCCTGTCGCTGACTGTGTTTTATGAGTCCTGAACATGATGGAGTAATGGAGCCTATTTATCAATGCAGATACTAATATCGCTCCAGTCCTTCACATGACAGAACAGCGTGTCTTAGATTAAATATGGTCTGTCAAAAAACATCAGCATATTCTCCACCTTCACTCGTAGAGCATTTCAAACAGTCTTTACCCATAAAGCCCAGCACGCTTGCTGTTTTCTAAAGTCATCTATGCTATGCATAATCCATACATTGAACTAAAAAAAATGGTTACACTTTATTTCGATAGTCACTTTAGACATTCTACTAACTATAAGTAACTTTTCAACTACATGTCAACTAACTGTCATTAGAGTATTAGTAGACTGTCTGCTTAATATCTGCTAACACTTTATTTTGTTGGTCCCTCAACAGACATTCAACTAACTATAAGTAACTTGGCGACTACAAGTAAACTTATTCTCCTATTCGCCTAACACTTATCCATAACCTAACAGTCTACTATAATATACTACTACTCTAATGAGAGTTAGTTGACATGTAGTTGAAAAGTTGCTTATAATTAGTAGAACGTCTAAAGTGACTATCGAAATAAAGTGTAACCAAAAATTGTTATTCCATGCAAATCATAATGAAATTCTGAATGTTAAAGCTTTGCTCCACCTCTTTTTCAGCTCACATATTTAAGCATTGCTTAATGATAATCAGTTGGCAAGCACTATTTTAGGAAATGCAGCTTTAATTTTCAACTAAATTCAATGCTAGTTGTTGTATGTAATAAAAGTTACACCAAAAATAGCAATTAATGGTCTGGATCATTGGGGATTATGTGGAGATGCTCCTGAACTTAAAAAAAAGTCAACATTCATTATTTCAACTTTTTTTTTCAAGATTTTTTTGCCAATAAAATGAAAGCCAGAATGATCTAAAACAAGGTTGGCTTAATTGAATTTCATTGTACAGACAAAACCAAATTTTTCCGAGAATCTTTTTTTGTTTTGTATCGCAGAAGAAATAAAGTTGTACAACTTAGACATGAAGGTGAGAAAATGATGACAAAACTATTCATTTAACCTTCAGCTTTAATGTTAAAAAGTCTTTTCTCTAAAGCTTGCTTTTATGATCCAATCAATTTCTGAATGATAAAATCAATCCTTCCTTGTTAAATATCCTGCTTCACTCTGATATATGTTGCATTATGGAAGAAAATGATTTCAAATGTCACTTCATGTTGACTTTTAAGGCCTGCCATTTTTAGACTTGTGTCAGGTATGAATACCTCAAACTAAGTTTCAGCACGGGTGGGTCGGGGCAAACGGAGGTCCAGGTAATGGCGCTGATGGCTCATGGATTGTGCAGTGTACGAAGTGATGGGGAGGACGCTTTACGACTGGCTGTGTCAGTCTCTTCCGCCTGAATTACCCTCTCATCTCTCCTCTCCTCTGCTCGGCACGCCGTGAAATGGCTTTCTGTAGGCCATTAGCTTTGAAGGAGCAGGGACGAGTGGGATGGAGGATACAGCACCGGTCTGCTCTCCCACCATGCCATTCCAATGGCCGTCATTACGAAGCTTAGCTCTGACACACATCACCCAGCGTGTCTGTCAGTCAGACGCCACGGTGTTTATTGCTGCCCATCGTCACCCCAGGTCGAGTACTGCATGGGGACTGATTGCTGAACAATCCACTGGGCCTGATTTTTTTTTTTTTTACTTTCATGACACACTTTTCGCACTTTTGGGTGTCTTGTTAAGATGGGACTAAAAGATATTTGAGAATTTTTGAGGAAGATTATGAAGCTACAAGTGATTAGAGGCCTGGAAATGAGAAAGATGGATGATGCTTTGTAGGATCATGCAAGACAAAGTCAGGGTTTTGAGCCTTGATAAGATTGTATAGATAGGTGTGATTTGAGAAAGACAACAATTGTGCGTAATTATTCGTAATCAACGCCTTTAGCATGGATTTAACCACTGCGTCTTTTTGCTGGAGCTGAACGTCTGCTATTTACAGTATATACCTTCTGAAACTAACATGAATTTTAGATGCATATGTCTTGAACTTTGCTATTTCGCATAGAACCAGGTATGCTGTGTTTTGATATTTAACATTCTTTATCAATCATTATGTGCCACTAGACATGTATGACTTGTGTTAGCACAATTTGAATGTATTGATGGTACCTAGCATTTATGGAGGCTGATCACAAAGCGTATTTTGTTCAACGTCAGTTAAAAGAGCATTTAAAGGACAGATTAATCTGTGCCGCTAAAGGTTTCTTCATGAATAAACTCATTTATGAGTTATTAACATTTAACAAGTGCCATTTCCAGCCCTGCGAGTTTCGCTCGGCTTGAGCAAACCCTCGATAATGTCGCGGGTGAGAGTTTGCGCGGTCAGATCTAGAGATTTCTTTAGTGGCGCCTGCAGGTGAGGTGACTCTAATGAGGCCTGGGGTGATGCCTGTTTGAGGATGTGAGTCAGCACACACCCCACCCTGCCCTTCCAGCACACCATCCTCCACCTCTCCCCTCCTAGCATTCATTTGTTTACCTAGCCCGCAGTGAACTGTAAAATCAGACTGATTTCATCTCTACGTTTTACATATGCATGAGCCCTGTGCAGCTCAGAGCGGAGGGATGAATGCATACTCTCCAGAGAGAGACCTGCGTTGCCCCCTGAGCAAACACACACACACACACACCACACACAAACACTGGCTTCTGTGCCTACACACACACATCGATCACAATTAACTTAGTCATACATACCTACTCATATTCATATGTCAGAATCTTTTTCACAGATAAGTGAAAATTTGTTTAACCCGTTTGTTGCTGTTTTTTGTTTAACAAAAAAGAAATTGTTTGTTTTTTGCTGTGGTGATGGATACCAAACGAGTTTACTAGCTGAATTAAAATCCAAAATGGCGCACAAAGTCAAGAGAAATGTTGATAATAGATATTCTTAATTCAGTTCTAAAAAGCATCATAAAATGTTGAACTTTAAACACCAAGGTCTGTATTTCTACTGTGTCAAATAGTGGTATCTGCTCCATTTGGAGATAAGTTCTCCTCTTTAACTCTCCAGGGACATGATGGTAATCTTCACCATCATCAGCATTCAAAGACGCCCACTTCGGTTGCTCATGGAGTTCATTGCGTGCGTGAAGGAGAGGCAAAGATAGAGCGAGTCTGTTTGAAACTGAGATCATTTCCTCTTTCATTCAGAAGCACTTCCATTCTGGCCCCTCAATCAACTATCCTTTTTTTTCCAGGTAATGTGTGCCTGTCCTTTCATCATATATATTGAAGCCCTGAAGACATTCCGGTTTTTTCGGGGCTGAGAGAAAAAATGTGGCTAATATGCAGGCAGGAGGGCAGCCGTTATGAGGACGGTGGAGAGAGAGGTGGTGGCACGGCGAGCTGTGTATTTAAAATCAGCTCATTGAGACAGATGACACAATTTCACACATATTGCCCTCGGAAAAGCAGCCAGTTTTCCATAATGGCCCCAACCTTCATCTGTCAGGCCCTGCTAAATCTACTGGAATAATTTCCTCATGGATTATATGACAGTATTTATAATTTATTAAATTGCCTATATGTGTCAGGGTACAATTCTCACAGTCCCTATCCTCTGTCATCTTTCTGCTTTTTCGGGTAAAGTCGCGCTGTAAGGGAGATGCTGCTTCTAAATGTTTTATACAGACTCTAAGCAGCATGATTGCAAACGAAATCCCGTTGAAAGCGTCGGCCTTTAGAGGAAGGAAACAGGAGATACTCCTAAATCTGCATGCTGAATGAGAGGAGGTTTAGGCGGTCTTTTAAGAGATTGCTCATCTTGCTAATGTAATGCGCACAGTTAATCTGGCTCTTCCTTGAGCTTGAGTCAGGCTTAGTCCAGGAGGGTTGGAGGACTGCTAGACTTCATCCTGTTTTCAGAAACTTAATCTGGGATCTGGCTTTTTACCCCCTCCCCAAGACTCCCAGTACTAAATCCCCCAATAAGCAGCCTTTGTGACCAAATCACACTGCCTTTCATGGCTTGATTACAGGGCACAGCAGGTATTTCAGGGGGAAGGTGACTCTGTGATGAATGCAGAGAGAGTGACAGGGCCAGTGCTGGTCTAGAATGTGGCTTTGAATGAATCGCTCGCATGATAATTCATGCTTTACAACGAACTCTACAGTAATGTGACATGACAGATATTGGTGTCTGCTTAGGTGGAGTGTCAGAAATTAACATGGCAAAAATTCCAGAGGTATTTTAAATGTGGGGATACAATTGTCTATATATATATATATATATATATATATATATATTATTGTTTATCAGTTCAGTTAGAATCAGACATTTGACATGTTTTATTACATGCTGTTATATCTGTCTAACTATTGGCTTAGTTCTTCTTCAGGCACAATAGTGACCTTAAACAATGAAATAAGATATTGTATTAAATAATAATTAAATTGTTATATTTAGTTTGTTTTAATTGCATTTACATTAATTTGATGATTGTATGTGTAAATATACTGTATATCTGATTTCTAAGTACCTTAAGATAGCATGATGAATTACGTAAAATGATACATTATTTTGAACAGTAGGCTATCTTTACAGATTTTTAACTAATTAAGTTAAATTAATTGTTTTATTTAACAAGGATAGTTTAAATTGAGTGACAGTAAAGACAAATAATGATACTTTTCGATTTCAAATAAATGATTTTCTATGCGTCAAAGAACCCTGAATAAAATTGCATCACAGTTTACACAAAAACATTAATCAGCTACTGTGTTAACTATTAATAATACTATTAATAAATGATTCTTGAAGCAAATCAGCATAAAAATGATTTCTGAAGGATCATGTGACACTGAAGACTGGAGTAAGGATGCTGAAATTCAGCTTTGCTATCACAGGGATAAATATAAAATATATTATAATAAAATACATTATAGAAACAATGAACATAAAAATAAAAAATCATAAATCAAAAACATTCATTTTAAATTGTAATTATATTTCACAATATTGCTGTTCTTACTGTATTTTTTTTATTAAATAAATGCAACCTTGGTGTGGAACAAAAATCTTACCGAACCAGTATGATTTTCTCATGTAAATATATGTAATTAAGTTATAGAATTTAAAATATATGAAGATCAAGAGTAGTGCAATGTTCAATGTAACATGTACAGTAAATCATGGTCAACTATAAAATGCATTCCAGTGTTGTGATATCTTGAGCATTATTTACAGCTACTTTTGTGTTTTTTATTGATTTGATTGTCAGGAGTAGCCAAAATTGCTCACAACATGCTTTGTGTATACTGTATACTGCCCTGTTGACACCACCACACCCCCTATGTGTATACTGCAGTAGCTGTATTGCAGTCTAATATAATATGATGTGTCATGTAAACATCCTCGTCTCTTTTTTCACTCTGCTCTCTTCTTGGCCTTTACCAGATGCCAGTGAGAAACCCTGACCCCAGACTGACACCACGATATGAGGATGCCGAGCGACAGTATGCTTCCCTGCCCAGGTAAGAACATCAACTCATTAATCCCGCATCCTTCGTGACCAAACGGGGAGAGATGGAAAGCTAGAAAAGTAGAAGGCGTGAAGAAAGAGAGGGGGAGAGCAGGTAGTCATCTGTCTCTCTCATGCAGAGCTGAATAATCCTCTTTAATGCATATAATTAAATCTGGAGTGTCTGCCTTCTGAGGCCCTCCTATCCTGGGAATTCACCTGATCCTCTCCGGGGAGACGGCCATGCGGTCGCAGCTCTGTAACCTGATCACAGAGCACATTTCAGGAGCCGTCTAAAGTTACGGCTGCCTCTTTCTGTCTGTCTTTTTCTCCTCTATCGGTCTCAATCACGTCTTTCCATGATTGCAGAGTCCGACCAACCACGGCGGCCAGCGCAAACAAACAGGCAAGCGCACAGGCGTGAATGTTGGCTCGTAAAGTCCACAGCCTGTTTGCCCTCTCTGGTCTGTGTAAACAGCGCTTGTGTTAGTGTGAGGGTCATGGTTTATGAGTTTGGCACATGTAAGTGTAGATCTGTCATCACATGATTGCAGAAGACTATATACAGATACCTGATGATAACAAATGAGACACATTAAGAAATGTAAAACTTGCAAGTGATGAACTTTTAAAAGTGTTGGCGTGGCACTTTAATAGCACTCATTGAATGGAAATAAAATGCTAAAACACTTATAAAGTATTTATCATTTTCCCTGCAGCATCATTACATGGGTGAACTAAGATTTCACTCCTCCAAAATGGCTTATCGCAACAGATTTTAGTATCAACCACCCCGGGGTCTACTTTCAAAGCCATTTCCTTTTTAAATAACGCTCCTCACCTCTGTTAGTCCCTAGATTCATTAGGGTATTATGTGTTTTTTTGTGCTGACGCAAAGAAGGGGCCAAACCCGGGCCAAAAACGCCAGCGGCAGACCCTCGCTTTCATTATTACGCCATCCCGAACTGGAAGAGTTTTAAATCTGTGCCCGGCCCACGCCGATGTCACTGGTTTTCGCAGTCAGCTGAAGGTTGGCCTGGTCACCAGAGTGTGCAGCTCCTCCGTGTGTGTCTAATTATAACCATTAGTTCATTGATACGCCCACTAATTACCCAGTGTGCTCAGCTCGAGATCAGCCAATCAGAAGGTCCATTCACCACCTGCTTCCAGATTATTGGATTAACTTGGCAAGTCAACGTTGTGTTTCATTGTGTTAGGGCTTTCATTGGACCGTTTTAGTGATAATTGGGTGATGAATGCACAGATGGTGGCCCATCTCGATGAACTCTGGTCAAGAGGTACATTTTTGGAGCTGTTCTGTAGAGGACAAATCAATCGCAATCACTCATTCTTCCTCATCCTATTTTTTCGCTTTAAGACTAACCAATTCCTTTCTTAAAAAAACGAAGAAACACCCCGCTAAATGGCTTTTCTGATGGTCAGCCTTTCCAGACCTCTTTAGACTGGTTACAGTGGTCTGGTACAATTCTCTGTTAGAAGACATCTTAGTTTGTTTGCGGTCTAAACGAGTGCAAAATCGGCTGTTGTCAATCCGTAGGAAAGCTTAAAAGACTCTGTTGAATAAATGTCAGTAAATCGTTCTCGTATCTGTTATATTAGCCAGCGAGCTGTCAGTTTCAATGCTGCAAATGCCAAAAAAGAGCTCATGATGAGGGAAGAAGGTTACATTTGATGAGAGCTCTGAAAATAATGCCATATTTTCATTGTTCTGCCTGTTCAATGTTGCCCTGGCAACCAACACCCACCATCTGTGCTAGGCTGGACCTTCTCACCCTGTCGTCCGATTTCTCACTTTTCCCCCTGCCTTTTCTTTCCTTCTCTAGTCTCCTTCTGAAATTCATGAAATTTTCATCCTCCTGCGAGGCGCGTCAGGTTTGTAAATTGTCGTTGGCATCAAAAAGACATGATGGCTGATTGCTGTTCGAAGTCTCCCACAGGTGAGCACATAGGTGTCCAATAAGCTGCAAACTGCAAGCTTCTGCCCAGACCGTGTCCCAGCCAATAGCAGGACAAGCACGCAAAGCGTGACTTCAACAGAGCGAACCTCATTTAGTGCCGTTCAACTCCGGCGTCCATTACCACACTGGGCAGGTAGCAGATGGAGAATATTAGGCTAATGATTAAATGAAGCTGGCGGAAATTTTTTGATGGTTTCACTTGCTACGGCAAATGCGCTCAATCATTACTCATTCAGCGCTCCGAATTCGCTTCAAGGTTTTGGAATAGCTGGGCATTTGGCACGGTTTCAGAGAGGTATTATTCATGCTTGGCCATTCTCAGCCTGAGATGCAGGATCTGCAAAATCCACGGATCTATTTCAAACTTCACGAGAATGAGACCACTTAACCGCCTGACTCATCTTTGAAGACATGTAGCACCCGTCACACACCTTTCATACAGTTCTCCCACATGCACACAGACGCCTATTCATTTCACACTCTCAAGGCTGAGTGTTGTAAAAGAGAAAGAGTAAAAGAGTTGCTCATTTTCACTTCCCTTTTGTCAAAGCCATCTGTGATGTGAATCTTCAGTTACTGCAGATATTGAAGCAGTCGATTTAAGGTTGAAGTTCAATTGGATGTGGCAAAATAATCCGTTTTTAATCATTCCTAATTTACATTCTAGGCCGTACAATAACATTTCTGATGGATAGACACCTATCTTGTTAACCAAGTTTGTTATGAGAGCTGAATGTTGTGTTTGGTTTCTCCACTCCTAATTTAAGGTTAGAATTCTAACCAAATAATCCTTCCAGGACATGTCTTCTCCGTGGGAGCCAACCCAGTGTTATATGACGGCCAGGGGTCAGTAAGGCCGTGTGTTTGTGTATGTGTCTGTAAGGTGCGTGATTCCCGAGGGCAGCTGAATAAACAGCATGACCTTCAGATGGTCCACGGTGTTACTTCTGCAGCCAGGTGCACTATAGGAGCTCTGATGTAATCTCCATAACATGGCTGTTATTTTACGGCTGCTCCTGTTCAGGATAGCTAGGATACTCTGGTTTGAGTGTTTACGTGTCAAAAAATGAGTGTCAGCTACAAACTCCTCAAGCGAGAAGCTTAACAGGCAGCAAAACATGACAGTCCTCAGTGAAAACGCCAAAAAACTAGATAACAGACGTTCTCTAGACAACATTCACCAATCAAACACCGCAGTTGATGTTCCAGGATGAAGGTTTGAGGAACGAGCAGCTGGCACCTTCTGTTTTTTTTCTCCCCCTCTTTTCTCTTTGGTGATGGACGACGGAAGCGTTTATCGTTCATTATTTCTCACTTTATCTATATTGCTCTTTTGTTTTTGTTTCTCTGTCATTAAAGAGTCATTCAGTTGGTAATGAAATCTCATTTTAGGAGGGAAACTTTGTTACCTCAAGTTTCATAAATGCTTAATGTGTTTAGGAAGCCCAGATGAAGACAGCAGTCTCTTACTCGCTTTGGAATTTGGCTGATATGAAGACCCTGAGACAGTGAAGATGTCTCTATGTAAAACACGCTGGCTTATGGCTGTCATCACCATTTGAAAGTAATGGTAAAACAGTCCCCGAATATAATTTTGCCTGCATCTGCTCACTGCGTGATGGAGGACTGGCGGCAGATTTTTAATATACCTTTCATTGTTCATTCGGTGAAGGAGGATCATTTTGTTTTTAAGCTCTTTACGTTGCAGGAGTTTCCCAGGGGACTAATTTAGTCTGCACTGTTTATATCCATGTGGCTATCAAAAGAGAATCATGCCGTAATCATTCTGAATGGTTTTGTAAAGCTCAAAATGTTTGAGGTACTGTATGTGGTAGGTTTTGTCTTTTTTGTGGCGCTTAAAGGTTGAAGCTGACGTAGGATTTTTTTTTTTGACTTTTTTTTTTGGAAGGTTGATAGGTGACAGGAGTACAACATTACAATACAAACAGGGTTACATCTTCTTATAGGCACATTTTGACCAATAAAACACAAGACAAGACAAAATACAAAGTGGTTATCTGTTCATTTTGAGACTTTATTTACCACTTCCCAACTCCTCCCGATGCAGATTTTTTTTTTTGTCTGCATTAATAAATATATATATATTATTCAGTTAGTTATGTATCTTTTATTTGGCAGCTGACCCATCGCCGTAGGACAGTATGTCTTATTGAACAGCCTGTACTATCCCTCACAGCTTCATTTTCATTCAAGTCAATTAATATGCCGTCTACCCTGACTAAGGTCCATGGTGCTCTAAACAGCTGCTCCCAGCTGTTGAGCCCCCAAAACCATTTAAATAACTCCACTTTAAGAATGTCTTATAATTCCCAACCAAGCTCCAGAGTCTTTAAACCAGGAGGGAAATGTTTCCCAGTGGGCCACATACCACTATAACACATTTAGTACGAAAAAATCAGGATTTCACGGACTGAATAGTAAATTTACTGCCATGAGATACTTAGAAAATAATGGGTTTAATGTTTCTAAACTTCCTTACTTGTTTACTGATCCTCTGACTACATGCTTTTTCCAAATAACTTGATGCCTCTTCCTGTTTTCCCAGCTTTCTCTTTTTTTTAAAGGCGAGGCATCATGAGGGGTCAAAATTAAAGAAGTAGGGCATATATTCTACAAAATATTTTAACTCTTTCCTCATATTTTCACAAAAGTTTCATGGACCCAAGAATATTTTGTTGTATGAATATCTGAATAAGCATTATATCAAAAGAAAGAACAGACCCTCTGCTTTTAAACAAACAAACCTGCATTTCTTTATTAACACTTGAATGTGGGTAAGTTTCATTAAAAAAGGCAACATTTTGAGCAAAAAGCTGAGAAAATCTTTTTTTTTTTTTTTTTTTTTTTTTTGTCGTTCTACATCTGGAAGGGTTTCAGAACGATGATCAAAACATAGATGGAGTAGATCAAGTCCATCAACATTCCCAAAGCTGCACAGTCCTATACACCATCCTGGGTCGACATTTCATTCATTAGGCGGTTTTGACTTATAGGCTGTTTAATGTTGATGATCATGATCATGCCTTAACAGCACCCCTTAACGTATAATGTTGAAAACACAAAAAGATTTAAAATTAATACAAACGCATTTGCTATTTAAACAACATGGCACAGGATGTGAAAACGATAACTGCGTCCGGGTGAAATTAGCCAAAAACGGTGGGCGCATGACAGGGGCCATATTCTATAGAATATTAACTAATTACAATTTCACCAGAAATGTCCCACATTTTTATGAACATTTTTATAAAGCAAATGACTTGGAAAATGGAGAAATTTGATTACAACAGTGTTTCAAATATAGGAAAACCTATAGAACATAAAAAATCTCTTTTGAGGTTAACATTTGATATTTCCTGAAGTTCAAGGACCTCCATACACTGACCATTTAAATAAAGAAAAAGTTTCAGGCCCTATTTTGTACCCTGCTCATGGAAAGTGAAATGGACAGTGCCACTGGTTTCCCCAGCTGTTGCTTGTATTCACAGTGGAACATGTTCCACCCCATTAGGCCTCTTGTGTCCTAGCCTCATCAACACTGTAGGCTATGTGTTTTGTATTAGCTTGTTGGAGGACTATAGGTTTAAGTTCATGAAAGATTAATTGTTAATGTTCTAGACTTGATGTTAGCTGGCAGAACCAGGTGGATGAAGCCATCACATGTGGTAAAGCTGATAATCTCTAGCAGTGATGATGATTTTGGCCTTCACTGGCCTCCAATTTGCTAACACACACTGCTTATCTGAGACTGTTGAGACTGTGACGTCACAGCCAATGATATGCGAATGTTTGACTAAGAGGGTCAGGAGGGAGTACGTGAATCCAGACGCCCAGTTGTCCCGCTGTATGGGTGGTCACAGCTTTGGAGAGATTAAGAGGATGCTGATGATTTTTGGAATGCCTGTTTTCTTGCCCTCCAGGTCTTCAGGAAACCCTCCCTTAGTGAGAAGCCAGACCACAGCGAAAGAGTGCGCTTTCCGTCAAGGGCATTCAGACTGATGATACGCACATTCAGTGGGAGTAACGCAATATGTGTGAAACGCATACACAAGGCCGTCTTGCACTAAAAGTAGCTAATTGAAACTACGGAGAGCCGTCAGACGGGAAGCTTGTTCACAGACACGTCGTACACGTACTTTGTAAATAAGTTAATGGGGATGGTCTGGAAAGTCGAACACAACGATCCAGGCTCCTTAAGACATCTGGCATGCCGAAGCTGTCATTGATACTAGCCTGAGGTATGACAAGAATGGGAAGGGGGGGAAGGAAGACAGCTGATTCGGCACTACAGCAAAAGCCGACGATCGTACTAATCGTTACCTATAGGTCACCATACTGTATATAAAGCTAAAATATATACACTACCATTCAAAAGTTTGGGATCAGTTGGATTATAAATGGATTAAAAGTGACTGGAAAGACTTTTATAATGTTACAAATAACTCTTTTAAACTTTATAATCATCAAATAAAGTGTGGAAGGAAGAAAGCCGATTCAGCAGCCCAGCGCGAGCGGGCGATCGTACTGCCCACTGCCTTTTTGTCTTCGCTCTCGTTCTCATCGGCCTCAATCTGGCCGTCTTTTAGCCGAGGTGTAATGTAACTGCCAGCTAAAGCCTCTGGAACTCTGTGTTCAGAGCAAAGCAGCGCAAGAGCCGGAAAAATGCGAATTGTGCCATGAAAGGTGACCCCTTGCTGAATTATGGTGCAGTGTGTCACCTTACAGCGTAGAATATACCCTAATCAGCCAGTGTGAGGAAACCAGAGATGGCCGACTGTCTACCGTCTCCAGGGATCCTGACCGCATGTCAGTCCCTGTCCCAGATTTGTATCTGCTTGAGACGTGTTAAAATGTTTATGTTGCAGGCCCTTGGTATGTCACGCTTGCCTCAGCATATGTAACACAGGATCATGATATCAGGACTCACTCACTCTCTCCCTCCCTCCGTCCCTTCTCACTCTCCACAAAATGCCACTGGTCGGATTAGGGGTTACTGTATTATCTATTCAACCTCAGGCACCTTATCCCTGCAGCATTTTACTGTACAACCTGCAGATCCAACTCTTTAAGCTCCTAGTGACTGGATACATTGCTCAACACACAAAAGCACGTTGTAAATAGAAACCTTTGATGCTTTCCAGAGCGCAAACACAGATACGAACTGGATCATTTGTCAAATCACCAATATGCTAGCCTAGAAATCTAGACGCACCTTAGCGGCAGGAAAAATTGTTTTGCTGCAAAGTGTGGTCTAGCAACTCTCCGTTGGCTTTCGAAGTGGAAAAACCAAACTCTGGTCCGGCCAATCACATCGTGTATAGAGTTGGTGGGCGGGCTTAACACAATGACGGCAGAGTTGTGACGGTTCTGCGCCGTGATTGCCATAGGTGATTTCCCTGATACTTGAAAACAAACAAGATGCTGCTGGCGATCAGCGGTCTTTCGATTCGACTTCGGCTGGGACTCGGATGACTTGTAGTTAAGAGAATGTCACTTAAGTTATTCTTAATAAAGGATGATGTGTTCAGAGTTTTGACGACCGGATACGATAATATATCAACTTGCTCCGCTGGAGGGAAAACCATGGGGAAAATGCATGGGACTCACTCAGCCACAGCCATTCATTGCTCTGGTTGGTTAGCGCTATCCTATGGCGTGCAGAGGGATATTGAAAGACAACCTTTTATCCCGCCCCCCGGATTGAGGTATGCCAATTGTGAGTTCCCAGACCTAACATCTTGATAGGTCTGGCTTGCCAGGCTACCAATATGCTACTATTAGGGGGAAAACCTATTCTAGACCATCAGTTATGATCAGCTTTTCCTCTAAAAATGATCAGAAGCAGTAGTAAGTAGTGTTTTGACTGAGCAACTCCATGCTAGTCCAGGGAAAGACTCAGCTTTACACACACTCAACCTATGATTATTTCCCTTCATTGTGTCGTTTTTGTGAAAATTTTGGCTTACAATAAATCACGTTTATCTAATCTTAATTGTCAAACTATTTGTATCCCCATGTATTGTAAAATGATGTAAAGAGTAGGCTTTAAGGTCCACCCTATTTGACCTATGTCCACTCATTTAAAGATTCCTGGCCTCGCCACTGATATGTAGCTACTATTTAAGGTACTGTAGCATTCTAACTAACAGAGAAACTCAAGTGACTAATTCGAAGCACCCTTCATAGGTACCTTCTCGATCACTCACTTGCTTAATGCAAACAGTGTTCATTGTGTGTTAAAATCATGTTTGATCATGGGAAAGTCATGCTTACACTGACCATCTTCTTCAAGATCCTAACTTTATTTCCTTTAACTTTCCTGTCTTGCAGAAGAGCACCAGTCGAACCTATTGAGTATCCAATGCAACCGTGGGCCGGACACAGGGAGCCCTCGCACTACCCAAACCAACAGTCAGGGTACCACCCCAGCTACATTCCCAGGGATAACTACCCTCACCCGGTGGACCCTCGGCAGAACGACTCAGGGTTCTATCACCCTCCTCCGCAGCAGAGAGGCCCCCTCCGGCAGGATGTGCCCCCTTCTCCCACCATACCCCTACGAGGCCCTCGCTTCGAGACCATGAACCGCAGGGGCTACCGCAACAGCAGCCCAGAGCGCTATACGTACGGAGAGGCACGACACTCAGACCCGAGACAGAAGAGTCCAATGACGGCAGCTGTTTAACCTCACCCTTTGTTTTTTACCTTGGGTACGATGTTTCTCGAGCAAGCACCAGTGTGCACACCATTTTGGACAGGCACATTTATCCTACAAATGTGTTTACGTGTTTTTTACTAACAATAGCCAAAGCTACATATTAGCATTGATTCAAATGTAGCTCAGTCCCCCTCAGACGGTCTCTCCATATGTTTTTGTTTGTAGGTTAAATGTTGGCCTTTAAATGATCGGCTAGATCCAGTTATTAATACATTCCAGCACCATTTTTTTATTGGCACATTATTGTACAATCTTTACAATGGTAATTTGAAACTGTGGTATATGTATTCTAATGTTTGTCTGCTTGCACGGTTAAGGATGAAAGGGCGTTATTTTAGAGCACTCCATATACTCTATTTGAATTTAGTCTTCTATTGGAAGGATATTAAGCCACTGTATGAGTTGCAAAACAATGTGTCACTATTAACTGCAGCGTAGAATATTAACTTTTTTACACAAATTTGATCATGCAAAACAGAAAGTACAACTATTTCATAATATTTCATAGTATTTTAGTAAATGGAGAATATTATGTGAAAAATACCACAGTACATCGTATCACTCATGATAATTGTCCTGAATGTGAAGTCATATAAACAGAGGAAGATGAAGAAAAAGAGGTTGTTTTTCAGGAAAAGGAAAGGAGAGTCAAAAGAACCTCTGACACAGAGGAAGGATGAGAACCGCACGTCTTCCTGGGCTTTCAGCGTTCCCACCTGAATCCACACCTATGCCTGCCTTTTTATCCTACAAAAATGGGGTTTGTTTTAAGATTCTTTACTTTTTTTGATAGTATTTCATGTTTAATGATTTCACATGTATTTCGGTACACAAAACTCTCTCTGCATTCAGAGTTCAGGCAACATAATAAATAAGTATTTTTGAATGCAATAATCATGTGAACCGTCTATGTAACTTTTTACAAAACAGAATGATCTGTGCACCTAGTATCACTTTATACATTAATACTATAAAATGTTGTCGTTTATATAACACATTTTCAATAAATATGCATTTGAAACATTTAGTCACCATAGTTGTCATTTTAAAACTTTGAAACTTACCTCTTGCTGCATATCTGAAGTGAATCACTGAACTAGATGAATAGTCCTCCAGTATGATTCAATTTTATCTCCCAGCCCCCTGATAAAAACCTGCATGTGTGATAATAGATGGCTGCAAATTAACACAGCAGTAATTATCAATTAAGATGAAGAGGTGATATGCATCTGTGATTATGGTCCAATTTTTATATTTGAGATGAAATTCAGGCTATTGGAGAATGAAGAGTTCTGTGTGATAATTACAAAGGCCGCACACCACATTATCTGCTCGGGATTAATTAGAGCTCTGTGCAGAAGAGGAATGAGAATGAGAGAAAGAGATATTAGTGTGTGTAATGGCATTTGCTAAAGGGAGTCATATGAGACCACTAGTGGCATCAAATGACATTACAAAACGTACATGTTTTTAAGCAGGTTTCACAACCACAACCCCTTTTCCATCCCAAATGCACGCCATTGGCTGCTGAGCAATAAATTGTCAACTCAAGGTCAATGTAACAACCAAGCAGTACTGAAATCACTACATGTTCAATTGTCGAGGAAATCAACATACATGACGACACATTCACCGTAAGATTTTAGAGCCAAGTGCAAATATACAACTGAAATTATTGGAATCCCTAATGCAGCAATAATGGAATTATCAACTTTACGTGAGTTGTACTTCGACACTGGCTGGTTATATATTTTCTCAAATTTGTATTTTGGAAAAAAATGGAACCAAATATACGGACTGCAGCTTTGAATAATAATCCCATCCTCCCCATGTCTGCCGGTAGGTGCCTCGCAAGCACAAAAGTGAAACTCCACCAATGTGGGCTAGATTAAAGGGGGTCGCACACTGGGCGTGCAGCGCCGCGTTGCGCAGCGCCATGTCTTCAAAATTCGAACAGATTATTCTCTATGTGTGTACACACACCGGCAGCGTCATTCGGCGTCTGTCCGCGCCGCCCAGCTACGGCTCAGGACCGTGTTCAAAACCCTGCCGCGCCACCGAGCGTCATTTGCATAGTTTTATATTAAATTTGCATTTATTTGTCTCAAATCGTCGTTAATGTACATACTGACTTCACCCTGTGCTGCAATATACATTTAAGCCTATTTAACATTCCTAATTTTCCTAATTCCTAACAGCTTGAATAGTCATATTTGGAAAGTATATGTATATATATATATATATATATATATATATATATATATATATATCATCGGGGTGCTCCATATATATATTTAAACTCAGGTTGGCTAAACGCTAGCTAAATAAATACTATTGTAACTAACATAGTTGCCAAGACAACGGATAACGTTACAACAAAATAACAGACTTAACAAGGTGATAGACACTTTTACTTGGTTAATAACGTTCAAAAATCAGCTTTTTTATTCACTTAACATAAAAAATATATAATACATCCAGTTTAAACTCATCTTGCAGCTCTTGACTTCTACCAGGAGTTGATTCAAAACTGAGCTCGTGCGAATAGAATGTGCGCGTCCGGTGTGCGATACCTGTGAATTGTTCTAGACGTGGTGCGACGCAACGCGGCACTGCGCGCCCGGTGTGTGACCCCCTTAAGGGTCGGGTAGGCGATTTTCGGAGAGGCTTGCTATAG
This sequence comes from Pimephales promelas, assembly GCF_988280905.1. NCBI lineage: Eukaryota > Metazoa > Chordata > Actinopteri > Cypriniformes > Leuciscidae > Pimephales > Pimephales promelas. The sequence goes on along the minus strand of NC_142775.1, from coordinate 29,783,388 downwards.
AGGATTTTCACTACACGTCATCAATCTGGAAATCGGCCATTTTGGAGAAACTGAATGTAAACAATGCCACTGAACTGAACCGACTCGCAAATTTGGCTGCTGAAAAATGGTTGTATTAATCGGTCGCACCGGGAAAAAAAAATTGAGTTCTATAGACTGCCAAAAGTTAAAGAGAAGAGTGCATAAACTGATGAAAGAAAATGTTTGTGGTTGAGAGAGAGGCACAGCATCAGTCACATGAGTAAATGAAGCATTGACTATGGCTAAAATGTTGATGTAAAGTAGTTGACTATGGCTAAATTCAAACTGTCTGTCCAAATCCGATTGTCTTTATATCCAATTGGAATGTGATCTAAAATGATGATAATGATGACAATGATAATTCTCCTGTTTCCATGTCCTTGTCTCCTTTTTTATGGGAAAATAATTTCCCATATCATTTGTTCAACGTTTGTCTGTGGTTTGCGATGAGTTTTTCGTTGTTCTTGTGTGTGGATGGCTAATTTAGCCTATCTCAGAGGCAGAAAGTACACCGCCATAATTGCCTAGACGTTGGTCTCTCCCAGAATCCATTTGGGATGTGTAATTATTGAAAATTATTATTAGGCAAAGTTTTAATTAGCATTTGAGTCCGCTGTAATTATACATTTATATTTAGCGTGGCTGCACGCGCTGTCATGGCTGACAGGACAGAAAGAGAGAGAGTCCGAGTTGCTTGTTTTGGTGGTGAAGAAGCGTCTCCCATAGATATGCAGAATGACTTTGACGCACTGCGATCAAATTATTGCGCTGTCATTCATGCCACACGTTCAGAGGCCTACGGATCATTTCTTTAACACGAGTCATTAATTTGATACTAATTTAATTTTATAAAGCAAAAAAAAAAGGTGATTAGGCTCATGCTTAATGTTAGACACGTTATACTGAAGCGTTGTTTTTTTTCTCGTTCTATTCGTTTTTTCATCCTCCCTCTCACAATCTGTCTCTCCTTCTAATTCAATATCAGAAAGTGTCTGGATTGATGTATTTGCAACCCAAGCAGTTCTTTGGTTTGAAGATTTTATCTTCTGAGACAGTGGAAATTTTGTTGAGAACTGTTATGTGCCTTTGGAAATTTACTTTATATTAGAAGCAAGCGTATGAATGTTTTCTTCTTTTTGTCTGTGTGTGAATACATGCTGGGAATCTGATTTATGACAGTTGTGACAGACAGTCTGGAGTTTTTGCTTCCTCTCGTCCCTCTGTTCGAGCTTTACAGCTTAACGGCAGCATAAAAACCCTCATTTTTACGTTTCCAAAGCTCTGAGCAGAATGTTCAGTGTCGCCAGCGGTGCTTTTGTACTGTAGTTACTGATGCTTAAAACCTTACATTTGTCTTTTGTGAGATTTCAGTAAATACAAACACTTTCAAAAGCCCAAGTCACATTGACTTGACACAGATTCTTGAGTACAGCAACAAAACAGCCTGACAAAATAACAGATTATGTGCGTAAGGAATTATTTTGAATCAGTTCAACTTGTTCAGAGGTATTCACTTATCTTTGGGTACAACCTCCTGCTTCTTCCATTTTCTCACAAAATAGTTGTTTTTTGTGCTTTTTTGCAGTCTCCGATACAAAAATAATGTCAAATATTTATAAATCTATTCACTTCAGTGAACGAATGAATTGAGACCACAAGAAGCTCTGAGTCTGATTTTCAGCCCCATATTGAATTGTTACTACAGAATATCACACATCTATTGTATGAAGTAGCTACAGTACGTTGTTGAAAAGGTGAAATGTTGAAAGGATTTTCGAGATAAAGATTGACTTAAATATTTCCTTATTATTATTTTACAAATATCTCATGGTGTTGACGAAATGTCATTCAGAAGTAAATGTATTTTTCCTTGTGTCGGGACATAATAATGTTTCTTTAAAAGGATAGTTCCGTTTGAAATTAATTTTTGGTATGTTTTAGCTTACCTCAAGGGCATCCAAGATGTAGGTGTCTTTGTGTCTCCGCAGTAGTTTCAATTTTGATATATTGAGGTCAAACCGTTTGTGTCTATCAGTCACATTATGGAGGTCTATGGTCACCACCTCAAAGAGCATGCACAGAGAAGTACAAATTAAACATGATTTAATGACTTGTAAATATAAGTACACATTGATGGCCCAAACACAAAACGAGCGGTTTGTGTGAGAAAACGAATAGTATTCACACTTCTCTGTGCATGCTCTTTGAGGTGGTGACCATAGACCTCCATTATATGATTGATAGACAAGAACGGTTTGACCAAAAAATATCAAAATTGAAACTACTGCGGAAACAAAGACGCCTACATCTTGGATGCCCTTGAAGTAAGCTAAAACATAACAAAAATTAATTTCAACTACTATTTCAAAAAAGTAATTCATGTAAATTATAAATATAATATCTACATAAGTTGTGGTCTAATGTCAGGTATTTTTGATAAAATAATCCAAAAAGAAATCACACATTTGTGTTAAAAATATTCCAGTAATTGAATATCAAGACTTATTTTCAAAAAGAATGGAGGGCAAAATTTTGTGGCATAACGTTTTGTCTAAACGTTACCATTGTTTCTCTTTCTTGATGCACATTTCTCCTTCATTTCCTCTGGAAGTAGACCCCAGAAGTCCTGGAGATACGGAGAACACACGATCACGCCGCTGGCCTGATAGCGAGCCGATGGCTGCGCTGTAAGGCTCACAGGAGTGTAAACCGGTTCTGACGACAGTATCACTGATACCACAGCCCTGAAAATGTATTCTCCATGAAGGTCATAGACACAGTATTAAGATGCCTGGCTCAGCCTTATTAAAGCGCAGTTGCATCTGGCCGGTATAAATTCCATTTCCTGTCCTCGTATCAGTCTAATGGTGCTTGCAAACACCGGAGCAGCTGTTTCCCTTCTGGCTGAGGTTCCCTGCCATGCCCACTCTTGACCTAGACATATTGTGCAGGGTGCAGAGGAATGGCCAGAGAGCAAGAATGAATTAGAGCTTGGGAAAGAGAGCGAGATTTCTGGCATAGTTTCATTTCCCTCTCTATTAGGCCTTTCAGGAATACAATATTCCCTTTGTCTCTTGAGGTTGGCCCACATTCCTAGAGTAGCTGAAGGCTGTTGTGCTTTTTACTTCCTGTGGTTAGGCTTGCTGCCAAGGGTCTCATGATTCAGGTTCACCCAAAGAGTCCCCAGGGTCATGGCCGGTGTTGAGAAAAACCTAAGACACAGTATTTGGCCAACAACAAGCTGAATAGTGAGTGAGAAGACAGTAATTTGAAATGGTCTTTATCGCAGAAGGAGAAATAGTTGTATGACTATGAATGTGGTGTCTTGACTTTCAGCATCTAAACCGAGCAAGCTTTCATCACGTCTCGCACTTTCATCAAGGCTGATGTTATTTGTGAGGGAATTTGCCCGATGATTGCTAAAGAGTCACAGAGGCAAGTTGCTTCATTCACTCAAAATGCAAAGAAACAGGAACAAATTGACCTGTATTCAGAAATCAAGTCTGATCTCATCTAGTTTGTTCTTGGCTGATTCATTCATTCAATCACTAAGTTCACATTTTTCTTCACCTCTCTTGTCTTGATTGTTAGAATGGCAATCCCTCCTTTTTCCTGTTTTTGTGTTTTGAGAGGTGTTCCTGTTTTTTGCTCTTCACAAAATTACTAAGATAAGGCCACAATCTCCCTTGTATATTTTAAATGCTGAAGCGATAGCTTCCTCAATTAATTAAGGACGCAATGTGCTGGAAACAGTCAGTGTAACCTCAGCCAATTAATTTAATTAATTTGATTACCAATTTGATGTATTTTCCCCATTGGAAATCGTCGCTACGTTGGCTCAAGAATTGTCACTGGAGAAACGGATGTTTTGGCCAAATCACATCATTTTCTTTCAAGCAAAGATTTGGAGACTATTTTTGCATGCTTTTTTTCTACACACTTGGACTATTGTAATGCCTTATATTTAGGCATAAGTGAATCATTGGTTGCATGCCTTGCAGCTAAATGTTTAACTAATACCAGGATATCACATATATAACATCTGTAATGTTATCTCTTCATTTTCTCCCTGTAAAATATAGAATCCAAAATAAGGTGTTACTGTTTGTTTTAAAGCACTGCATGATCAGGCTCCAAGGCAAATAAAAGATTTGTTAAACCCCTACTAATTTCATGATGGATGAGTTGATTGTTGTTGTGGTGTATGATGTTATTTTTCTTTAATCTTTTCTGTCTTTAATTATTGCTACAGTTTTATGATATTTTATGTACTGCACCCTGCGGATCGTCTGTTGCGCAGCTATGATTGAAATTCAATGACGTCAAGACTGTAATGTGATTGGTTATCCAAGTTAGCCATATGCTTTCTCCAATGGTAGAGCCACTGACCCTTGAATCTCCCAATGATAAGACCGTATTTGGCGAAGCCTTTGGTTTAGATTAACAGTGCACAGTTTTGTGTAAGATTCAATACTTGATCTCTTTTTTACAAAAAAAAAAAAAAATGCTATTTCAGATTTTTACTTTCTAATGTTTAATTCAATGGGACCTATCATACACCCGGCGCAATGCAGCACCAAGCATGATGCAAGTGTCTTTTACTAGTTTCAGCCTGACGCACTTAGCATTTTTACTTCCTGCACCACATTATTTAAATAGCAAGTGCATTTCCACCCATGGTCTGAAAACGAGGTGTGTTCAGGCGCATTGTTATCGCCAGGCGCGTTGCTATCTTAAGGCAACTGAAATTGACTGCGCCATTGACCAACTGAAATCACTGACAAACTGAAACCTGGTCTAAAGCCAATGGCGCAATATATATATATATTTTTTTTTTTGTTATTTAAAAGACCTGTTAGTAATGTGCACCTATAAGCGGGTCCACACCATGCGCACATCTTTGGACACGCCTTAAGTGCACTTCCACCCTGCGGTTTAGACCACGCGCTTAGATGGTTAAAGTAGGGCCCAATGTGTTATTTGCTGTTTGTTTGTGATTTAAACATTTATTAGCTACTTATGTGTGAATAAAATTCTTCTACAACAATTTTATTTTAAAGTGTATCATAGCAAGTTAAACAAAATAAATGTTTAAATGCATACGTTTTTTTTTATGTTATCTGCTTTTGTATTTTGAGCTATACAAGCAAATGAATGGCGTCAAAAGCATTCCAGTTTTTTAAATGTTGGGATCATTTAAGTATCTGCCTCTTAAAACCAGGAAATCCTGAACAGGACAAAGATTTTTATCTATGTCTTTGGGCTGATTGGATATTACTGCCATGATCACAGCACTCTTCTCTGCTCCATTCTGCATCACGCACGTCACGGTCACGGTGCAACTAGAGCAACGCTTCGCCAACTGGAGCCTACAGCTAATTGCTTTGTTTTTGCACCCAGTTACTGCTGTCTAGGGAGCATTCTGTCTGCGTACTCCTGTACTTGAATCTCACAATTACTGTCAAAAAGGCATTCATTTCCAGAGAGTAAATTTTATTTGAAGAAAAAGCTTGGAATTTCTTCAGCTGCTAGTGACGGTGTAAATAGTCTGCGTCGACATGTGCTAGCATTTAAATGGTTTTGCATTAGGGAAGTTGAAGCCTAATCCAAAACCACTGAAGTGTCCAAGCGGAGTGATTTGAAAAGGCAAAGCCATTTAGATCTGCTCCTCACAGATACAGAGCTCTCGAGCAACCCTCAGAGAACGCGCAATTTACGCCACTGGAAGATCGCTTACGTTCTTCACACAGCTATTTGGGTGAGAAAATGCAGAAAAGGGATTTTACACCACATAATTTACAGCCTAGATTACCAACATGTGTTGTTTTGTGGTACCTCGTGATAACGGAATAAATACATATTTAAATAAAAAATGGGCAAAATAAAAGGATAAATTCCTTCCGTCGGTTTGGCTCAGTTCAAACCGCAGAGAGAACAGGAGATGGAGTCGTTGTGGTAACGGATGGTGTTGACGTGTTTCCGTGCGGGAGCCAGACGGCGCAAGTCTCTGTCGTTCTCACGCACTCTCCGCATTAATCCGCTCTGTTGGAGAGTCTTATCCTGCTTGCTAACAGGGTGTAAATTTAAATCCTCTCTGGTTAAAACGTGTACAGATAACACTTCCTGAGCTGGGTTTGGGGGGTTTCTAGCAGGGTGTCCTTAGAAATATCATTGACGGCAATTGCCATCTTGTCATAAACAGTTTCTATGGCAACCTCCTACACAGCATCGTGGGTCAGATCTCTCTGGCCCGATTGGTGGCTGAGAGGGCCAAGAATATTGGCCTTCTCCGGTCCTCTTTGCAAATAGTGTGGTGAGCTCATGTTGGAACATGGTGTGGAAAACAGGAATACAAAATAGTTGGAGTATGAATGCAATTTCAGTGTGTCTGAAGTGTCAGACTATAGAACACCAAGACAGAGTGTTTGTGCAGCAAAGTATAATTGGTTCCTGCTTACATAAATGCTCAACTGGCTCAAAATCTGAAAAATGTTTATATCCTGGCATATTTAAACACATTCCTTTCTGCAAAACCAAACAGACAGATCGTTATTGTATTCTGATATCCATTTGCAGTCCATGCCAGTGGGGAAAAAAGCTAGAAATAGGTTGCGGACAATATTTCAGAAATTAGTGTCACTCGGTTTCATAACAGCACTGGTGGAATTTGGTTGTAATGGGCATTCAACAGGTCTAGTCCATTTGGCTGAGTGTATTTTAGAGCTCATCTCTCAAAACCCCCTTTCAAAGAGATTAATTTACATGTTTGGAGAAGGAAAATGGCCGATTTTAAACAATTAGACAGATGAAGTGAAACACTGTGCGACATGGGACTGCTCCATCTTGTTGTTGACTCAGAGAGATATGTGGTGAGAACACGCAGAGCCGTGTCCGAGTGAATGTAAACAACATGACACCTAGCACTGCGGCGCTTAGACTTACTGGCGTTCTTTTCTCTCTGGCTCTCTCTCTCATATTACGCCACCCATCTCTCCTGCTGTTAACGTGCATGTTTCAGTTAGCAGGTCTGAGTTGGAGGCATTGCAGCACAGTTTATCCTGGATCCCTGGAGAGGGCCCATATGTCGCTGTGCTGCATCTCACAGGGAAGTTTGCTGAACTTACATGTTTGTGATCCTGTTTTTGTCTGAAAGTTCTTACAGATTATTCAGAAATAAATCTGCTGTAGCCTATTGAAGCTCACAGGATGGGTAGGAATACCTTGGGGGCTTGTTGGGGGAAAATAATAATGATAATGCTTTTTAATGAATGAAGGTCAACAAAATATAAAGATTTTAATAAATAAATGAAGAGTTCAGATGCAAAAGCCTCTAAATGCCATTTGAAATTTTCTTCTAAAATGACCATTTTTATCAAGTTTGTAAATTTAAGTTCAGTAATTTCACTTAAATGACAATTAATAGGTAATCTTCATTGCCATTTAAGTGAAATTACTGAACTTAAATATACAAGCGTGATAAAAATGATCATTTTAGAAGAAAATTTCAAATGGCACTTAGAGGCTTTTGCATCTGAACTCTTCAAATGTATACTTTCAACAATTATATTACATGCTATGTATGCCCAATAAAGCTGTTTTTTAATGAACAGGTTCAAATGTATTTATTGTATTAAGTTTAAAAAAAAAAAAAAAAAACATGATTCCAGTCGAAAACTAGAAAATATGGATTGCACATCGAGAGTATAAGCTAATTTGCATCTCGGATCCCTAAAGGCTTTTCTAAACAAAAAAACCAAAAAAAAAAAACCTTCTAATCATAGAATAAAACTAACACAGCATGTAATTTATACACATACACATAACATACCTAAATGAACTGTAGGCTACCTAAGGATGCTTCCAACCCTGGCATGAATAACTAATTAAAACAAACGTTCATTAAATTTAAATATGCGTGCAGTTCTGGTTTATTTTGAAACACCACTTTACTTTCAATGTAAAAGACTTTATATCTCATTTTGGCAACATCAATCCTATACAATTCGCACCTGCTGTACTCCTAGTGATTCAACTTGTATCATCCTGTTTCTTTAACAGACAGTGCCCTATTGTGCAAACATTTAAAAATCAATTTTTATTTATGACATTTTTTTTTTTTTGTAAAACTATGCATATTTATTTTTTTTAAAAAAATATGGCAGTGTTGCCATTTAATTGGCTTTTTATCCAATATGTTTAGTGCCCGATTATACAACATTTCAAGTTTTTTTTTTTTTTTTTAAATAGTGATTCACTTGTTTGAGTCCAAACTGTAATAACAAACAGTACAAATGCCCTAATTAAGTATTGTCTAATAATTTTAAAACTATTTAGGTTAATCCTTACCATTTTTGAAAGCTTTTTTTATGTTTATCAAATTTAATTTGTGAATCTAAAACAATCTTCAAAATTAAACCCATCCATCTCCTCTATTTCTTCATTATGAACCCGAATTGTTATTTTTACTTTGTGCTTTCTATTAGAAAAGTACATAACAACATCTAAAATTATACATGGTTATATAACATATAATCTTATAAAACATCTAATCTTATAAATGGTTATATAACATCTAATCTTATAAAAACATCTCATCTTATATTTGGTTTATGTACATTGTAGTGTACATTCAAGTAATCTGTTTTTTTTTTCTAATCTTTTTACCGCTCAGTAAAACACACACACATTGCAGTCCTACTGTGCATTTACTAGCAATATAACATCACATATAGAATATTTGCAAGACAAAAACTCTAATCCAAAAAGAAACTGTGTGTAACATAAACTGTGACTGACTATAGTGGAGGACAGACGTCACTGCCATATGATAGGAGGAGGTGCCTCACATGATCCAAGTTAGCGTTACACTTTTTCTAATGAATAAGAGCCACAGACCCTCTCGTCTCCCTATAATAAGTCATAAGCGCTTGATAATTACACACGGGTGTGTTGGATCTGAACTCTGCAGGTAGGTAGATCTCCAGGACTGTGCACCCCTGTCATAGACCATTTTCAATCCTGGTCCTGGGGACACACTGCTCTGCACATATTGTAATGTCTCGTATCTGACACAATTTAGTTCATGGACATTTCCTAACAAGGTTAGGAAGATCTGAATCAGGTGTGTTAAATAAGGAAGAAGAACAAAATGTGCACAAAATGGTGGATCCCCAGGTTCAGGGCTGAAACTAATGAGATTAAATGGGGAAGGTGTGGGGATTTAAGCACCCACACACTACAAGGTAATCGGGATGATTTTAGACCCAGTGCTCCCCTTCTGACAATTATGATTATCTTGACAGTTCTACAGATTACCTCATCAGATTTTCCTGTGTATTGTGAGGTGTTTTATGACTGAATCTGCTCGGAAGAACGTCAGGGCCACACCAATATCACATGGTAAATATCCAGCATATTTACATAAAACGACTTCTAAAGTCACATTTGACTGTGAGAGATTTTGTGAGATTTCCCGTATTCAGTGGGGACTCTGGTTGTCTGTGAATGAAATCTTTTAGTGTGTGATGTGCTGTCTTGGTCATAGGGAGATTTTAAAACTATTTTAATGTGGACCAGTCTTTAGGCTTGATTCTCATGCTTTTCAGATTTACCCCAACGTCAATAAGATTTTGCCCCGATTTAACAATTTTGGTATTTAAAAGGAATCTAGATCAAATTAAATGACTTGTGTTACCCAAATCTCTTATGGGTCCCACTATATATTAAGTGGCTTTAAGTACTATGTACTTACATTGAAACAAATAATTTGATACAATGAACTTATTGTGTACATGTTTTTACATTGTACTTATATTTAAAAAATACCAGCATGTAATTACAGCTGTAACTTATTTATGTACTTACATCTGTAATTACACAGCTGACCCATCCTTTATACTTAAACCTACCCTTAAACCTGCCCATACCACCACACCTGTCTCTAACCTTACCTATATCACACCCCAATAGCACCAAATGTGTTTTACAATACAACATGAGCACAATAAGTACATTGTACTTATTTTTCAATGTAAGTAGTACTTAAAGCCACTTAATATAAAGTGGGACCAAAGTTATTTTATACCGCTATCATCTTAAAGGAGAACTCCGGCGTAAAATGAACCTTTGAGGTTGTAAAAAGTGTCTAATGTGTCTAAATCAATGGATAAGTTCTGATGTTAGTACAGGAAATGAGAAACATCAGAGCAATACATATATTTCCTTGGACTGTTCTAGTTGCTGATTTCCTCCGTTAGATCTTCACTCACTCACACAGAGCTGCCTGTCCTCTCTCCAGTCATGAATTAAAAGTGTAATGTCTCACTGTTCAGTATGTCTCCCTAGCAACTCATGACCGTTATTTGGGTTTCTTATGTTTCAGTGTAATGCCCATGTGACGTTCCTCAGAGGACTGGATCGTATGACCCTTCTATGATGTGAGTAATTACGCCCGAGCTGTGAGAAATGATTATCACCTGGACACAGATTGCATTTCAGCATCTCGGGTTTCTCGTTTATGAGCAGTTTAACTCCTAATGCCGTTTTTTTATTTTCTTCTCCCCTATTTGCTCTCTTTCACAGTCTAAAGAATGTTTGAAATCTCGCCCTCTCTTTTTATCAATGCATAGACAGTCTGCTGATCTGTTTTACTGGGTGTTTGGTTACTCTACAAGCCATCCCTAATGCCCTTGAAACATTCCAGGTTTGTAATTTTAAACAAACATTGCTTCGAGAGAGTGCAGGGAGAGCAAGAGAGAGGCACAATCCTCTTAGAAAGGGGAGATGTATGAGGTTTCCAACAGCAAACACACAGAGAGTTCTTGAGGCACTGGGCCCTCACCTCTGCAAGTCTCATTAGGCCTGAAAAATGTCACCCTCATTAAAAATGCAATTAGACTTAATTGAGGTCTAAAGTAAAAATAAACGACAGGGTCATGTTTATTATTTTACTCTCACCTTAGACATTTTTTTTTCAGTCCTCACCAATTTTCTCAATTGGATTTTCTTCTTGAGTGTGTTTTCTTTGTTTGAGTGGCCCTCTCATTTTTAGCACTTTACTGAGAGATTGAATTATTCTTTACCAGCCAAATGAGTGATAGCTTCATCATCTGTAATGTTTGAACACACACACACACACACACACACACGCACGCACACACATGCACACCCACACACTCTGTCTCTATCTCACACACACACACACACACACACACACACACACACACACACACACACACACACACACACACACACAATATTACACACCTTGTAGTTTGCCAATTTACAATGTTTTGCTGTAGTTCGAAGTGTGAAAGTTTTTCCAGAAGGTTTTTTTCCTCCTCTGCAGGTTTACATTTGGCTTGCTGTTTCAACTTGGCATGTTTTATGCAAATGATTGAATATTGGTCTGCTAATGCACTCAATTTTTAATGAATTACTTCGGGTTTGGTTTTTGAATTAATTAAGAATTTAAGTAGGAAAAAAAATGAATTAGCATCTTTATACCATCACAATCTGGTTTTCTAAATAAATTAATTATAACAATCAATTCACATTTACACTACAGATTAAAAGTTTGGGGCAAGCAATATATTTTATTTTTAGAACAAAATTAATTATTTTATTCAGCAAGGATACATTAAACTGTTACAAAATAATATGCATAAATGCTGTTCTATATAACTTTCAAACCTAAACTTAAAAAAAAATGTCAACATTGGTAATAAAAAATGTTTCTTAAGCATTAAATCAGCAAATTAGAATGATTTCTGAAGGATTATATGACATTGAAGAGTAATGATGCTGAAAATTTAAAAATGCATTCAAATAGAAAACAAATTAATTGTACCAATATTTCACAATATTACTGCTCATATTGTATTTTTAATCAAATAAATGCAGCATTGGTGAGCATAAGAGACTTCTTTCAAAAACATTAAAAACTGTAACCGACCCCAAAGTTTTAAACAGTATGCTATATGATATTATGAAGTATTTTATTGTAAACAGAAAATAAGTTTGCTGGAGTTGTGCAACACAATATTATACATACAGGCTGCAACATTATATCCATCAACTAATACTGTGAATCGTATTGCCACACTAGCAAAAATATTGCCAAATATTGCCAAAACGAAGATTGTAATGAGAGTAAATTATTTATGTGTGATTATCGCTTTGTGTTGGTCATGCCAGGTTGAGTTGTTTTTGTTCTGAAAATGTTGCTTTATCATATCAAGCCTCTGGCATTATTCAGTTTCTTGTGATGTATTCCCGGCGCTGTTAGTCCATGTTAACAACGTCTGAACAATTTCCACCATTGATAAATAAAGTTTTGATTGAGTCTATCCCATTGAATAACACTCTGTTAAACTGTGTGCTTCTCTGCCTTCATGCCAAAGAAGTTCTGAGGCTTCTCTGTCCCAAATTCCCCATGCAGCATAGGTTGTGTTCTGGCACAGACATATCTGCTTGCATACCCAGCCATCCCAGGCCCTGCACGCTGTCAGGAAAGTACTTTATTCTGCAGCGCTATCAGCACTAGAGGAAGACAGCGGTGAAATTTGCCGTGAATCAGCACTGTGCGTGCTAATGTCTCGGATCCCCTCCCGTCCTCATTTCCTGTCCTGAGAGAACCAGGCCGTACTGTGACACTTCACTCCTCTGTCAGCAGACGAGTAGGTCTCTTTCTCTCGCTGTCTCTCTTATCTCTCAGCCCAGTCGCAGTCTCACACACACAAATCACTTTGCCCCATTTGAGTTTCCAGGGAAAGGCTAGAAAAGACACACTTGACTTGACAAAGTTGGCTTTTCTAATGGAGACTTTCTGTGCCACCTGACCCTATTGGGGGGAAACGGTACATTTTGTCTGGAAGGTCATGGGAAAATACATTGAAAGCAGTCATCATCAGTTTTTTTTTTTGTTTGTTTTAGTCATAAAATATCATAAATTATAGTGAGTCTTTTTTTTAATATTCAGGCATTTTCACCTCTTTTACTCTAATATAAAAGAAATAATTATTTTGTTGATAGAAATAACAATCTTAGTCATTTTAAATGTTTGGATTTTAGTGTAAAGCATTTAAAAGATTTATATAAAATGTATAGAATATTTTTTAGTATCACAAACTGCTCTGAGACTTGGATTGAAGTCAAAAGCAGCTTTTATTGGGGATATCCAGAATCATAAACCATAAAATAGGAAATAGTCAAAAAACAAACAAAAAAAAAAAAACAGTGCAGATAATCCAAAACAGCCCGTTCTCATCCTTTAGCGTCACATAGAACACTATATGACAAAACGGCACCATACTACGCACGTGGCACCCTTTATCGTTAATATGACAAGCGAACCCAAGGCGTCATAAATCCTTTAGCGTAATATGAGACTACCCTACCCCACACCTAAACCTAACCATCACAGCGTGTGTTATATTAACGATAACGGGTGCCATGTGCGTAATATAGCGCCGTTTTGTCATATCGCGTTCTATATGACACTAAAGGATGAGAATGCGTTGTCCAAAAACACAACATGGCAGAAAAACAGAGGAAAACAGGATAATCCAAGAAACCAGGCAGGAGATCAAAAACCATGACACAAGAACACCATACAGCACTCAAAGATGCAGTATTGACCCATACAAGACTTCACAAAGAATGACTGAAAACACAGGGCTTATATTGGCAGCTAAACCAGATAATGAGAGACAGGTGAAAGTGATCAAGCAAAAATGAGTCCAGGCAATAGGTTAAAGGAACTGAAGTTCCTGATGGGAAAGCAAGGGATTAGCGAGGAGTGCTGGTGGCTACCAGGCAATCTATCTGGCAGGCGTGACTTTAAAGACTGCTTATGACATTGCATTATGTGCAGCACGTTGTTTTGGCAATGTTTCGGCACAAATTTTGAGAACAGTAAATTTCTATATATTTTTTTTTTTATTATTATTAATCATAATGCATCCTTTCTGTATCATCTTTATCAATGAACCCTAGTTTTGTTTTCTGAGGCTAGTTTCTGAGCCCTTCTGGATGGCCAAGAGCATTCAGTCACATGGACTACTCAAGCGTCATATGTGGTGGTCAGTTCCCATACAAATGGGCTGGTTTCCTCATCTCACAAAATGACCTTTGTTGGCTTTCATAGTCTTTACCCACATGGTCCGCTCTAGCTCATTTCAAAGCTTGCTGTGTAAACCCTCCACAGGTGATGAGTTAGAGGCAGTAAAATGCACTGGGCTGTGACCAGTTTAAACCAGTATGAGTCCAACTTGGCCCATTATCAGATCTGCTTCACTGAAGCACCAGGAATAACAGAGAAACACTGGTTCAGACTGTGTGCTGGGAAAGGTCAAAGGTCACAATGATGACTCTAAACCTAAACTGTGCTGACAAAAGGGATGTGTGGTAAGACGATCATCCTTCATACCACTCATTTTTTTTGACATTCTTTGGAATTATTGCACTTATATCAACAACAATTTGTTTCACGGCGTTAGTCTATTCTGAATTTAAAAAACGTGGGATGTTGATGGACATGAATTGTTTGGAGCTGGCCTCAGCACATTAACGTATATGCAAAGCGTTAACGATAATTAACTGAGGCAGGAGGGTTTCATACAGATTGCATTGCAGGGCAATATTTGTTGTAAATTTGAATTATTTTATTTAAAGTAGTTGATTATGAAAAGTGAACAGAATCAGTCAGAGCACAGCAGGCTGTCAGAAAGGAGTTTTTTTAGAGAGTTTTATCTTCGAACTAACCATTTTCAGACTCTTCGAGAAATGAGGTGATGTGCGATGTATATTATGAGAAAATTTAAGTATTTTTTGACCTTGATACATGTAGACCTATTGTAGGAGACCTCCAAAACAAAATTAGGAACCTTTCTGATAGCATAATAGGGGCACTTTAAAGAAGAAAATGAGCCAGGCACCTCAGTTGCTTTGCTGATGTATCGAGAGCTTCCCAAAACATTTGAGGCCCTGATATTGAGTCTAGTTGGAATAAGAGAATATGACACAGATGGGTCATTCTACCATCAAATAACACAGCACATCAGTCTCAGCTGCACCCAACCTCCTCTAAACATCTGCATGTAGCTGCACACAAAATCTGCATAAGCTAATTACAGCTAATCGCATGCAGTTGGAGATGGAACTATTGAAAAGACCTTTAAAATATTGGCACTGCTCTACCCCCTTGATGACGTTCATTAAAGAGAAGGTGAGGGGGAGGGCCTGTGGTGTTTTTGTTGCTCAAAGTGAGAGTGTTTCAATTGTTCTGCGTGTGAGTGTGTGTGTGTGTGTGTGTGTGTGTGTGTGTGTGTGTGTGTGTGTGTGTTTGAATATGTTTAGTTTTAATTGCTGAAAGCAAATTTAGGTTTGAAGATTGCTCACGGTTTGTCCAGAGTTCACCATGGCAACACCAATCAATTAAGAAAAAGTGTATTAATAATCAGCCTCAGATTCTTCGCCATTTTAATAAGCCTCCTACTACTGATGAAAGATAGGGACCATGGATTGTCTGGCTTATCTAACAGTAGTACCTGTGACATTTCTCCATGACATTTCATATAGCCTAAGACCTGTGGATAGTTGCGTGGACTTCTATTTATTATACTGTAACCTCTACCTAGAGACCTGAGTGTTCAAAATAAATGTGTTTAAAACAAACAGTAAAACTAAACCCATAAAGTGTAACGTATACCCAGACAGTACAAATACAGAATTATTATGTTAAGTATGTTTACACACACTTTAAACGTTTGATTTCAGGTGGGGAAAAACATTGTTTTTTTTCTTTAAATATCATGTAAATACGTAAAAAACCCACCAGTCTTTTCTGTTATTTTTCTCTGTTTTTGGGGGTAAGTCTGACTTACAGATCTTGATAACGTCTATGTAAAAACTTGATTATAACTGAGCAGTGTTATTTGGAGATATTAAGACGGAACACACTTACTGTACCTGCTGAGACAATGGGAGAATCAGTACCTGTAAGCCCAAAGAACCAAGAAAAGATTAGAAGCCAGAAAACGAACAAATATTTCTCGTCGATAGATGGTAGTGCATGCGTCTAACACCATAGTGGCATTGTACTAAAGGGACACTCCACTCATTTGCATTAAGATTTCCATTGTTAGAAACCCAGACATACTATTGAATGGTCGTGCAACACTCTCTCATTTCCCCTGAGACGAGAGAAATCCATTATTTACCTTTTTCACTTCCTCCTACAATGAAGCAAAAATCGCCATATTACGTCAGGAGGAAGTGTAAGAGGGGGGGATTTCTGTAAAGACTACAAGCACTAGATCCCACCCTTTCAAACCCGCCCATAGGGGGTTGGACCTAATGCGCCTAGCAGACCTATCACAGATAAGTGCTAGTGTGTTTGATTTCACCGGCAGAAACCTTTTGAAAATAAGGACAAAGGTACTGAATATGCAGATGGATGCGTTATGGAGGATTGGGATTACACATAGTGTCAGCCATATTTATATTTTGTTTATGGAAACTAAGCTACCATGCTCTTGTTCTGTGGAGAAAGTTGAGTAGTAACTTTAGGGGTTACTGTCCTCTTTTTCCCGGACATGTCCGGCCGTCGATGTCTGGGATTCAGCTTTTGCTTTCTGCACTCACCATGCATTGTTTACATAAACAGCTTTTGTTTTGAATCTAACTGATTTCATTCTGATTGGTGAATCTGAATGTAGTGTTTACATGAATGCTAAAAAAGTGAGTGATCGGTTGATGTGTGTTTTAACATTGCTTAGAAAATTCCCGCTCATCTGTGAGAGATACGAAACCGGTAACTTACGTCTCACAGGGGTCGCTCATCGGTAATCACGCCACCGGCCTCGCGTCGTTCTCCACGCGCCCCTCACTCGCCACAGTAAACATGATGAATGCCGACTGTAAAACGCAAAAGCCGAATCCCGGACATTTTGGGCGATCTCGAAACATATTTTCGGGCAGACTTAGGGCGTGTGGCCTCCTAGGGAATTGAAGCAAGTGCATTCTGGGAGTTGTTGTCTTTCATCCACATTAGCCAAAAATACATTTTCTGCCTTTTCTCAGTCCAGAAAGCTCCAAATTCAAAAATAATTTCACATTTCTTCTACATAAATTGCCCATTTTAAATACACATTCATCTTTCCAGATGTGCTGTGACCCTTTAATACCTTTAATTTGCTAAAGAACTATATAATGCACTTTTAATGTTGAAATGGTGTTTTATGTATCTTTTCTTCAACCCTGTTGAAAATTTGATTTTATAATTGTGTAGAGACTGACCTAAATGTTGATTATGGTTAAAATTTTAATGTAGCACTTGCCTCCATGTTCGTGTTACAAATAGTTAGTGACAAGGTATAAATATAGGAAGTTCCACTTCTTGGCAGCGCCTCAGTGCTAATGAATGCATAATAGATGTTTTTCCAATTGCTGAACAGTCTTAAGTTCAGTAAGTAGAGTGTTAATGCTAATCACCAGAAAGGGAGGGGGGGGGGGTTAAAACCGTTTTTTTTTTTTTCGAAACTGCAGGAAAACCGAAAGACCTTGACAGGTTGATTGATCGTCGTTAGAGATTGCTGACAATGGAGAAAAGCAAAAGTTTGCCAAATGTGACCGCTCATTTGATCCAGACACCTACTACCAATAGTGTTTCAGGATTTTGGGTTTCAAGGACTGCTTTTCAAAGATTTAGCATAGAGCAATGCCTGAGAGGTGAGAATAAATTCCATGTGCTTTCTATTAGGAGGTCATCCAGGTTGGAACTACTTGGGCTTGGACAAATTGCAAAACCAAGAAAGATAAGAGATCTTTTCCAAACACCCGAGGACAGAGGCGGCTCTGTTTTGTGTTCCTGTGTCCACACAGCAACAGACGAGTGACCCCTCCTTCAAACAAACAGCATCCTTGACCTGCCTGGCAAACAGGGCTGAAAATTGGCCTTTTTATGCCCATCTTATCTGACTCCCCATCCCAGCCCACCCTACAGGGCAGCACACCAGTAGTAGCCGGGTACACCAAGCCTTGTAGTCAGCATGAATACAGCTATTGATAACAAAACACAAGCTGATGTTGTTCAATCTCCCCGCCACACAGAAAAAGCCCGGTCTTTCGAGTGGCGGATGAAAAACGTCTTTTATTGCTAGCTTTGGCTTTTGTCACAAAATAACATTATTTCCCCCTCTGTGCCATGGATCAAGATAAGTGTGGCGTGAGTGTACGTTTGGCTCTGCGCAAGGACAACAGCCTCATTCTGACACAGTGAGATTTGGCTTTCGCCCTCTGTGTTGTCTCAGTGGGCCAAGATGTATGTGCCACATAAAATAACACATCAGGGTTGCTATAAAAGACCTCATATCTCTCCATAGACACTAAAACGCAGTCTTGCGAGATGTTTCGGTGTGTGTTTGTGCGTGTGTGTTGGATTTAGGCAAGTCGCTAAGCTTCTTAAAGGTGTGTGTTGGTTCCCTGGAAGCTCTAGTCTGAGGGAGTGTGTCAACGCTTTAATATTCCAGGGTAATTCTCCTCAAATATCTCCTCTCATTCCCAGCCACCGAAATCCTCTTAACGTTGGAGTCGGAAGCATCTATTCACCACGTTTCCCATCCTCCTCTCTTTTGTTGTCTCTCTTTCCTCTTCTCCGGAGAAGTAAGAGCTCAAGCAGTGAGTCTTTCTTGTCTAAATTATTTGTTTGTGTCTGTTTACCGAGATGCTCTTCTTTAGCCGCAGATCAATTGTGCATCGGTCTGGCTATGTGTTTGAGGGAAAGCCATTTCTCTGTCGCTCTCTGCAAAATCTCAGACAGATCGGCTGAACGTCAAGTGCATATTGATGCAGCGTGGTTATGTTTGGGTCCGGAACGAGAGCCACCCTGACATTTTCTCACATGGGACGATAATTGACTTGTTAGAGTTGCTGTCAGTTACGCAGGTGCTCACCTGGTGGTGTCAAATTGGCAGCTCTCCACCATCCAAACCACTTGTCTGAGACACTGGCATGCGCTTACACACAATCCCAGCTTGATTGTAGATAAAACGCACCTCACCGATGGATACCAAAGTTGAATGTCACATCTGTTGTGTATCGGTTCTCTCCAAACTGACTGGAAACAACATGGTTCTGTCCAATGAACGCTGCAGTCAGGTACAGGCGGCTGTGAATTAAATCTGTAATCCCCAACAGTCTGAAGTCAGTCTGATTCCTACATACATTTGTTTAAAGTTTATGAATTATTTATACGTAAACGCTCTGTAAATATGTACATCAATACCCAATGCACGCGCACACATGCACAGCTTGTCAGCATGATAAAATGAGGCTATTCAAAGTGCCCATTTTGCTTGTTTATGGCGGGGTGGATGCACTCTGTGCTCAGAATGGCACAATAATGACGGAGGTCTTGAATTATGAAACAAAGGACGGTGTGCATCAATTAACAGCCATTTGCACACACACGCCAACAGTCTTGTCAAAGAGAAGGGGTTTGTCTGTTTTTGCCGTTAGTAACTTGGCAACTACAGGTGATCTCGAGACAACAGACGACACTCTATCAATTAGTCATCACGGACTGCTTGACATTAAAATGATCTAGCGTTACAGTAGAAGGGTGTGTCTAACTAACAGTCCCCCTCAGTGTTGATGCAGTGGGAGGTGTGTGTGTTGCTTTATCTGCTCAGCGTGAGAGTGTGTTTGGAGGGAGGTGGTTCTGATCACT
The DNA here is from genome assembly GCF_988280905.1 of Pimephales promelas. Taxonomy (NCBI): domain Eukaryota; kingdom Metazoa; phylum Chordata; class Actinopteri; order Cypriniformes; family Leuciscidae; genus Pimephales; species Pimephales promelas. Next base: position 29,763,638 of record NC_142775.1, on the reverse strand, counting down.
GATAAGGGAAGGTGCTCTGTTTATTTTTTTGACCCTTTACCCTGGGTGCTCAGACTAGTAGGGGGCTGTTGAAGTCCCCAAATTGCTTAAACCTGGAAACACAATTACAGGGACTTTTCTCACCGTATGTTGAAATCCATAGGAAAAGAAAGCATTTCAAATGAGATCTTAATAAAGTTTCACCCTGTGCTTATTTGCTAAGATCCTGGAGGTCATCACGGACCAATAAAAAAAAGAAAAGAATGTTATACAGATACTGCATTATTTAAAATGCAATGGACAGTTTTAACTTGCATTTACTTAGGTTTATTAGTTCATGATTTTAATGCACTAACTACAGTTACCAAATTTGTAGAGTGTCGAACCTTATTACCTTGAATTCTCCTGAGGAATTTAAAGAGAAATGTCTTAGATAAAGGTGATACTTCAATTAAATACAACTGAGAAGTCCATTAAGTCTTCATAGCAGCCAGTCTGAGCAGTAACATTTTCATAGTAACAATTCAATGCTGAAACCCAAAACATCACTTTCCAAGTGGCCAGAACTGTCAAAACACTGTATTTGGGCATCTGCACTGTTATTTCACACTCTGGTAACTCTTTTTAGAAGAGATGCCTGGAGATGCCGTTCCACTGAATTCTGTCTTGATGAGAGTAATGAAGCTCAGAGAGAGAGAAAGATGGGAAGATAGACTGATGTTTGACCCGAAAAGCTTCAGCATGTTGTCCAATCAGGACTCATTAAAGCTGATGGAGTTGGAAAGCCATGTGTGTGCATGTGTGCTTTTGAAGTGAGGAGGGGGGCGTGCTTGGATTCGGCTGCTGTCATCTTCTTTTGACCCCACCCTCCCCTTCTCCGGCTCTGTTCATAACCCCCCTCCACTTTACAGTGCCCAGTCTCAGCCCAGGACCGCAGTAATTTACCAATGGCCATTTGTCTTTTGTCTGCCTTTTACAGCGCTGTTATAAAACTTGTGGTGTTGCTTATGCCATAAAAGAATAGAGTTAGAGTGTGCAAAGGCGCTTCATTAAATCTATTGTGCCATTTTAAGAAGCTTGTTCGGACTCTGCGGTAAAAGACAAAGACTGGATGGAATTACTGTCTGCTGTTGGTTTCCTAAGCTCATCAAGCTCTCATTCCCTTTTTCAAATAAATCAGACCTCTTTCAGTTGGTGTATTAGCTACCTGTCAAGTACCTCCTTCTCTGCTGCCACCTTTCTTATGGAAATTGAGCTTTACTTTCACTTTCTTGACAAACAATACTGGAGTTCTTGCATCTGTGGCTTTGTGTGAAATGTTTCCCTATCTTTTCCTTTTTATTTGAATTTGCAACAAACACAGCTCAAAACCAGGGATTATATTTATTTATGGTTTGCATATTGAAGGGTTGGTGTTTTGTATCTTGTTAAAGGATTAATTCACCCAAATAGGCTATATATGTATATATATATATATATATATATATATATATATATATGAAGAGTTCAGATGCAAAAGCCTCTAAGTGACATTTGAAATTTTCTTCTAGAATGATCATTTTTATCAAGCTTGTATATTTAAGTTCAGTAATTCCACTTAGTGAAATGATTGCACTCTTCATATATATATATATATATATATATATATATATATATATATATATTCATATTCATTTTACTCACTTTGTCATTCCAGACCTGAATGGCTGAATTACATTCATCCTTAGAACACAAAAGGAGAAATAAAATATTGCATTTGGTTTAAATAATAGAATTTCTCCATACAGTTATAATGAAGTGAAACTTTAAAGCTTCAAAAAGAGCGCAGAGCAAAATAAAAGTATATCATAAAAGAAGACCATATGACATGTTCCATATCTTATGAAGTCATAAATATGTGCCAGTGAAAGTTATGGCAGATTTAAGATTTCCATAAAAAAAAAAAAAAATTAAAAAAAAAATCATCTGGCTTCAGAAGACTTGTAATATAATGCACAGGTTGCATGGACCACGTTGATGATGCTATTTTGGATCCCATATATTTGGTTGGTTGTTTTTGAAAGCCTAACTGATTCCCATTCTATGGAAACCATAGTATTAGTACCAACCCCCCCCCCCCCCCCCACACACACACACACACACTTTTCTAAACTAATAGAAGGACATCAAAGCGTGCATTGAGAACCTCCCCAGGTTCCCTGCTCACCACACTGATTGTTGCCGAATCCATTCACTGAGCCCTCCGTCCACACATCAAAGATCCTTTAGCCAATAATGTGACTATTATGCTCCCTTGCAGAAGAGCACAAAAGCAATGAGGATTTAAATGGAATTATATTGGGATCTGTGTGCGTGTGATTGTGTGAGCTTGATTGTGAAACTGTGTATGTGGAATGCAGAGGCTAAATTCTTCTCTAATACTCAAATCCTCCCATGGCTGTTTGAAGCATGACAGGCAAACACTTCTTGGTTGTGGGTAATGATGGTGTGAGGCTAGTTTGAGTAGGTGTTTGTGTGCATGGGTAAGTTATTAAGTGATTAAATGGGTATGAGAGCAAAATTAAATATATCAGTGAATAGGCTGCACAAAAGATCCAATATAGGTTCGTTCATATACAATATGCAATGATATTGGAGCCAGTGGGCAGTGCTCCAGCATGCAGAGCGGTTGCACATTTGTATCCTTCCAATCTGTCTCCCTCACCCTCCTACTTGTCTATTCTCTATTCTAGATCTAAGAAAGGCAAACAATGCCCAACAATAATCAATAAAAAATGAATGTATATTTCCGGGTGTCTTAGTTCTGCCATCTAACTGTAATTTTGACGGAAATCATGTGAAACTTAAGTTTGTCTTTTGCTATTGTCTTTTCTTCCCTATAGTGAAGAATATACACTCACCTAAAGGATTGAACACCATACTAATACTGTGTTTGACCCCCTTTCGCCTTCAGAACTGCCTTAATTCTATGTGGCATTGATTCAACAAGGTGCTGAAAGCACTCTTTAGAAATGTTGGCCAATATTGATAGGATTGCATCGTGCAGTTGATGGAGATTTGTTGGATGCACATCCAGGGCACGAAGCTCCCGTTCCACCAAAACCCAAAGATGCTCTATTAGGTTGAGATCTGGTGACTGTGGGGGCCATTTTAGTACAGTGAACTCATTGTCATGTTCAAGTAACCAATTTGAAATGATTCGAGCTTTGTGACATGGTGCATTATACTGCTGAAAGTAGACATCAGAAGATGGGTACATGGTGGCCATAAAGGGATGGACATGGTCAGAAACAATGCTCAGGTAGGCCGTGGCATTTAAACGATGCCCAATTGGCGCTAAGGGCCCTAAATTGTGCCAAGAAAACATCCCCCACAACATTACACCACCACCAGCAGCCTGCACAGTGGTAACAGGGCATGATGGATCCATGTTCTCATTCTTTTATGCCAGAATGATACACATTCTTGATACTTCCAGCAGGATAACTCACCATGTCACAAAGCTCAAATCATCTCAAACTGGTTTCTTGAGCATGACAATAAGTTCACTATACTCAAATGTCCTCCAAAGTCACCAGATCTCAATCGAATAGATCACCTTTGGGATGTGGTGTTTCGCATCATTGATGTGCAGCTGACAAATCTGCTGCAACTGTGTGATGCTATCATGACAATATGGCCCTCAAATGAGGAATGTTTCCAGCACATTGATGAATCTATGCCGTAAATAATTTCTGAAGGCAAAGAGGGTCCAACCCAGTACTAGCAAGGCCAGTCCCTATTATAGTGTCCAGTTAGTGTATTATTGTGAGTGAACGTCTTCTTGAACAAGGGACTTGATTAAGTCTTGATCAAGTCCCTTGTTCAAGAAGACGTTCACTCACAATAATACACTAACTGGACACTATAATACTCAGGATAGTACTCAGGACTTACTCAGGATAGTAAATGAAGAGTAAATGACAGAAGCAGAGATGGAGTTTGTGTGGAGAAGCATACTTTGAACCGAGCCACTTTGAGACGCTGTAAACTTTAGCATATAATGAAACACAGCATATTTATTTAAATTTTGTGTCATTTGCATTTGAGGTCAGCTGGTTAAAAGTGAAAAATGGCTCAGAAAAGTTCATTCAGAGAGAGTTCTAGCATCATTAGTTTGAAAATGCCACTTGGATTCAGTTTTGTGGTTTTTACATTCATGAGATTTTAAATGCGACTTTTTAAGTATCCACTGTATTTTTGCCATTATTTAAGCTTCAAACAGAACCTCTGACCTCCTCACTATCAGCCATTCTGTCTCTAATAATCTCCACAGACTAATCCAGCATGAGTCCCACACCGAATGAAGGTCATTTTGATACATTTTGTTAGTTTAGCTGAAGTCAATAATCAATAGCTCTTCATTTCAGTGAGGCTTTGATTTACTCACTAGGTCACATTAATCACAGTCTGTCTGAATGGATCAAAACCAGCAAAAGAAACAAAAAATAATCACATCTAATTAAAAATTAATGCTATAGCTTTCAATTTTCATCATACCTTCAGTTTTTCCACATCACTTCCTGTGGCTGCTGGATTCCCAGAGTTGTGTGTGTGTGTGTGTGTGTGTTTGGTTTGTGGGTATTAGAGCAGAGGGTTTTGAGGGGTAATGGGATAAGGTAAAGCAGGGGGGTTTCTGGGAAAGCAGCAGATGTTGACCCCCTTGTCTCCATCTTAGTTCGCCAGTGTGACGCTTCTCAATCAATTAGCTTGAGTTAATCAGTCACTCATATCAGATGCTCAGTGAACCATCTCACTGACACTCCAATGGCAAATTGAATCTGAGGGCCAAGTACACACACCCACACACGCACACACAATTACCATCATCATGCCCTGTTTTTTTTTTTTCAGCTTCAAGCCCACACTAACATCTTTAAATCAATCCTTAAAGTCTAAAATATGAAAGCTATGACGTTTAGAAGTTATTTCACTTACTCTGTTTCTATATAGGGTACTAAGTCGATCACGCCATTTATCCTAAGCAGTCTTTCCTCAGTCTTTTCCTTTTCCTGTCTTTATCCATTCTTTGTATGCTCAGAGAGTCATAGCACCCTGCTCAGCTTAAACAATGCTGTTTAGTGAATCATTACTTTTAAGTGCCCTTTTATCATGCATATTCTGTTGTCTTATTGTCATTGGCATTCTTTTTAACCCTCAATAAATGGTTTAAGATCACTGTTCCACAGAATGCAGACTCTGTAAAACTGCTTTTAATTTAATTTGACACGCTTTTTTAAATCTGAAATTCCATACATTTGTATTTATAAATATTTAGCAACTTTCACAGCCAAGTGAGCCAAGACTTTTTTTTTACATGTAATGTTTTAGAGCATGAGTGAAATAGGGTTTTTTTAATTTCAAAAAAGTTACCGCAACATTTGGCAGAATCAAAACAATTTATTAGAAAATTTTAATTATTCAATTCATTTCAATTGTGATTTGACTATCAGAATTGACAAAGTGCTTTGTAATCTATCAGATACGCAGTGATGTAAAGCCTGCAGCAACAGGGTAAAACTCCATGTGTTTCAATTACATTTCATTTTACTGCATCTCATAAGACCAGAGAAAAATGACCCAACAAGAAAAAAATGCAGATGTGTGTTATTTTGTGTTCATTACTCAAATTAATTACCCAAATGGTGACTCGCTTTGATGGCACGCAATGAACACACAGCAGAAATGTGCTCGCTGCATCACTCCAACATTCGCTTGACATGCCATTTATTATGCAATCACGTGATTACTGTCTCGGTTTATACTGCATTGTTTTACGTGTTTGCTTTTGATTAATCAAATGTTTACGATCGCAAGGCTTCTGACTGGGAAAGTACGAATTTGCAAGCTTGCTGTGCCTGGGGTACCGCTGCAAATATTAATCTCAAACAGTAACGCACAATCATCAACTCCCCTCATTTATACTCATAACTCAAAGAATATATTACAAAAGTGCTGATATCAAAGCACTCTGTAGTTCCTGCACTGATGTATGTTGTGAAATAAGACTTTGCTGTCAAGGCTTTTTCTGCCCAAATAGCTTCACTCTATATTCCTCCAGCCAATAAAGTCATTCCCCTTCTTAATGAACAGGAACACTAAAGTTTGCCAATCAAACAATGAGATGTCTTTGTATAAAGACTCCAGATTGTGTTCCTTGAGGTCTGCTTCTGATAAGACACAGAGAATGGGGGAAAGCCCGGAGACGTTCTTCACTGAGGACAATCCCCTATTTGTCCATCATGCTGGCTTCTACTGGACTGTGGTATTTACAGTAAACAACTGAATGACCTCAGCACAGAAGGGAATGTTAGTTCCAAACATGTAATTTAAGAGAAACTCAATAGGGGGAAAAAAAATGTTGGAGGGCCAAACATCTCTTTCATGCTGAGTTGTAGATAAGCAGTGGCATAGGAGACTAAGTAGTGTAAGAGGGAGGAGACCTCCGTATTTGATCAAGGTTTCTATCACATTCCCTGGCCTCCAAGCTTGCTTAGATCATAATCACCTCCATGGGATTCCACAGACGTCCTTATCAGTGTTAGAAACCCTGACCTCTGACCCCCAGGCTTATCAGTGACCAGTGTTTGAGGTGAGGGGAGAAACCCATCAGCAATTGCACTCACCCCAGGCATTTCAATTACAGTGTGTGTGTGTGTGTGTGTGTATGTGTGTGTGTGTGTGTGTGTGTGTGAATATGGGTTTCATGGCTCTGAGATACTGCAGTTGTGTAATTAAAGCTAAGATTAAGAGGTATACAACTATTACCTAGAGAGGCACTTTACCTGTTTTTTTCTGGTTATTTGACAGCTCATTCAGTCCCTTACAAATAATTGCCAGCAGTTAATTTCATTTATGTGAGAGATGGGTATATCCAGTTATTACAAAATGAAGTCCCAAATCAAAGACGAGGAAATTGTGTTTACAGATATACGGCAGGCTGCCTTTAATACCGTATTCTGGAGGAGGGTGTCAACGCACTGAGGAATGAGCTATTGTGAAGATAATTAGAGACGACTGAATATCATTTGTCACTGTGATTCATCAAGTTTAGATATTATATTGTTATTTAATAAGGACGTCTCTCGTTCCTCTGTGGTACGACTGAAATTCAGCCTGCTGTTGGTTGAAACAGTACTGAAATTACACCGTCCCATCGCTTTTATGCTTTTGATTCAGCATGAACGTCCACATTATCATTTCATTTGATGTGAGTGTTTTATCAATAGTCTTTAATTCTCCTGTTTGTTCCCTGATCCTGCCATGCTTTCATCTGTCTCCCTTGGCAGACACCTGCCCCCTCATGGATCAAAGGTGAACTGCACTGGATCTGAAGACAACTAAGTTCAAATAAAAGGACGGCTGTGAAGGTCCTATGTTGGATTTACTGAATTCTGATCAAAATATCTGATCATTTCTTAAACATTATATACACGTTAGGTCAATTCAATTCTGCCCTTGTTTATGGTTACATTAGCGAGGACCAACACACACCGCTCCTGCTGGCAAGTAGCTATATCTTCAGGCTGGTTTAAATGAATGTGAGCGTATGGAGACGAAAAGGCCATGTGGGAGTTGGATGGCTTTGTGGATAATGAGAAGAACAGTTTCCTCCACCACTATTCTTCTGTATGAACCCCAGGACACAGCTTCAACCTGCAGTGATAATCACGCCGGAGGCGGCCACAGCTGACACACAGCAGTAAATAGGGGAATAAAAGTCCGCTCCTGCAGACACTAGGACCTAAGATCTACAGCGTTCAGATTTAGGTTTACTGCACCCAGCGCAACTTCTGTACACAAACAGGCAGATCAGAGAAGATGGATGTGATTACTGGATGTGAATGTTTGTGTGTGTGTGGGCAGCGGGTGAAACAGAAAAGCAAGATATAACTCAAAGAGTCGTCTGAAGATGGGGACAGGCTGATGAGCTGTGTGTTTGTCCCCAGTAAATAGGCAAAGCTACAGTGGCACATTAGAGAGTTGCCAAGTGTATATGTGCTGCTGATATAATAATTTACTGTTCTTCTGTGCAAAGGTGAGTTTAATGAGTGAGAATATCAATGTGTGTGCTTTTGTCTGCGTGTGGCTGCATTACTTATTTAGAAAGACATGAAAGAGTAATGCAAGGTTGTGATTTGTCTTGTTTACTTCGGAACAATATGAGTAAAAGTCTTTATTATACATTTTGCATGAGTGAATATTAGTGATGCACCAAAATTATTTTTTTACTGAGACACTGAAACCGAAATTATAGTTTCCGAGTTTAACTTTATTTTAGGGTGATGTAGTTAGAGTACTTAAATGAAGTACTGAGTAACATCACTTAACAACATGAACTTACTACAGAGTAATGGTTTAGGGTTAGTTTCTTGTAACATGCATAATTACGTGCATCTACGTCACCTTAAAATAAAGTTTTACCAAGTTTTGGTAATTAAATATGGGTAGCTGGGTAACCCAGTCATAGTAACTTTCTTGGGCAACAAGCTGCCTCTCAACATTTTAGCAGAACTAGCTATTCTAGCATCATTTTTGGTCACAGTGAAGTGCGCCCCACTGTCCACACAGCTGACATGTTTACCGGATGAAGATTATCCACGTTGTGTGCACAAAATAGATGCTGAGACAGTCAAAACACGTCACCAGAGAAGCGTGAACTAAACTAAACCTCACTGTTTCAGTCAGCGATTTCAGTTGATAAGAGTTGTGAGGGAGACCACAGACACCAAATTCGCTATTCATCTGCCATTCAAACACTGGTAGCTTCTTTTTGTTGATGCTCAGATCCATAGTAAACAGATTTGACTCTGGTTCAACTTTAGTTCTGTGTATCTGTTGTTTCCTGCACTTTTTTGTGTTTCTCCTTTAGATTGGATATGTGCAGAGAGCGGGTTCCAGCTGTGGTACACTATTTAGCCCCAGGGCTTGCTTACCAAGAGTAATTGGATCTGGGTGTTAATCTATGCAATATGTCTAGAGCAGTTCACTGTCCCACTGACAGTGAGAAACTCATTCGTGCATTTGACCGCTGCAGGAGTGTTTTGGCTGGCTTACCAAAGAGCTCCTTCAAACTTACGAAGAGTTGAGAATGAAGCTGTAGGAATGCTGACTAATACTAAACTGAGGAATCGCGTAACTCCAGCACTTAAATCCCTTTACTGGCTATCTTACTGATTTCGGGATTGTCGCATTCATTTTTAAATGTCTTCTTAGTGCTACCCCTATGTACATTAGCAAAATGATTGTGAGATATACTACAGCTAGATCACTCAATTCACCTAAATGATATTTGTCAAACATGGCTGAAGAGCACTTTTGTGAAAGTATCTAAAAAACAGGCTTGTTTATGATACTTAATTTTCTTATTTTAAAATAGCACATACTGTGATGAAATTTGTGATATTTTATAAAAACAAATTGGTACACGTCAAATGGATTCACCTTAAGAAAATGTCTCGATATTCATGAGTAACTCACGTGTTATCAAGGAGCAAATAAATAAAGTATTTATATGTTTTACTTGCTGGTTGCACCTCTTGACAATTTTGCGTTGTAGAGCATTTCTTTAACCTAATTCTATTCTCTCTTCATTTATATATATACATATATTTAACTATAAATATTTTATGAAAATGCTTCTTTTTATTCATGACTCGAATTTCTGTATTATAACATGACTTAAGTAGATTCAAAGTGCAAAAAATTTACTTTTTACTTGATTGTTACAGCACTTAACAGATTTTTACTTTACCCTTTTTGTTTATTCCTTTATTCGTTGTTTGTGAACAATGTAACGTAATATGTCTTCTGTAACTTTCTTCTTGTACTTTCTTCCTTCCAGACCTCCAGGCAACAGTGGTACCTGTAAACAAGCAGATGTGTCAGCAGTGGCTGCTTTTTTGGCTCAAGCAGGACTTAAGCTCAAATGGCGTAAGAAGATGAAGTAGAGCCACTGCTGGGACCGCAGCGGGGACTTTCCGCCCTGTATGGCCATCATGAACTCACACACACACACTCAACACTTCCCCCGTGAGGCTGAGAGTGTGGATAACCCCACCACCACGTACAGAGGCTCCACTGTTCTCCACTGATCTCCTCATGCTCAGCCTGGCATTAGCCAATAAGATGGATGATCACAGGTCTGCTGTGGGTCGAGGTGTGTGTGGACAGCACAGGCCAGGCCTGTCAACACTTCAAAGGGAAGCTGTTATTTCGCCCTGATCCAAGACCAGCCCTCACTATACCCAAACTCTGACCTCATCCGTGATAGGTGACACCACAAGACTGTTCTGAAGACTGTGTAAAAAGAACAACCTTTATCAAGCATTACTGTTGACAGACCCAAGCCTCCAGGTCAAATAGTGCAGTGGTCTCAAGAGCCGAAAGATGGAGTCGGCACTCTCAGAGAGATAAGAGCACTGCGACCTGATCTCTGAATCATCTCATTGAGTGGTTTGTGATTATGAAAAGAAGTCCATTGTTGCGAAAACAATCAAGTTGTCCTCGCTTCCTGTTTTCTCCTTGATTCTCAGAATTAACAGCTCAGACGTGGCACAGCACATGACTAACCATTTGACTTCAAGAAGACATGACCTGAAACTGACAAGGCATCAAATCTAAGAAAAACTTCCCCGTTCCTCCACAGCTGCCTGCTGTCAGTGTGTGCAGCGCGTGTGCAGTATAGTTGAAGATGGGGAAGTTTATTTCAGGATCTGCTGGGTAATGCCATGTCATTAAAGCCACTATAGTTAGTTGAGGCCCTTGTTGGCCCAATGTTGGGTGGATATATAGAGAGCTGTGCACAAGAACATGAGTTTCGGTTCCTTGCTTTGATGTGCACAGTGTGGTTGGTGAGGTTGATTCTAGCCGTTCTTTCTAAACCCCAACCTCCCGCTGTACTTTAGTGTCTCATTTCTGTCTTCGTGTGTGTTTTTGAGTGCAGAGGACCAAATTAAAGGACTCTGGATGGGCAGAGCCAGAGGGACATTGCTCTTCCCAAGATCTGCTTTCTCTTCTCCTTCAGTGTCCCACACGTCCGACCACAAACTTCTGCTTTTTGTTCTTATTTTAACCGAAAGTTTGTGTGTGCGATTGTTTTCAACAGTGCATCAGTCACGAGGAAAGAAAAACAGATGTTTTTAGTTGCTGTCAAACATCTGTCGTCATGGAACGTTTACTATTGGATTGTTCAGTTTCTTGTATTTTTGCTCAGGGTTTGACCCCTATACCCTTGTTGATCTTTCCTTGGCTTGCTGTCAAAAGCATTTGCATTAATTCAATCTCAGCCACACATTACCATGCACATTGCCTTAATGCATGGCTCAACTCAGCATTTTCACTTTTCTTCTTAAAGTCAACTGGAGGGCATCAAAACTGTTAAGTTTCTAACATCAATCATGTACCAAGCAGTCGGACATAATGACAGCTTATACATAATGATCATGATTACAACAGTTTCCTTTTTTTTCGTTCCCTTGCGTAATTGCTATATTTCGGTCAATGATGTGACTCTTTTTCTTCAGATCTATTCTAGACCTCTTTTATGTTCTATGTTGGTTATGTTGTTTTTACATTCCTGTGAGACTTTGTGGGATAATTAAAAATGTCTAGGTGGTGCAACTATATATATATATATTAACATTTTTTCACAAAATATGTCAAAATAACACCAATACAAACATTGTATTGCTAAGAACTTTTTATTTTAAAGGATTTTATTATTTTGGACATCATTTGTCAGTGACCAATTGTAAGCAGCATATATAGCCTACATCACATCGTATACCACCTTGAAGAACCTCTCCAAAACCAGCCTGTGGTTTCGCACAGCCACGAGCGTTTGACGAGCCCGTGTGGCTGTGGGCGCTTGTGTTTCCCTCGCTCGCCTTTTTATAGCGTAACTGTGGGACTAGTGGCTGGTCTTTAATCAGAGACTGGAGAGGCGGGCCGAGGTGCTGACTGTAATGCGATAGCTGCGCCCGTCCTTAATACTATTACATCCACATGCTGCTGCCGAGCAAGAAGACTCAGCGCTCAAACGCAGAGACGCGCAGTGCCAAAGAGACAGCGCGTGGAGTATCTCTATCACAAGACTTCAGTAACGGACTCGCTGCACGGAGGACCTCCTTCAGAGCTGCACTTTCCTGACAGTTTTCCGCAGTGGCCAGTGTTTCCAATGCGAGATAGAGCTTTTGGTGGTGGATTTTGTGGGGACGAGACCGGCTAAAAGCTTCATGTCAGTTGAATTTGAAGGCGAGAGAAAAGCGCCGCTCACCTCACTCACTCACGCGCTGCTGTAGCTCGAGGAAATCAAGCCAAAATATGGTTTTGGTCTTAACTCTGGGTTTTAAACAGAAAGTTGTTTAGTTTTAAAGTCAGACGCTTTTCGTTGTTGCTGCTTTTGTTTAGGATATATCTGGAAATGTTAAAGGGCCACGTCTGGGTTGAATTTACGCATCCAGCATTTTGAAACATATCGAGAAAGCAGGCGGCAGAAATTGTTATCAGACACAAGACACAAGTGGATACATCATCAGTGGACAAGAACATTTTCAAAGAACATCACAAGAACTTGAGCTTTTCCTCTACACGCACTGGGTGAACGTTCACCCAGAAAAGATGGATTTATTCACAAAGCTCTGTGGATCTTTACTTGTTTTGTGTGCGGCATTAGTTTATGGAGAGGAGGGTAAGTTTTTGTTGTTTTGACATTTGTTTATTTGTTTTTTTTTTCTGAATCAGTACATGTTTCCATTTTATGTTTGTGTTATTAAATTGCACAAGACACGGGACCATATTATTGATATATTTAATTTTTAAGACATTTTAGGTCATATTGAATTTTATAGGTCTGTTATTACCTTACAACTAACAGACAAAAACGGCAATTATGCCATATTTAACACTTGTTATTAACTAAACCATAGAACAGGGGATCAAATAAGAAAACTGAAATGAAATGATCAAAACGACGAGCTTCTTTTGTACTAGTTTCAGCAGGTTTTAGTGTGATAATGGGTGAAAGCTAACCGCGTGTGCTGGGAGTCTCTCGCCCGCTAGAGGCGACGCGCGCTCGGCATGAGCTCCGTCAAACGCCGCGCTTCATACTGGACTCCACCGCACATTTTCCAAGCACTTCTTTGTGTTTTCTAATTAGCTGTGTAATACAATCTATTTGGGTTTTCAAGCATTCGGGGTATTTTGTCACCCTCAAAAACGCACAGATAAACTCCGGAGTAAATTACGCAGCAGATTCTCTTCAGACCACTAACTAAATCAAACAAACCCTTAAACATACAATAGGCTATATGTATTTTTTTTTACCTTATGAAGTCTTAACCCATAATTTACAGTGTTTTCTAGTCATGGTGTTCCCGTGTCATGGTTACTTAGTCTTGACGACTGTATTTGTGCTAGCGCGGGCACTTGAGGCACCTTCAACGACTATCATTAAAAAATATTAGCGCAAATACAGAATATAATGAAAATATAAATTGCAGTCTGTAATATATATGTTTGCACATGTGAAGGCTCGATTAAATTTGTGGTTTTCATATTTTAATACTTTATCTGATTTTTTTTTTTACTCTCCTCGCTGGTGCTCCTCGATTTGAAAGACAGGTTTTGCATGCCAACTATCTTTACTGAGAGTTTAATTAATATGCCAGACTGGTAAAACTAACTTCAATCACCGATACATTGATAAATCAGGATTATTACAGAAATCCTGTAACGGTGACTTTATTTTCGCCATTGAGGAAAAAATGTGGAATAGGCTGCTAACCTCGAAATCTGGCAATTATTTGATACATAAATGATAACTTAGCTTTTACGAAGTTAACATGGTCTCTTGTTAGACTTGTTTCTGTCTTGAGTGAAAACTAATGCAAAACGGTTTAAAGGGGGATTTTTACTGTTGTAGTATTCTACACCTTTTGCTTTCATATTGGCCTAGGTAGGCTAGTACGTGACCATTCATGCGTCTCAAATATTTATATATTTCTCATGATTTTTGTAACTATTTTTTACAGTCTCTGTTGGAAATTCTGCATGTTTCTATACTTATTTACTATAAATTTAACAATATGCAGTTGCCAGCATCCTCACAAAATTGTTACTTTTTTTCATTAGATTTACTGAGATCTTAACATGACTAACTTGTGAGTAATTTTTATTTTTACTTTTTGTGAGGAACACACGATATAACCTACTTATAAGAGGATTAGTTCACCCAAAATAAATATTGTGTCATTATTTACTCACCCTCATGTTGAAAACAAAAGGAGATGTTTGGTAGAACATTTGTGACTGAGAGTCTCAGTCACCATTCACTTCTATAGCATCTTTACTTGATACAATGAAAGTGAATGGAGACTGCCAAACATCTCCTTTTTGTTCTATGTTAGAAAGCCATGGGGGTGAATAAATTAAGACGGAAGTGTAATTTTTAGGCAAGCCGTTCCTTTGAAGTAATTTGTTGCTTCCTTTTTACTCTTTCAAAACATTTTTCCTCCAGTAAAGTTTTTTTTTTTTTTTTTTTTTGGACAAGCGTTAGCTTTATTTTCCAACCAAATGTCGATGACAGTGCTGCCAGACCCAACAGATCTGCGTTAGGATCTGCACCTGATCCAAGAGAGAGCTCTCCACAGGGGTCCTTCTAAAAGCCCAGCTATCTCTCCAACACGACAACAGTGCCCTAATTAGTCCTGTTAAGCTTCAGACAGTCTGAATCAGATGGATGAATGGTTTTGAGAGAGGTAGAATGGCTTAACCATCTACTGCTGGGACAGGAAGCCCTGATGGAGGGAGCTGGACTCAGCACACTCTAGACGATGGGGGGGCTGAAGCCTCTTGTTCTAGTGCGGACAGAATGTAATAAGACAGAACGGCAGAGCTCTAAGTGTCTCATCACTGCGATTAAATATCAGCTATTCATCAGCAGCCGTTCACTCAGTGAAAATGATAAACCGTATTGACTTCCGCCAGTCAGGCGCTGATATTTTCCAGCTCCTCTCCCGTGGCTGCAGAGCAGATGAGACGTGTGGTGGTAGCATGCGGATGCGTGTGAATCTACATGTTTGAGCCTGAAAGACAGCATGTCCGGATGCTCTTCCATATTTTCCTGGTGCGCCTACTGGTACGAGCGCAATGAGCGTGTTGTTGGCAAAGCCTTGGCCACCTGCGCCTGGAGGCAACGCTGCGATTGATTACATGCTTATGCAGCTGTGCAGACACACCTGACCACCCGCAGAACCTCAACACACCCCAGAGAAACTACAGCTACTGGGGCAAACTTAACGGGTAGCTGCTTTGCATTAGCGGTTTAGCACACATCAGTATCCTGATAGAGACCGCTGCGTGTCATTCTGAATTTCAGAGGGAATATGAGAGCAATTCTCTCCTGGCGCTGGTTGTTTTCCGTGGCGCACAAAGTAAATGGGATCTCTTTAAAGTTTCAACTGATCCCTGCTAAGCCCATTTGTCATGTTCATTTTTTTTTTTTTTTTGCTGTTCAGTGGCCCCGAGCTTATTTCATTTTCCATGCGCGCATCTTTGGTTTTATAGGCGATTGGTACTGAGTTTTACTTTCGAGTGGTTCATCCAGCTCTTAATGTGTGTCACCTGCTTTAAGTCTGTTAGAGCTTCACTTTGTGTGTGTGTGTGTAGCGTTATAGGTTTCGTCCAGCAGCATCTCCTCTGAGCCCTTTAGAATGTTGACGCTGATGAAAGGCAGATGTGGACTTCTGGCAACCTCTTTGTGTGTGTGTTTAGGGTACTCAATGTACCACAATCCTCTGTTCTCTAACACTGAGTTTGATACCAATGGCACAGACGAGACCAAGGCGATGCATTCCATGTCTAATCTCTTCAGATTGCATGTATTCCGATGTCCTTTGCAGAGTATGTGACCTCTGGTGAAACACTGGTAAAGTTTCTTGATCAACAGCGTCCAAGCAGTAACACATGCTTCACTTTGAGTGATGGACATCACATTAGTTTTTGCAATATATATAATCAGTTTGAATTAGTAAATGCACAGGATCTCCACCAACAATTGCTATTATGTAAATCACATCGGTTTGTTGTCATGTCTGCTCACTGCTCTGTTTTCTTCTATTTTCCGTCTCGTGTAATGGGTAATATTAGCTCTCCCTCAGCAGAAAATGGGCCTGTAAATCAGCTAAAAGAAGGTCAGATATTTGTATTCGCTCCAGCAAATGCGGAGGCACTCGTTCACTCACTCTCGTGTGGCAGGCGCTGGAAAAGTGCTGAAACAGTGCTATCGGGATGAAATTCAAAACAAGCAAGAAACCCATAAATAATGCAGCTCCATTCTCATTCCCCCACCCACCTGCTCAGCACCGTTTACAGTTACTTATGGCCCTAAAGCGAGGGGGCCGGCGGCAGGCCTATCCACCGGCAGCCTCTTCAATCCTGCAGGAAGTGAGGCGGGGTGAGACCGACGTCTCGTATATGAAGAGAGGAGAGGGGTTGTGCGAACTGACAAAGTGCCGACACCGGAAGCCCTGACAGGATGAGATGTGTGGCTGTTGTTGTGTGTACTCAGCAGAACCCCAAGCTGACTGGGGTAGTGCCGAATAGTGAGTATTTTGGTGCTGAGTCTTATGCTAAGTGAGGATGGAAGATACTATTGATTTGAGCAACAATCAAAGCTATTGATTGGTTCAGCCAAGATTTCATTTTGTCAATCGAATGAACTCTGTTAGTAGATTTAGTTTCTATTGAACAGTGGGCCATACTACTGTAGTGTGGGGCGAAATTTCACAGGGTTTTTTTTTTTTTTTTTTGGGCAAGCCAACACTGAGCCCAACTTTGGACAGCTTTCATTTATTTATCCAACTATTATTGTTCAATTTGCAGTGCACACGGTCATTTTTTATTTGTTTTGCTGGCTGGTAAGGCACTTGCCTTTGACCTATATTGACACCTGGTGGCATGTATGTAGGATTTTTTTTTAGTTGGTGCTATTTTAGAAATACACTGTTCGTAATTATAAGGGCTGTCACAATATCAGGTTTTCACCTACATGATTATCATGGCCAAAGTAATTTAGGATGTCAATATATCGTACTATCTACAAAAATCTTACATTAAATATAAATAATAAGTTCTTTTATGTTTTATTACTTCTCGCTTGTGGACTTTCTGTTCGAAGATTGTCAGTATATGCGCCCTCTGGCATCGAGTATGAATTTAAAAAATAAGTTTAACTCTGTGTACTTTTCATTTTATGGTTAATGGTTTATGGTTAATGGTTTATCGCCATTATATTGCAACGTCCCTAGTGAACACAATAACAATATTTCATTTTTAAATATCATGATTATTGTTAATTCCGTTAAAACGCAACACTCCTAGTAGTTATTGTTATTTGAAAATGATAGTTGTATTTAAAAGACTATTTAAAAATGTTTCATAACCAAGGGTTGCACGATGGTCATGTGATCTCAACATGTCTGAGGCGACCTGTTTCATGTAAGCTTTTATTAGCATTTATTATTAATCTCATGTGAGCAGACATCATTTTAAACATAAGTGCTGTTCATTTCTTTGTGTGGAAAGCTTTTTGATGAGCAGTGCACTTTTAAAAGGGAATTTGAAAAACCAACAACCTTTTCTATGTTTTCAGTTTAAATAATGTTTCCATTCCCCAAGACACCACCTTCATCTGTATTTGGTGCACAGAAAATGTAAATCATCCACAAGAATGGCAAACACAACCAAAGTCACACACGCTGGGTGTTGACTTCGGCCCAGTCTTCAGGGCAGCGCACTGCTGGGGTAGCATGTGGCAGAGACTGTAGATGGATAGACTCCTTTAGCAGTACAGACACTATAATTCATGAGGCCACCACACACAGCAACACAACACTACTGCAGTATCTGTCGCTTTCCCTGCTCAGAGTGGAAATGAATCTCTGCACTGTCAGGCCGGTTCTGTTGAGGTCCAGTGCTTAGGGAGGAAGAACACCTCCTAATGAGACCTATCAGCCTGTCGACCCTACTCCTCTTTCTGCAAGAACACGCATACGGTACACAAACGAATCGACCCGGAACTTATGAGAAAGTGATGATGCTGGGATTTTTCTGCTGTAGCCGGCAGGAAGTGTGTTTGGTGCAAAACTACATATTTCCAAATTCAACTAGTCAGTCGGTTGCCTGAATGACTAGTTGATTTGTTTCAGATTCTGATGGGATGCATTTACATAAAGACACATGGGCTCAACAGAACAGGAACAGAACACAGGGTTTGGATCTATTTTTAACTTGACATGCTGACTTAAAAATGCAGTGATGGGACACTCAGAAACAGCATGAGATCCGAAACAATGACGAAGACGACCATCTGTATCACGGACAAGTACATGACTTGTCCGTGTAGCGGTGATGCTTTTGAAGGGATGTATTTAAAGACTTCCAGAGATGTAAACTGTTTAACAGCTAAAGCAAAACATGTTAACGGTTGAAAATCTAAAACTTTTTTTTTTATCGTCGATAGAACTTTTTAAAAAGTTGTCTTTAATATATATATATATATATATATATATATAGGCTAATGTAATCATGTCATTGAAACATTTAAATATTTTTCTTTAAAAAAGTAGTCAAGAAAAAGTGTTCTGTTGTTAGACAACTACTTGAGTAGCGAAGTCGACCATTGTGACCAATCTCTAATATACACTCTAAAAATGCTGTGTTGTTTTAACCCATTTTGGGGTAAAATATGGACAACCCAGTCATTTTAAATTACATGGGTTTGTCCATATTTTATGTCCATAACACAAAATTGGGTTAAAACAACTCAGCATTTTTTTAAAGTGTACAACAGTATATGCAGAAATCTTTTTTTAATGTTTGGTAGTACATGACTTGATTTATTGTGTCCTGAAGTCATGTTTTCTGTTGCCAGACCTTTACCTTTACACACCTCAGTTGTCGTCATAGCTTTCCAAAATGTCACCACTTGAAATTCTGTTGTTGCGATCACCTGATGTAATCGCCCTAGTCAATATTCAACGAGACGCCATGTTAGAGCAGAGGTGAGTGGCCTGCTGAGTTTAAGAATTAGGATGCATTTAGTCAGGTTTAGTTGCATAGTGCTTTGAATGCAGTGTAAATCTGGAAGGTATGAAGAGGTCGCATCTCACCACATCCATCTTGTTTTCCGACGGTGAGAAAGTCGGTGACTGAGTGTGAGAGATCAAGTGTGCAATACAGATGAGTTGTAATTGTTCGCAGAAAGTGCTGTGGAAACCAGCCACAGACCTCAAACTGTCAATCAGAGCTCTCACTTCCTCTGAACTCCTTCCCAGCGTCCCCACTGGGCCACTATGTGTGACGCTAGAACATCAGCTCCGTGCATTCCGGTTGCGGTGTATTTTTTGTGAATTTCAAGTAAATGCAGCAGAGTACATGCCGTGTGTTCCTGCTTGCTGGGTTGCTGATGGTGCACTGCAACCGCTGAGCAGGACCACACGGAATCACCACCACAGAATTCCACACATTCCCACTGAATAGAATGGCTGTTATTTGCTGAAGTTTGGGTGACTGTGCTTTACACTACCTATATGATTGTAATCATAATTGTGTAACAATAATTGTGTCATAATTGACTCACCCCATGTCATTTTATACTTGTACATACACTCTTAAAATGATGGTTCGATGAAGAAACTTTAACATCCATGGAACCTATCCATTTCACAAAAATATTCTTTAGATTATTAAAATGTTCTTCACGCTAAGAAAAACATGTTTTTTAGTATTATTTTTTAAAGAAAAAATGGTTCTTCTATGGCATCGCTGAGAAAACCCATATTTAAGAGTTTATGACTTAATATCTTCTGTTGTGTTGAACCCAGAGAAACGATATTTTGAAGAATGTTTCGAATGCTTTTGTCTATATAATGAAACATTATTTTCAAAATATCCTGAAGCAACTTCTTGAAGCCATCTTGAATCATTCAGTGCTTCCGCACCTTAAAACATTCATACATCGCCTCTCCTCGAACATGTGTGTTCGGTGCATGCTGACACTCTAGCGGAGGTTAAACAGCTGTGCATGCTGACACTCTAGCGGAGGTTAAACAGCTGTGCTTCAATATTACGATCAGAGCAATAATGGATGAGAGTCATATCAATTATTTGAGCTGTGGGAGCCGAGGGCTTGTTCTGGAAGAGAATGGTAAACACAGGCAGGGGAGAGAGCGCATGAGTGCACTATCTATGTGCTTTCCACACAGAAAGACGTCTTTGTGGCTGATCACTACACTCCTCACAGCATTGGGTTGACCTTTGACCTTATGCCGACACACTTCCTGTCACTGAATAGTTTTTCCTGTGTGATAGACTGGTTATTATTCTGAAGATACTACTGAAGATTGTGTCCTAATGTTTGCAGATTGCTTGTCAGTGATACAGTTGACAGCTGGGACATACACAACAGATTGTGTTGATTCGTATTATACATCCGAACACAGAACAAAGACTTTTAGTTCGTAAGCCATGACTGCTTTGCTTATTGACTAGCAGAGCTCAGCCATTTCCTTTGTCTTAATTAGAATCACCAGTGTCATGTTGAGCCGTGGACTTAATCACTTCATTAATTTGAGAACCGACCATTGAGTAGCATTCAAAGTCAAAAATATGATTTAATGTGATTCGGTTAATACAAATATAAGTTCACAGTGCATTTGAAGCATTTGAGTGAAGCTTAATCACATTTTTCAACTCTCATCTCCATAGAGCCATGTGGTGGGCATTTGGACGCCAGTGACGCAGGCTACATCACAACACCCGGTTACCCGCTGGAGTATCCGCCCCACCAGAACTGCCGATGGGTGATCACGGCACCCGAACCGTCCCAGCGCATCGTCCTAAACTTCAACCCACACTTTGAGCTTGAGAAACTGGATTGCAGGTGAGCTTCATGGCCTACACAGCTAATTTTTGAATGAGATTATGAAACTATATTCATCATAGCCATGTGATGAGGTTAAAGCAGAAACAAAGAGTCGGTGCAGTGCAGTAACAACGCTGATAAGGGTCCGTTTCGAACACACAAAAGAGGCTACGTGTCAATCTTGTTCTCTTTCTTTTATATAATATATTCTGATGCGTAATATAAGTCATAACTGTAGAAGTTTCATTAAAATGTGTTGATTTGGAAAAGACTGCTTATGTTTCTTGTCTAGTGATTATTGGGCCTTTCCGTGATGCCCCGCTGAGTCTGGCTCTAGTCGACATTACACACACTCTCTTCACTTTAATTAAATATACAATAAACAAAGCTTTGACACACATTTCTGGGAATCATGAAAACGTCCAGGCTTGAGCTCTCAGCGTGTGTTTCACCGGCAGCTGTGTCGACTCCTCCCTCTATTGGACAGCAGCAGAAATGCACAGAACGTGGTCAGGATTATAACGGTACATGGAGTTTTACTGTATTTTCACAGTTTGGGTGGATTTGTTTTAAAGCGTGTTTCGTAAAGTGGGACGAATTTCGGGGGGAATTAACAGCTGCTACTGAAGACTCTGACATTCATGAGTCATGTTTTACAAACCCTTCTCGGCAGAGCCACAAAGCCTGTCACAACCTGCCACTTTCAGCTCTCTCACTCTTCTCACTGAATATTGCCCTTTGTCCTTTTGGCATTTATTATCATTTTGGGCGTATTAATTATACATAGAAGTGTTTTTAAAGAGAGATTTATGGGATGGCTTTTGACATTCCTTTGTTGAAATTGGAGCATTAATTTTTTAGAAGCTTTTGTTGAAAGTGTCTGAGCACTTCCAGTGAGCACAGAGAGAGAAAGAGAGAGAGAGAGAGAGAGAGAGAGAGAGAGAGAGAGAGAGAGAGATCAAAAGACAGAGACGGGAAAGTCTGATATGTTTCATTCCAGCACTTTGCTTACCCCTTAGTGGTTTGAGAACGGGATAGTAGCCTACTGTTGTTATTTTCGTCTCTCTTTTTCCCTCCACCTCGGCTTGATTGAAAGAAGATGCAACACGTTCCATTACATCACACATCCTTTTCCGTGCTTTCCTCCCACTGGGGATTTCTTTGCGCGTCCATTAGTAAACAGAACTCCATATTGAATCAGACATATTGCTACATTTGGAAAAGAGGAAAGTGGACAGTTTCCCAGTAGTTCTCAGGTTAGCACAACCAGATCTAAGACTTAAAACAGATGTCTCTTTTTTAACCTTCCATCTTCACATCCATCTGCTGCTCCGATATTAATGTTCAGACTAGATTTTTACATCTTTTGAAAAAAAATGTGTGTGCTGTTTGTCTTCGCAAAACTAGATGCTAGTGTTGTAGGTGGTTGACTGGGTGTCACTCGTCGTGGAAATTCTTTACCTAGATCTTAAAAAACAATTAAAAAACAAATGAAGATCTCGAAAGTCATAAGTATTATTTATTGCAAGAAAGGCAGCTCACACTCAGACAGAGTCTGATATGAGAACGGGCAAAAATCTTCTCACTTTCCAGAGTTTATCCAAAAAGATCAGCCTCCAAAATGTACCCCTCCCTTTCTTATCTTCGGACTAAAGCCCCTTGTACGTTCACTGTTCTCAGTTCCCTATATTCTAACACTTCTCATCTATGTATACACACACATAAAACACATATGTCATTTCAAAAACAACTAAATACATGTTTTGCTCTTGGTGCAAGCAAACTTATCTATTTCTGATAAGAACAGAACATTCCTGAACATACCTTTCCTGAAAAGGACAATAAAAGGAATCAATCAATATTATATAATATTCTGTCCTTTTGCACACGTCACATTGACCCATTTGTATAGAAGATAATGCATCTTGAAATTTCCTTAACACATCTATGTTTTAAAGAACACAAATATGTTTCAATTTCAAAATTGCTATTACACACTATAGACTATGTGGCTGTACAGACATACAATATGGCTATACACACACGCGCACACACACACACACACACACACACACACACACACATACATAGTTATAATAGTACACAAACTATTGTCTACTAAGTAGACAAACTAAGTCCCGATTCAGTATGTGTTAGGTACAGCTGGGGGAAGTAAACTAAACACAAAATTGCTTCTTTTTTTCTTTTCTTTTTGAATTAAACTGTTTTTTTTTATGTTTTTCTTTTTTTTTTTACCAAATGTGTTTTAAATGTGAATTAGAAATTTCTTAAGAGTAAAACAATTTGAAACAACTAATTTTGTACTAAGTATATTTTAGTTAATTTTATATTTTTAAATTGTAGTAAAGCATAACTTTAAGTGTATTTAGTGAACTTTTGTGTACTAAGTTGGATGAACTTTAAGTATACTTAGTATAGGCCTGTGTAGGGAGGGACAAATAACATGTTCGATTAGTGATATTGAAATTGTACTTTATTTGTGGATTACAAATTCATTATGAGTCTCTTCAAAGTCTCTTCTCTTCATATAAGCAATAAACAATAAGTGTGTTTAGATATATTTTTTTATTATTTTATTATACACGTGGCACAGCAGTAGCTACATTTTCTAAAAAGTCAACTCTCAAAAATAGCCTTTTGTTTCAATTGTTTTTGGTTAATATCCACTTCATCCAACACTGTTTGTACTGTCTGTTTGTTTTTCCTGACAAGAAATCGCTTCAGATGATTATGTAAGAGAGCGCTCCAAATGAATGAGAATCCATTCATAACATTTTGCAAACATGGTTGGCTAATTCATTGAAAAGTAAGAAATCGGCTCAAAACAATGATTAAATAGCAAACGATTGGAATCAACAGAAATACAGGATACAACTGCTGAAATATTTGCACGCAAATGTTCTCAGGTCAGTCGGCATTCTCATAGTACAGTGGTACAGCTGTAGGCGCCACTATATGCGTATATATATATATATATATATATATATATATATATATATATATATATATATATATATTTAAGCTAATCACTATACTGACCCTATTCTCCACCTTTCTTTCTCTATCTGAAGCCTTGTAACCATTTGTACCACATAAAGGTTAAGTATGGTTATTTACAGCCTGTGATTTCTGTGCTGTAAACAAAGATGGGGGAAGCTACTGTTATGTCTGATCTGTAAATGTTAAGCCTCGTAAATGCACAAATTATACATCACCATCTTCTGTTTAACACAAAGCCAGACTTTTCTTGGCTAAAATCATCTCCCTAGATCTTTTGTTACTTTAAACTCCCCGACTTGTTCCCTGCTGTTTCTAGTGATTATTGTTTTTGTCCCTTGGCCAGGGAGATGAATTAAGGACAAAGTTGGGAGTATCGACTTCCATTGGGGTTAATGTTAACAATTGTTAATGCCGATTAAACACAAGCACTTATTTAATAAATAAGTTGTAAAATGATCTATCCATTAACATGGTTAAACACAGCCGCCTCTGATTCTTCCATTCGCATTGCAAGAGAAAACTGCCACGTGACGCCATACTGGAGAGGTGTTTCTACGAACTCTTTGTGAATTGGAGAGACCATTCAGTTCCGTCGTCGAGACTCACAACGGAGGGCAGGGTGGAATGAGACAGTTCCACTAGACTAGACTATACAACCATTCAACCCTGCCTTCATACAGCTTGAGCAAACCCGTGAATATAGTTTTGTTCTTGTAAACGAATGTACAAAGGATTATTCAGTTATATTAAATTAGATTTTTTGACTTGAATGAAATCATTTAATTTAGATTTAGTCAGTCGTTTCTGATGAGAATACCACTATAACAGCTCTTGTTTTGGATGTGTGTGATGTGATAGTGCTGTATGCATCGTAAGCTCTCACCCTTCACACATATTGTGGTATAGTCACTGTGGGCAGACTATTTATTTGATCCATGTAGATCCCGAGGTAGTAACAGCTCAGTATCTTTCCACTGGACACAAACTGGCTCCATCAGCAGCTAAGCGCCATACTTAATTTATTTAACCTGAAGCGTTTTCCCTGTCAGATATAATTATGCAGCTCAGGGATCATATCCAGGCATTCCTAACTGACAGATGTTTATATGCACACTTTGCTGAAAACTGGCTGCACCACATGATTTCTACTTTGACCTCATGAAGTTTAGTCTGCTCGTCTGCCACCACACCCTTATGTTTTATCTTTCCATTCATTTCTCCTTTAACTCCCTGGTTTGTAATTCCTCCTCCTCCACCCATCTGAAAAGAACAGATCATACTTACATGAATTTCCATACTGGCCCAGGCTGGTTTATAGGCTGATATATTGTTGGCTTGAAGTTGGTTCACCATTATTGTTTTTCTAGTAAAGGTAGCTGACTGAGTACTGATTAGTTCAAAATCCTGGTACAAATGAAACATAGTGATGATCACTGATGTTAGTCTCTCTCATTCCATTTCCCCTTCCCTTGATCCCTCTTTCTTCCCCATCATACATTGTGTCTGATTAAAATGACTCATCTCCCAAGGCCAATTCTCATCATTGCTTTTTTCCACATTAGCATCAACTCTCTCATTACACATAGATGCGGTAAACAGTGTTGATAGTCCAGCCACGCCGTCACTGCAAACACTTCCTCCACAGCATTTCCAGTTCTGTAGAGACAGGAGGTGGGAAGAGTTGTTACAGTACTTGCTACTAAAGGAAATAATGCCACTTTGCAGGCAGTCTGTGTTTAAAGCAGCATGGGACATTCCACTCAAGCTAGCATGTTGCTAAGCTAGCATTGCAATACAGAACGCACACATTTTACATGAAAAAAAAAATATTATACAGTAAAATACTGTAATACAGTAAACCTGCACATTTTAGAGTGGCCTTTTATTGTGGCCAGCCTAAGGCACACCTGTGCTAATCAGCATCTTGATATGCCACACCTGTGTTGTCAATGGATTATCTCTGCAAAGGGTAAGTGCTCAGCACTAACACAGATTTAGACAGATTTCTGAACAATATTTGAGAGAAATAGGCCTTTTGAATACATAGAAAAAGTTCAGCTCATGAAAAATGGGGGCAAAAACGGTGTTGAAAAAAGTGTAGCGTTTATAATTTTGTTCAGTGTAATTGTCTGTTTCCCACTCATAAACTGTACTGGTGATCTTGTCAGCATCTTGAGTGCACTACTCATGCTTTCTGCTTTTGAAACATACTTTATGTCTGTAGCTCATCTTTGGACGTAGTATTGTGTTACTATCCTTTTGCCAGAGAATGTGATGAAAACCAGTGCTCTCTGAAACATCAGGTGGACACAATGTAAAAAAAGTAAATTTATCCAGGTTTACAGGTACCGCTCAGAGCTTATACGAAAGACACCATCTCACTTGTCGTATGGTACCAGCTTCACCCTAATTCATCAGATTGTTCCACGCCTCCTCGGCACAGCATCAGATGTGTCCCGCTCCTAAAAATTATAAATAGATTATTGTGGAATAAATATAATAAGCATGGGTTGATTTATCATGATATATCTGTAATACAATCAGCAAAGCTGCATGCTCTACGGAATGACATGGGTATAGAAACAGGGCTGAGCAGGTTAAAGTCATGCTTCTCTCTATCTTTTACCACTCTCTTTCTCTATCTCTCTCTTTCATCTTTATCTGTTTTTCTTCCCTACACTTTACACTCTATTGTACTCACTCGGGCACAGTATTCCAGTTTTTGATATTATCTATAATCACCATATTAATACATAAGGAATGGATATTCCATTCTCCTTCATCCCAGGTATTTTATTAATTCAGTCGAGTGATAACATCCCTGAGGCTTCAAGACTATATATATATATATATATGTATATATATGAAGAGTTCAGATGCAAAAGCCTCTAAATGCCATTTGAAATTTTCTTCTAAAATGACCATTTTTATCAAGCTTGTATATTTAAGTTCAGTAATTTCCCTTAAATGGCAATGACGATTACCTATTAATTGTCATTTAAGTGAAATTACTGAACTTAAATATACAAGCTTGATAAAAATGGTCATTTTAGAAGAAAATTTCAAATGGCATTTAGAGGCTTTTGCATCTGAACTCTTCATATATTAGCTTCACACTCTTACTACAACGAGGTGAGCCAAGGCCTTCCATTTGCTGACGTCTCTGTATTGTCTTCTGTGATGAAGAAGATGCGAACGGATGATCGCTCGAGAGCATTTTTAGACCTCTCAACTCCAGGCACATGCAGAGCAGTGATCACAGACCCCGGGACACCCCACCGTCTCCAGCTGGGGAACGGAGACAGCTGCCTTTGTTCCTGTAGTAACCTCACGGGCGACAGTAGTGATTCTACAGTATGCTAGCCCTGTGTGAACGCACTAGCCTGCTCGTGACTGACGTGAACGTCTATGAAAGGAACAATTTTACACAGCAGCTTCCCCCTCAGTCTCTCCACGTGGGTCTTTTTCCATGATAGATTTGACAAATGGGCGCGTCTAACCTCACAGCTAGATTTCCTCTCGAGTGAGACCAACAGTAGCGGATGATATCATCACTCTGTGCGGCTCCCCAGGGGTCCTTCTGATCAATGCCCGTTTTCCGCCTGTAATGAAGAATCGATGGATGGTGTGAAGCTGGACAGGACTCAAGGGGGTCACACAGGTCTCCCACACATATCACATCATTCATCTGTTATGATCATTACAGGCTTTGCTATGCTTACAGGCCAGAAGGATATAGATACAGTATGAGAAGGTTAGATTGGTGTGTTTATGCTTGCATTGTACAATATTCCATTAGATCTGTGAGTATAACGGTTGATTCTGTGGCCATCGTCCCAGATTTCTCTCTGACATTTCAGATTGCAGCACTTCTGTTTCTTCCTTCATACCTTTCCTGGTTTTACGACCAAACAAATGGTAGATGAGCACGGTCTGGGAATGCTCTCGGACAAGCAGTTAATATTTTAGAGGCACTTTCAGCATTTTAATTCTTCCACTGGGTGAGATTGAGGTTTTTAGACAAAGCCTGTGATTATTCACTTTCAATCAAACGGGAGATACTTCCTTTCGCTTGGAGTGAATCTTAATCGATTTCTCTTGTAAGTAACAAAAAAGTCAGAGATATTACTTTTTTTTGGTACAAATGCAAATGTTATATGTTATTCTATAGTTGTGGGATTAGAAAAGTTTGCTGGCCTGTAGCTGTCCAGTATCTGTGTAAGTGTAATATGCCCTGTGGTTTTTGATGAAAAGCTATTGGAAAAAAATCCAGATAAAATCAAAATAGTCAAAATTTACAATGTGTTTGCAAAACTGTGCCTGGGTCTGCAGGGAACGTCTGATGCTTAATAAGTAATTTCAAGTACCAGGTTGAAATTAAGTGGTGACTGGATCCTTCTTTAGGTTATTTTAAATGAAACCTTAAATTACATTACATTGAATTAGCGTTTGGTTCAGTAGGCTAAGTGGCAAGAGTCTCTTAACAGATGTTGTTAGTCATTGTTTGTCTGAAAGTATATTTTATTTGTCTATTGTGTGATTGTACAGCACATTGGTCCACATTATGTTGTTTTAATTGTGCTTTATAAAAAAAAAAGAGCTGAGCTGAAAAATTACTTGCTCATAGATACAACATGTGAAAAGCAATTACCATGCGTCTCTGATGGTGGAGGAGGGGTACATCTGCACATACTTACTCTGCCGTGGTCAAGTCAAACACATTATTTAGAGAGCACACACACATACACAGGCTCAGAGTGCCAAAGCCTGTGTTTACCCTAGTTTGCTGGTGCAAAGTAAGAGTGAAAACAAGGCAGATCAAAAGAAAACAAGTGGATAAGTGGCCAACAGAGAAAACAGAATCAGTCTTTGACACACAAAAATGTGTTTTTTACGTAGTATGAACACATTTTTCAGGTCAGTCAACAATGGCAGCATTCTCACCCCAAACAGATTCACCATAGTAACAACATTCAGGAATAAGATCCATGAAAATCGTATTACCCTCGCATCCACTGCAGAAACAAGCCAGTGTTTGTGTTGTTGTTTGCCGCCCATGTGATTGCAATGGTCCCACACAGCATGTGTCCTCAGTGTTAGGTGAATGTTGTTTTTGTAAGAGGGTTTGTGTCGTAGTTAATTGGTGACTGTGATGAATCATAAAAAAAGTGAGAGTAACTTTTAACTCTGTGCTAATTTGAAATGAAAAGCATCTGAAAGTTCACTAAAAAGGAACAGAATACTGTTTGTGTGGTTGTGTTTTATGTGTCAAGACGTTTATTTGACGGTGCTGGTGTGTGTTTGAGGCAGGTTAAAGACAGCTGCTGGCATCTTTCAGATGGTTACTCTGTACTTTCATCTCTCCCTCGCTGCCTGTTTTCATTCTTTATCACAGAGTGTCCTGTCATTTTGAGGAAAGAGACAGAAGTGCGAGTTGAGGTGGGACATGTTATCAGAGGCTCTGAGGAGGGCTGTGCAAATCTTTGATTGGAGAGTGTTTGGTGGTTTCAGCTCCTGAGATATCCTCCTTTATTCTTACAGATTCTGTGAACCCCACAACCTTTCAAACAGAAGACAAACAGACAGGGTTGAAGGAATTAAGATGTTAGTACACTCGAGACAAACTTTGATGGCTGAAAGTTGGAAAGTTTAAAGTATTTAAAGGACTAGTTCACTTAAAAAAAACAAACAAAAAAAAAAACTTTTGACGATAATTTACTCACACCCAAGTCATCCAAGATGTCCATATCTTTCTTTCTTTAGCTGAAAAGAAATGAAGGTTTTTGATGAAAACATTCCAGCATTTTCTCCATATAATGGACTTCATTGGGAACCAAACGGTTCAAGGTCCAAATGACAGCTTCAATGCTGCTTCAAAGGGCTTTAAACAACAGACGATGAATAAGGGTCTTATATAGCAAAACGATTGGTCATTTCAAAAATGACTTGAAATAAGATTTGTTCATTTTGATGAACAAGTTCGAACAGGAGAGTCACGAACGAACGTGCATCACAGAACAGAGCAAGGCGAGCATTTGTGCTTATAAAACTTAAACTTTTTTATTTATTTTTTAAATGAGTGATCATTTCGCTAGATAAGACCCTTATTCATCATCTGGTGTCGTTTAAAGCCCTGTGAAGCTGCACTGAAACGGTCATTTGGACCTTGAACCGTTTGGTACCCAATGAAGTCCATTATATGGAGAAAATCCTGTAATTTTTTCATTAAAAAAAATTAATTTCTTTTCGACTGAAGAAAGAAAGACATGAACATCTTGGAGGAGATTTATCAGCAAAAGTTTTTTTTTTTTTGAAAAGTGAACTACTCCTTCAAGTTTGAATGTTTTACAGGCTTGATATACTGTTTTTACTCAATAAAGTAAAGTTTCATCTATATGCAGTATTACATGCAGTGTAAAGTTTAATTGTGTTTTAAGAAATATTATTGTTTTAGTGAACTCGAATAAAATAAGTTCAGAGTACTCATGACTGTTTTTCATAAACTTAAATGAATTGAGGCAATCAGTTTCCTCAAATGAAATGAGTTAGCTCAGCTTGTTGGGTTTTACAGTGGATCAGGATGGAAGAACACTTCCACTTTTATTTAATTCCAAATTCCAGTTCAGATTCCTATAAACTGTGGCCAGTTTAATTTGAATTACAGTATAGTAATTATAGCTACATATCAATGAGTTTGGGGTCAGTAAGATATTTCGAAAGAAATTGATACTTCTTGTTCTTTAATTAAAATGATCAAAAGAGACAGCAAAATTATTATTTTTTTTAAATGCGATTCTTTTGAATGAAAGAAATCCTGGTGAAAAAATGCTAAGCAGCAGAGCAGTTTTTAACATTGATAATAAGAAATGTTTCTTGAGCAGCAAATTAGGCATATCAGAATGATTTCTGAATGATCATGATGCTGAAAATTCAGCTTTACCATCACAGGAATAAATTGCGTTCTTAAATAAAAATGGTTCTTTCAAATGGTTGTAATATATTAGTGTTTTACTGTCTTTTTATCAAATAAATGCTGCCTTGGTGAGCATAAGAGACTTCTTTCAAAATCATGTAAAAAATGTACTGAAACCAAACTTTTTGTAGTGTAAATAAACCCATAAAAAACAAGCACTCAACAAGCAAACAGGGGTGTCTATATCTTTTTTTTTTTTTTTTTTGAAAATATTACTGTAGTCAAGTTAACCTGTTTGTCTATTTCTAGGAATTTTAGCAGAAACCTGTGAGACTTGAGTAGGTACATCAACAAATCATAACAGAGAACTCCATTATGCCTCCCAAACTATGACAGAGCAATGCATTTGCCCTTTAGGAATACACCACACTGAATAAATATGTCAGAGGCGAGCATAGTTTCTCCAATTCGAGGCTCATTGATTTCTCTGTCTGTGCACTCGTCTCTTGAGTTGGATCAGTGTTTTAGACAATGACTCTCCAGCGCTGAAGGGTACAGATGTTCGGAGGGTCCACAGGCTTGCTGAATTGGTGGTTAAATGAGGCGCAGCATGCTGTGTGGAGTCACGCTCTTCTGCTAGTACAGCTACATAAACCTCAGCCTATTAACACTACAGCGCTGTGCTAAGTAGCAACGCATTTTACTGTCGCTGCCTGCCAGCTGGACCCAGAATCCCTTTTGTCTGATATAATATTTTAAAAAGAAACTCTGATTCACCTTTCAAATGAGAGCAGATAATACACCTTCTCTTTTGCTAAAAGAGAAAGAATGCATTTAGTAGGCAGAAAGTATAATATGTGAATAATTGACATAGTTTCATATAGTTAATTTAGATCAATCACCTTTTGACTACAATCCCATTGTAATTTTCTCTTCCAAGGCTGTTAGTGTTTCGAGAGTTAATAGAGGAAGTAGGGGGTGGGGGAACAGAAGAGTCGTACCTTTAACACACATTGTGTTGTGTCTTCTCCATCTGTTGTGTTTACAGTAATGCAAAGATCTGGGAACACCTTTCTCTACTGTTATTATGGACTGCTCTCAAATTGGGAGTGCATTAAACATTGCTACCAACATTAGTAATGTTTTATTTATCTGTATCAGTATCAATATTTTATGCCCATTACATTTAGATTGCTGTCACTTAAAGCAACACTAAGTAAGATTTTTTACCTTAAAGGGCACCTATTATGCCCCTTTTTACAAGATGTAATATTGGTCTCAGGTGTCCCCAGAATGTATTTGTGAAGTTTCAGCTCAAAATACCCCACAGTTAATTTATTATAACCATTTGAAAATGTCATTTTGGGGCCTGCTTAAAAATGAGCTGTTTCAGGGGGTATTCCACCTTAAATGCAAATGAGCTGCATATCCCCGCCCTGCCTTTGGATGAGGGCGTAACTTGATACCTATGGCAGGCAGTCGGTACTGAGAGAGTGAAGAGACGCGCCGTTTTGAATGTCATTCAGCCGTACGTTTGAATCGGAATATATAAATAGCATGAAGAGACTCCGGCAGAATAAACATATGAGAATGGACCAGTACGTCTCGGTATGGTTATTTGCTACTTTTATGTACTTTAGAGTTGTAATAGCGTCCCATTTGAAATGATGGATGTCCAACACACACACACACACACACACACACAGACACTAGCGCAAGTTTTTGAAACTACATACACATTCTGTGATAAAGTTTGCTACGTACGAGCGAAATTACATTTATGCAGGGACCTGTGGCATCATGTTTAGCTTGTCATACGGGTGCTTCTGTGGCAAATGTGAGAAGATGGCTAACTTACAGAACACCAACATATATGCAGTTTTTAATACAATATCTTTAAAAATATATATATTTATAAACGTGTGGTTACACACTATACAAACAAGGTTTTAAATTATATACACAGACATCCTACGACGGCAATAACTTTAGACGCATTTGTTGTTGAATTGGCTGACATTGACTGAAAAGACTATTTGCTCAAAAATCATAAAATACACTTACTGTTACTGGAGGTGACGGTGGATCGCAAACAGTAGACAAGAATCCACACTTGAGGATTAACTTTTAAGCCACAACAACAGGATTAACCCACGAGTCCACGACAGAACATTAATTTACGTTTCCAAGAGACATTACCGGCTGTCGTCGTTGAAACAATGAAGGATGGTGTGTACAGATCACCGAGGGCGGGGTCTAGGCCACAGCCACACTGTCAATCAACCCCCTGTCTCCCGTTCTACGTCACAAAGACCTGGATCTCAGAACAGCTCGTTCTGAGGCAGTGCAGATGATTTATTGAGATTGTAAAAAAACTACTGGATGGATTTTTATCATTCTAGGGTGGTTTTGCTCACACACTGCCAACACACATTTATGTTCAAACACCATGTAAAAGTGAATTTTCCATAATAGGTGCCCTTTAAAATAATGTTTTCAAAATCGTTTCAATGGTTCATCAAGTCGTGACATGGCGAAATGCACTTATGCCGCCACTTTGTACATTATAATGGTGTGATGCAACTGCGTCTAGACCCGTTCAGAGAATGACACAACTTGTATAAACTTTCGTTTTGATAGTTATCCATGCATTCGAACGTGAATAGACGTCTTTGTGTTCGGTTTTCTCCATAGGTATGACTTCATTGAGATCCGCGACGGTAACTCAGACAGCGCGGATCTGTTGGGGAGACACTGCAGCAACATCGCACCCCCTGCGATCATCTCCTCAGGCCCCGTTCTGCACATCAAATTCGTCTCAGACTACGCCCACCAGGGGGCAGGGTTTTCGCTGCGCTATGAAATCTATAAGACAGGTAAGCGGGTGCTACCCAGTAGGATGTATTTCGCCATAAATATTGTGTTGTGTCAAAGCCTCGTCTGCTGTTTACGCATCTCTCCTGTGTGATTTAAGCACGGGTTTTCTGTTTTAGCGCTTGTACTAACACAGTGTTTACAGCATGGGGGTGAGTTCATGTAGGTCCATTGAGCCTGCAAAGCAAGCAGGATTTCCTCTTAACACGTATCACAAATTCTCCCTTTCACACAGGAAACATGTACCTCACCTCTTCCTTTATCTACCCACCACTTCTTACTGCATGGGCTGCAATGTGTCAAATCCCACCTGTCTGAGAAGTGTTGATTGGCTTTTGTCAATCGGAGGGAAAAGTCCCTATTGGTGAGTGTCGTGTCATTGACAGCCCACCAGTTTTATGACTTGGTGGAAAGGTGTAGATTTTTTTTTTTGTAAACTGGAGGGAAAGGCTCTGATTGGAGAGTTTAGAATCCGGAAGAAAGGATTACCATTTATGACAAGTTGCAAATGGCTTTTATGGATTGGAGGGAAAGGCTGTGATGGGTTATTGGTTAATGCAGTAGTTTACTATAATCTCCTTTCCTCTGGAATGATTTTATCGCCGGAGGTCACTATCTTGTTTTTCACCAACAGGGTTATGCACCATTCAGAATTGAATTTAGAATGCTTTTCCAGTTCCTGAATTGGAATTTGAATGGATGTTGCAAACAGGATGCAGAATTTGAATTTGATATGAATGTAAGGAAGTAAAGTTTAAAAGAATTGAAAAAACAAAAGAAAAACTAAAAAAGGTTCATCTAGACAAATTTTGAATGGTTCCATAACAGTATTGTTTGAATAAAAAGAGAAAAAAAAGAAACCTTTCAGGCCTGATACTAGTTATAGTAGTACTACTGTAGTTATATATGATAATAGTTAGATAGGTTCGTAGGTAGATGGATGGATGGATGGAAAATTCAAAACTGTAGGCTATATTACATTTTTAAAATTCTCTAAGAAATGTTGTCCTTTACATGTTTCATCATATTTAATAAATGCAATTTTGTAAACTAGGGAAGGTACACTTCATTTCCCAGAATGCATTAACTGTGATATTTTTTCTAATTAAAATTCCAATTCAACCTCCTGTGGGGTGTGGCCAATTCAAATTCCCATTCCTGATTTAAAAGGAGGCCAGTTCTTCAATTCCAAATTTTGCACAACTGTGGTCACTAGTACGTGTTCCCACTGCTGGATACCTTGATGTTATTAATTGTCTGCGCAATTGGCCATAACTTAACATAGCTTATTCTATTGTCATTATTACATAGTGAAATAATAAAATAATGCTGAAAAAAAGCACACATTTTTTAAACCTTTTTGCAGGGAAATCACTTTGGGTTTTGCTACTGTATGTGTGAACGCCCTTAGAGCCACCAGATTTACTGTAGTTGACCCCTGGTGCCTTCTGACATGGTACGATTTCTCTCTCCTTCACGGAGCCTGGTCAACATGCACCGGCACAAATTCAGATCAAGGCGGCTGCTGGCGGGCAAAATAAACAGCGCGGAGACGTCCCTTGTTCCTTTTTCAACCTTCTGAAAGCATTCCGAGAATGCCTCTTTAATTGACTCCTGATCTACCCTCCCCTGAGGCTGGGTGGGTGTGGGGGGCAGCTGGGGTTACTAACACAACATGTGTGATGGTCTCTCCATAGCTCACCACAGTAGTGTACTGGGATATTCATGCGGAACAGCTGTCATGAAGCTGGAGGAAGACATTGGTCGGAAATGACCAGTTAGTAGTGTGCAGTTGGAGGGCCAGGCCTGGGTTGGAGTGACAGTTGCTTCTGAGGAACTAAAACACAAAATCACATCCTTAATGAGATCCACCCGGCAGATGACAAGCTAAACTCGCTCATTAGTGTGGACACCCGACGCTGACAGATATCAGTGAGCGCTTTATTGCGAACAGAGGCCCCACACCTCCTGCTTTACGGAGGAAGTGATGACAATCCGTTGAGTGTGATCTGATAGTGTGAGAGTTCCATAGCAACCTGGCTAACACAACGCAGAGGTATGAACAAAGACAGTGATGAACGCTATAACAACGGCAGGTTGCAGGTTTTTTTTATCATAAACAAGCAAAAATGATGAGACTCGTTGGCGTGTGGAAGCTCGCAGTTGCCATGGCATTAATAAGATCTCATTATACTCAGAAGATGCGTGTGAAAATGTGTGGGAGTGTGTGTGTGTGTGTGTGTGAATGTGTGCGTGTTCAAAAACAAAGACAAAGAGATTTTTTTGGACTGAATTTGAACAATTAAGTGTGTTTGTATATGTCTCAATGACTTGAAGAAACGACTCGACACCTGTAAAGAAACGACTCAACGCCGGCGATATGTTATGCTCTAAATGAATTCATTAAGCTGCTTTGAAACAATATGTATTGTGAAATTTGAATTGAATTGAACTTGACGATTCACATGAACACCTCTATTTGTCATTAATACATATCCTCTGACAATTTGAGAGTGCTCGAAGGGACATCCGATGTGTCTAAAATCGCATTACTGTCTGAGTACTACATTTGAATTTGAACTTCACAACCGTTCAAAAAGTACATTCTATATAGTATAAATGAAATTTGGACGTACTACAAACGTCATGTTATTACTGTCACGTGACCTGACCTGCCAGCGTCAGTTGCATCGCTTCACTTCCCTTCATAAATCCTCTCCCGTGGCCTCATGGGTTAGTAAAGTGTTCATCAAATGAGCACTTCACAATCTCTGCAAAAGTAGTAGGTCATCTGGGTACTTTTCGCATACTGTTTTTTGAATTCAAGGGCTGCATCCGAAATCGCATACTGAAAAATATTGAAAAATATAGTATGAATGTGTGTAGTATGAATATAATCTGGACATATCCGCCATGTTGTCATTATCATGTGACCCTACCAGCATCAGTAATGTCAATTTACTGGCATTCACAAAGCCTCTTCAGATGCCTCATGTCTACTCTTTTATGAGTACTGTGAATTCGGATATACTTATTTTGTCACATACTGTTCTTTGCCAACCAAATAGTCGAGAAGTATGCGATTTCTGATGCGTTTTTCTGTATTCGGCATACTCTTTTGGCATGCTGTTTTTTGCATACTATATAGGAGAAGTGTTTCATTTTGGATGCAGCGATAATGACTTTAAATCAAACTCTCTGATCCTGATATATATATATATATATATATATATGCATAAAATAACGAGTCATGTTTATCTATTTCACGTATTGTATTTCACGTCGTTTCACAAGTCAAATAACGAGTCATAGAGAAACTAAATGTTCTGTTGTCCACCATATATATAGTGGACAACAGGATCAAAGATGAAATATTTAGTAAAAGAGAGAGGGAAACATGAAGGAAAATTCAACGAGACAGAAGCAATTGGAACGCATCCCAGAATCCCAGAGTGTAGGCTAAGTGTTGTTTATTTATATTGGTGAATGTACTGGACGTGTCCTGGTGTGGCCAGGGCAGTTTTCTCTAGCAGTGATAGGGATCTTGGGTAAATACATAGCCTGGAGGTGTGTCTGTCGTGCGCTGCACAGCCTGCTGGGAAGAAACACTGCATCAATTCTCCACCTCCTGCTGCACACAGGAAATCAGTATCTTGTCGCCCTTGAGCCGCACAAAAGCTACCTGTGCCACTACGCTCTGGGATTTCAGCCACTGCCCTTGAGAGCAAAATGATGTGTTATTTCTTCATCTAGCTGGAGCTTCAGTCTGGAATCCAATCTTGCAGAACTAAAAGTAGGGATGGATCAGGGGAAAACACCCCAAACGAGACTCTTGTTTTTATATGGTCAGCATCAGCCATCTTTATTAAGTTGTTGCATTCAGGGTGTTAGAAAGCCCAGTGACCTTACATACTGACTTAGATCTGAACCTTGTTCATAATAACCTCTTAGTTTACTCAACCATACCCTTAACCACTTGATTCTGTTGCCACAGTTACAATCTAAAACTCTCAGCCAATCATCTCTTCATCAGTGGATTTCCAGAATAGCGAATTACAGCTCACAGTACAACTGCCCTACAGCTATAGCGATGCTCGCCTAGTAGTGACTGCATCCCTTCTACTGTCAGAATTGAGAGGCTAATGGATGGAGATACTGCCCTAGAGATGATTTGATGCCCTGGAATGCTCACCAATCAGATCACAGCAATGAAACGTTTTATTTTGTTGTGATGCAGGAAAAAAAGAACTTCTTGAAATCTCAATCTGTCAGATAAAAAAGAGACTGCTGGAAACCCCTAAGGAAACCAATGAAATCAAAAAGTGCAGTGCAGGATTTGTGTTTAACTTAAATGGATAGTCATTATACCCCTCATGCCATTCCTTGCGCTTTTATGCTGTTAATGGAACACAAAAGTGGAGATTTTATGCTCCAATTTTTCATACAATGGGCAAAATGGCAAAAGTAATCCATAAAATGTGTGCATTATATTTCAAGTTTTCTGAAGCCTTATGATAGATTTGTGAGGAACACACCAAAATATAAGATTACATTTTATAATAAAATGTATTAAAAATATACTGTATATTTGCTGTCATTTAAATCTTTGTATAAAATATTTTCTTATCTTTTTGGGGGGTAGGAATAACAATCAGATATTTTTCTTGAGCAGCAAGCCAGCATATTAGAATGATTTCTGGAGGATCATGTGACACAAGACCAGAATAATGATGCTAAAAATTCTGATTTGCATCACAGGAATAAGTTAAAATATTATCAAATAGAAAATGACAATTACAATATTTCACAATATTACCGTTTTACTGTATTTTAGATCAAATTCATTCCCAAACCTTTGAACGGTAGTGTATATTCGCTGTTAAACTACCATTTTACTATAAAAGACTTACAAAAGACATGTATGGATTATTTTATTTATTTATATTTTTTTCCTGGTTATTTTCCCAAAATCGGCATATTCCTCATGTATGCGTATAGAATCAGCGTTGATGAAAATCATGCCAGCACACCTCACACACACTACTGTAATCTCTCTTACACACAGACATACCCCATTCACTCATCCATGACAAACACTCCTATTCTACCCAGTAACGCTCCTTAATAACAGCCCCCCCATTTCCCTCCGGCCACAGACAGACCCAGCCAAGCACGCCAATCCCAGCGCTGAGCCTCCAACGCATTGCCCAGATGCGATTTTCCCCTACTGGATGAGGGGTGGGGGAGAGTTTCCCCATCCTTCTGCAGGCAGGCGGACTGTTTTTACCATGCTCAAAAACATGAATTAATGAGAGCCAACAAAAAGGCTGATGGCGTCGGGGTCACTCATGCATACCGCAGCCCAGTACAGTAGAGGCTCAGCGGGGGTCTGGCATACTGTCTGAGCTGGCGTGAGTATGAGGGGTCAGTGCATGACTGGCTGGGGTCTCATACGCTCTGATATACTCATGCACACACACACATACACACACAGCCTATCTGAGAAATAAGCTGTAGTAAAGCTTAATGCCGCCGTTGCAGTCTGACAGCACATCTGACCCAGTAATGGAGCAAACGTGCCAGACTAGATGCTTTCACGCAACTGTATTTATGTAGTATTTGAGTGTCACAGAGCGGAAGGAAATCTAAAATCTTTAAATATATATAAATAAACTCTTCACATTTAATAGATCTGAATATATGTCATTTTCATTTAGGAGACACATATGAGACAAAATTGATGGTTAAATGAAAATTTCCCAATCCATCAAAGAACAACCTTTGTGGAGTTAAATTTAGTTTCTGATTTGTATTGTATCGCACTTTATGTCTGTGATGAGAAAACTCTTGGTAACGGCTTCAGAGTAGACTCATTGGTGAAACATATAAAATGGTGTTGCCTTTTTGTTGTTTAGGTTTGTTTGAGCATTTGAGTGGATTTTTAGGCTACCAGTGAGGACAGGGATAAGACTGCTTGATCAGTCACTGTCATTGTGTCAAGATGCACTGGGTATTGTTGTAGAGCTGCGTTTCACCCACACAGACATACTGTTGTAATGAGGTATTTATATCACTGATCAGTGCAGATGGGAGAAAC
Organism: Pimephales promelas; assembly: GCF_988280905.1. Classification (NCBI taxonomy): domain Eukaryota; kingdom Metazoa; phylum Chordata; class Actinopteri; order Cypriniformes; family Leuciscidae; genus Pimephales; species Pimephales promelas. Next base: position 29,723,789 of record NC_142775.1, on the reverse strand, counting down.
AATAAGGAAAGAGAGCTTTGTGCTGAAGAGAAATAACATTCAACTCCTGACGTGTGCAAGCAGGTGCTAGTGGAAATGCAAGGCCATTTTGCAGAGGATGTGAATCTGACAGATACAAACGCGCACACACACACACGTAGGCCTTGAACAGATGTAGTGTGCTGTATTAGCGCACAAGGATGTAACATTAACCCTGGCCTGCTGTCTCTCTGGGACCTGTCTCTCTCTCTCAGCTGCTAGGGTGCCAGACAGGCCCTGATTTCATGTGTGCTGCCTGCACTGAGCGCTGGGTGCATGAGCACATTGGTCATTCTACACCCTGTTTAAGAAGGGCTTCAGGCATCCTCGTCTATCATCTTAACCTCCCTAAAACTCTAGCCTAAAACTCCCTAAAACTCTCCTAAAACTGTTTACGCCTCAGAAGAAATAACAAAAAAGGGGAATATACACTCTAAAAAATGCTGGGTTGTTTTTACCCAATTTTGACAAACTCAAACATTGGGTTACAAATGTAACTTAAAAATGTAACCCTGGATGGGTTTGTCCATATTTGACCCAAAATTGGGTTAAAACAACCCAGCCTTTTAGAGTGCACATTTACATTTATGCATTTGGCAGATGCTTTCATCCAAAGGAATCCAAAATGCTTTCATTTGAATCCAAGGTATATACAATTTTACCCCATGACCTTGTTGGCAACATGATCAACTTTTTGAGCTAATGCACTTAATAAAATAGTCACATTGTTGGATATAAAGCTGGAATTATGAAAAATAAATGTGTATGTGGTATTGGGGTGTCAAGGAGAAATCTGAATGCAGTAAAAAAAAAAAGAAATGAAAATTCACACTTAATTCATTAACTTATTTTAATAAATAAATCATTTTAAAAATTTACTAACAAATAATTACAACTTTTGTTACAATAATTGTAATATCTCAAGTTTGTGTTCGAGTAAGCAGTTTTTTTTTTTAGAACAATATTCTCAAATACGAGAAATCACTTTTTTATTTTAGTTTTTACTCTGAGGTGGCTTCAATCAATCCCTCTGTGACCACCTATACTGTATATCCACACCACATTTGCTTTTTGGTTATTAAATGTACACTATGTAACTGTTGGTGCTCTAGCCTTTAATAAACAAATCTGCATGTGTCTTGCGGAACATTGTGAAGAACTGGAGCAACTTCTCTCTGTTTATGTCTATGACGACTCATGCACTGGGCAACTGGGCTACTCCTCAGTGGTTGGCGTCCCTCGTGGTCTGAAATAGTCCGAATATAAACACTTATTATAGGTCTAGCGTTGTGATTTAGAATAAGACAAAAACAAGGTTTGGATTATGTCATCACTAAATGTTACTGGGGTAAATTTTGGGAGGAAACTCACAACCATTTGGCCTAAAAATATGTGGCTAAAAACTGCAGTATCTTACAGTCTCTGTAGACTCAAAGGGTGAGCATGTCTGTGAGTCTCAAGGACAGGTCCAAACCCGTCCACACGGGGTCACTGACCTGTCATTAAGGCCTCAGACATTACACTGCTGTCTCCGGCTCTTACTTTAAATAGCTCTCTGTTAATTTTGCAAAAGGACTGAAGGAAGATATGTGTATAGGTGATTTGAGGTTATGTGAAACACAGTTGTCACTCCCAGCCAGTGCAGTTGGGATTCGACTCGACGCAGCTGCTCTGCAAGCGCAGAAATAGTTAAAGCGTTTCAGTTATTGAGGAGTTCAGTGTCACAGATCACCGAACGTTTGTTCTCTGATCCGCTGATGTTTTGCCCCCACAGCTCCTGTCAACAGATCTCTTTTAAGTTCTCACTTAAGGTCTGCACTAGGATTTTTTTTTTTTAAATAATACAAGTGGCACTTCATGTGCCTCAGAGAACCTTTGAGATTACAGGAAGGATATCATGGGGTTCAATGTGCTTGACTGCATGTGTGTGTCGAGGTGTGTGCATTAGCATGAGCTCTGTGACTCTGCATCCCTCTGAAGAGGTGACATTACACGTTAACATGCTGTGCATGGTGTCAAAGGCTGGTGTGTAGGACGTGTTTCACTGCTGAAGGTGAAGCATGACTGTGCATGTACATACAAGAAACTCTTGTGAGACAAAGCCAAACACTGGCCAGCACAGGCTTAAACCCAGCATGAATCAATATATACGTTCAGGGGCGGACTGGGACCAAAAAGTGGCCCTGGACTTTCTGGCCCACAGCAGCCCACCGTACGGTGGTCGAGAAAGCCCAACGTGCTGCAACTGAAGCAAACACTTGCAAATAGAAAAAAAAAACACCTGCAAATTAAAAAAAAAAAACATCATCATCAGTTTCACAACACGTGTGCTCCAAATACAGAAACGCGCTGCAAATAACACAGACCGCAAGAAAATGTTTCCAGGTAAACCAAATAGGCCTAAGTGACGAAGCGCTAAAATATGTGTGCATATGTGTCTCAACTTTAAAACTTTGGACCCTACATTACCTAATATTTCTTATGAAACTTTTCTTTATGAAAAAACTAAACATAACATGAAACAATTTTTACAGTGTAATGGATTAAATATCTTTCCTTCATGTTCTTCTTCTCTATCTTTATTTATTTAGTTGAGTTTTCAGCTCATTGTTCTTTTCTCATTTGTATTCTGATGACATTGAACATATTGTTAATACATTTTGAATATTGTAAACAAGTTGTATGTCATAAAAATGTAATCTCTGTACGTTTTGCAAAAATAAATAAATACATAAAGTAGAATTTTAAGCTGTAAGTGTCACTTATTTGGTTCCCCTGGAAAGATTTCCATTGTGGTCTATGTTACTTGCGCGTTTCTGTATTTGGGTGGTGTTGTGAGTATTTGGTGCACACGTGTGTTGTGAAATTGATGAAGACGTTTTCTTGCAGGTGTTTATTCTATGCGTTTTCATTCAGTTACAACGTGTTGAGCTTTCTCGGCCTCCGTACCATCACATCCCACATCATAACAAATTGGCTCATTAATGTGCAGAATATTTTTAACACCACTTATAGCATAAAAATATAACACAATACAAAACTATATGCTATTTAAACATTTATTTTAAATAACACAACACTAGTCAAGGGGAGCTAACTTTCGCCTTCAGAGCGTAGGGCCTACCTGTTGAACTGCTACTCTTCGCGCCAAATGTATAATCTGTTAATTTGAAGCATTTCACACATAAATTTCACAGCTACCTCTAGCTAACAGTTGGCTGTAGTTCTCTCTGTGTTCAAATGGAGCTTTTTTTCCCCGCGACACATGTGACGACGCGAGGGAGTCGGCTTTCATCTGCGCGCCGCGGCTGTCTGTGTTGTGTTTTTCCAGGACGTGAAAGGGGGCGTTTTTCAAGATACGCAACGGAGCAGACCAAACAAATTATCAGGGAGGGACAGTCACATTCATTCACACGAAATGCACACCTTGTCGGCCGCGCGATCGATTCCCTTATCCATTTGCGTAGAAATGAAATGCAATATTATGATTTCTGTCTTTGTTTTATATATATTTGATACTTGATATTTGTACCGGGCCGGCCCACATTGGCCAGCACATTGAAAATCCCAAAATGTACACATTCTTGCAAACTATGATATTCTTTCCACTGTGAAACACGAAAGGAGATCTTTAGCTGAATGTCCAAGCTGCTCTTTTTCATAAAATTAAATTGTTTGTTGATTCATACTGTAAAGCTCCAAAAAGCTCCCCAGATTTAGCTTGGTATGAAATTCTCTGTCAGAAAAGTTATAGACACAGTAGTGAAATGTTGCAGTGAAGAAAGGTACATTGTTAACAGTGTAGCAATGCATACAGCTCAGAGGTAACTTTCAAATATGGCAGCTTTCTATCTGTCAATGCCGTGAATCAGCTGGACCAAATTGAGTTTGTTGCAAATTCTGTGTGGGAAAAAAATTGCCTTCATGCGGACAAAAAAGTTGGCAAACTACAGGAAATATGACCGCAGCTTAATTCTGATGAACAAAGTTTCGATTGCTGAATAAAAACATGTCGAAACAAAACAAAAATGTAGCTAGCTTTAACATATGATCATAGTACATTAATATATATCCAAGTCAAAAATATAGTAATGGTCTAAATGTTATAAAATATGCTATGGTGGGGAGTGGGGACTCAAATATGTGAACCTTTATAAGTCTCATGTCTTAAGATGGCCCCTTAACATGCTCTTTGCTGCCCTGAGCGCAACCACGTTACTACTGTACGTGTCTGTTTCACTGAAATCCATCCTTAATTACAGTAGATGCAAACGTGCAGTATGAGAAACACTGAGCGCTATCTCCGACTGTAGCGGTAAATGAATATTGACAGCAGCTGCAGGGATGGGAAATCATTCTAATTTAGCACTTTTGCAGATGAAGGATTTTTCTGTACAGATTTAAAGCTCCGCTTTGATGAATGTTCCCGTTTTCGTTCACATCAATATGTTTTTCTCAGAGAGCTTACCGAGTGTGTCTCTTTCCCTGTCTGAGATTGACATAAGAAAGCAAGTAATGTGCTTCTGCTGCCCTTCCAGAACAAGTCCACTCTCTGACGTTTCGGTCAATACAAAACCATCATGTCTCAAACATACATGTAACAGTGTGTTTCAGCTGCTGTCTTCATGGATTTTCTGATTTCTCTTCCCCCAGGCTCCGACTGTTCCCGAAACTTCACCAGTCCGTCAGGTGTGATCGAGTCGCCCGGCTTCCCTGACAAATACCCCCACAATCTAGAGTGCACCTTCATCATCATCGTCCCTCCTCACATGGATGTCACCCTCACCTTCCTGACCTTCGACCTGGAGAACGACCCCTTGCAGGGCTCGGAGGGCGAGTGCAAGTACGACTGGCTGGAGGTGTGGGATGGCCTTCCGCAGGGTAAGTCTAGATGTTGTAATCCCGAAGAATTCTGTTTGGATTTACAGTCGGGGTTTGGATTAGACTGTGGTTTTCCAAAGTCCAGACCACCCGTGACTTTAAGAGGATTGCATTTCCCATTTCCCTCTGACCTCATTGTCTGCTTCGGGATCATTATGTTGCGTGTCTGCCGTGCATAATTTGGTCACTTAATGATTTCTAATCCACATACCGTTCAATATCACACTATAAGGGCCATCTGGTTGGTTTATCCACCAGTCTATACAGCTGTTCGCTCTTGCCCTGTGACACGCAACACCCGTCCGTTGGCCGCTACCCTAGCAGCTCCGCCAGTATGAAACTCAGGAGCATTGCTGTCATGCTGTTACTGCGGCTGCCGCTGGAGCTATTTTAGTATCGAGCGTTGGCAGATGAAAGCGGAGCCCAGGGCCTTGCTTTGCCTTATCTGCGCCAGGCGGGGCCAAAAAGCCACGGCACCCGTACTCTTCCGCACGGAGGGGTGGAGGAGATGGGGGACGGGGTGTAACAGCAGCCATGGTAACCTTTATCAGGAAAGTGAAAATGGGGCGTGAATAACACTTGCAATAGGATTTAATCCTTGTCTGGAACGGGGAGCTGTGGAATACACTCTTTTCCCCCAGCTGTCTTATTAATGCTTCAGCCCCGAGACCCCCGTACTGCCCCCACCCTCGCCCTTCTGCTTCTGGGTAAAGCTTCATATTGTAGCATTGGACATGCACATCTAATCAGACGCACTATAACTGTAGACACTAAAACACAACAGTAAAGGTGGTCTATAAACTCTAAGCAGCTTGACCAAGATTATATTCCTTGTTATTTGAAAGCAAAAAAAAAAAAAAAAGTTATTTAAACTGTAATGTGTCTAATTTTTAACTACCATATCCTTACGCATTACTGTTATGAAAATATGGTGGAAAATATGTTCAATTGAGCACCATCATTTGCCTTATGAAAAATATATGCTTTTATAATATAGTCTATATTATAATATTTTCATTATTTATGTTTAATAGATTTTCGCCATGAAAGAGAAGCCTATTTTTACATTTAATTGATTTTATTTATAAAAATGTGAAAAATGAGGTGGAAAAATGCTTAATTGTTCCTAAATCATTATCATTTTTCTTATATGCTCTACTTTTTATGAAATATGGAAATATAGTGGAAAATATGCTTAAATATGCTATGCTATGCTTAAAAGTATGCTATATACAGTACATATATCCATATATTTTTACTACTTAATATCATAATATTTTGAATGCGTGGTTACACTTTATTTTACAGTGTCCTTGTTACATATGTTACATGTACAGTACTTACCATAGTAATAACAGTAAATTATGCATAATTACATGCAACTAACCTTCAACAAAATCCTATTCATATAGTAAGTACATGTAGTTGCTTAAGATTACTCAGTACTTAAATATATAATTACACTGCAACAATAACACTGTAAAATAAAGTGTAACCGAATGTGCTTTTATATTTCTTGCTTTAAAAATGAATCTATTTTTACATTTTCCTGATTTCATTTACATTTACTTTTAGGAAATATAATTTTTAGGGAGACTGTAAGCAACTTTCGACAAGCAAGATTCACATACACAGTCGGAGTCCTGATCAAAGTTATGTACAATAGCCACCTGATTTGATCATCAACACCATCAAAGACAAGAGGGAAAGTTATTTCAACCTACCGTTCGAAAGCACTTGCAGTATTAAAGCCCTTTCCTCTCCAAAAGAGAAGAAAATCAATGTACTTGATTGATACTAGGCTATTTCACCCATCCAGGAGTCTCTGTGTATGTGTGTGTGTGTGTGTGTGTCAGGGTGGAGGATGGATTCATTACTGTGAGACAGCAGCCTCTCTACAGCTTTGCAGCCTGACCAAACTAAATCACATACATCTGCTGACAGATAAATGTCCCAGAATTCAGAGAGGTGCTGTTGTATAGGTTGTAGGCACACATAAATAATAACCAGTCTAGTCTTATGAGTGGCCAGCTGGAGCAAAATGAGACCCATTCATATCCCAACACTGAGAAACCATTTTTGTGTTTTGCAGTGGGACCCCTGATTGGACGACATTGCGGTACCAAAATCCCCTCTGAAATACAGTCGTCCACTGGTATCCTCTCTCTGTCCTTTCATACGGACATGGCTGTGGCCAAAGATGGATTCTCCGCCCGCTACAACATGACCCTCAAGGAGGTCAATGACAGTATGTGATCTTTTTTTGCTCTCTACTTTGAAGAGTCTTTTGAAATTTGAATACTTGGTTGGCTAGTAACAAAGAAACTAACTACATTGAAGCTGTTTAAAGGGGTGATGAACTGAGAAATCAAATTTTCCTTGAGCTTTTGACATCTAAGAGGTCATCATATTATAAGAATATCCTGTAAGTTTCAGAATTAAAAACGTCCTTGTTAGTCCAATAAAAGCTTTTAATGACACCAGGCACAGCAAACGACACGGTGGTTTAGCCCCGCCCACCGATTCGTGCATTACACGCATAGCTAAATAACATAGGCCTACCTCGTGATGACAAACCGGATCAAGCTACCGAGCAATAAGATACTTTAGAAGTAGCATAAACAATTAACAATAACTTACCACGCTGGCACAGGCTGAAGTATCCGTTGTATTTGAGGTGTTGTTGGTTCATTGTCCTGCGATTCGGGAACGGACTTTGGGTCAAACATGTATAGGCGAATCATTCCGGTTGCCATTTTACAACATTGGAAGTTTTCAAAACAATTTCCCCCATGTGCCCCAATGACTTAGTTGAAACTCATTATAATATGCAAATCTGTTATCCACTCACAGCAGTGGGCGTTTACTTCCATGTCTTCAATGCGAGACACCCATAAAAACCCAGCGTTTATGAGCTAGGCTCAAAACTAGGGTAGAAAATAGCCAAATTCATTTTGATGTTTTTGAATGTAAAATCTTAGCGAACGTCATAAGTTGACCTCAGACAACAATATAAAGAAATTTAAAAAGCCAGTTCATGACCCCTTTAAGAGGGTGTCTTTATAAAACGAACTACATATGAGGACATTCTAAGAAAACTCTGTGTTCCTCAGATTTCCATTGCAGTAATGCTCTTGGCATGGAGACGGGCAAGATCAGCGATGACCAGATCTCTGCATCGTCCAGCTTCTATGATGGCCGATGGTCTCCAAGACAGGCTCGACTTAACTTTGAAGACAATGCATGGACGCCCAATGAGGACAGCAACAAAGAATACATCCAGGTAAGGTTTCTGCACATCCACATAAGGGAGAGATAATACACAGGGCAACTTTTTGAGCAATGTTGCAGGACAATCTTGCCTAGCAATTGTTGCTTGGGCACTTTCCCATTGAAATTGAAATTGAAATTAATTTCTCTCTGGATAATTTAGATCGGTCATGGGCCATGTGTCTCATCTGGTTGCCCGTTGACAGCAACATTGCTCAAAAAGTTGACCTGTGTATCATCACCTTAAGGAGCAAGTTCCCGTCGCTCTTTTGCAAACATATTTACAATTTCGAAAAGGCTTATGAATGGACTGACAGATTTAAGATTTCTGATTCTGGCAGGATGCCGCTCGGGTTAGGTGCCACACCAGGCCTTTTGAATGAGACTGATTACTTTTGGTGTTACTTTAAGTGGTGTGTCGTATTTGTGTCAGGATGCTGCTGAATTGTGGGCTTCTGGTAGAGCTCACAGCTGTTGTGTTTTGTTAACACCTGACATCACTCCCTCGCTCTCAGGGTCCACGGCCCAGACATCCATCTTGACAAACAGCTGTCGTAAATGCCAACATGCCCGAGGACCATACTTCACCTCAGACGTCTCTGCTCTGTTGTGTGTGTGTGTTCAGAGGGAGAGGCGTCATTATGTTTTAGATGTGCACATGCATTTGAGATTCGAGTATCATTGATAATCATTAAAATCACCCAGGGTAAATTGACTGATCAAGGTACCTTAAAGGAATGCTCTGGGCGTAATACAAGCATCTGTGGAAGGAATGATGTGCCATTGTAAGGCACTTGCAAGTTGCAGCCCATGGAGTGGTGCAGGTATGGCGAAGTCGAATTTGCAGCTGGTTCCTTCAAGATTTTCCTTTGTGGTTTGTATAATGTGGTTTTTCAATTTATGTGTAAAATAAAGCCTGCGGTAAACATAACTTGACGACACTTTGACGTTTTGTTCTACAATGTAATCCGCATATTCTCACAATCAAAACTGTCTTATCTCATTTATTAAAAGTGTACATAACTGCTTGAAAATATGCTAAAAAAACATTTTCGCTATGGGTGTGTGTAATTTACATTGTAGAAATAAAAACGTCAAAGTATAGTCAAGTTATGTTTACCACAGGCTTTATTTTACACATAAAATGAAAAAAAAAAAAAAAAAAAAACATTATAAAACCCTATAGGAAAATCTCAAAGGAAGAACCCAGGACTTCTGGGTTCTGATGTCATTCTTGCATCAATCTATTGTTAAGAAAATAAATATAATAGATAATAAAATAAAAATTATTTTATTTTATTTTATTTCATTTTATTTTATTTTATTTTTATTTGCCAAATATAATTAAAACTGTAAGGCACTTGCAGTTTGGGGCTAAATGTTAATGACTGTTCTATTCTATTCTATTCTATTCTATTCTATTCTATTCTATTCTATTCTATTAAAATATGACTGTTGAGATCACTTACTGACCACCATCATTTTGCTAGTTATAATTTTTTCAGCTCAATATTATGACCATGGTAAAGCTGTTAACTTTTGCATGACACTCTTCCAACAATAATATATATATATATATATATATATATATATATATTTTTTTTTTTATTTTTTTTTTTTTAATTTTTATTTTTTTTTTTTACTGAGGGACGACATAATTTTATTTTCTGTGGTAATCAACATGATTTCACAGATGCTGATGAGAGAGTTTAACTTGTTTTGAACCCAGAACATCTCTTTAACATCTCATCACATCTTGCGTGCCATTTTCCCATTGTTTCTCTCCCTGTCTTTTTATTACTATGCATCAGGGACTCACTTCTCAGACGTGGTAGACTGCATAACTCTCTCTCACTCTCTCTCTCTCTCTCTCTCTCTCTCTCTCTCTCTCTCTCTCTCTCTCTCTCTCTCTCTCTCTCTCTCTCTCTCTCTCGCTCTGTCTCTGTCTCTCTCTCTCTTGTTCTGGTCTCTGGGCGAATGCAGGGGTTGATGATGCACAGCCTGCTCTGATGGTAACAGCCACTTGATTGATGAGGGTCCTTTCCTAGGAATAAATAGTTAGCAGCAGTACTGGGTTCTATTGATTTTTTTGTCTAGGTGTGTTTCTCCGTGGCCCTAAGCAGCTTTACAGAAGGCACTATGTGTGTGTGTGCTTGCATCTGTGTGTGAAAGCCACACCTGTCTCACTGACAGATAACAAACGCTGCAGTTTTCCCGCTCATGTTCGGATGACATCCCGCTGAGCAGGGAGAGCCGAGGATCATGGGTAACAGCCCTCCTCTAGGACGGGAGCTGAATGCCTGATTAAAGACCTCACTGCGGTGGAGGCGGACGGGCAGGGATGCGGCTCTCGCGCCGCAATCATCATCATCATCATCATGGCGGGAGGGTCCATAGAGCAAGGGAGGGTGATAATCTGTGTGGAGAAAGGGAGAGTTGAATGAAGGTGGTTAGTATCGATCAGAGCTCAGGTGATTGATCTTAAGACTCTGATAACACCTTCGCTGCCGCCCATGATCTGCAGGGAGGTGATGCTTCATATTCCCACAGCTCCATCTATCTTTCAGCTCTTCCCTCTGTCTCATCCCTCTCTCTGCTTTCCTGGCTTATCTCCCTCCTATCACTCCTCGGTTTTAGTGCGGATTGCTTTAGAAAACAACAGCTAAATCGAAACATTTTGTACAAATGTAGATTTTTATTTCAGATTTAATGTTAAATTATATCAATTAACTGAATAAACTGAAAATAAAAACTAAATAAACTGAAATTATAAAACACTGGAAAAACGAAAACAGTCGCATAGTTAAAACTAATGGCAACTTGATTACAAGTACAAACTGAAAAATTAAAATAAAACAAATTAAAAACTTTAAAACCTTGGCTCATATTTAGGGTTAGGGTTTTGTTCGAGTCTCTAATTCTAAGCGACAAGCGTTTCATCCATCCACACTAGTCGTGAAACTGCCGAGTGACATGACACAATCACAACCAATCGGAAGTCATATTAAGCAGGATTTTGGACCAATGAGAACTCACGGTGGGCGGGACTACTTAGTTAATAGAAACAAAATGTCCTGTCACAGTTCCCTTAATCACAAAAGAGATTTAATAACAATTTTGCATTTTTCCTCCTCAGGTGGACCTACAATTTCTGAAGGTCCTGACGGGCATCGCCACCCAGGGTGCCGTCTCCAAAGAAACACTCAAGACCTACTTCGTCACCAGCTTTAAGCTGGAGGTCAGCACTAATGGAGAGGACTGGATGATCTACCGCTACGGCAAAAATCACAAGGTACAATCACACGGGAATGGCACATTTGAGAATGTGTGAAAGATAAAGCAGACAGTTGTTCTCTCTCTTCCTGTACTGGTTATCTATCAGAAATGTGTGATGTACTGTCACACACATGTTTGAGATTCAGAGACGAGACAAGATCTGAAATGACTAGAGGTGAAAATATTATTTCGTTTTACCTGTATTCTAAACTGTGTATAGTTTCAGGGGTGGGTTAGCTAAAATGTTAGTGTTCCCCTCAAACTTATTAACTAGCTTAAGTCCCAAGACTTCCACAAGAAAGATTATGCTGGTCATGCATAAACCAGCCTGAACCAGAATAGACGTTCATGGCAACGTTCTTTACGTCAGCGTCTTCATATTCAGGCTGATGGGGAGAAATTAGACAGGACGTCATCACCCAAAAACCAAGTTTGAGTGATAGGAAAGTAAAGGGAGGTCAGAAAAAGATGAGAGTGTAAAACTAATCGTCGCGTGTGGTACATTCCTCTAATCTTAATTTATTAACAAATCCCCTGGAAATCGTGTATGGAGTTGATTAAATGACAGGGGAACATGTGAAAGCTCTGATGTTAGTGTGATGGTTTTGGAAGAAGCTGTAAAAAAAAACATCAGCTGAAACTGAGAATAACCTGCTTGATACTGTACAACCCTGGGCACCACCAACTGGCGTTAGGGTCTTTAGTCCTAGACCCCCTGCTGAAATAGCCTCTGGCTTTAATCTTCCCGAAAATCTCTGAGCTCAGACCTCCCTTAATGTGCTCTGTGTTTTTACGGCTTTGGTTTCATTTGGGCTAAGCTTTGTTAAGAAGTCTCGCTGTGTCGAAATGGCAGATTCACGCCTTATGGGAGACGTGACAGATCAGTGTCCATTTGGAAATTGTACTATTAAATAATGTACCATTTATTCATATGCCTTGAAGAAATGTATTTTTATGTCAGCAGCTATCTAGCAAGATGCCTGTCATGCAGACTGAATGCGCTCACGCATGGCTTTTTTTAATACTGCCAAATACCAAAATATAGATTAACAGGAAATGGTGTGTCGGCGTTGAAATGAAAATGTAAATTTGCAATACTTAAACAGTTTTGCATGTGAGTGTCATGTTAGCGGACTCAGAGTCAGACAGGTTATTATTTTTCAGTGCTGTGTGTTGATCATTAGGTTTGATAGCACCACCTCAGGTTCTAATCGGTCTCGAATGATGGTGGTGTGTGTGTGTGTGTCCCTGGTCCAGAGGACACTGACAGATTGTGTGTGTTAATATGGACAAACGGGAAGAGCTGCTAAAGAGATCACTGTAGGCTGGTGGCTGATAGTCTCATTGTAAGTGTGTGTGGCGTAAGTGTGTTATCAGCAGTGCTGGACTTAATTTCTTCTCAAACCGCCGTGGCGATTCTTTCTGTTCACTACTAGATTACCTGCAGCACACTCATTCAGTCACTGCTAAATCAGATCTGATAAGATGATCACACACACACACAGCTCTGTTCCAAACCTTTGCAGTGTATAAAAGCAGGTACAGTGTGAGGCAGCTGGGTAACATCATATGTGACCGATTTGAAACACTCTACACACAGCAAAAATAGTTTTTTATATATATCATGTTGCTAAGCTAACTACTAATACGCTAATGACCAGGTCATTTTTAGTTAGCTTGAGCATTTTACATGGATACTTTTATTCAGCATGGACACATTAAATAGATAGGTAAAGACATCTATTCAGACAGTAAAGACATCTATGTCACAAAATGCTTCTAATTCTAGTAAACTGTTCTTTTAAACTTTCAATTTATCGAAGAATCCAAAAAAAGGTAAAATCACAATATAATTCAATATTTTTTTAATATTGTTTCTTGAGCAGTAAATCAGCATTTTAGATTGATTTCTGAAAGATCATGTGACACTGAAGACTGGAGTAATAATGCTGAAAATTTATCTTTGCCATTAAATAATTGACATTTTGAAATATATTTAAAAATCTTGCCGATCCCAAACTTTTAATGCACTGATTTATAGGATTGCAACCTCTGTGATACAACGCCAAAAACCACACATCTTAGATGACCACATGCATATTTATACGTTTTGGAATAGTATATATATCAAATATTTTTAATCGGGAGGGCAGCTATGATGCCGTCAAATACTGTCTAGCTTTGGAGCAGAGCTACAAATTCACATTTCTTTCATTGGAAACCTAGCACAGCACACACAAACAAAGAAACACATGCATGTACAGCCAATCCCACATTTCCACACATTTGCTCCTGAGACTATCGGATAAAGCCATCAATGCAATGACAGAATTATTTTCTCAAACATACTGTTTCAAATTGCAAGGAGGTCGAAAGGTCTCAATCCTTTTTCCACTGGTGGGGAAAATGAGCGTGTCCATCATGTTAGATCCCACACATGCTCCTAAGGTCAGCATGGTCGTTTTAAGCAGCCTGGTCATTGACCGAGATCATTATGAAGGTCTGGTAAATTCTTTGCTTATTTAACAATACCATCAAGGGGTTTCTATAGGGAGAGAGAGAGCATATGGTATGTCTGTTAACGTGTAAAATCCTGAGGCGAAGCAGCCGAGAACGCTGTCATGGGAGATGACATCAACTCGGACATCAAAACAGCAGACTGACAGATTCGTCCGTGTCTGTGCATTCCTCCGCTTCACATGGAGCGCGTGGATAATGGAAGACCGCTGCAAGATCCCGGGAGGAATCCACTGTTCTTTGGGAGTGTGCCACTGAGGGTTTAACCTTGTGATGTCATAGACTAGAGAATAGATGCTCTTTGAGTCGAGTCGTCTGCATGAAGCACAGGCTGAAGATGTTCAGTGAACTGAGGAAACCGTTTCACACATACTCAAAGAAAAATACACAGTTACCTGTCTTTAGTGGGGTTGTGTAAATGTGGTTTTCATCCACTGTGACAAATGGTGGTTTTAGAGGAAGCATTTACACCTCTGAGGGTCATATATATCATCTGTTCTTCCAATTACTGTGTACTGATTCCAAGTTGACTTAAAGCAGCAGTGTATCGTTTCTACGCTGCTAGTTACACCAAAACTTAAGCAGAATTGCAAAAATTATGCACGTTTCCGAGCAAGTTTCCAAAACACCCCCACATTTGCTGATTCCCTTGACAGAAATAGTTTTTTCCCATTGGCTTTTGGATTACAGCAGACAATAATCTGTGACCAACAAAAGTGTATGATTCTTACACGTTTTGCTCATGTTTTGAGTATTGACACTTAAATACAGTTGCCAAAAGCAAGTTATTTGGGTTATTACAAAGCATTCTCATCCCAAGGCGTCATATACTAACGCTTTTGCCAATGCGTATACATCCAACGCACATAGCACCCTTTAGCGTCTGTATAACACGCTTTGGTTATGGGTAGGTTTAGTTCTGGGGTAGGGTTAGGGTTAGACCACTAGGAGGCGCCTAGGCGCCTGCATCTCATATTGACGCTAAAGGGTGCCATGTGTGTTGATGTATATGCATTGGCAAAAGCGTCAGTTTATGACGCCTTGGAATGAGAACGGGCGGGTTATTTCTAATGGGTTATTACTAATATATTTATTTTAATAGAATAAAATCAAAAAATATCTGAAGCTTTTGTTAACCACAGACCTTTAACCAAAAACCTGTTTAAAAAAAAATAAATAAAAAATAAATAAATAAAAACATTGATTTTGAGAGGATCGAACCATAAATGCAAAAATGCTTATTTCCTGATTATAGGACTAGATCAAGATCAGATCAAATGAAAAGGGGTTCTGTACATACAATTGTTTGTGTACATGTTGCCGGGATAGGAGAAAGTGTTGTAACAGAAATTTCCAGTGTTTTTTTTTTCTTTTTTTTTCTGAAACACAGCAGGGAAGGTAAAGCGAGGAAGGAGGGTTTCCACATTCCAATCTCTCCTACTCAATCACACATGTAGACTGGGAATTAAGAGGAAAGCAGGAACCAAATCAATATTCTACACTTTTTCCCTCTGAACAGGATTTACTTTATACATTGTAATCCACAAGATGAGCTTCCACACTAAATTTGTTTTTGTTTTGTTTTTGTTTTTTTGGAGGGATTTTAATGTTTTAGATTTGCATTTTAAATCACCTAAGTTTTTAATGCATGCTTAGTATTCGCCAAAGGTATCACCAGTATTTAAAATTCATAACCTATCACAAGCCTTTCTAGACAATAAACAGCTCCATTCATATGTCATATGGCAATCAGTGAATGGCACCAACACAGCAAATTAGGCCTCGGGTATTTGAGCCCCTTATTGTTGTGCCACAAGCAAACTATCAGTCAAAACCATATGACAGCAGAGTATATGGCCGTCAGGGACCCCGAGCCAGCATAGGCACACATACCTCATCTAAAGCTCTTTTAAATGTTCTAATTCTTGTATAACTAATCTACATGCAGTTTTTCTCATATTAATCTAGAGACTAGATGGAATATTTGTACTTATAAAATAATTTGTCACAGAACTTTTGCTGTGCGTTTCTCTCTGTGTTTCTCCTCCTCTGAGGCTGAACCTGCACTGGCCTGCAGCCAACTGGAGCCCGGCTGCTCTGTCAACATCTTCATCCTGGCCATGAAGGTGTGGGAGAGAGCAGGAGAAGGGCAAGAGAGAGAGAGAGAGAGAGAGAGTAATGACTCGACCAGAGCTGTGAACGTTGACCACATTTCCCAGTGGCCACATCAGTCTGAGGGAAAACTTGTGGCAGCGAGCCAATGCAAAGCAGCGAGAGATGGAGAGAACGAAAGACAAAAAGACAGACAGAGGCAAAGATGGGCAGGGCGGGGAACACAGCACCTTTTTTTCAGCTCCCGAGACCCCAGTGCGGTTGTGTGGCTTTCTGTAACCCTGCCTGAGCAGTCAGGCATTGTGGGAGAGCGTGTCCACTTTTATGCGACCATAAATTCTATTGTATTAACAGTGACAACATCTCACAGGAGGTGTGTGTGTCCTCACACTCCAACCTCACAGAGGGGTCACTTTGGGAGGTGTTTATTATTTCAGTAGGCTGCCCTTGTGCCAGACATTTGAATAATTCAAACTAATTTTTAGGAACTACTCACTATACGAACCTGCCCTGTTGGCCCCCACTGAGGACCCCATTTCACCTCATGAATATTCCCGCACAATATACACGTTATCCTGCGATGATGGATTTCTAAGGAGTTCTTTCAGTACTACTCCTGGACTGTCAGACGTAATTTTTCAATAATTCATATTAGAGTTAATCTACATCTGCCCTCATTGATCGGTATGTGTGTGTGTTTGTCTAGACAGACCAGCAGCACTACGGCCATATACGCTGTCAACAGATTCCTGTTTTTGCACAGATATATGGCACAATCCTTTTGTGTAAATAGGGAAAAAAACACATTTAAGATCATGTGTTTTTTGTAAGATTTGCACTGAAACATTTTTTTTAATGTCTTTATGACTTTATTGTCATTGTTATGTCAGACTTGGTGTTCGTCAAGAACATTGAATCATGGCCACCAGTCGCATTTGAGCTGTAAAAGTGTGAATAAAAATATGAATATATATATATATATATATATATAAGTGTTGTATGATCATATCAGAAGTCCATCTCCATGACGTACAACATTTCAATAACCATTTCTCATAGTCTCAGCCTGATTTATTTAGTCATAAGTTGTGCACCTTAAGTTTGGCTAAATATCAGTGTAACTCACAGGACTGTGCAAAACTAACAAGTTGAATTGCGTGATATAATAATAGACAAGGGCAGACCAGTTTTTACTGTGAATGTTTAAATATAAACACAGTAGGTTACTGTATATCTTAAGTGAATATAATCAGCAAAATAAATACTTATGTGTGAAAATGTAATAAAATAAGGTTTGTATTTTCCTGAATATATTTCCTGAAAATCTCTGAATTTGCATCAATGGTTCTTGCATCAGACAAAATCTGGCCTGTCCTGCTGACATCAGGTCAGTAGGCATTTAACATTTAGGAGGAAACACTTTACTCCTGTCAGTCATTTTTCACTTGGGCACAGAGTCAGAACATAAGAGAGGCTGAGTGAAGGAGAAAATGAAAACAGGGAGGCATCACCCCAACCCTCTTGTAGATGTTAGAGCTCAAAATGCTTTGCTGGTTGTTCTTCTGTGATCAGTTTCAGATCCATCTTTTCCCTTCAACCCATGAACGTAACACATTCTCTTTAGTTTATTCTTTACTAAAGCTGTGCTTGATCGGACATGGGATATGGAGTTTTCCTCTTTTTAAAAAAGACTGGCTTTTCCATAGGTTTCCAAAGATTTTCTGAAACAGTACCATTGCAAAGTAACTGTCGATTTTATATTATATGTATATTGACTAAATTTTTATATCAAAATTTCATGACCCCCATAATATTTTGTTGTTGGAATATCAGAACATGCAATTTATCAACAGACAGTCAAGACCCTCCACTTTTAACCAAAAACATGTATTATAGATTAATACATTCTTAATGCATTCTCGTTTTGTAAAACAAAAAAAGCAAAATTTTGTGTTTTTGTCAGAGTACATCTGGATGGGGTTCAGAACGATGATGGAGTAGACTGGAGATCAAAACACAGATGGAGTAGACTGAATCCACCAACACCCCCAAAGATTCACAGTCCTAGCTCGCCCTGGTTCGGCATTTCATTCATTAACATTAGGCAGTTTTGATTCATGCTGTTTAATGTGGATGATCGCGTTATGTAAAATATGCATATGTTTACTGTATATATGATATCAATTGTTTCTGCTTCTTTTTTTACCTGTGTTTTAATCAGAAGATTTAGTACTCTTTCAGAAGATGTGTAACGCCCCCTACCGTATAACAGTGAAAACACGGAAAGCCAGAAAATGATGATGTCAATGATGTCAATGGTGGGGAAGCGTTGTCTCATATTTTGAAAGAAAACTCTGTCAATGGCAGGGAAAGAGTTAAATATTAAAAGCGCATTCAGTAGTTGTTTAGCTAGCATCTAAGTACTGATATCACAATGGTGTTAGATGCGGAAATGGTGATTTCACCAAGTGCAACATGTTCCTGGATCAACATCTTTGTTGATCCTGGAACAACATTACAATCTAATAATCATATTTGAGAGACAAGTTTTAAAGTTTACGTCAAGTTTACGCTTACAATCCAGAGTTGCTTCTACACCTGTGTTATTCATGTATGGGATGAGTAATGGGATAGCGTAAGGGTTAGGATTACATTTTCGAACAGGAATGTTGTTCCAGGATCAATAAAATATGTTGATCTAGAAACATGTCTTGTACTTGGCAAAAGCATGATGACCTGTTAGATGCAAGGTCTATCGACATGGATCCGTTTGATTACCTCAGCTTAAGATATGTATAAATAACACTATAATTAATTCCATTAGTGTCCAACAACAACAAAAATCAACTTGCCCATCTCTACTTATAGGATTTTCTCTGTCATCAAAACTCCAACTCGCGTATCAACAGAGGCGGCAGTCGATGAGAGTGAAGATTTTGTATGACGTTTAGTTCTACGCTTCCCAGATCTTTTTTGGTCTATGTTTTTAATATTGTTTATATCAAAATTTAGCTAGTTTGATAATGCTTTCATCGGCCGATAAGAATACTCTCAGCTTTGTTTAACACATTTTACAATGTGTAAAAACCCTCTGCATAATAGCAGAAAAATGTAAAAAAAAAAAGTCTGCTTGTATATAGCACCAAATATACTCAGAACCGCACTCACATACAAAACACCGTCACCTGAGACAGACAGCACATACCTGCTACTCCCCACAGACTCCCCATGCTGGGAAACACAAGCAACCATGCCGGAGGGAACGTGATATAAGTAACGGACGCAAATGCATGATTCATGAAAGTAATTTAGCATAAACCTTCCGATGACGGCAGTGTCCATTTGTTATGTCTCTGGCTACAGGCATGCCTGCACACACAGAGAGTGCATCAATCAACGATTACGTTGCATAGTGAGAGAGAAACAACAGGAAAAATGACGGTGTGAGGGCAAAAAAAATAGAGGGAACGGGTGCGAGGGTGGGCTTGTATCAGTAGACGGCCCGTGACAGCAGGGTTGACAGCAGTTCTCCTGTTTCAGTGTGTGGGAGTCTGTCATTACCAGCACCTGTGTGTCTGTCAACACAACACCAGTCAGAGGACAGTGTAGCTCAGGGATGCAAAGAAAACATTAGCAGGTGAGCACGTGTGTGGGAAAAAGCGAAGTGAACAACATACGTATAGTTTCATATCGCTAATATACAGTATGTTTGGCTAGAAGCAGTATTGGACTCCACCTCCACTTTAGATTGACTGCCGCTGTCAGAATCCGAGACTTTGTCATTTCTGTCATTCCTCTCGCTTCCCCTTTTCCTCTGTCTTAGAGGACCAATGGGAAATCACAGTTCTCCAGCTTCATCTCAGCCTGCTCCCTAACGTCCTCGCAGTAATTGGACTGCTCAATCCTGTTATGCCTTTTAGTTTCTTCTGTGCTTTTTGATCATTTTGGCATCTTCATGGTTAATACTCTCTTCTTGGTGTTTGGAATTTTATCCATAATGACCAGTGTTCCTTCTGTCCCAAATCCCATGTGTTATATTCATCTGTTTATCTGTAGTCTCAGAGCTCATAGTTTTCTGCTGGTTTGGATTAAACAGGTTGGATAATCAAAAGCCAGGAAAGGGAGCCATCCAGTCAAAGGACAACAGTAAACTTTTGTCCTTTTAAACATTTTTAAACAAGTTTTTTTTTTTTTTTGCCGATCATAAGTCTGGTTAGAAAAGTAATAGTAAAACCACATGACGCTTGATGTAATTATAGTGTGGGGGTATATATATATATATATATATATATATATATATATATATATATATATATAATAAAATAAGTTTCATATATGAATAAAGAATTTTATAGTATATAAATTATACAAAAAAATACAACTGCAATGAGTATGGATCCGGAATATTTCATATTTCACAGGCTTCTTGATCTAGCTGCGTTTGTTTTGTTCAGAAGTGGGTGTGTGTTAGGTTATGTCAGTGAATCGTGAGAAATAAGACTCTCCCACACACTAAAGAGATGATATATTATACACTGCTTGCCCCCAGTCGTCACAGGCACACACACACACACACACCACTTGGCTCTCACATACTGTGCTGTGTTGAAAAACTTCAGAGGCAGTGAAGGGGAAAGGTCACACACTCCATCATGAGGTCATTAAACAAAAGCAGATTTCTGCGATGCATGTCTGCGTCTTCCTGCTGACAACAGCTTTACACACTTACGTATTCTTCTAAAGCATCTCTCTCTCCTCACACACTTCTATCTGTCTATCTATCTATCTATTGTTAATATTTTATTTATTTTATAAATATTGCCACATATAAATGTTTCATTTGCCAAAAGATGGCAGGTATATTTGTAGCAATCTGTGAGTTATGATGGGATATGTGAAAAATTGAGCAATTTCCCCAGGTCTCCACTGCTTTTAACTAAACATATACACAATGATTAATGACCACAGGTCCTGAGTTCATAGTTTCCTACTTTTATTTTGTGATATATTGAGGCGATTTACCAAAGGTTGGAAGGTTTTTTTTTCTTCTCATTTTTCTAATCCGCCTTTAATCTCCTCCTTCGCTCTCTGCACAAGCCAGCCTAGGACGGACCTGACCCAGGCCAGCTGGCCCGGATGTCATTGGATCCTGAGATGGGTCAGGTCCTTAGGGTCCTGGCTTTGTTTTTTTGTGTGTGCAGTGGAGCAGGACTCGCCCTTTTCTGGTCTTTCTACTCTTTCCTACTTCCTCTCTCTGGAGACAAAGATCCTGACAGAGCCTCGCTTCTCTGAGGAAGAAGGATTCCACGTCTCTGATTTTCTATCAGAGCTTGTCATCTTGTCCATCCTCACCATCCCAAGATGCAGTGACTGAAGCATATGGCATATTTCTATGATACTCTGTGAACTGCCTACTGAAATACTAACCATCTGACATACTAATGTAATTGATGATAACGCCCAAAAACATGTGGTAGCGCCTGGTCTTATGTATTTATGTGACAATATTCAAGCCCATAAATTGACAACTGATTCAAACACTCTCCACACTTTCTCATCCATCTCTGTGGTCTTTAACTCATTCTGGAGGAAACAGCATTTCAAGTTTGAATTTATTATGCTAACAATGGCATCTACAGTATGTGTGTAGTCATTGGTGTGTGTATTTTGACAGCGATTAAGGTCACAATCTCACTTGACCCCTGTAAAGAAGCTCTTACTGTGTGAGAGTTTGTGCTTGTTTGTGAGGTTAGTTTGTTTTGAATGAGTGGCCTCTGCCAAACCATCTCCTGAATAGTTGTAAATCTCTCTCTCTCTCTCTCTCTCTCTCTCTCTCTCTCTCTCTCTCTCTCTCTCTCTCTCTCTCTCTCTCTCTCTCTCTCTCTCTCCTCCCTTAGGTTTTCCATGCAAACGCAGACCCCTCAGAGGTGGTCCTGAACCGGATCCCTCAGCCAGTCTTAGCTCGGTTTGTCCGCATCCGACCTCAGGCATGGAAGAGTGGAATCGCTTTACGCTTCGAACTTTACGGCTGTCAAATCACGGGTCAGTAAACCTCACACCCCACAACTTTTTTCCTAGTCTAAACACAACTTAAAATGTTTCACCAGCCCTTAAGAAAACTATTTTGATGTAGATAGGGAGTGATGAAGGATGGATAGATAGAGTGTCTCGTGAACTTTGATATGCAGCAGGCCCACAGATACAGCACGTGACAAATATTGTTCCAGACGCCCACTGTGTCCCTGTCAAGTGAACTCAGATGTGTATTTATCAGAGCTCTTTAAGGTCCTGATTGAGTTTGGTTATTTATGGAGATGGGGAGATAGCAGTCACCTAATTTTTTTAGCATGTCCTGCAGCAGAAGAAGGAGGTGAGCTGCTTTTGCACTGATGTTATCAGAGACATCACACTCCATCATTACGTTATTAAACAGTGATTCGCTCCTATTTTCGTCGACACTGAGCAGGACAAATGCGCTTTTAGAGACAGGGTCTTTTTCAACACTGACACAAACGACGTACGGACACGCCACTGGCCTCCATATTAGACCTACTGCAGTCCCGCGGGGGCCGTTGTCCCTCGGGCATCCAGCCCAGAACAAGCTGCTGCTCTCAGTGAGGCTTGTCGCTGCCCTTCCTGTCTTTCCCACAAAAGAGTGATGCTCGGCTCGCGGGATATCAGGCACTGCCAAGCCTATAAAGATGCCTGAGAAGCCATCGATCACATTCGTGCCGCTAGCCTCGATCTGTGTTTTACTGCTCTTTCTGTCAGGAGTGTGGGTGTACCTCTGGGTGTAATTCAACTGAGATTGTTAGGATGGGCTTGAACCAGATGCCCCAGCCTGTTTTCCTGTTCTTTTGTTCTGTGTTTAAGCCATAGGCCAAAATCAATCATTTATTTGTGGTAGCTTTTGTATTTGTGGCAGCTGAGCCAGAGAATGGCTGTTTTGGGCTGAGTGGGTTTGCTTTTAACTCTGTAGAGGTGAACCTAACAAACCTGGAACACGAAATTCTTCCTGTAATAAATCCTACACACAAACACCCACTCCGTAGACCCAAAAAAAAACACACCCTCACATGCTCTGTTTATTTATTATTTACTCTCTAAGGCCTCTCTCATGACATAACAACATGAAACATTGATCTCTCCAGCCTTAAAATGTCAATTCCCCTTTGCTTCACCATAACTCATCTTCTCGTCCATCCTCCGTTCAGACGCTCCATGCTCCGAGATGCAGGGAATGCTCTCCGGCATCCTGCCAGACTCTCAAATCTCAGCTTCCTCCATGAGGGACATCCACGGGGCCACAGGTGCCGCCCGGCTGGTGGCCAGCCGCTCAGGATGGTTTCCCAGTCCCGCGCAGCCCGTGGCCGGTGAAGAATGGCTGCAGGTGGACCTGGGAGTCCCCAAAACCGTACGGGGTATCATCACGCAAGGGGCCCGCGGGGTGGACGGCAGTACCAGTGCCGAGAACCGGGCCTTCGTGCGGAAGTATAAACTGTCCCACAGCTTGAATGGAAAAGACTGGAGCTACATCATCGACTCCAAAACCAATTTCCCAAAGGTGAGAGCTAAACTGGATTTTTTGTGCTATCATAACAATCAAGTTTTTCAGATTAATGAAACCAAGGATGGGAATGTCGTTATCATGGGTTAGAAAATGAGCAAATGAGAGCTGGGTCTGAATTACAGTGTTTTTTATTTAATTATTTGAATCTGCTTCCAAACTATGGTATATTAATCAGTTAAGAAACAGGTTCAAGCAGGGTTCCCTAGGGTTCCTTCCCTGCAAAGTTTACTTCCAATCTGAATCAAACACACCTGAACAAGCTAATCAAAGTCTTCAAGGTTAATAGAAAATTGCAGATGGGTGAATTTCATCAGGGTCTGAACTAAACTGCAAGACAAAGGAAAATCCAGGACCGACTTTGAGGAACCCTGGGTTAAAGAGTTAAAGTGATATTTAGAAGTGAAACATAGTTTTTAACTGGTCCAGTCGGGTTCAAGTTGGTCTAGTTCAGGATTGCTGAGTTTAGCTTAGGCCCTGTTTACACGAGAACGCTCGCGGGTGAAAACGTAAAAATATTTTTTCGAATGTGCCTTTCGTTTACACGACGACGGCGTTTTTGGGGCTTAAAACCGCATAAAAGTGAAACCACCCTCCAGAGTGTAACTCTTAAAAACGCTCCACCGCCACGTTCCCATGTAAAGGGCAAAAACGGAAAAGTCTGCTTGACTGTGAAGGTTGTACGCAGGGGCGCGGGCTCCGTGTTGTTGTAGTATGCACTCTTAGCCACCTGGAGTACATACTACCTTGAATTTCACAGACTTTTGCGTCACCATCTACACGCGGATTTCACACCCAAAACGCTCGTCTAAACGCAGAATAAAAAGTGATAACGCAACGCAACGTAAGGCTATGTGTAAACATAGCCTCAAACACAACCATTTGAGGAACACTGGTCTGGATGGTTGATCAGCTGGGTGAACCTGGGTTTGACCTGGTAGTCCATTTTAGTCAAGAGCTGGTTAAGTAAGTTAAGTCAACGCCCATCTTAAGCATTGTATATTCTGCTTTTACCAGCAGAGCACTGAAGGGATGAATTTAACTGGAGCTGAATTAGGTTAATTAGTTAATCTTGCTAATTTAAATATTGTGGGTCGTTGAAAAGGCTACAGTAATGAACAGTTCACCAGAATCAGATTATTAACAGACTTACTTCATTCTTCCCTGCTCATCTCAGCGACTCAGCATTTCACTTCTAGATTCCTAATCTCCCACTCGGAGAGCAGAATTCAATTATGCCGCAAGCTTTGATAACATTCCAGTGAAATCATCCACGGTGGTGTTAATTAAAACCTGAGCTGCAGAGCTGCGTCAGAGACTTTCTCAAAAACGGAGAATATCCACTAGCTTTCCTCTCAGTCAGACAGCTTTACTAAAGTGCCTTTGTGATTCTGCTCCACCAGATTTTTGAGGGCAACACACACTACGACACCCCAGAGATCCGTCGCTTCGAGGAGATTGTGGCCCAGTTTATCCGCGTGTATCCTGAGAGGTGGTCGCCCGCCGGCATCGGAATGAGACTGGAGATACTGGGTTGTGACTTGCCTGGTAAGACCTGTTTTTTTTTTCTTATTGTGTGTATTTTTTGTTTTGGTTTTCATTCTTTATTCTTTGACTTTAGACAACACAAAGCAGATTAATAATATTCACGATAAACTCTTCATCCGCTGAGTAATAAAGTTCATTAGCCTAGCTGCAGGCTGTTTACATTACCTGTAGAAACTTCACATTAATGAATAATACAAAAAAAAGGATGTGCGGTCACAGGTGTGTGCATTTATTGGCTAATGGCAGCACTTCCATCTTTGCTCTCTGTCCCCGATGTCCTTCACATATCCTCCTCCTGAATCCTTTACCTGTCACAGCGTGACGATCAGCCAAAAGGACACACGACTGCTCCCTCTGGACCTGGCCTGGGCTTTATAAAGCGGCAGGCCGAGGGGCAGAAATCGACGGGCTGTCTTCATGGCTCTGTGTCTCCAGGAACGCCAGGGGCAAAGGAGCATTAGAGGAGTTGCTAGAAAGGACGATGTGGGCGGAGGCCAGGGGAAGCCTCAGGGCTGAGTGCCCAGGTTTATTAGCATGGCAAGAGTGCAGGAGGAAAAAATACATGATGAAAAGTCAGACAGAGAGCCGGTCCTGGCTCTGGGTTAGTTGGTGGCACTTTGCAGGCAGAAGATGAGATCCGGGCTGAAAGCTTCATGTGTCATCAGCGGTTCTTGGTGCGATGCTGGCACAGGTTTACAGAGCCTATGGGCCATAAATGAGTAAGAGCGAAAGATCAAGAGAGAGAGAAAGAGACTATAATCAAAGCGGAAGAAAGAAATGAGGGATGGATCAAAGCCAGTGAGTTAATGAGTGACGAAAAATGGACTGACGGCCGATTGTGTTTGTGTACACACGGTTATGTTTGCGTGAGGGAATGCGATGACAGTGCGGCAAGGCTCCGCAGTGCACAACTGCGCACCAGATGTTCGAGACACAGGGGGCTCAATCTACCCCACTCACTGTTGAAACTACAGCTCCAGTTCCTAATCTCCACAGTAAATCTAATCACATACAGATCCCGAGACACACAAACACACTTGAGTTATATACACTTGCATGTGACTTTGAATTTTGGATGGGAATGTCAACATTATGGCTGTTTCGTTTCCTACCATCTGTTAAGCACATCCGCAGTCATCCATACCAGTACCGGTCCTCAAATGAGCCATTTGACAGCAACAAAAATACATATAGAACTGCGTTTGAGTGTTTTGTTTTGATATTTTTTTACACTATGACTTTGGACATGTCACAAAGCAGATTAATTATATAATGATAATCAATTCATCCGGTGAGTAATAAAGTTCATTAGCCTAGCTGTAGGCTGTTTACATAGCCTCTAGCAACTTTATATGCAAATGATGTGCGGTCACAGGTGTGTGTATTCATTGGATATTGGCAGCAACTTCAATGTGGCTCATCCTGTTAGATTTTACGGTCAGATTTTAATTGAAAATAATAAACACACCGCCCCTAGCTACAGCCGTGTTACACATACTTACATGTGACTTTGATTTGTGTGTATTTTCCTTTTGTACTTTCTTCGTTTCCGTACATAAGCTCCCCGACATTATGGCTGTTTCGTTTCCTACCATCTGTTAAGCACCTCCATGGTGATCACTAGTACCGGTCCTCAAAGGAGCCGTTTGACAACAAAAAACATACAGACCTACGGTTTGAGTGAGTCTTAATTCGGTGCTCCAAAGCAAACTGTACTTTTGTAAATTGTGGTTGTTTGCAGCTGTGGAGCGAGGGTGAGGGACTCGGGGGCTGGGGCTGCTGTTGTTCTGATTTTGAGCGGCCGTGGGGATTCGCAGAAAGAGAGAGACGTTAAATATTCACAGGGCTACATCAGTCTCACTTCACTGCACAGAGATGTTTACGCCAATCACACACATCTGCCACCGCGTTCATAGTCGTCTACTGACTGAACACACACATGCACACATTTAATTTAATTTAAAGAGAGATTATTAGAAGTTATGATTACATGGCGCTCTGGAATAGTTGATTCTGGTTGGTCGATTGTGACATTCTGCGATCAAGAATTTTTATATAATGACTGCACAGCGGTATAATTGACTATTGTCCCCAGCAACCAGTTTCTCTCATATCATTCCACAGTCTCTTTCTTCTGACATGCTAAAGTAATTTAGACTTTAAATTAATATTACTGTCCATTTTTTTGGCAAGGAGCCTTGTAATAAGCAGGATAATGTAAAGTCATATACTCTGTGTCGTAGTTCTGATCTCCAGGGGTTATTTGATTTTATATAACGGTTAGTTCCAATCCTCGATTCTGATTGGTCAATAGCTGTGCTTTATTCATGATAAAACACAGCTATGACCGCTTCACCCAACGGTTCTATTTATCACTGCTCAACACTGCAGTTCCATCCTGTGTTGTTTTTATTTGAGCTTTCATGCATATTACGGTACACATTGGAACGTTGATGGTGTTCACGGTCAGGGACTATTTTTTTTTTCTAGTGGAAGGAAGGCTATTAGTGATTTTACTTCATGAAAGTTGCACTAATACATATTTTTTACTTTAATATTTTTATTGTGTGCATACTCCACTTTGCACCATGCCTAACAACGCTCTTCAGTCGTTACTTATTCACGATACAGCACAGCTTCTCATACCTTATTGCTCACATAATGACAGTCTGATGATACATATTACATACTTATATCATACTACGTCTGTATACTGTGCAAACTCACATAAACCAAGGTCATACATTCCTGGAGTTATTCTGAGCTACAGCTAAGCAACGATTTTGTTCCCAAATCCCATCACTCTCCTAGAGGAAGGAAATTTGGAGTGAGGGACAAAAGGAGAGAAATAATGAATTGATGAATAAATAAACAGAGGTGTGGCAGACAGACCTTGTGTGAGCAAGACTGTGGAAGACACAGAGGGACTTTAGATATTTCAATCAGGCACCCTTGTCTATTATTCATTACTGGACTCAACGTCAAGCTGGACCCAACATCGAGAGAGAGAGAGAGAGAGAGAGAGAGAGGTAGAAAGAGTGAGGACAGTGACCTCTGCTGGGTGCAGCACATCTCAAAATTGAAGAAGCTGGAGGGAGATGCCTTCAACACAGCATGCAACCCTTTGAGACTAGGCTCGGCTAAACTTCTCTCCCGCTCGGGCTGAGTGAGGATGCTGAGATTCAGGAGCACAGTGTTACTGCAATTCATAGAAGACAGCAAGGACTTCAAACAACAGCTGTGAATGGAATGGCTATACAGAGGCTAACTGCCTTAGCCAAGAAGGTTTTAAAGTCGCAAGGGTTGGGGGGAATTATATATTCTTTACCATTCAAAAGTTTTGGGTCTGTATTTTTTCATGTTTTTGAAAAAAGTCTCTATTTTCACTACATTCATTTAATCAAAAACAGTAATATTGTGAAATATTCTCACACAAATCGCCAAATATGATTGCAATTTAAAATAACTGTTTTTAACAATTGAGTACTACTGTTTTCCAATATTCTTTAATGAATAGAGAGTTTAAAAGAACAGCGTTTATTTGATATAGAATCTTTAGTATATGTTGTTACTGTCAGGATGTGCAGTACACAGTCACACTGATCACTCTCAGGGCCTGTGGCTGTCCATCAAGGCAACAGTGGGTGTGGTTTAGCGTTCCACTCTTCGTTCCTTGCCGGGGCAGCTGGGGATGTGATGGAATATTGTTTCCTGTTCTTCTCATCTTTGACAAGGAGAGTGTAATCATTTCTCTCTGGCTCGACCTCATTCTCTCGCCAAAACCGAGGGTCTCCCTCACCATATTTCCTTGCTATTTCTCTATCAGGATGGATGCATGTGAGCTGAAGGACAATTGCTCCCCTGATCTAGTTGAAATGGCGCTTTGTAGTTCTCATCCACATGTTTCTGTTTAGTGTAGTCCCCCTACACAACCCGTGTTTGCACACAGACATTTACCCACAAAGCCCACATGTCATTCTTCATATCCTCCCAGTGTAAATATTTAGGTTGATCTCCACTCCTCCCCTCTTCTTTTTCCATACTGCACATCTTCAGTCTTTGTACTGTAGTCTTTGTATAGTACAGGTCTCCTACTGGAAACTGAACGACAATTCTGTCTAAACCTAAGCTTCTTTCTTCTGCAGAACAGATATGATATTAGGATATTTTGAAGAATATTTCAGCTGTTATTGTCCAAGCAATGACAGTCAATGGAGTCCAAAACAATACTGGACCCCTTTGACTTTTTTACAGACAAAAAGAAAACAGACATTTTTCAGATTACCATATTTTTGTGTTTCGCATAAAAAAGAAAGAAATGCATGTCTGGAACGACATGACTGTGAGCAAGTGATGACAGAGTTCTTCCAACACACTCTCATGGCAATTCATAACTATTTTATGTAATGTTTTAGTGAATTAGTTAAGTTTGGGGTGGACCTTTATACTTAGTTTTTTCTGTCTTGTAGTATAGCTACTTTTTTCTCATGAGATTGGGTTGGAATTTTCATTTTTGTGTTCACTATCTATTGAGATTTTCTGAAACATAATACTAATTGACACTGTGACTTCCAATTATTGTTTTGTTCATTACATATTACATTCATTACATATTACATATGGTATTTAATAAGCCAAGAAATATGAAGGTTTGTGATTGGTTATATGGCGTTAAACAACCCGCCATAGCATTCTAGCCATGGTTAAGTGCAGTGTATAAACTTAAAAACTGTTTTGAAGAGATTTAAAATGTTTATGATAAGCTTTCACTCTCTATCAGGCCGGTTGAAGATTGTTTTTTTTGAAATCGCCGTTGTTGTTTTTGAAGCAGGGTTCTCTGAGGACATCTGATGTGAATATGAACACTTTCGCCCTGAATATTTCTAGGCATGTAAAGCACATTAGATATCTATCTTCTGGAGATGATTTGTTGGTATAACTGAGCTCGTGATGAAAGTCCTTATCAGAGGCCAAGCACAGGCCTGTCTGAACTCAGTATGTATCAGTGCATTTGTATTTGGGGAATTTACTAGCTGAGATATAACACGATAAACCTTCTGTTACTTTCTGTGTTCAAAAGAAACAGAGACAAAAGCTTTAATTAGTTCAGTGCCGCTGGAAAATGGCTTTGTTTTTGAATTCTGGAGGCCAAAAGCCTCGTCTTTCAAGTTGGAAATGTTTAATTGGGTTGCCTATGAATAAGCAGAGATTAGAGATTAAGTATGCGTTTTTGTGCGTGTGTGTGTGCATGTTGGAGCATGCTTACTATTTCGTTTAATATGGTTGTGTACATGAACACATTGTTATAATTTGCCACAACAACTTTGATGATCACTTTCACTGTTTCTGGTCCGGTCTGACTCCTGTTCTTTGTTTGGTACGCCACACAATCTCCCAAACACACATCAGTCTTTCTTTTTCCTTGCAATCCTGTCTCTGCTCAAGATCTTAGTCAGCTGCTGAAGTACAGCCGGTCTGCCTGCCAGGGGCATGTTTACTCCAAGGCTTTCTATGTAATTGAACATTTTTTCCATCTTGCTATATAAACCGCTGAGTCAGGGATTGCCAAGGCTCAGCGGGGCCCATGAGGCTTGAAACAGGGCTAACTCCGCTCTGTGCCCTGAATACAGAGGTTAAAAACAAGCTAATCCTTCAGGGTGAGGAGGAGTGACCCCAAAACCAGCCCTTGCTTGTAAATGTCTGGTCTGTCTTTGAGACTTGTAAACATTTCGTGGCCTTAATGTGTTATCAGTCTGTGGATAAAATCTCAGGCAACGCCCAGAGAGTTCTGGGATCCAGATCAATTGGCTGCATCAATAGGGCTTTAGAGCATATTGGAAATCAATTGCCATGTCTTGCTCTGATCCATAGCTGGAGCTTCAGGTGTAAGGAGGAATTAGCAGCATATTTCACATAGGGTATATAGAAATCACATTAATGATCAAATAAATGCAGCCTTAAAAAACATAAATAAAAACAATTCTTACTGAACAGTGGTGCATATTAGACACGACAAGAGTGTGTCATACTTTATGTTTGTGAGACTAAAGAAAGAAAGGTGTGTTACCTAACTGAGTTCTCAGTTCCCAGGAGGTTAATTGCATTTGTAAAGGGCAGAAAATTAATAGAGTTTAATGTCAGAAGCCGCCAGCTGGTGCATCCCTTTCATGTATGCACCCGCTTATAGAAATTAATAACATATTAATATTACAGTAGGCCTCTCCTTTTCATGTTGTGCTAAAGTGTCTACATGATTAGTGTTACGCCACTCACGTATTTGCCAATTAAGCAGGGAATTGTTAAGAGTAATGACATTAATGACTTTAAGAGCTGACAATCATTACTCATTTACGCCTCGTTGTCTCTAAATCTTCCTTCGCTTGATCCCCCGCAGGGAACGAAGAGAGATGCAACGGCTGATTTAACATTTTCCGTCGTAACAAATTATCACCGCAGAAACCATGTAAGAGCGCTGTTGCAATTGTTTTGTCGCTGTCTGGCTTGTGTCATTTTGGCCAAAACTCACGTCACTTATAGGCGAGAGACGTGGAGAGAAATAAAACTGGAGAAGTCAACTGTATTGTAAAAAAATGAAATCGAGCGAGAGACAGTCAGAGGAGGGAATAATGTCTTTGGAAGTCATGTGTTGTGACTCATGGAAAATAGCTGTGGCAGCAATGGTTTCACTTTTAAATGCATTGTGGGTAACTAGTACAGTAACTGCAGTTGTCTTAGGTGGAATGGCAGTGGTGATGAAGCTATAATCTATGCTCTCTCTCTCTATAGAGCACTTCACAGGAAATAGCTCTCAGATGGTTAGAATTTTTTTTCTAGTTGTGGTTTTCTAATATTTCTCTTATTGTAAACACGCAATGTGTGCATGTGGTGCATGTGCACATTTTTAATGGTCTCGGCCTGGTTTATGTGTGTCTGGTGGCTGTGGCCACTTTTGGGGGACAGATGCTGGTGTGCATGCATGCCTGTGTGCGATCATATATGATTATTCTGTCATTTCTTATTTTAGGAGTATTTGCCAGACACTATACGTGTGTGTCTTAGTTAGGGAGACTTGTGTATTCATCAGCACTGGTACAATGATCTTCTTCTCATAAGCTCAGGCTTATTTCTAAAATGTCTTTTTTTAACTTTATTTTAGAATCTACTACCATTCCTGACACTGTTACGCCTACCCTTCCCCTTCAGGATGTGACAAGTACTGCCCACAGGACACCAGGTAATCAAACAGAGCACCTTACTTAAAGTAAATATTACTAAAGTGCACAAGATCAGATCTCGCTGTAGAGTGAATATCAATATATCCAATCGATTCAATGTACATTACAAAATACTTGGCTGAGATTTAATGGGAATATCTAGTAGAGCAGGTTTCATTAATGAATGTTTTTATAAGCAATTTTAGTATCACACATGCACTTTTATTTACAGTACTCTGCTGTGTAATTGCAGCTTTGCTTTTCCCAGAGCTCTAATAACAGATTGCCGCCCCTCCATTTCTACACACTTATGTGTTGATGAGTAGAGGCTCGCAGCATGAACTCTAACATTATGCTAACTAGCTTAGCAGCATGCCTTTGGATGGATGGCCCTCTAAATGCTGAGGCAAAGCGCTCCATATAAATGAGGCTGTACTGGAGTCTGTCAGTGTCTGCATGTTAACAAAGCAGCAGCACCAGCAGCAGGGCCAGTCTGTGCACATACAGTGATGCTGAAATCTGTGCACATACTGTACATTACAGTTAAACAAGAATCTGTCACGTACAGTGAGACAGCAATCTCTTACGAAGAATGAAACTGGAAACTGCAATGTACAGTGAGACACGAATCTCTCCAGTGAAGCAAGAATTTGCACATTTAGTGAAAAGGCAATCTTTTATATGCAGTAAGACTCTTACAGTTCTGTGCACATACAGTGAGACAAAAATGTATGCACATAGGAAACTGGAATCTTTAATGTAGAAACTGGAAATAAATACAGTGAGACAGGAATCTGTCTATGTAAAATGAGACATACACTCACCTAAAGGATTATTAAGAGCACCTGTTCAATTTCTCATTAATGCAATTATCAACCAATCACATGGCAGTTGCTTCAGTGCATTTGGGGTGTAGTCCTGGTCAAGACAATCTCCTGAACTCCAAACTGGATGTCAGAATGGGAAAGAAATGTGATTTAATTGTTTTAATTACTGCACACCTTGTTGATGCTACTGCACACATTACACACCTTGTTGATGCTAGAGGTCAGAGGAGAATTGGCCAACTGATTCAAGGTGATAGAAGAGCGACTTTGACTGAAATAACCACTCGTTACAACCGAGGTATGCAGCAAAACATTTGTGAAGCCACAACACACACAACCTTGAGGTGGATGGGCTACAACAGCACAAGACCCCACTGGGTACCACTCATCTCTACTACAAATAGGAAAAAAAGAGGCTACAATTTGCAAGAGCTCACCAAAATTAGTCTGTTGAAGACTGGAAAAATGTTGCCTGGTCTAATGAGTCTCGATTTCTGTTGAGACATTCAGATAGAGTCAGAATTTGGCGTAAACAGAATGAGAACATCATGCCTTGTTACCACTGTGCAGGCTGGTGGTGGTGATGTAATGGTGTGGGGGATGTTTTCTTGGCACACATTGGGCCCCTTAGTGCCAATTGGACATCGTTCAAATGCCATGGCTTACCTGAGCATTGTCTGACCATGTCCATCCCTTTATGGCCACCATGTACCCATCCTTTGATGGCTATACTTCCAGCAGGATAATGCACCATGTCACAAAGATCGAATCATTTCAAATTGGTTACTTGGACATGACAATGAGTTCACTGTACTAAAATGGCCCCCACAGTCACCAGATCTCAACCTAATAGAGCATCTTTGGGATGTGGTGGAACGGGAGCTTCATGCCCTGGATGTGCATCCCACAAATCTCCATCAACTGCAAGATGCAATCCTATCAATATGGGCCAACATTTGTAAAGGGTGCTTTCAGCACCTTGTTGAATCAATGCAACATAGAATTAAGGCAGTTCTAAAGGTAAAAGGGGGTCAAACACAGTGTTAGTATGGTGTTCCTAATAATCCTAGTGTATGCATGTGTATATATATATATATATATATGAGGAAATACATAGTAGGACACATAGTCATAGGACAAATATAGTATGTGTGTGTTATGGGAGAGCCTACAACAGGTCATGGAAAATGAGTATTTTTGCTCTTTCTCTCTTCCCAGCTCCCACCACTCTGTCATCTTTGGGTGGTCTATGTGATTTTGAGCAGAGTATGTGTGGATGGACCCACGACCCCATGTCTGATCTGAAGTGGTCTCTGTATAGTTCCTCTAGTCCTAGTCTGGACCTGACACTGGGATCTGACAGTAAGTGCATCTTAATAAAAGTATTACATACTAATCTCTTCAAACATAAACAAAAACGTTGGGAATTTTGGTATAGCATTGGGAATATCAGGAACTTCCAGAAGACAAATGTGCTTGATTAATAAGGATTGTTAGGAAAATAAACAGGGACAGCAGAAGATGGTCAGAAGGAAGTATTGTGTTGTATGGTGACCAACTGTGACCGTACTGCACAAAATACATTTTCTGACCTTCTTTTACCCTTGTCCTCCTTATGAATCCACACACTCACACACATGCGCTCACCTCTCATTTTCCATCCATCCGTCTCATTACTGGTGTGTAATTAATGTGATGGTTTAAATCTGGGAATAGTATCTGTCATTCTCTCAGTCCATCCTCGTTCTTCCTCTGGGAGTTTGTTCATCTCTTCACATCCCTGAGCTTACCTGACCTTTATCAACCCTACGTGAAAAAAAAGATGAGTGCTTCAGTAACTCTGCACACACATACACACACACAGTTCTCCATGTCCTCACTGCTTTCCTGGAGTACTCTGTCTTGTGAGGTTGTTAAAACAATCTTGCACTCTTTTCCATATGTCAAGTTTTAAAGAGCTATCCAGCAGTAAAGAGGAAAGAATCCTGTCCTGTTTTAACCATTCCCAAACCAATTGCACCCCCAATCCTAAGATTTTCGCCCCCCTCTCTCTCTCTCTCTCTCTCTCACACACACACACTCTCTTTCTTTCTTTAACACCAGTGGTGTCACATCACATTCCTAACCTACTCCAAACAAACACTGTAGATCCCCTAACACAAAACTTCTATAAACTCAAACTCGATTTCTCACGAAGTTGGTTTCCAAAAATGTACGGTATTTCAATGCATTTCATAACACAAGTACACATAGTATGCTTAGTATTGTTGCATGAAATGCTTTAGTACTGTAGCTAGAGTCTATACCGATCAAGGGGTCAAGCTACTTTCTCCATTGACTGCCAGATTCGAGTAGATGTTTTATATGGAAGCCTGTTTCTTCCCAGTAAAGGAAATAATAATAAAAAAGATCGATTTGAAGTCGCATTAAGAAATATAAAATCGTAATTACAAGATAAAAAGTCACAAAGTCCAATGTGGAAACGGACTTAGTTATGCCAGTGATGTTTTTGCATATGGAGCATGTTTCTGGCTTCCCAGCATCCCTGGACAAGAGCTGCTCAATTCATTCACTTTATAGCACAGCTCTCTCCCATAAAACGATCCAACATCACAGTAAGCCGTGTAGATCCCAGGAACAGCACTGTGAGCATTCCAGAGTGTTCAACCCCCCGTGTTTTAACCAGGAAACGGAAAAACAGAGGGCCAGAAAGGGTTAATGCGCAGTCAGCCTAATTAACTCTAGGTGTAGAAGGTTCCACTTAAAAACAATAATCCCAGAAGTACCTTTCCCTGCCCTCTAGTTACCTCACAGGCACATCAACCTAATCCAAAAAGTGTCTATGCTACGGTGAACTTTCCCCGTGAAAGGGTAATTAATTTTTCTTATATGTACTGTATACCCAAGATCAAACAGAAGAAGTTCTTTTGCTTTAATTAAATGCATAATCTATGTAGGCATCTCATAAAGGAACACCAGCGACAGCCTGATCTGATCTCTGATTTCAGTGCTGTATTTTCAATAAGTTTGGGATGAGAAATATGTCAAAGTAGGGTGAACGGAAATGACTATGCCATTTCAGTGTAGGTGAGACCATTCGAATTATAGCCGAGGCAGCATGGGTAATGATCGTAATTTCTGGTGCCACGCTGTCCAGTCTGAT
Source organism: Pimephales promelas (assembly GCF_988280905.1). Lineage (NCBI taxonomy): Eukaryota > Metazoa > Chordata > Actinopteri > Cypriniformes > Leuciscidae > Pimephales > Pimephales promelas. Next base: position 29,687,396 of record NC_142775.1, on the reverse strand, counting down.
CACTGTTTCCCAACCTTCTTTCTGAGTGTTGTTTTCCGCTCTTCTGTCCTCTCCCATTCATTTTTTCCTGCTTTACTGAGACGTCCACAGTGGAATCTGACAGAGATTGCGTTGTAAGGACTCTTTCCTTTTAAAGGGGGGATGCTTTAATGTCTGAGATGATTTTCTGCTTTCTTCCGGTTCAATTATTTATTACTTAGCAACATAAAAGAAAACATGCCAGATTGTTCAGTGCAATGTTACGGCAAGAAAGAAACAGAAAAGGGGGGAACAATGATTTGGCTTACAGTGATATGACTAAGTAGATAAGTAGGACATGTTCCTGGATCTACATCCTGGTTGGTGTAGGGTTTAAGATTTGGTTTAGGGGTAATGATTAGGGTTGGAAAGTTTTTGGAACATAAAAAGAAAGAATGTTGTTCTAGGACCAAAAGATGTCATCAGCACTTGTTTCTGTCTCTCTACAGATTTTGGGAATTTCCTGTACGTCGAGGTGAGTCCTAAGTCAGAGCCGCAGCGCGCACGGTTAATGAGTCCATCGGTGGGACCCGAGCGCCGCCCTGTCTGTCTGCTCTTCTACTATCAGCTTCAGGGTGAAGGTCAGGACAGTCTGCGTGTGTTGCTCCGGGACGATGACCAGGAGGAGACGCTGCTCTGGGCACTGAAAGGAGACCAGGGGCCCATGTGGAGGGAAGGCCGCACCATCCTGCCTCAGTCCCCCAAAGAATATCAGGTGCACATACTCATCCAATAGAAATCCGAGAGTAACGAAGGAACACCAGTAATGGTGTCAATCGAAATGAAGCTAATCAAAAGATACAGTCTTTAATTCTCCTTCTTTTCTGTTTAATTTGCAAGGTTGTCATCGAGGGCTTCTTTGAGCGAGGCAGTCGAGGGCACATCTGGGTTGACAACATTCATATGAGCTCCAGCATCGAGCTTGAGCAGTGTACACGTAAGTATCAACACCTGGGTCTTTCTTTGTCTTGCTTTATTTCTCTCTTTCAACCATCACCCACCAAATTTGTCACCATGGACCTAAATGAACACATGCAAAGCACCAGATGCAAGTAATATATGCCTTGACGAGTAAACAAAGGGGACCTTTCTTTAAATTATGTCTGAAATACATAAAAAAAAATGTCCATTTATCATAGGGATTTGCATTTATTTTTTATATTGATATATTTTTAAATACTTATTTTTTTATTTTATATTTAAACTGCAAAATTGTTTCTGGGCTGGTTGGAAATATTTCTGATTTGGCTGATTTGACAAAACATCATTTTGGACCCTGCCTGTCACCAAACGGTCCATTCTTACCTCATACCTGTGGCTTTTCCTTTACTTTTCCCATTCAAGCCCAAGAAAAAATGAATCGAATAGAAAGTGTTTTTCAAGTGCTAGGCTCACACAAAAAGCTGAAAACTAGGCCACACTCGCCCTGTGGGCTCTGATCTCAATCTATGTTTCATTAGTCTCTTTTCCTTCTCCTCTCTTATTTGTAAACAGAGCTTTTCCAGAGCCATGCCAGGGAATAACCAGTCAGGCCTGCTCTCTACGGTGTAGCTTTTCACAAACACAGAACAGACATTAATGTCGAACAAAGCACTTCGCTACACGGCCAGTCAATCACAATGCTGTGAAGGTTATTTACTGAGCAAAAACATTGCTTTTCCTCTGAGGACATATTATATTTAAACAATGATCAGCAAAAATAGGATTAGTTATGAATCAAGATATTGATGTGAGCCGTCATTCCGTCGCTCACGTGCACAGGCCCCCTGCTTTGGGACTTCTCTTATTAATTAAAGTTGTTCACTGTGCATTGGCCAGCCCCTGCGTCGCTGCCAAATCTGTCCCCTGCCTCTCTGCAGAGTTCCCTTTTAAAGCAACTGCATTCCAAACATTCTGAACTGGCATTCTGTTTCTCTGGCAGTCTGAAGTGTGTGCGCGGCACAGTTTGCTAAATGACACACAGCCCAATCCTATTCTCCTCCCTTCTTCACTCTTTTTATCTTATTTCTTCTCCTTAACCTGTGTTTGTGATTTTCAGACCCCTCTCAAAAAAATGTCCTTATGATGAGTTAAAGTTTTTCAAGTTATATGAGTTCTGTTAATAATTTTACATATGAATATAATTCAGGAAATGTCCCTAGATATCACTAAAACAGGTGTCCTGGGATATTAGGATATATTTAGCCAATCAGAAGGGTGGAATTCACAGTGCGTAAGAATTTATTCTGTCGAAGAATAAGAAGAATTTTACTCGCATGATATTAATCACACTCAGTCACATATGTCAGAATTCCACTGCACTGTTGTCATTTATGTGAATATATTTTATTTGTGCCATTTTCTTTTTTTAATCCATTTTTTTTTTCTTGTTTCAGAACCCTTCGCTGCATTCCCCCCTGAAATGACTGGTGAGTTTCTGGCATATTGTCATTTCCTGTGCCAATGTTTGTGCTTCCTGCTTGTTGCCTAGCAGCTTGCATCACCTAAAGGGCTTTTGATAATCATTGTATTTTTGGTTAAGCTTCACACCAGCAGCGCACAGGGATTCTGCACAGTCTGTTTCCAATCCCACAACAAAGTTTAAATGAGTCAGATTCAACACCGATTTTATGTGTTTAGTTGTTCAGTGACGTTGGTGCCTTGATGCCAAACCATTGCCGTCATCATGGTTATTGTCCTCACCATCATTATTGTCATACGGACATTTGGAGCATGGGCTGAATCCCAGCATGCATCTGTAGCCTCACATCATGTGCTGTGTTACTGAATATGGTGTCGTTATCATGCTAAACATCATCAAATGTGGCATATAGATTCAGTTGGTCTCTTACCCCTCGTATGTCATCCCATGACATTTCAATAACAACTCGAATTCTTCCTAAAGCTAATTATATAAGCCATGCTATGCGCATAAATATCTCTGTAATCGTAATGTACCTTAAAAATTGTCTCATTAGTATATAATAATATAAAAGCAGTAGTATATAATACTTGATGTTATTATTATTCATTTATTATTATTAGAAAATAATAATAATAATATTTACCAATGTAGTAGTAAATTATAGTAAATCCTATTTTTTTTTTTAGTTTTGCACCTTAAATACAAAAAAATAAATGGCTATTCAAGGTGCTTCACAGGTCAGAATGTAAAATTAAAAATAGACACATCATTTTCCTTATGTATTTTTAAGAAACATCTGAGACAAAGATGACAGAAATGATCTCTGTGAGCTCCTTTAGAACTATTTTAGTCTCCGGAGCAATGAAAGAGCAATATCTTTTTTTTTCTTTTTTCAATTATTTACTTATTTCAAATACAAATGCCATTATTTTAACAGAGATTGTATTTTTCATTTTCAATCCCTCCCCGACCACCCCAGAACAACCTGCCTTAGTTGTATTATAACCTGTTGAATAAACAATAATATACAAAAGATGATGAAAATTAATATGACACTAGTAAAAAACAAAAAACAAAACAATATTTAAAATAAAATAAATATACAGCTGTTAAACAATGACAATGTTTGAAAGAGCAATATCTTAGCAGTAGCATTTTCCTCTGGGGTGACATTCCCGAATTTACTACTACTGTAGTTCATTGAGAACAGCAAAGCACTCTAATGTTGATGGTACACTTCATCCTTGTGTAAGCATTGTTCTGGTGGTGTGTGTGTGAGCTGCTGTGCTGCTATGGATGTCATATGTTTATTCCCCAACAGCTGCATGATTGCGGTCAATCAGATTCAGCTGCAGTGGAATAATATTCATACACTCCATTTTAAATGATTGTGGAGCACACAAGCCCACTAATATCCTATTCCTTTAGTAACTAACTCCCTTTTTCTTAATTGAAGTGGAAATGATTCCCAGTGTAAGTAGATTCGTTTTCCCATAGCAGTCAAAATTCCTAGATTACATGCGTGTTTATGCATAGACGAGAGTAAGAAGACATGGAGGGAATAGAAAGAGAGATTGGTGGAGGTTTGTGTGTGTGTGAGTGTGTGTGTGTGTGTATACACATGTGGTGGGTGAGCAGTTTTCATGCACTGCTGGGTTGGGTTCATGGAAGACTTTGGCTTGAGGCAGATGAAGCTGGCACAGATCCATGCATGCAAGAAAACAAAACTTTCCCAGAAAGAAAAACTACAGAGCACACACACGCACACACACACACACACACAATCGCCAAAATACAGGCATTACAAAAGAACGGCTGAGAGAAGGTGCTGACATCAGCCGGTGTTTTATGACACAATATGCTTTTACGACCTTCACATTTGGTTGCATAAGAAATTAGCACAGATTCCACAATGCATCAGCACATTTCAAGTGAACTATCTGAGATGTATCATCTGTTCACACCCCATGAAACACATGTCTGCATTCTTAATGTGATTTAGAAGGACACAAGTCTCTCTAAACAGTTATCGAGTCCCTGCGAAGGGGCCGCTGGCAGGCGTTGACGTGCATGTGCATTTGCGTGTCTGTGTTTGTTTTGTTTGTATGCAGCACCAAATCAGAGCAAAATCATTCACATACAATCCAAGATGGCTTGAAGCTATGCAGTCTGCATGCCTCTCTACCCCAAGCCAATTCTTCTGTGTCTCTCCACCAGGGGGAGCCTCACCTGGCTGGAGCGACCCCACTGTGGACACGACAGTGTCCCTGCAGCCCATGCCCACCTACTGGTATTATGTAATAGCCGGAGGTGGCGCCATTTTCCTCCTGGGCTGCATCACGTTGGTCATGGTGCTGTGTTGCCATCGCTACCACCTGGCGGCCAAGAAGAGCCAGCACTCTGTGTCCTACCAGAGCACGTACACTGGACAGTACGCTGGCAGTGGCCCCGGGGGTCTCGCCAGACCTGGGGTGGAGCCGATGCTAACGATTAGGTTAGAGAAGCAAGAGCCCTGCTCACAGTGCTGAGAAGACACCGACGACTCTCTTCATCCCACTATTTCACAGGGACACCTGCGTGGTGCCCCCTTAAAGCCGAGGATGAGGCGAAGAAGACGTGGACAGATATAAGCACCTGAGTTGGCGACTTTTTTATGGAGCTCTGGTGCTGGAAAGGAGGAGATCTGCTGTGCCGAAGGGACATCCAGCCAAAATCCTGACTGGCAGAGACCCCCTTTCCTCCTTCGCTCTTTAGCTGTGTGTGTGGATGGGAACCTTACTATGAAAGCTCTAATCTCCTGTTCATGACCAATCCTATTGTACAGTCAAAAAAAACTCGGCAGCACTGCCAGAATCAGAGGAGAGCCTGCGAACAGCGACTGGAGTGAGGCATCAAAACAGGAACAAAAAGGAAAACCGGCAAACAGTTCCTTGCATGTGTGCCGCATCTCATGTGCTCATTGGAACACTTGAGGCTCGAGGAGTTTGACAAGAAGCTTCAAAGAAACAAAAGCATGAATGTCAAACACTCTGGGACAAACGTTCTAGCTGGAGAATCAGGATACGTGTGGAAGGCTTAGGTACCACGTAATGTACTGAATTTTAAAACTCCTGGTACCTTCTTTGACTATTGAATGAAGCTTCTTAAAAGCATTTTGAAGAATGTTTGTTCTTTTTCACAGAGTTCATTTTGAGTATCTGTCAATATGTGTCTATATATAAACTCTTCTTTTCTGAAAGTCACTGGGGCTTTGGCACTTACAGTACGTCTGAAGAGACACAGTATGTTTTCCGCCTATATGCAAAGGTCACATGACCCCGCCTTAGCCAGCCTACTCCTCTGATTGGCTGACTGACTGATACAACATTGGCCTTAAGACGCTTCAGTGGCATTGAGCTAGTTCAAGCCGATCACTGTTCTCATTTATTATTTAATCCTTTCGTGTTCATGCTCAGCCGAGATCAACCTAAGTGTATATGCAGCCAACTGATGCACTGACTTTATTTTTGTAGCTAACGCTAAAGCGGTATGTGTATTTGTGTGCTGTTCCCCCAGAGATTTTCATTACACATAGTCTTGTAAAAGAACAGAAGCCGAGAGCTTTGTAAATCTGCCAAATGTTAGACAGAGCAGGAGTGCTTCGCTAGCTGATTTTGCTTCAGGGAGCGAATTGGCACGTTAGCATGTTAGCTGAAGCCCATCTCCCAAGTCCGCCTTTTATAGTGTCACTCAATACACCCGCTGATGTCTTACTGGATCACTAAACAACACAGCCGACAGGGAAAAAAAAAAACAATTAGCATTTTGTTTTATTAGCATTATTTGCATATGACAATCTTGCTTCAGATTTTTTTCTTTAATGTATCAAAACATGCAGGAGATTGTTTTAAAATGCACTTCAATTGTGTGCTGCAAGTATTCGCTTAATCCTCTTTAGTGTGCTACTTGAAACGTAGCGGTGTATACCTCCGAAAAAAAGAAAAACATGGTATGGTCTGAGATGTTCTGTCCAAGTACATTGTGTTTACTGACAAACACATAAAAATAGGCGCCATCAGAGCTCAGGATGGAAATTCCCCCAACAAAACATTCTCCTCTTTACACATAAAGAGTCAGAGGCTTCATCCATTACTGAAAGCATCTGTCAGGCAGCCACAACCGATTTTGGCTTCATCTAAAGCAACTGGGATGAAAGGAGAAAGTAAATCCTGATATCTTATTATGTCCTCCATCTGGCAATAGGTGAAAATAATCCCCCATCACGGACAGGCTGGCCCTTTTCTCGCCCGTTTATCTGCTCTTCGCGAAAGAATGTGTGGGGAGATAGAAGGCGAGATCAAAGAAAAGCCTGCTTTAAATATAGACCTTCTCTGCAGAATCCTGGGTCTGAAGGGGTTTGTTTGAAACACAAAAGCACATGAAAGATTCTTGCAGACAGCCAGAGAGACCACCTGACCCTGGCACATTGTTGGAGCATTGTCTCCTCTTTTCCTAATCCTCTATACAGTATAGTATGTTCTGGGGAGATGGGACACACAGTAGCTTGCGAGACGTCAGTTCAGTTCAGTTTTGAGTCATGTGGTCTCCGTTGCACCACCATATTGTGAAACCTCTCACTTTTTTAAGGCAGAATTTGTGATACGCAACACGTTTCTCTGAGTTTCTGTGGCCCACTCGCCACAATTGAATGTGTAACAATACTAGCGTCAAAATTGTCTCGTCTCGTCTTGAGCAATTATACCGTTTAGTTACATTTGACACGTGTTCTGGTTTGTTTTGAGCAAGATGCATTTTTCTGTCATGGATGTTTCATATGCCTGTATGATAAATGTATGAATTTATATCAAACTTTTAACCCAGACTAAACAATGGTGATTCTGTATGGTGTTTTGTAGTCTGAATGTATTAATTTCATTTCATTTTCATTTTTTTTCTCTTAACTATTTATTTTTAACTTGCTTAAAAATGACCTGTCAGCTGATCATAATACATTTTTAAATCTACTGTGGTTTCTTTGAACCATTTCATATTTCTAATTAGGTAAATGGACCAGATTACATTTTAAGCCTGTCGTAAGCATTCTTGCTTGGAATTTTTTTTTTTGCCGTCTCTCAAAAGATATTAATGAGCAAAAGCACTCAGAGGGGGCCCATATGATGCCAAGAGTCTGTCTCTGATAGGACCTGCACAAAACAGCATATGCTCTCACCCCTCCTCAGAGACGGAGACAGGAAAAGGTGGTCGATGTCTAAAGTGTCCGTCTGGAGAAAATGCATTTTAATGTAAAAGAAAAGAAAGAAATCCAGGTTGTATACTCTATATGTTTGCTTAAAAACAGGTAAACTATTCCAGCTACAAATCTTGAACTTGATTAATCAGTTCGGTCCATTGAAGTGTTTACTCATGTTTGCTGGACATGATTTGTTTTATTCATTATGTTGACATTATGCATAATTTGCATCAAGTTCCGGTGGGTTTGTGGTTGTGCACTTTTTTGTCCTTTGTGAATGTGGGGCTTAAACCCTGCCATCTATATAAGCTTTTTCTTTTCTCTCTACAACGCAGCATTTTCAGCCTGTTTAAATACATACAGTATGAGGTATATTTTAGCCTGTTGAATTTCGTGGTATTGAAAATGTTGTATGGAATGTTACAATAAAGTGATATTTTTCTATAAACTGCAGCTAAAGTGGTTTGTGCTCTTTTTTATGGGTATTTGATGGACAGACGCTGAAGCTGTTTGTACAGTTTTTGCTATTTATGTTGGCCATTTTGTGCACTTACATTGCACTGCTGTTACTGGCTCATGCAACAACAATGCACACGTTGTTTTCTTGGAATGTACCAAAAGAGCTTGTTTTCATGTAGCCTCTTTTCAATTTGACATTGGGTGTTTCATTTTGGTTGTGTTTGTCTTCCAAACAGAGCGAAGACCTGAAGACCTTGGAAATAATCGTCTATTCAATGGCAGAGAGCGCACTGGTCAAGGTAAATCTATTCATCAACCTTCAAGCATAGACTGGTCTATTTTAATAATAAACACAAATGTCTTGGACCAGAAACAGAAAGTATGTACACACATGCAGTTGTAAATGCCTGGCCATTGCAATAAAAAAATATATTTTTTAATCACAGATACGAATATTAAGCAGCACAGCTGTTTCCAACCTTAGATACACTTTTTAAAAATAATGTGTTCAATTTACGGTAAAATACCGGCAGCTGTGGTTGCCAGAAATTTACTGTATAAAATACGGTAGCAAGAATTTACGGTAATAAGGTTTTACAGATTTAACTTTAAAATTTATTTAATTTCTGTTTCATACCATTGTAATGTACTGACATCCATCAATCACAGCAATAATGAGAGTCACATGATATATGGAAGCTCATCACACGTAGTTCTTCCACAAGAAACTTAATTCCATTATATAGAAGCTGCACAGTGTCATTCACTCAAACATTAAACACCATCACACATGATAACACATGAAATTTTAAAAAGGCAATAAACATTAATTTAACATGAAATGTCACATAAAACCCTAATGTACCTAACTGATTAGAAAAAGACTAAGAAAACAATGAAGACACAAGTTATTTCAACTAAAAATACATCAAGTGTGGAGTGTGGTGTCACGCAGGGAATTGTGGGAATGTCAATTTAGTTTAACTTATTGTCAATTGTCAATTAACTTATTACTGTAAATTATACAATGAGTTGTTCATTTTCACTTTAAAAAGTATTTTTACAGTAAAATTACATGAAATTTACCATTAGATCTATCACAGTTATTTACGGTATATAGTAAGGAAAGGTTCGGTTAACCAATTAACAGTTTTTCACTGTAGCATTTTTACAGTCTTTTACCATTAAAATCATGATCATTTTTTATTAGACATCTGCTCATTAGAATAAAGGATCATCATGATTTAAAAAATAAAACTTTCAAATCAACTGTATTTATATAGATTGTAACTTCTGTCTTTGGCTATATTGTTTTGTTCAGCACTTTGGTCAACCATGGGTTGTTTTTAAATGTGCTTTATAAATAAATAATGAAATGAAACTCAGATAAACAATGTGGTTCAGATAACATATTTTGTGTTTCTGTTGATTAAACCAATCTCCTTCGTTGTATTAACTCAATTTTAAGTTAATAACAAGGTCACTTATTTTAAGTTAAACCAAGTATGACACTGGAGACTGGAGTAAAGTTGCTAAAAATTCAGCTTTTCCATCACAGGGATAAATTACATTTTAAAATATAGTCAAATAGAAGACAGTTATTTTAAATTCCAATAAAATTTCAAAATATTACTGGGTTTTTTTGTTTTGTTTTGTTTTTTGTTTTTTGAATAACCCTGAATTACTGAATAGAAAACAAGTCTTATTCAACACAATTTAGCTACTCCGTTGAATGTAACAAATTTTAAGTATGTTACAAGGCAAAAGTATTGAGTAAATGATCTTTTGCAATGAATGGCATGTGAAGTCAGTTGCATTTATTTCAGAGCTTACTGTTTATTTTTATCCAAAAACTATTTAGGTCCCATTGATACTTGCAAAATGTATTAACTGATAAACATTCTATTCCTGTTTCCAGGGTTCAATTTCCCTGCCTGGACCACGCCCAACCCCTCACGAGAACCTCCGGTGACGCGGTACTCTGAGAAAGACAACGCCTGGCTGTACACTCTTGATCCCATCCTGGTCACCATCATTGTCATGAGTTCCCTGGGCGTTCTGCTGGGGGCGGTGTGTGCCGGTCTCCTGCTCTACTGCACCTGCTCCTACAACGGCCTGTCATCTCGCAACACCACCACACTGGAGAACTACAACTTCGAGCTGTACGACGGCATCAAGCACAAGGTGAAGATCAACCAGCAGCGCTGCTGTTCTGAGGCCTGAAGGGAGTCGATCGGGAGAGACGCTCCGTCCGCTTTTGAACTGGTGCCGGCCTGATCCAAAACTGTGAATGGACCTCACACCGCTAATATAGGGCTGATCTCTGACCGGGATTGTGGAAGGACCACTGGAAGCGTAGAGGCTTCCTATGGACAGCTCAGCGGGAGTGAAGCATGATCAACACATATCAACCTAATGACTTGCCGCTACAAAAATGAAAAAGAACTTTAAAGAAATGTATATTGCTATAGATTTGTAAAGAAAAATACAATCTAATAATGCTTAATGGAAGATAGAAGAGAGAGAGATGCACTAGGACTAGAAGACAGATCCCTTGTGAAATCTTGGCCTCTATTGTGTGAACGCCCTGGCCTAGAATATTGTAAACATTTGCTTTAGTTTAGACTCGTGTCTTTTTGCTGACTTGCTTAAGTTCCCATCCCATTCTTAGCCACTTTCTACAACCAGTTGGAGGTGTCAACGCCTCTTATGAATGTTTTATACATAAGTTCAGTCTGTCTGTAGCATAATGTTTTTGTTGTGGCCATTAGAGAACGAGGAAAGAAAATACTGTTTTACATTCAGAAAAAATCCTTTTAGATTGAAGTATTAGGATTGTCTTTCGAGTCTTTTCTTTTCTCCTTTTTTTTTTTGCTTTTTACTGTTTGATTTCTAAGCATAGCGTTAAAGACTATGCTGACTAAATTATCGCAACCTATGGATTGCTAAGGATTCAGAGCGACTGAGCTAAAGAGTGTTAAGAGAGTGAGAGCATCTCCTGTTCTCTCCTACTCTCTGTACCCTATTCTTGAAGGAACAAAGACTCAAGCTGGCAAAGCGACTTTGGTGAAGGAGCTGGAAAATCCCCAAGCCACTTTCATGTACAAACAATTGAGCCTTAAGCAAACTATTTTGGAGGAGAGCCATTATGAAACAACAGTCCTTGGGTTTAAAGCCACTGGGGGCTTGGAGGAGTCAGGCCTTGCGCTTGCTTTATTTCATTTCATCTGTCTGTTGACTCCATGGTTTATTTTGGGCTGCTGAATGAAGGCTAACAAGACCAGGTTTGGTGTAAGCTTGGGAGAAGGGTGAGAATTTCACAGAACGTTTCACCTAGAGGTGAAGAGAGTGGTAGAACGAGTATGCACATGGGGGAAATGTTTGTACATTTCTAAATGTACCTCCACTGGCCTCTCGCTCCCCAGGGCCACGCTGGGAGTTCTGTTGACTTGTGGTTCGGGGGGGAGAGGGGCCTTGTCTTATTATGGAGTGCGGAAATCAGCCGGAGACATGGATTGTTCAGTTGTTGGGGGAGAGAGCGGTGAAAATGGAGAGATTGTGTGTATTCAGCTCGGTGTTCATTGGACTCTGTTGACTCTTTTCCAAGTGCCTTGGAGCTCTGGCCTGTTTTGGCTTTGCTGCAGAGCTGTGATAGTATTACCTCGTCTGTCTGGGACAGGAGGCCAAACACCAAAAGACATGGAGATCCCGGCACTGGTCAGAACATTCAAAAATTGTTGTTTGTAGACTTTGTACAGAAAAAAAAGTTCTTTTTTTATTGTTATTATTATTATTATTATTTAATAAAGTATGATTAACGATACTTGTGACTGGTGTGATCTGTATCTATCTATCTATCTATCTATCTATCTATCTATCTATCTATCTATCTATCTATCTATCTATCTGCCTTTGTCTGTCTGATCTATCTATATGTCTGTCTCTTTGTCTATCATTAATCCATTAATCTGTCTGTCTATCATCAATCCATTTATCATTCTGAGTCTATCTGTCTATCTATCCATCCATCTGTCTGTCTGTCCCTATCTCTATCTATCTGTCTCTATTGCCCTATCTATCTGTCTGTCTATTATCAATCCATTTATCTTTCTGTCTCTATCTGTCTATCTATCCATCCATCTGTCTCTACTGTCTGTCTGTCCCTATCTCTATCTATCTGTCTCTATCGCCCTATCTGTCAATCTGTCTGTCTATCATCAATACTTATCTCTGTCTGTCTGTCTGTCTGTCTGTCTATCTATCTATCTGCCTTTTTCTGTCTGCTCTATCTATCTGTCTGTCTCTGTCTATCATTTATCTTTCTGTCTCTGTCTATCTATCCATCCGTCTGTCTGTCCATATCTCTATCTATATGTCTCTATCGCCCTATCTATCTGTCTATCTGTCTGTCGATCATCAGTACTTATCTGTTTATGTCTGTCTGTCTGTCTGTCTGTCTATCTATCTGCCTTTGTTTGTCTGCTCTATCTATTTGTCTAGCTCTGTCTATCATTAATCCATTAATATGTCTGTCTGTCTGTCTGTCATCAATCCATTTATCTTTCTGTCTGCCTGTCTGTCTATCTATACATCCATCTGTCTGTCCGTTTCTATCGCCCCATCTATCTGTCTGTCTGTCCGTCTATCATCAATCCATTTATCTTTCTGTGTCTCTATCTGTCTATCTATCCATCAATCTGTCTGTTTGTCTGTCCCTATCTCTATCTATCTGTCTCTATCGCTCTGTCTATCTGTCTATCATTATCTGTGTCTCTCTGTCTGTCTGTTTGTCTATCTATCTATCTATCTATCTATCTATCTATCTATCTATCTATCTATCTATCTATCTATCTATCTATCTACCTATCTGCCTTTGTATGTCTGTCTGCTATATCTATCTGTCTGTCTCTGTATATCATTAATTCATTAATCTATCTGTCTGTCTATCATCAATCCATTTGATGATATCTGTCTATATACAGTATCTATCTCTTCATCTACATATATATATCTACACACACTATTCTCTTTACTCCAGCTCTACTGAGTTTCACTGCACATCGATCCTGCAGGAAGGAAAAACTCAAAACACTGGTGAGGTAAATTTTACATCAATTCCATTTCAGTCCCATTTAAGTTCAGCTCATCTCAGACAATCCATTGAAATCTGTTTGCAGTCTTAATTCAGCGCCCGACCTCACCGTGCAGCTGTGCTGAGGGAAGACAGAGGAGAGGTGAGTGCCACTTCTCCAAAACACTGTCAGTTTATAGACAGCGCTACTGACTAGACCACACACAATCCAATCCAACGCATAACCTCCATACATGGACAGAGATTTAAAAAAGAAAAAAAAAAACCTCAATGATTCATTAAATTTAACACTGTGATCTTTCACTTCAAACATAAACATAGCAAATAATTAACACAGAAATAGAGAAACAGCATCACACCACATGAATGAGATATTCAGTTATGCATACAGTACATTCAAAACTCTCATTTTAGTGCAGCTTGCTGTGCATCACAGAACAGCAGTGGTCTCCATATCTGACTAAACCCAGATCCCTGCAGATACAAGGGCACATTTGTTTGTTTCCTGCTTGATGTTGACTTGACTAATGATCCATGTGCATAATTATGTTGTTCTGGATCCTGACAGCCCCCAACCAAATAATATCATAAAGCGTCAGTTATGTGGCTTATTCAGGAATGTGCTGTCATGTGGATGCCTGCCGTCCTTCCTCATTAACAGCGACGCCACGTTTGAGAAATGCAAGCCACCATCCATCAAGGAAGAGCGAGAGGCATAGAATGAAGCAGGGGAATTTGTCAGTGTGATCAGGGCTAAAGTCTTTGCTGACTCAGTCTTGTAGACTCTCTGAAAATACATGATGTTTAGGTTTGTTTGGTTGAGAAGATCTTGAATTGGACTCCAAGCATTAGTATTACTGGGGAGATTGTTTATATCTGCTATTTCTTGTGACAATTTTCCCAGAAACCAAAGCGGTCTTGGGCCAATACTCTCATTACAGCTCACACTGGGCTCTGTTTAAACAGCCCCACTAAGATCAATGAAATACATTAAAAATTAAATGGTTCAATAAAAAAGCAGAGAATAAATTATCTATAAATTATCTAATATACTTTGTAGCTCTGGGCATTGAAAGAAATTATTCATTACAAAGGTCATTCATTTCTGGCTGGTCTGTGTTATATATATGTCTGACTCTGGGATTTGCCAAATGATTTTGCTTATATTCAGAGAATTTTGCCATAACCGCAACTCCTGTTAATTTGTTCTTGTTCCTGGCCCAGCATGTAATGTTAAAGCAACCTATTATGCAAAATTCGCTTTTACATGGTGTGTGTAAAAAACAACACAGTCTCATGAAGATGCGTATCTATACCACGAATGTCATTTCTCGTGGCATTTACACGCCAAAAATGTTTTTTTGTGTGCTTATGCTACGCACTAAAAAACCCTGGGGTAGGTTTAGGGGGGAGGGGGGTGGGGAGTTTGTGCGTATTATACGCCAAAAAGTGTGTATCATATGCACACGAAAAACGCGTACCATATACACGCAAAAACTGTTTTTGCCGTATAAATGCCACGAGAAATGACATTTGGGCTATACGAACTTTCATGAGATCGGGCTCGTAAACAACCAACCTATGGTAAAAATCAACCCACTCTATTTTCATAATCCCCATTAATCAGAAGTAGTGTCTGAAAATATGCTGTTCCAGACAAGGTTATTTTCGTAAATGAAAACACTGGTCAAAAAACACTTTTCGTAAACTGAAATAGAGTAGAAATTTCAACATAAATGAAAAACTAAAAACAAAACGAAACTAACAACAGTTATTGAAAAACTAACTGAAATTAAAACTTTAATTGTATAAATAATAAACTTCACAGCCACATTCTGGGGACACCAGAGACTTGTGTTGCATCTTGTAAAAATGGTGCATAATAGGAACCCTTAAAAGATCAAAATACTCTCAACTTAAACATCTTTGCTGTCATAAGAGATGCTTGCATTGCACTTGCAATAATCATTGCACTGCCTTCTTGCTAAAAGTAAAGTAGAGTATAGCTCTCATGAGTTTGAGAAGCAGCTGAATGTTTTACACAGTAGACAGACCAGGATGTGTAGAGAGCTGTCACGAGCGTTTGAATCAGATTCAAACATCTTCCCAGTGGCAGATGGCTGGAGACGGACTGAGCCGCCACTGACAAGAAACCTGCAAAGGGGACAGATGCTCTGTGTGTATAGTTTGTAAAAATGACGTGGTCCATCACCAAAACTGTGCAATTGGAAGTCTCTTTCACCCAACATAAATATTTAAAATCAAATCAGCTTTTAATGTCCAGTTTGAATTTATTTGCAAGTTACATAATTGGTGAACCCCATCAAAATGAAATAGAGAGCAGTTAGCCAGTCATTAATGCAAAATCAATGCAAGCTATATGCTTTATGTTGGGGTATTTAGTGATACTGATTGTTGAATGCATATTATTTCTTTATATACTGTAAAATAAATAAATCAGTTTTATTTCAACTTAAAATAAAATACTAATTTTTAACTGCTGAATTTATTTACAAAAAAGTATTACCCATAATCCTACAAGTGACATCCACTAATTAGAGAAGCATCTGTTACCATGAAAATGGGTTTTGGCAGGACAGCAAATCCTAACAGGTTCAGCAGTGCTGAAGTAGTGTTCGCTTACATAACTAATTACCTTTCTAATTTCTGTTTTCTGGTATAAACACAGTAAGTTATGTCATGAAACTCTATTTGGCACAGGGTGATAGGTCCTTAACTCGTTTGCAATCGAATCATTCACATCTAAACGGCACAGCTGATTGGTTTTTGATGCATTAGTAGCCAATGAGCTTGTGTGCTCAACCTTCAAATACTGGTCAGCATTTTCTGTAGCAGTTGCAGCGTGCTCTCAGAAACCCTCCAACCGCCCCAGCTCCACCAACATCTGATATGGGTAATTCTAATTCATAAGCTTTTTTGTACAGCAGCAGCATGTTTTACTTGCTTACAGCAGCATGTTGTGTTTGTATTGGCAGTAGCCAGTGCGGTACCAGCAGAAGCAATAACAGCAGCATGGCAGATCTATCCACCAAGACCACATCAACATTGTCATATCCATTACCATGCCAAACAGTCTGAAAGTTGTCATGACAGAGGGGACCGTCTACTAAGGTAGGGACACCCTTACGAAAAAGAAGTATATTTCAAGTTAATTTAATGTAGTATACTTAAGAAATGTTCAAGTATATTTTTAAGTATACATTATGTAGTAAGTATACTAATGTCACTATGTACTAGTAGTAAACTTGTAAGTGTACTATTTTAATACCGCTTGGGACTAAATTGGCCCACTTTTAGTACATAAAAGTATATGTTTAAGTGTACTATAAGTGTAACAGTAAGTGCACAACTAGTTCATAATTATGTATCTCATGTGTACTGCAAGTGAATTTATGGGTATACTAGTAGTTTACTTTTTTACTGTAATACTTATACAAGTATACTTTGAATGCTTAATTATACTTTTAAGTATTTCTGGATCAAAAGATTGAGTACAAGAACAGGACAAATATACTTGCTTTTCTCTAAGTATAAGTCAAGTACACTTAAGTGTAATTTGAAGTATATTTCTGAGAAGTACATATAGTATACTTCTGAGAAGTATAGGAAAAATAAACTGAAAATATACTTTCTTATTTTTAGTTTAAAAGAAGTATACTAATGGCACACTTGAATGAACTTATTTTTCATAAGGGCAGGCCAACTGACAGTTTGTTTTGTTCAAAGTTGTGTTTAGGGGTAGTAAAACATAATACTAGTAAAGCAATAACCTGCATGCAATCATAAATCATTCATTCAGGTTCGGTATAAAATTTAAAGCAAATAATGGAGCAACAATCTGCATTAAAAGCACTTGAGAAATTACTCGAAGATGGCCGTAAATGTTCTAAAACTATTAATAAGCACAGATTATTTAAATGACATGTATTTTGTCAACAGCCATTCAAACATTTCGTGAGTACACATCTGTTTGGAGCACTTCTCTGCATTTTTTTTTTTGTCTTCAAGCAATTCAGAGGATCTGCTTTCATTACTCGCATATGCCGCAGATATTTCCTTTTTGGTGAGGTACTTCACCTTATCTTCCATCATAGATGTGAGAGGATATATCGCTAATGAAATAGGATCTCTTGGTAATTCTTTTATATGTTGGCAAAGTGTCGGTCAAACCTGGAAAATGGTAATTTTCCACATCTTGTAGGTAAACATCTGTGACTAAAAAATGGCAGTTTTGAGCCTGACTGTGAGAACACAGTCACACAGTGAGAAACATTTTCAATTAAAATAAGAAAAAAAAAGAACTTTCCTCACTATTTTTGGGGGGTTTTAAAAGCAAATAAGTCTGACTCTCATTGTCTGACTGTCTCCACACTGAATTCATTTGGAATGGAAAATGTGATGGCAAAGAACATGGACCGTATCATATTTTTGTGAAGAGATTCCACACCTGCTTTCAGATCTTCTATTTTATCATGTTCCAAGACCAAAAGGTTCCAGAATCGTCTTGAGGGAGGGTGTCTTTGAGTTCATTTTGTGAGCATGTGCTTGTTTATTACCAGTTGAGAGCGGCTGTTATTATTCTACCTGAAGAACTATTTAGCTTCAGCTCATGTAAACATCTACCTAACAACAGATTTACCGTCATGTTGAACAAAACGAAGCAACAACCTGTCTTTTTTTTTTTTTACCCTTCTACTGCACCCCCCTCCCCTTTTAGGGAGATGTCAGTGCGAAGTACCCACCAACCTCTCCCTTCAACTGGGCAGAAGGACCTATGCTATTTTCCATAAAGGTTGTTTAAACACCATAAGTGGCATGTTTGGGTTGATGAAAGCTAGTGTTAGCCTCGTCGCGATATGTGCTGTCTGCCGCTGTTGAGGTATTTGGCAACAGCGTGCAAACTGCTGCTGAGATCAGACAGCCCTTTGTATGTCTCACGTTTCCCTTCGTGCTGCAATTATGTTTCAGATGGCCAAGGTGATATTAACACCAACCGTCATATTTGTTTCTGTAGTTTCACATCTCTGGGTTATTATTCCCCTATGCAAATGAGGAGATGTGGGAAGGGGTGAAGGCAGGTTAAAAATGGCCAGTCATACAACTGTCAGAAAATTAGAGATGTCTTTTGCGAGCTGTTCGCACTCAGTCTTTCTCCTGCCGCTCTCCGAAAGCCTCTGACTCATCTGCCTCCAGCAAAATCAAATTACATTTCTGTAAAAATGCTTTCTCTCTCGCTTTCCACACAGTGATTGTTTTGAAAATAATTATTCAGGATGTTTCGATCATTTAATATTGTTGGTGAAAGTTGGACGCTCATTTGTCGTGAGGGAATGGACTTTATGAAATATGATTACTGTATATTGATGCCTCCATCGATAATGGCGTTATAAATCATCTTTGGTGCTTATTATCTATTCAGAAGATAATCACATTCACGTCTCACTGGGAGAAATGATAAGGTTTGTGTAAGTGTAAATATGTGAGTGTGTGAATAAGAGCGTGAGGAAAGGGCTGCTAGATCAGTTTTGTAATTGCAGCATCAATAATGTGATGTTTTATTTTGTTAGTGTTACCTTGAGATAGTTGGATTAGACATCAAAGTCTGGGTAGACAGTTTTATAGGAAATAGAGTGAATACAGAATGGCTGGAAAGAAGGAGACAGATATTCGACACAGCAAAGTGAGATTGTCAATTATTTCCTAAATAGAAGCAACAGAGAAATTGTCATTTGAAATGCAAACGTTTGACAGATGACACATAGAGAGAAAAGATCCACTAAAGCAGTGAAGGCAGTGTGTTTTTGTGAAGTGTATTCTAACCAAGCGTGAGACTTTGCTAAATCGACAAACAATTTCTTTGGTATAGAAACAATCGAATTCTGAGATGTCCTCAATAATGTACGTGTTGGGTGACGATCATAGACTGTAAAAAAAGATGGACGTCGCCCCTTCGCTCTTTTCCATCGGAGACAACTGAAGCCGCCAATGTCCCGATATGGCGCTGACATCTTGGGACTTGAGTCTGCGCACTTGCGTTTTCGGGACCAGACATGCGTAGTCGTGAGCAGGAATTAAATCCGCGCCCTCATTCTCCCTGAATCAAACGCAAGCACACGCCCCGCACTTTTATTAAGGGGCCTCTGTCTGCTCCGTTCCTCTCCAATTATGTCTGCTGATTGCAGTACCTCTTTAAATTAAGGTAAATACAACTACTAACCACATAGTCGACATTATGAAAAAATATGAGAACCTGCCTTGGCATAGAGAACCTGCCAATCACAGCTGTCAATCATGATGTCACAGCACCGTTTTTCTAGCATCACATAACTAATTAAAAACAAACTTATTTTAAAAACAAACTATTGATATTACATCAACATGATATAAACTACAATTAATGACAGAAACTATCTTTGGATAAAGCATATGTGAAGTGTAATTTAGTTGTTTAGTTGGTCTCACGTCCCGTTGAATAACATGGGGAGGCAGGGTTTATGACCTAAGGACCGGTCACAGGGGGACGATCGAGAGGCTTTGGGTTCACTTTTGAGGGCTTGTGCGGCACACTTGGTGATGCCAAGTGATTGGTAATATCTAGAAAATAAATTTTGATGACAAGCTAGTAGGGGTGTAACAAAATATCGTGCCACAATATATCGCAATACAAAAATGCAACAATACGTATCGTGGATAGTGACAATATGTATCGTGGATAGTCCCCCAAAATAAAAATTACTGGGTGAGGAAAAAAAAATCAAGTTTTCAGAGTTTTAGAGTCAGTACTACATTAAACTACTATATGAAGAGTTCAGATGCAAAAGCCTCTAAATGCCATTTGAAATTTTCTTCTTTAATGATGATTTTTATCAAACTTATATATTTAAGTTCAGTAATTTCACTTAAATAACAATTAATAGGTAATTATCATTGCCATTTAAGTGAAATCACTGAACTTAAATATACAAGCTTGATAAAAATTATCATTCTAGAAGAAAATTTCAAATGGCACTTAGAGGCTTTTGCATCTGAACTCTTCATATATAATGTTGATTATAATGTACAATAATGCAATGTGGGAATATTTGTGGGTCCTGATTATGCCAAATGTCTGATGATGTCACACAACCAGTACGTCACACATTTCATTCAAAATCTATAGTATGCTTTACATACAAGTCCTTTTAAATGTTGTTGTTTTTACAGTTCTGTCAGTTCTTTAGTTGTGCTAAGGACACACATCTCTGTTCACATGGTTGTTTACAGAATTTAAAAAATCCAGTGTTTTACAGAGTTATAAAGCCACCAGAATGGCAGATTTTTGGCCCTGTGTGTGTATGAAAACAGCTGCAAAAGGTTCAACAGAGTTTGAATATCTACTTATTGTCCCTCACAGTGCACACACACAAACCCATCCCTCACCCAGCAGTTTCCCCACCTTTTAATGGGCTTATTTTTAACATTCCACTGCTTCAGCAAGGCCATGGGAACACAAGAGGAAAACATTACCATTACCCAGAGGGCAGCTTAGCCAGCTCCAGTGGGTATCGAGGGGTATCATTACTTTCCCTCTCAGGTTCATTCAGTGAGTAAGCACTGCTAGACATGTTTAATCAATCATAGCCTATCAAAGCCCTTCATTTAGCCCCTGTGAATGTGTGTATGCAGGTGGTGTCTGTTGCATGAGTTCCAGTATGCAAAGTAAAGACGCTGGTGTGTGTGTGTGTGTGTGTGTGTGTGTGTGTGTGTGTCTGTGTGTGTGTGATTGCTCTGGAATGGCATATGAGCTCTGTGGTCTTTCCATCTCTGCCTCTGTGGTGGTGTCTCAGCCAGGGAATAGAGCGCTGCATGGTCCTATAAACTGCAGAATAACAACCCCCTCAGGAGGAGGAATTACTGACGGCCCCAGCTGCTCAGACTACAGCCCACACACACATATGCAGACAGAGGTATGCACCATAAACACTAACCCATGAACCTTTGATAGTGTTTACCATCACACATTTACAGTATCAAAATGTATACAGTAATCAAAATGTATAAATGTCATTGAATTGTAATATTGTATAAAAAGCTATAGCATAATATATACAGTATATATATATATATATATATATATATATATATATATATATATTAACACAGTTGTCCTATCAAAGTAAGTGTAGATTTACATCACATGACAACATGATGCACTAACAAGTGTCCAAATACTTTTACTATAGTGATTATATTGCCATTTTAACAAACCAAGAAAAGGTTTGTTTTTCTGTTTTTATTTTCTGCAGACCACCTAGAACCCCCTTGTGAATCCTTTGAGAGTTCCTGATAGTAGTTTTAGCTAAAGCCACAACATTTTGTGCTTTCTTTTTGAAAGGGCATGGTGTTCTAATACCTTTTTGGGTCCACTGCATATTCTCCTGTGGCTTCATTACCTACACGGTTAAATTCGACACATCTTGCACTCAACAAGTGTACTATCCTGTTGATTTGCTGAATACAACACCGTCTTCGCCTTACCATAGGTGAATTCACACACCAAACACTTATCAGCAAAGAGAGAGACAGGCAGAGAAAGGTGTTTTCACACACATGTGCTATAACACCTATCCAATTTGTTCACTCTCAGAAAGTGAGAGAAAGAGTTCAGTGTGGCATATAAAATGTCCTCAGTTTTTTAACTACAGGCCATGAACCGTCTCATTTCTCTATTTCAGTTTTTACACTAATTGTCAGTCAGTATGTACATGTGTGTTTTAGAGAGTTTTTTTTACCATGCGATGAGCAGACTCTCTCAGTCTTTGGTAACACGGTGTCTGGTCGATTGTTTGGAGACATAATTCATTTCCTTCCCCATTAATTTCCTCTGAGTTGTTTTTAAGAGTGTATGCAGACAGCACACACAGCCTCGGGGTGAACACACATTGATGCTCCCCTCTACTGCACACAAACTTCCTCAGACATCTCCCCCTATACAGACCTGCTGTTACCGTGACCATTAATTTACATGCTCTGTAGGAGGAAGATGTGTGTGCATGTATGTTACAGAACACTATCCATGTTAGCTGAAACAGACCTGTAAAACAAAGGTATTATTAAACTCTAGCAGATGTGCACCTCGATCTCCCTCCTTCCCTCTCGTGTTTTCCTGTGTGATAAAGCAGCAGGCAGTAACAGGTTGTTTTTCTACCTGAATTTGTTTTTGTTTCAGATGTTCACTCCGTAGAGAGATCCAGGTGGCTCCACTGCTAATTAAACTCCAGGGCATTCAGTAAGGTAAGACCAGATGCCAACAACCGGTCTGTGAAAGCCATCTTCAGTGGCTCCGATAGAAATAAAGGTGATTTATCATTCACATTGCACACAGATGTGATTTTCCATTAAAAACTACAGTACAGTACGAACATGTGGAAATTTGGAATTTTTAGATTTACTGTAGCACCAGGACTGAAACATGGTTGCTAGAGTTTCTAGCTGACGTCTTGCTGGTAACAGGCCATTACCAACTGATTTGTCTTCCGTTAACATGCCCATTCATCTCAATGGCAGTTGCTTGACTTAGCATATGCAACACTAGAGTAACACAATCTGGATGCTGCCATCTTTACTTTGTGACCACTTATTTTGTGAGCCTGAGCTATAAATGCCATGTGACTGATTACTTTGGAACCACTGGAAAATAACATCAGCCATAACCACAAATAATGCTGATCGGCTGAGAGTAGACTTGTAATCAACACAGCCTAAACCGAGACCAAGACCAGAGGGTATCAAGACCAAGACAAGACCAAGACTAAGACCGAGACCAAGGTCGAGACCAAGACTAAGACCGAGACCAAGTCGAGACCAAGACCGAGACCAAAACCAGAGGGTATCGAGACCAAGACTAAGACCGAGACCAAGTCGAGACTAAGACCGAGACCAAGTCGAGACCAACATATATATTCATGTATAATGAACAGTTAATTGTCAATATATGTTGAATAGAGAATCCTTGTAAGTATCCAGAAAAAATACATCAGTTATGGTTTATGGTGACACCAACTGAAGGGTTTTGAGGAGGCTGAAGTCATTTGATGGAGTGTGGCTCAAAACCCTTCAGTTGGTTCTTGAGTGATTAAACTTGCCTGTGATATGTGTTTGATCCCATCCAAGAGTGCAAGATAACTTATGGCCTTTTGACAGTAAACACTCAAGTCTTGCTTCCTTGTGTAACTTCAGAATGGCTCCATCCTGCCTGGCAACAGTGGCAGACAGACCATAGAAATGGATTTTATCTTCTAAATCAAACCACTCTTTTGACCCAGACAGCCAGACAAGAGGATCAAACCTCACAATCTGGGTTGTCATTATTAGTAACAAGAGATTAAAATCAAAACAGCAGCTGTCAAACAGCAAACCGTCACCACAGGCAGAGGTCAGTCTCTGTTAAAACATTAAATTAATCAGTAAATTGGTAAATATTTATATTGCTTATAAATCGAGAACAGAATAGTAAACAAACAATATTTTTTGCATAATCCATGTGCAAAAAAATGGAAATTACAGACATTCTGAACAGCCTGCCCGTTATCTTATTTTTGTTATACATTTAAAGGTCCAAAATGTAAGGTTTTTGGATTAAAATATACAAAAACCACTTGCACAGTGTTATATAAATGGTAAATAGACTGCATTTGTATAGCGCTTTAACAGACCAAATGGCCACCAAAGCGCTTTACGTTTTGCCTCGCATTTATACACTGACGGCGCTGTCAGCCATACAAGGCGCCATCCAGCTCATCGGGAGCAGCTGGTGTTTGGTGTCTTGCTCATGGACACCTCGACACTTGGTCAGGTGGAACCGGGGATTGAACCACCAACCCTCCGGTTTGTGATTTGTCCCTCCCCAGACCACTATCGGTAAATTTTCACCACTACTGGATGGGAGCAACCCTCAAATTTTAAAAATACTCTGACCCAGTCGCCTTGCCATAACAATTTGGCCCTTGTCAAAGTCGCTCAGACCTTTATTCCTGCCCATTTCTCCTGCATCCAACACTCTGATTATGAGAACTGATTATTTGCTTACCTTTTAATCTAATCAGACCTTAAAATGTGGCCTTTTTAGGAGATGATCCATGATATTCACTTCACATAATGTTTTGGCTCATGACTGTATAATTTATAAAATACAGTGTAGGCTATTATAAGGTATTTTAATAGAAACTGTCAACTATACATTTTAGTAAAGGACTGGGTTTAATAGGCTGCGCAGGACAATATAACATTAGCAGAATAACATGGCAAATGGTGGCTTGTTAGCTCTCCACTGAGATGAGTCAGGGCTGCCCACAGGTGGCTCCATTAAACTGTCTCAACAATAATGACAACACATCTAATAAACAGTGGCACTTTGGTGAGCATCTATAGCCAGAGATTACACATTCTCTCACTGTGTGCCCAGTGAAGGATATTCTAAATTAGACAAATTAAATAAATAGAAATCTATATTGATATGATAATAGGACAGTGTATGCATGCATGCAACTGTGTGTTTGCATCTTATTTGTCCTAATTGTTCTAGGCACTGCATTTAACGCTCTGTGGGGTTTAGTTTATTTTTTTAATTTGTTTATTCACAATACCTCTTATAACATTACAATAATACAGTTAGGGGCACAGAATACATTGAGTAGTGAATGGGTCTCCAAAGAAGATAAAAAAGCTTATAGGTGGGGCCATGGTTTATGAAATGGTAGTGATACAGACAAGGTATACACAGTTACCACCTGTAGCCAGATAACTAGAAATTGCACACAGATGTACTATAACAAAACATACATACACATAAAACCCAGTAATCCATGAGAAAAAGTCATTCAAAATTAAATTAGATATGGGTTTATATTAAATTATTTTTTAATTGTCTTTTGAAGTTGGAGATAGAGGGCAACACCTTGAGGCCATCATCAATCCTGTTCCAAATCTGCGCAGACAACACTCATACTGGCGTGCACATGTCGGCGACATTTTACAATTATAAGTGGTTTGATTCTTGTTTGGTATGTGTGCTGGGGGCTGGAGATAGGAAGACTACTCAATCTAGAATTCAGCCTATTTACAATTTGAAACATAAGAGAGGAGTTATGATATTCATTTAGCTCAGTTAGTCTAAGTAACTCAAAGCCATAGAATAAAGGGCCGATGGGGTGGAATTTATCTCTGACAAGGACAGAGCACGAATGGCTTTCTTTTGCAAGGATTCAAGTTTTTTAAGATGACTTGTAAAGGTGTTGCACCATATCACATTGCAGTAATTAAGATGTGGTTCAAAGAGAGTTTTGTACAACATGAGAAGAGCAGACAGAGGAAGGAAATGTCTGATCTTATAGAACAAGTCAACATACTTTGATAGTTTATTTACAAGATGGTCAATATGACACTTAAACTTAAGAGACTCGTCAATGAGGACCCCCAGAAATTTTGTGGAATGTTGTTGACAACATTTGATGATTATGACAACATTGACAATTATGACAACATTGTGATGATGTTGCTTGTGATGTTGATGCGATGACCTGCTGAAGGGCTGCAGAAATAAGAGCATTGGACACAAAATGTACAACTCCTCCATTGACAGCATTGCCTGTAGGTGCACACATATTACACAACTAGAGAGCATATATTTCTAGTTGTATTGTCAGTTCTGTGCAATGAGACTCGTTATGGACATAAATATTAGTTCCCTTCAGCCCTTCTGCCAAGCACAAAAAGCAAAAGTTTATGGCTGTGCACCTCGTTGAACGTCAAGTCTTGTGAGGGCTTCTCATACAATTAGTTTTTTTTTACTCTCTCTGTAATAGCCACCTCATTCACAGCACATTTCATCAATATCATTATAATACAATGATCTAATATCAATCTGCATGACTCGGTTTTAAAAGTAGACTGGGAACATAATGACTTTTTTTGTATGTGCATATAGGCATGTGATATTTTATAGGCTACATCAAATAAAATTAAGATTCTCATTCAAAATGTATTGTTTCTTCCTCCATTCTCTAGACTTTCACTCGCTTTCTCTGATTGATTTGAACAATTTCTTTGGCATTTCTAATATGTGGCTGCTCTATCCCACCGCGCCGTGTGCTGTACACTAAATCCACATGGCGTCTGACTTATTAGCCTCTTTGGTTTCTTATGAGCTCTACATTTCACTGGAGCTCACCGTCGGCACATTTATTAAGGTCTACGCGGCGCGCTGGCACGGCATGCCACTGAGGGGGAGGAAGGATTAACAGCAATGGAGCTGCAGGTCTTAATTTGAGGGCGGACTGTCTTTATGTTCACCCAGCGTGCACGCCTGAGAACACGAACGCGTCATTGTATGCGTGGAAAGCAAAGAACGAGACCCTGAAGCGGCACCCCTGTTTAGTTGTCCATTAGCGAGGGCAAATCCGCATGTAGCCCGCTGTAATGGCAACTGACTCGCAGATTGATGAAACAGAGCAGTTGCTTTTTAAATATTTATATGTGCAAGCCAAAGAGGGCTGGTACATGTCTGTGGTAAATAAAAGGGCAGAGAGAGAGGAGACAGCAGACTTTTCTCAGGCCGGTCAGGATGGCGGGAATAATTCACCGTTCCGGCATGTCAGTTCTTCAGCTCTGTCGCTTCCAGCGTCTCCGCCCCCCTTTCTCCTCACTCCTTACATGGTGTGCCCTCTCAAAAGGATTTTCATGTTCATGGAAGCGCTGCTATGGATGCCTGGAACAAAAGATAAAGGATCACCTCCTCTTCATAAAACTTTTGAGGAAGCCAACAGAGGGACTTTTTTTCGTGTGTGTTTTGTTTAGTGCAGCCTAGTTCACAGTTCCCAAAGACACACCCTGCACATAAGGCCAGACAGAAAGCCCCAGCTGCTTTCTCTCTCACTCTTCTTTCCTCTCCTTCTTGTCCTTCCCAGCCTGCCAACGCACCTGCCCTTTTCATACCATCCGCTAACCACCATTCTTCGCAGCTGGCCCGATCAAAAAAAAGGTCCTGGTGCCTTACATTAAAAGCACGGTTCTGACAGAATGCTTTGTGGTCTTTCCATGTGCCTGTCTTTGAACAGTGATTTGACTAACTGACTTGACAGGACTCGTGCTGCCAGAAGACATGTTTGTGATTTTGAGGTAATTTGTTTCCCATGGAGAATCACTGAGGCCAGTGGACATACTTTTTCAAAAGAATGATGTTCAAGAAAATGCCTCCAGCATTTCGGCCCTTTGTTGGCCGTGTTATATCCACTAGGATGTGCCAGACTGGACATAATACCCGAGATTAGGACCGGCACAGGGGGGTCTGCTTTTCTCCTGGTCAGACTGGATCTAATGGAGGTGTTTCACATGCTCTCAGATGGTCAGGGTGAGATTAGGAACAGACCCCTGAGGTGAATCTAGGATTGGAGCATCCACACTCCTGGAAAATGAGAAGGGATTTGGCTGTGTTAGGATCATATTGAATTTTTTAGCACTGCTTAGAGGGATTTAAGAGAATTGTTTCTCACTGGAGTATAAAACTGTTGTCAAGGAATGTGTGATTTATCCTAAAGACATTTTTTTTTCTGATCACTACAAACACCCCCATGATAGTTCTGACCACATGACATCCTGTTTATCATACAATATGCAACACAAACATGTCACCCTAGAGGGACTTGACTAATTGTTTGGATGGTGTTCATGTGTGAAACTCAACTTCTTGCCACGTCTGGCAGCTCTGTAGAACACTCTACTGGGACTCTGCAGTCAAGCTCCACAGAAACCACCAATGAAAATAAGCACACCCATACTTCCTCCAACTGCACTCAGCATAACACTGCAACACCCGGATGCAAAAGCAGCAAAATCTGCTTTAGTCATTTTCTACATTTAAACAAACAGTTTGTGTATCAGAAAAATACATTTTGTGTTTAAATATTGGCAGCTTTTTGGAATATTAATACAGCCTATTGTGCTTGAGCTAGTTTTATTATAGGGTGAATGACATGAGTGATTGTGACAGGCAATCAGATTTGTTGTTACAGACAGTCAAATAGAACTCTTCAACCTGTATGATGATCATGTTTCTGAATTCAAATTGCTTTTAGAGGCATAAAGTAAAAAAATATCTGGCGGTTTTGATAGCATAAAAAAAGAAAACATTAAAAGCATTACAATCTTGAAATATAGGAAACCTTAATGTTTTATTATTTCTTATAAAAATGACTGTCAATGATACAGTCTCTTAAAATATCAGATAATAGGACCTTTTTATGACAGGGTAGTTCCAAAATGCCATGTGGTGTAGCCCTGAAAAAAAACTGTGCAAATTAATAAATAATTAATGATATTTGAAACAAAGAGTAGTTTAAACATAAAATATCTTTAAACAAACATATGAATGATTACGATATAAAAACTATTTTAATAAATAAAAATACTCTGTATTTTAATTAAATTGAAACGTATCTAGTATATCATATGATACAAACAACGTGATGCAAAGATTTAATTTACAACATCCATTTTAATCTAGATGTTTCCTTTTCGTAAAATATAAAAGATTTGAAAATAAACAAGATTTGTTTTTCCTCATGCACTTCCTGCACATCATAAAAGCATATTATAATCATGTTCTATAGAACTGTGAAGAATTGTGACTTTGGAAAATGTACTGCCTGCTTGCACTCTTTTTTGTATGTAACCCTTACATGACATTTTGCACTAAATGTCTCTCTTAGCAAAAATCCTGCTTTTCATTTCATGATCAATTCAGAGAAAGTTCACCGAAAGTCTATGTACAAGTGAGACAGGTCAATCAGCGTGTCCATGGGGGGCTTATCAAATTTAAAATTAATCATAGTTTTTGACTACATGCACCTGAGGAAAAATGACATTAGAGATATAGAGGTTAGAGATCTGCCTTCCTCACAGCAGTCAGGTGGCTTTATTATGGAATATGGATATTGTTAAAGCTGGTTAATCCTTGCCTGAGGAAAGGCAAGCAGACAGAAGGGATTGTTCTCAGTCTGTCATATTCCACTCAGCCTTCTTTCATTTTTAGTGTACTTAAATCTCATTTGTGAGCTTTTTTATAGCTTTTTTATAAGTAACCCTGCCGCGGGTGACACCAACCTTAATATCTCCCACAAAACTTATTTTGACTATTTCTAGATCAGGAGTTCTCTCTTTTATTCAACTATATCTCTGGGGGGGATGAAATACTGAGTGGCCACCAAAAAGCACCAAAAAAGGGATTCTGTAAAATTCCTGCAAAGATTCGGATTGTTTAATCTTATGGGTCATGTTATGGGAAAGTTGGTGTTGCACTATGATGAACATCCTTGGATGCTTCATGCATGATCGAGTCTTTCAAGGTGTTTTTAGCTGTCTCACCTATACTCTAAAGTCTAAACTGTTGAATTGTCCTGTAAAAAGGCTGCAGCTCCTCTCATCTCTGTGTCTTTTAGGTAATCGACACTCAGTAACGGTTGTTATGGAAACAGAAGCGGGAAACCACTTTGTCACAGATGAAGAGTATACCAGGAAAAAGCATGGTGTGGGTAGAAGCTGTCCTTTTGTTGTACATTGATCTGGGAGCACTTTTTGATGATTTCCTCATATGGATAGGATTTGAATGTATATGTGGGGAGCTCATCCTGGATCTGTGTAATGCAAGAACCCTCTGCTCGGAGCCAAAACACTTTTTATGGCAAAATGAAAAATCTTAAGAAATCGTGTCACATCAAAATTGTTAACAATATCCTGGAGGATGTGAGCGAGCCAAACACAGATAAGAAGAATGGTGGATGCTTGTCTCCAAAGCAGCAGCATGCTGGGAACTATCTTTAACACAATAGATACGTCAGCGCAGCCACTGTCCTGCTGTTAGTACCTCATGGGCGGTTAGAACGGCAGTTAAGTCTGAATGAAATCCTGTCTGTCTCATGCGAAGTTTGTCTGCCTTTGTGGTTCAAACGCAGCTGTAGGCTTACAGTATGGTGCTGAGAGACACGGACATCATTCGAGCGCTGTAGGAATATCCTCTCTTATTTAGCCACTATCGTATTATCGTATTTAGCCACTTTTTAGCAACCACCTTTTTCAAGACACCTAAGCTAACAGATTTAGGCTAAAAAAACACTACTGGGGTAATACTGATGTGTTTTATGTTGTACAGTAAAACATGAAAGTGTCTTGAGCTAGTGTTCCCCACAGACCTTATTTCAGCCATTTTAACCAAAATCCCATTTACTTCGGGGTGATGAAACTGGAAGTGCTATGCTAACTCTTTTCTGCATTTTGGCCTACAAAGTGATGTCATACCTGCACCACTAAAGCCAAAGCCATGTTAAATTAGTGCCCACTCCCTGTGTGACTTAAAATAATCTAGAAAATCTGAAAAAATATTTGTTGCAGAATGCTGAACACATTTATAATTTATTATTGATTCAATATAGGCTAGAGGTCTATGTTTTGGATGAACATTTTTTTGAGCCTTAACTGTGCTTAACATGTTTGTGGAAATCAAAATATATATTTTCGATGAATAGAACATTCAAAAGAAACGTATTTATTTGAAAACACAAATCTTTTGTATCAGTATAAATCTGTCATTTGAGATCAATTTATTTGTGTCTGAATTAAAAAATATTTCTTAAAAAACACTTTTTTACGGTATCTACAAATTTGTGTACAATAGAGTTTAGTGCTTTGCGTTTACGTTTTGTTTCAACCCATTCCACAGGTTTTCCACCAAAATTAGGCCCAGAGATCAGCTGCACATAAAAACGCTGTCCCTTTGTGAGAAAATTCAGTGTAGAGACAGTAATGAAGACTGACATGAAGCTCAAAGGGCCAATCTGTCTCAGGGTTGTCATTGCGAAGTTATGGCTATTGACATGTGAAATGTGTGTGGCTATTGACATATTGAAATGTGCTCCTCAAATGTCACCTTGGATTTTAAAATCGCAGTTAACTGAAAGATATTCACGAATAAATAAACAAATCAACAAGATGGGGAAATGCAATGCGGATGAGTTGGCCCACTGTGTATTGCATTGTTGTTATTAACGGGCGGGATTCAATAGCAGCGTCATCTTGGCGGGCGGAGTGACAGCACAGAAGAGCGGGAAGAGCGCGCGCACCCGGCCGCAAACAGCATGCACGCCAGTTTTATCACCATCAGCCATGCGGGCACTGCCAATCAGCGTCGCGCGGGGGGATCGGCTGTCACTCACGCAGACTGACAGGGAGCTGCGCCGAGTTGCGGTGGTGGCAGCTGGAGGCTCGCGATGGTGTTTGAAAGGTACAGTGTCTGCTCCTCAGAGTCCAGCCCGGTGGTGGCCAAATCTGACGTACCGGTGACACGTGAATGAAGCGGCTTCTAGAGTCTGTCCTGTGGGAGCGCGCTGGCAGTTTGTGTGGAAGTAACGCATTGAGCTTCTTTTCAGCACGTCGTGTTACCTGTACTGTAAATAATGTGACCGGTTAATCTAAGTAGCTAAATAGTAGCCTAACCACACATTTACTGACTGGAGCATTTGATCTCAAAAGCGTTATTTCCATCCAGTGCATTTATTTATTTTTATTTATTTATTTTTTGTCTAGAATGGCATAGGCTCAATATTACCATAGATTACCATATTCATGTGCCATGGTATTTACATGGTAGCCTACTGTTCTTATGCACTAATCCCTGTTGGAAAATCCAAATTAGTCGTTGACCGGTCTAGCGATTGACTTAGCCTAAATCGGTAGCCTATCTTGAATCAGGAACAAAGCTAGTCATACCAGCTTAAAATGGCCAAGCTTGTTTTTGGAATAGACCTTATATGCACCAGAGAAACGTGGGCGCCGTCATCTTTAGAATATTGTCTTTGAACTTCCGTTTTTGCGGTCGCTGTATATCTATGGCGATATCACTGATCGATGAGTAATTAGCTGGTGAAGTGGATTGACTTATTGTAGAGATTCTGATTCCAAAATGAATGGGAGACAATAGGAATGCTAACGCATGTGAAGTTCTGCTACAAGATGGCAGCTCCCGTAAGGCTTCAACTTCTGATCGCTGGACCTTGCGTGTTATCTATACACATTTTGAGCTTTCCACGTGTATCCGCGTCTATGCATGTATGTCTACGCCATTAAATGTCTGAGTGATTCCGCGTGTATATACATGCTGTTAAATGTCCGAGTGAAACGAAGGAAAATGTAGATCTATCTACATCTGGGGAGCGATATTTTTTTTTCCTAGGTGGTAGGGGAAGACTTATAAATGCTATTAACCCCAGTGACAGGTAGGTTTAGGGACGGGGTTGAGGTAGGTCATATATTTATATACGTATACGGTAATGTAACGTAACATTAAGTCAGCAGTGTTGATAAACACGCTGAAAGGGATTATGCTTGTTGATAGCACGCCAAAAATGGAAATACGAACACGCAATTTCATGAAATCAGTCTGGAAATTCTGTGGAATTTTTGTGAGTGAAACAAGACTGGTTGTCCAGTTATCAGCTCACATAGTCCCTTTCAAACCAAGTGCTGAACAACATGTAACCAACTTGAACCCACTTCAAAATCTTTGTTGGGAACTTTTTCACCCGAAACTCCTAATTCCATGGAAATGACTGGATTTCGCCAGAGAAAGTTGCTGAGCAACAGTAAATGTTACTGCACCTTTGTTTTCCTTCTCTTCTCTTCATTGTTGAACGCTTATGAAAACTATCTGCTCTTCCAGAAGAACAGATGTGTGATGAGAAAGAAGCCAGTATAAAAGGCCTATACAAGTTTCTCTGAGAGAAGTGCTCGGCCCACAGCTGATTGAAACAGCTCCCAATCTGAGC
Source organism: Pimephales promelas (assembly GCF_988280905.1). NCBI lineage: Eukaryota > Metazoa > Chordata > Actinopteri > Cypriniformes > Leuciscidae > Pimephales > Pimephales promelas. The sequence continues at coordinate 29,654,322 of NC_142775.1, read as the reverse complement.
AGAATAACTCATTAATTGAACTGAAAGTCCCATACAAATAAACAAACACATCACAGTTCTCCTCCACCATCTCCAGCCATTTGTTCTTTGCCTTTGTTACAAAAGTTTTTGAAGAGAGTCAAATGGCTCACTTGGGATCATGGACGCACTCATGATGAATGAGTATAGAGCTAATTTGAATGCTTTCTTTCCATTAATTACCTCCAAGTATTCCTTGTGTCTCCAGCTCCTCGGAGAAGCATTTGATTCACAAACAGTCATTATGGCTGTAATCAGCTATTTTCCCTCTAAAAACACTCATTGTTTTAGGATGCTATGGTTAATATCAGCAGACAGAGTTTTTCCTTTGTCATTAAAGCAATCCTGAAGCAAGTATAATTTCATGAATGAATATGTTCCAAGAGAGTGCTTGACATTTTCCCCAGCTTACCATAAGCTCTTTGTGATTTCTGCTGAACTTCATACAGTCATACAGTCTTGCAAACAGTGTTATCCACAGACATAGACTGCCCCCCAGTGACTCACACATGCACTTCTATTCTAATGAATGAACATCTGCTCTTGGCTGTGTCAGGAACAACTTTGTAAACAGCCTCCTGATAACATTTGTTAAACTCAATGCCCAGTACTGTTCAAAAGTTATTCAATTAATTAATACTTTTATTCAGCAAGGATGCATTATATTGATACATTTTATTTTGTAAAATCAATGTTTTTTTTTTTTGTTTTTTTTTTGTTTGTTTTTTTCAAATAAATGCTGTACTTTTGAACTTACTATTCATCAAAGAATTTCTGAAGCATCATATGACTCTGAAGTCTGGAGTAATGACTGCCATCAGACGAATTAATTACACTTTAAAAATATTGTAAAGCATAGGTGATGGTAATAAAGACCCCTTCAGCATGACCAACATTCAACCCTTTCCAGAGAAAATGCTCTTGGTCCATGGAATGACCTTTTAACAACTCTTGTAAAGGGGGTTTACTTTTTATCACCTACTGTGATCTGAGATTGGACATCTGTGCTGCCATTTTCTGTTTTATACAATGACAATTGCACTGCAGATCTACGATTGCAATCACAGCCGAATGGCCATTTGACAGATAGATGCATTTCCTTTCTCCTTTCAGAGGTAGTTTAAATTGAATGTGTTAATAAGAAGAGATCTTATCTGCTTGTATTGCGCACAGACAGGACGGTTTGCGGACTCCTGACAGGAAGGCCCTTTGTGTTTGGCCACACCACAAGATGTGATGAGATCATATCTAGTTCTGTGTTCAGCGCTGGTGAACTCTGAATGGGTGTCAGGAGTGTGTTCTGTGTTATCTGTGACAGACTAATGTTTCTACAGGATGAGAATGTGAGGTAAGGTGTATGTGTAAGAACAGAAGCGAAGAACAAACATCTGAGCTGACTGTTTTCTTCATGCGAGGGGATATGGATTTGATTTTGACAAGACTTCTTGACAGACTTCATGTTCATGTCTTTTTTGGTTTGACCACTGAGGCAGATCAAATACGGATCCAGGGCAGACAGGGATGCTTTCACTTTTTCTGGCTGGGTTTATTGATCATTGGACATCATGCAGAGCTCAACATCTTAGGCTGTTTAGAGAGCGGCCTTTCTGAGAGGGTGCAAAGTCAGGCTTTTTGCTTCGACAAACCACAAATGCTCCTGCTGGACTCTCCAATGCCAAGCTCTGTCTGAATCAAGGCTGTACGCACAGCCTTCTTCAATCCTGCTGTTATAAGACCACAAACCTTTCTATTAGATGTCCATCATCTCAAACGACCATGTGCGTTCACACCATGTTGGAATTACCATAATTATGTTCTCGTCCTTGTAGAAGTCATAAAAACTTGTAAACACTAAATATTTTCAGACGTCTTGTACCACCTGACTGCTGCAACGACATGCGTAAACACTCAAAATTGTTGTGGTTTAAAATTGTAAGTAGTTATCTCGTAATATTTCTGCTTAATATTTCCTAATTGACTATTGTTAATATTGTGAGATTAATCTGAAAATAAAGACATACAATGTCTTGTAATGTATAGCACAGAGTAAAATTACTTGCATCAGACTAATTAAGATGCGTTCTAAGTTGAAGTAAATTTTATTTATTATAATAAAATGTATTATAATTTGTTTATAAATAAGGCATTTGCATGACTTATTTTGTTTTGGTTATGTCTATTGATCACTTAATTACACTGATTTTTTGTTGCACTATTTGTGTTGCCATAGAAAAACAAAATTCTGAATCTGAGGATGTGAACGGCTTTGAGTAAATCGTTTGATTTTCATCTAGTAATTATGATAATTCTAACATGTACGTTTATCTGTATGGTTCACGTTTCGGTTGCAAAATAAAGAGGACCTAATGGCAGCAGGCAACAACTGAACAAAGGAAACTGAGGACTACACAGAGGTGAACGAGGAAGCTAAATATACAACAGGTGAACTTATTTACTGTCACAGATGAGGAAACTAGATCAATGTGTACATGTTGGGAACACAGGCAAGTGGGAACAGGGAAAATGGAACATACAGTACACGTGACAGTACGCCCTCCTCTGGGAAGGCCAGAAGCCTTGCATCGTAACAGTCCAACTAAGGAGGGAGGGGGCTCTGGAGGAGGACGAGATGAAGACGAATGGCAGGAAATAAGAGGAGATGGTAGCGGGAGAAACCAGGTTGGTGATGACTGTGGGAGGAGCTAGGAGCAGGAGTATCCAGGTGGGGATCCAGAGTGCAGCCAGAACGATGGTCCATGGTGGAGTCGAGGAAGGGATGAACCATGGTAGAGGCTTGTCTGATGAAACCAGGGGGGTGATGGATGGAGAGTTGTTGGACCCCAAGGCCAAGACGGATGCCGTAGTGACGAGCGTCGGAGCTGGTGCCAGAGGATGGAGGCGGAGCCGGTGAGACTGAGGACCGAGGTGTTGAAGGGGTGGAGAGATGGAGGACATCTCGGAAGTCCGTGGCGCAAACAGAGTGAGCCGGAGGGACAAGGGAGCCCTTTGAAGTCGTAAGGACGATGCAAATCCACACAATGGAGTGGTGTCCAAGGAGCAGCCGAGGACATGAAGGGAAAAAGCGGATACGGGGCAGAGGAACTGGATGATTTAGGAAGAGGCGGAAGAGGAAGTCTCGGTGGATGCTCTGGAGTCACAGAAGACTTAGCGTAGAAACAGCAGACGTGGAGGTGGCCATTTATCAATTAGTAGCCATAATGTGAAAAAAAAAATTTGCTGATCAGTATCAGAATTTTGATATTGAAAATCACTGTGTTAACACATTAATAATATGACCATATATTAAGTCAATGGCTTCTCTTCTCTGTGCACACCTGTATGTGCCGTGGTTGGGTGCAGGCCAACAGGTGGCTGTTAGCTGAACATGTTCTCAGAATAATGTCCTTGAAAGTCTCTGTTGTACCAATGACTGTGGATGAGGTAAGAATTTGAGATAATATATACAGTACAGATGTGAAGGAAAGAAAGAAAAAAAAATGATTTTGGAATAGATGGACTGATTGAGATCAAATAAACCTGGTCCCCTTTTGTGTTTTGCACAGAATCGAAAATACCAATCATTTCTCTGGGTGGCACAAGTCATTCTCCCCACCGGACTCCCTTGGATTAAATTGATTTTTACCTCCTTTTTTTTCTTCCTCCCTTCTCCTAAAATTGCAATTTGCTGGTTCAGATGGATTACAAAGAGGAAAATCACCACTGGAGAGAGACAGGATCCACGCTTTCCCACTAGGCACCGCAATAAGAACTGGAGCGCACAACAAAGAGTGAAGTGAAATGAGCTGCGTGATGGACAGCACATGTTCGCTCAATGGGACAAAAGGCTTCATAATGACCAGTTGACAGGCAGACGGCCATTACCACACACACAAAGCCACAATAAGATAAAACAGATCTGTAACTGTCCTGTCATAGAAACCAGCCCATTGTGTGCTGGAAATGATAAGATTTCTTCTCCCGCTACTCTCCACTCACCATCACCCTCAACACCCACAGTTTTTCTTTTTCCTCTCTGTTTTTCACCCCTCTTTTGTGTGGCTTGGGAAAGGCAGCTGCTTGTCTTTTTTCCTTTCGTCCCATGTGGGAAAAGAAAGAGCGAGAATTGAAATAGCACACAACAGAAATGGGCCTTAAATTGCTTTTGTAAAAAGAGACAAAGCCGAGAGTTTGTCTGTTCATTCGTTTAGATTACGGTATGATTGAAGAATTGCTCAGCATCTCCCACCTTTCCACATTTTTTCATGTTTCATTCTCGTTTGTGCTCATTCACTGTCACACTAACATTGAAACATACCAACAGTGTCATTTTCATACTGAATTGAGTATTCCAAAAAGACTCTATACAGAGAATAAAAAGCCCATCTGACACACATATTTTCCAAGAACGACAGGCGGTCTATGTCTCATTTTTGCATAAAATGTTATTGTAATTGCTGTGTTGCATATCAATTTACAATTAATTTAAAATAGTATACATTGTAGATTACACAGAACTTTATTAAAACCAAAAAAGCCGTGCTATTTGATTGAGAATCTGCCTTCTGAGCCGCATAGCGCCCTCTACAGGGACATTATTTTAGAAATCGCAAGCAACATTTGCTGTTCGAAACGAAAACTTACAACACAAGAGGAAAACAGTCGTTTTAGTGGTTAAAAGCGTCAGCGTTTTCATTTAACACACGAGCCACATGATCACAAGTCTACCGGTCATGTGAAAGTTGCCCATATGATACGCAGAGCGTTTCCTTTTCAGCTGAATACTGACGGCCAGTACCTAGAAAACAGTACACGCGCGCACATGCACTTTAAATCCTAATGTCAGCGCAAATCTGTAGACTGAATACACTCGATGGAATAATGCATCCAGACTGTATTTGTAAGAGCTTGATTGTTTATAGGAAGTCAAACAATGGCAAACAAGTCTAAACGACGAACGAAACGAAATGCACTGGGAAATGAAACGGAGCAAGAAGCATCATTTGCCCTGACTGTAGAGGTAAGAATAACATTTCATCGTGATTCGTGTGCCACTTTTTTAAGACCTTGTAGCCTACATCAATTTAAAAATGTTACTCTTCGCGAGGACAAAAATGTCCAGGTCAAAAAACAGTTATAATATTTTGGAGCACAGATTGGTCTAATTTTAAAGACCCCTTGGTTTCGTTTTCTTTAAGTAGCCTAAAATATAAAAGGTTGTAGAGGTTTTGTTTATGAAAATGATTTATGAACTTTTGTATGTAAAATATATCTTTAATAAAATATTCTGAACTCAAAAAACTGCTAGAAAAATCCGAACCATAAATCAAACAAGTTTTGTTCCAAATTTGAGGTTATATCTCGAAAAAATGTGATTTGAGTAAGATATTGTTTGTGTGCAGTTCCAATTTTCCCCATCGGATGTCAGCAAAGTTCCACTGGTACTGACAGTTGGGAGTTGCAGTAGGCTACAGTAGTTTTTTTCTCCTAAATATTACACTCTCACACACTAGTGATGGGAAGTCCGGTTCTTTTCCGCGAACCGGTTCTTTCGGACAGTTCGTTTTAATGAACCGGTTCAAAAAACCGGTTCACCAGTTCTTTTACGTCATCACGTAATGACGTCAATTCTATCATCCCGGCGGATAAAAATACTTAAAAATAAAGGGCATTTTTAATCACAACTTCAGTTAAATAATAGTATGCATTGTCATAATCATCTTGGATAAGTTTCTTACATTTACATTTTGAAAACGAACCCTGCTGCAGCATAGCGATGTGCTAACGCGGATGTTTTACATGTTTTAAATATATAAAATGCATAAATGGTCTTCATCATTTTATTTGTTATTAAATAAACTTACATTTCGCCGATTCGCCCTCTCATTTAAGTCCTGGGTTCACCCGTACTACTGCGTGCTCGTATATCAGCACAGGATCAGCCGAAAGAAAGTTCTGTTCAGAGACGGTGCTATCACGCATGCGCAGTATCTCCAGCTCATCGGTTCTCCGTATCGAACGTGTCCGAAAGAAACAGTTCTTGGTTCTGTACTAGTGATTCAAGAACTGCAACAACCAGTTCTCGACTCGAGAACCATAGCATAGCTGTGTGCTGAGCTGAAACCTGAACAGTCGACAAAACTAAAAAATCGATGCATGTCTGTCTCCAATAACCTTCTGTAGCCTATACAGTGTATATATATCATGTTTATAATGTGTTAAACATAACGAATTAATTCGTTATGTTAACACATTATAAACATTTACTAAGCAGTGCACCAAACCTTGGCAAGAGTTTACATCAATGATTTATGGTTACTTAGAAATTAAATGAGCTAGCTGTTCCTGAAAATATTATTTAATAATAAATGTTTAGTAGTTTGACAGTTTTAGAATCCAATCATTATTTCCAATCGTTAAAATAATACAGTGATAGCCTACAGTAATGTGATAAATATGTTTCCAAAATGTTTTATTTTGTTACACTTACTGATGTTCAACTAAAGACATGGAAACGTACATTTCGTCCCTCAGAAAAAAATACACGCATGCTCAGCTCATTAACTCATCAGTTCTCAGTATGTCGAACGTGTCCGAAAGAAACAGTTCTCGGTTCTGTGCTGGTTATCCGACCGCTGTACCTGTATGTTCGGTAGTACACGCATGCGCAGTATCAGCTGCTCGTGCTCGTCACTTCTCTCAGCACCAACATGTCTCCGTTCAGTGAAGTTTTTGAGTTACTGAATAAAATGTACTAATGGATATTGGTTTATTTCGATTCGGAGGGACTGTCAGGCATGTCTGAAAGTGAGTAACTTTAGTAACTTGTGGTTTAGCGCTGACGCAAGACGCGAACTGTTTCGAACGATTCAGTCCGATTTAGTGTACTGGTTCGACCGGTTCACTAAAAAGAACCGGTTCAAAAGAACGATTCGTTCACGAACCGGCCATCACTATCACACACACATTTTTTTTTTTATTACACGCATACAAACCACATTCTGACATCCATACCTACACACCCACACACATGTATATTTAATCTAATTGGCTATATTAATATACACAGATGCAGAAAACAAGAAAAAGCAAGTAGGCTACTTGCTTTACACAAAACCAGAGAAAATGGTACCAACTCGTACCAACACAATTATAACTTTTTGAACAGAATGAAAGCCTATTAACAAAGAAAACTGTAAAATTTTATAGTTAAATGGCACTGGGATTAAAAAAAATTCAGTTTGTGCAATTATTCTGTGTACCTAGTGTAAAATAGATGGGGGTGAAATGGTAAAATTCCAATAAAAATACAGACTTTTGCCGAAATGTATGCAGTTGACATTAACACAGGCAAAATTATCAAAAAGACAAAAATGTCCAAAAGGATACCCACGAGTTAATTTAATTTAATTGTATTATTTTGTTTTAAATTCTTTTACTCGTCAACAGAAGCCTCAAAGACAAGGCCCTGTGGAAGTGATCCCTAGCTCAGCATGGCTGGACTTCAGGAGGAAAGTGTGTCTGCTGGTGCCATTCATGTGGCCCAGAGGAAGTGTGTGTCTGCAGGCTCTTGTGATTCTGTGTGTTGGGCTGCTTGGTCTCGAGCGTGTCATCAATGTGTTCGTACCCATTTACAGCAGGAATATCGGTGAGATCAGTCAATTAATCATTAATCAAATGTCATTATTTTTTTTCTGTTTCTGTCTCTTCTTTTTCTATAATAGATAAGGGTTTAAAATACAGTAAAAACAATAAAACTGTAAAATGATATTGCAATTTAAAATAAAGCTTATTTTTCAGCATCATTACTCCAGTCTTTAGTGTCACACAGTGACAATTTAGTGTCGGAAACCATGATACAATTGTGTTCTTTAATGAATAGAAAGTTCAAAAGAACATCACTTTCTGGCTAATTATTGAAAAAGTGAAAATGTTGTTCTGTCTCGTTATTTACAGCTACTGTTGTATTTGCATTTTGTATATTATTTTAACAAAAAGCCAGTTGGTTTAATTGACATAAATGGATGAAATACTATATACTTGGAAAAAAAAAGTCCACATAAAGAAAGAACAAATACTCTTGAAACTAATGTATATGGGAACATATTCATATTTTGAGAACAGTCCCCAAGTTCATTTCACATCCAAAATGCAAATGTAAAAACTGCAAAAACACTTTATTCATGTCTGAAATCAAGCCATTCTTCCATAACACTCAAAGGTTGTCACCCTGCAAATGCACTTTGTCACTCAAACACTGTTTTTGTTTTGTTTTTATTTTGTCAACCTAAAAACACTACCAGGTAGTAGTGTAGAACTTTTGTAAAGCTTTACACAGGGTTTTCTTTTGCAAAACTTTTTTTTTTTACAAAAGAAGAATTACATCTCTCTGCTGTTTATAACTCACTGCAGAATGTCACATGGTCAATGTTTACATTTCAAGTACAACATTTTTTTTAATTTTTTCACTTTTTTTTTCCAAGACAAGTTTTCACCAAATGAAATTAAAGACTAAAACGTATAGGTGTTTAGCTATATCTAATTGTTTTACTAGTTTTCAATGTTTTTTTTTTTTTGAAGATTCTGAATATATTTCAGTAGACTCATGTTGTGCTCACTGTGTGAAGAGTTTTGAAAATTGACCCAAGTATTGAGAAATGCATCCTAGCAAATGTAAACAAAACAACAACTGAAATCTAGAAATCTATCCTAGAGATTATGGAAAAAAACTGTAATGCTAAAGACCCTTTCACTTTTTGTTGCATTACCATATGTGACCAGTAGAGGACAGCATATTTTAACATTTGCCCTGTGGTGCTCAACATGGGGCGTCCACCCCCCCAACACCCCCGCCACCACAGCATTAGTGAATAAATGATTTAATTTGTTTGCAGAAATAATTGGAAAGGCATGCAACTGTGTCAATGGCATTTTAGGTTTAAAAAAGGCTATAACTGATGCGTAATTCAAATGCTACATATTTAAAATGGCTAAAAACAGAGATATCTGTTGATGAAGAAATATATGTAAAGGCAGCTTTGAAACAGTCAAAAATGTATATGCGGGAGCATGCTTGTGAAGTCAGGTTACCCCTACTTTGCCAGTTTTCTCAGCCCCTTTTTGTGGGCCAGCTGGATGGGTGAGCAGCCCCTAAAACCTCCCAGAGAAGTCAAAGCCTTTGGTTCACATAAGCCAAGAAGTATCGAACTTCCACAAAAGAAACGTGGGACAAAACCCAACTATGCTAAACTCTTCTGTGGCTCAAGAAACTTTGTTTCCACCCTTCATTCTGTTCCTTTTTTTCATTCTTTCGCCCCCATTTTTGAAATTCCCCGTCTTGATTCATTTATTCATTCTCTCTTATCATCCTCGCTCTTTAAGTGTACGCTGTTCATTTGATCTCTTCCTGAAGTCGGTGGTGTGTGTATGTGCTTCATTATCAGAGACGAGTAACAGCTTTGCATTTGGAGGCACATGAAAGCCACGCTGGGAGAAAAGTGAGCTTTTGTGTGGCAGAGAGAGATTGAGAGGGGTAATAGGGGAGGTCACCAACCCTGCCAGTCACGATTAGGGGGCATTAGGGGCTTTTAGCCGAGTTAACACGCTGGTACAAGGGCCTTTTTGTCCGCAGCTCTTTCTGCCCCGATGCCAAGGATAAAAATCAGCTCTCTCACCATCCAGTTCTACTACTCCCCCAGCTCAAGAGAGAGGAAGAGACTTTTTGCTTGTGCCCTGGGCATTTTCTTGTATTGTTTTGATTTTTTTTTTCCTTTCCTCATTTGGTTTCAAGCGCACGATCAAAACGTCCATGAATGTAAATGAATCGCATTGAGGATCTTTCTCAGCTCCCAGGACAGACCAATGTGTTCGCTTTCTAGATGCATCTAGATGCTGTGGCTCCTGGCTCAGACGGCATCCTTTTGGATGTTTTGTTGTGGATTCACGTAAAAGTCAGTGAGTTAGCGTTTTTGGGCAGTTGTTCAATTTTGGTGTGTTGAACTGAAGTCATGTTATGCATGACTCAGGATGTTAAAGTTTTATTGTCTGTGTGTGATTAAAGGGTAGATGTTCTTCACACGCTCATTATTAATAAGAAAACAGCAGTGAAATGTGTTCTCAGTATGTGCTTCCTATAGAGAGCCTTAGGGATATTCATGCAGTTAAAGGGAAAGTTCAGCAAAAATATTACTGTTCAAAAGTTTGCAAGGATGCATTAAATGGATCAAAAGTGACAGTGGAGACATTAATAACATTTGTATGTATTCCTTTTTCAAATGCAGTTTCTATTCATCAAAGATTCCTGAAAAGAAAAACGTATCAAGGTTTCATGAATGATTTTTGAATGATCATGTGACACTGAAGACGAGTAATAATGCTAAAATTCAGCTATGAATCAGTAATAAATTACATTTTAAAACATTAAAGTAGAAAACTACTTGGTTCTCAATCGGCTCATGGGGTCTGTACGACCCCAATCGACTTTTACTTAATAAAAAAAAGGTTTATCTCAGTGGAATAAGTTTTTGTGACTTGTCATACTCCTATCTATCTATCTATCTATCTATCTATCTATCTATCTATCTATCTATCTATCTATCTATCTATCTATCTATCTATCTATCTATCTATCTATCTATCTATCTATCTATCTATCTATCTATACACACACAAAAACTGGGCTTGATTCGGTTGTTCTGAAGGCATGTAAAAAAAAAAAATATTTACACTTCTGGGCTGGCCTTCGGGTCAATGACCCCACATTGAAATGAATGGGAAATGTAAAAAAAAAAAAAAAGCTAAATATATTTTCTTTGTGTGTCAAAAAAATAAAAAAATAAATAATCCGGCATAAATCTGAAATTTTTTACACAGAAATGAAGACCTAGTACTAGAGCAATAATGCAATGTATCATAAAAAAAAATTATATTTCATATGCAAGCTAATGGTGTAGTTGAAGAATTGTGTGGTATATGGATACAAAAGTACTTTATATTTCCAAAAACACAAAATCATCACTGAATAGATGAGAAGTAAACAAAAAAATGATATATTATTTGTATGATTAAAAATGTATATTTTTTGTACAATTACTCAATCAATTGTTGGGGTCGTATAGACCCCGAAGCCCAGAAGTGTAAACAGGAAACACATATTTTTAGAAGGTTTGATATTTCACAATATTACTAGTTTTATGATAAAATAAATGCAGCTTTGGTGAGCATAAACAATTTCATATATAGCCTATATGAAATCTTAAAGACCCCAAATTTTTGAATGGCAGTGTATGGAAAGTTTTTTTTTTTTTTTTTAAAGCTAATCCTGACTTAAAACAAGAACATTTACCAGTTGAGCCAGCACAAGTGTTAATGCACTCACATCTCCTCTGTGTTTTTGCATTTTTAATATTCCAGTGAACCAGCTGTCAGCACTGGAGAGCTGGAAACCCCTGGCCACAACGGTCTGTGTTTACGTCCTCCTTAAGTTCTTGCAGGGCGGAGGGGTAGGTGAGGGTCGATATTCATATTGATATTGTAAGGAAGATGTATATGTATATGTATATGTATATACAGTGGTTTTAAACAATAAAACTCTGTACAAACCATTAACTGTCTCTTTCCGCTCAGGAACGTCAGGGTTTGTCAGTAACTTGCGCAGCTTCCTATGGACACGTGTCCAGCAGTACACCAGCCGTGTGGTGCAGGTCCGTCTTTTCGGTCACCTGCATGACCTCTCTCTGCGCTGGCACCTGGGCCGCCGCACCGGAGATGTTCTGCGCAGCATTGACCGTGGGACCTCCTCTGTCAACAACTTGTTAAGGTCTGATGATTGCCTTTTGATTTTCTCCCTATTGCTCTTTTAAAGAACTTGGCTAGTTAGACATGCTAATGCTCAACTCTTTTTTTCTCTTGTGTTACAGCTATATTGTGTTTAGCATTGTACCCACTATTGCTGACATCGTCATTGCCATCATCTATTTCGTGACGTACTTCAGTGCCTGGTTCGGCCTCATTGTCTTCATTTGCATGTTCTTCTACCTCAGTAAGTGCAGTACTTTTATTTGTGCTATCAGCACCACACTTCATATTATAAGAGCTGACATTCAACTGGCATATTTTGATGTCTAGTTCAATTTGACATTTGTTTTCAGCTCTCACCATCATCATAACTGAATGGAGAACCAAGTACAGACGAGAAATGAACACTCAGGACAACAATGCCAAGTCAAAAGCAGTGGACTCACTTCTCAACTTTGAAACTGTAAGTGACCAAATGCCATAACAATGTTTCCCTAGGTTGGACATGGAGTTTTAAGTGTTAAGCTTGCAAATTTTACAAAATGTGTCATACCATTTAGGTGAAGTACTATAATTCAGAAGGTTTTGAAGTGAGGCGCTTTGAGGATGCTATCCTGAAATATCAGGTAATACGATCACTTAAACTTTATAAGCAGTTACCGGCGAGACACTGAGATGGATTCTCGTTCTGCTCAGGCATGTGAATGGACGACCAATGCTTCCCTGGCCCTCCTGAACCAAACCCAGAACCTGATAATTGGATTGGGGCTGTTGGCCGGATCGCTGCTTTGCGCATACTATGTTACAGTGGACAAGTTTCAAGTACAGTAATCACTACTCATAAAATGTAGAAATCTAGTTCTTATTGATCTTGAGCATAACGTTTGTTGTTCATGCGCTGTTGTTGCTGTCATAGGTTGGTGACTATGTTCTCTTTGGAACATATATTATCCAGCTTTACACTCCTCTCAACTGGTTTGGTACATATTATAGGTAAGATTAGAAAAAGAGGAACTGGGACACTAAATGCTAAATGTACATATCCTGGCTTTTCTTGAGACTCCCTTGCTTCATGGCATAGTAATTAAATGCTAAAGCCTGCCTGCATTTTAATGTGATTGGTTACAAGGTTTCACTGAATTTTTAAGGAGAAAATACTCTGTAATGGTATTGACTTATGAATTTGCACAAGTCTCAAAGCATATTATAAACACTACATAGACATATAAACAAAATTAAAAACTTGTTTTTCACCACATGGGAACTTAAATGACAGGCATTTGTGATGTTTGATTGTATGGCAGTTCTTGCCAAAGAATCTAGTGTGTGAGAACATGTCTGCTGAATGCTGCCAACAGATTTTATAATTATAAAATTAAATAAACGATTTGAGTCATTTATGTAGATTTGTCATTGAATTTTGAATTTAGCAAAAAGTTACGCCCCACATACTCATGATCAATCATTGTTATTAGTCATTAGTCACTTCAGATTGCTCCCTAGTTATATTTTACTGTATGTAGATAGTGTTATGTTGTAGCGCTTAATATTTGAAACAACACAACAAATTTATTAAACATTATCTTTGGGGATTTTACATAAGTTGGAGGTTATAATAACTTTAAGAAATTATTACGATGATTTTTAAGAACATTGATTTCAGGAATTCAAATTCTTTTTAAGTTTTGTCTTTAAACCAACAATTTTAAGAATTTTTTTGGCAATGTAAAATATTCTTAACTTTATTATAAGATAAAGAAAATATAAATTATTATTTTTTTTTCCTTATGAAAGTTTTGTGAATCTGTCCCTTTGAATCTTAGGATGTGTTTACTGTTGGCAGGTTTGGTTTGATTAAAATGCACTGGTGCAGTTCATTTTAAGTGAAAGCTGCCATTCAAAACCCTGGTGTGCATCAAACAAGCGAACCCAGAGTGCTGGTCTCGGTAATGTTCCCCATTACAGTTCAGTACAGGTGTTGGAAATACAGTTTCCTTGCAGGAAATCGTTGTTTGTGTGTAACGGAGGAATTCCTAACGTCTGACTCCTTTACACATTTTATAAGCTCTTTGTGAGGTTCTCAGCTAGTAAAATACTATCATATGTAGCACATGCATTCCAAAACGTAACCAGGACTAAATGTTTCACTTTCTGGACCAAGAGTACAGCACTACAAGTGAACACATCCTTAGATTTAATGTATTTATTTTCTTGCATATATATTATTTGTAATTCAGGCAGTTGCCAAACTTTTCAGTTCCTTGACTTATTTCATTGCGCTGTTGTGTTTGCACAGAATGATCCAAAGTGCATTTGTTGACATGGAGAGCATGTTTGATCTACTAAAAGAGGAAAAAGAGGTGAGTAGTCACTAAAGATGGACGTTTTGAGTCATTTTTAGTCAAGTCATAGGTAAATCACTTCCGAATAGTACTTTTACTAGTCAACTACAGTAGTCAACATTTGTATTGGATCAAAAAAGTTCATCAAAGTTGTCCTAAGACAAGAACGGGTTTTGTTCAAAATTCATGTATAGCTGATGAAAGGTTTTGATCCACTTCAAATGTTGACTACTGTAGTTAGTAAAGCACAAATACCATCTAATTGATTCCTAAAAGCTGCATTGCACCCCTCTGTACGTGCCAGCGTTGGTATTGTGGACCAGTAAGTGTTGATTTATTGTCATGACCTCCTGCACTGACTCAAGTTACCCCCATCCTTTGGGAACCCTTTCCCCAAAGTCATGCAACCAACAGCCAACCGTTCCTTGACACTCCCAGAGTGTTTAGATTCCATTCATATGCAAATAATCGGACTAAAACCCTTATTTGATCTTCACATTTCTTTTTATTTATTCCCAAAAGCTGCCGCAGCGAATTTGCAAACTGATTCTTGAACTTGACCAGAAAGAGGCCTCAACTTTTTTACCAATAAATCAGTTTTAATGCATTCTTCAGGTTTGCTTAATTCACCGCCAACCCAGTTTCCTCCTTGTCTCCTGTGCTACAAGCCCAGATTGCTTTTTCTAACTTCCAGATTCCTCTCTGCTGTAGGTAGAGGATGATGTGAATGCAGGAGACCTGTCGTTCACAGAAGGAAGGGTTGATTTCCAGAACGTGTGTTTTAGTTACACTACTGGGTGAGTCATGCTTATTTCAATAAAGGCAGATGTTTAGGTTGAGCTTTTTTTTTTTTTTTTAGTTTTTACATCTGAATTGTTTTATTTCCTGACAGAAAAGAGATTCTCAGTGAAGTCTCATTCACAGTGATGCCCGGTCAGACAGTTGCTCTGGTAAAATGTTATCAGAATTCTACATTTGTGAATATAGTGCACCAACACTTTTATTGAATAAGAAAGTGTGTAAAGGTGCAAGATGTTCACCTCTGCTAATATCTTATTTAACAGGTTGGTCCTTCCGGATCAGGAAAGAGCACTGTCATCCGCCTGCTTTTCCGTTTTTATGACGTTCAAGGAGGCTGCATCCTCATCGATGGTCAGGACATCTCAAAGGTCAGGAAACAGGACAACACACATTGTTATGGTTGGGTGAAAAGCTTCTATCCACCTTATTTTCACATAAGAGCGGGTGCGGCCGTACACACCAGATAACACGACAACAGTGTCTTAAGTCATCAGCGTCACTGCGGACTCGTGAACACAGATTGACAAAAGAACCGGTAGACAATGAAATGCTGAATAAAGTCGTAGTTTTTGTTATTTTTGGACCAAAATGTATTTTCAATGCTTCAAAAAAATCTAAATAACCCATTGATGTCACATGGACTACTTAGATGTCTTTATTTCCTTTCTGAACAAGGACAGTATAGCATGTATACATTTTGAATGGAGGGACAGAAAGCTCTCAGACTAAATCTAAAATATCTTAAACTGTGTTACGAAGATGAACGGAGGTCTTACGGGCTTGGAACGACATGAGAGTGAGTCATTAATGACATAATTTTAATTTTTGGGTGAACTAACCAGGTTAAAGGTTAAGAATAAAGGGTTACTATATCCAAAAATAAAAATGTCAACTTTTACATTTACCACATGTCATTCCAAACCCATAAGACTTATCTTAGAAACCTAAAAGGAGAAATTATTAATAATCTCATATTTTTTTTCCATCCATTGATTGAAAGTCTATGTAATCAACATTTTCAAGCTTTAAAAGGATAATAAAAACATCTTAAAAGTAATCAATATGAATCTACCCTTCTAGGTATCCATTCATCTTTATAGAAAACCAGACTGGTGTAAATTTAGGTTCACCTGTGCGTCCAGCTCACATGGTCGCCTACATTTCTCTTCATATTTCATGCACATGTGATGCCGCACAGTTTATATAAAGGTCTAGACTGTAGGATATAAAAAAACGTTTTAAAATTATACCAGAAATCTTTTTCGACCCCGCCTGAATCTCTGCTGACCTCTAATGTAAGGTTTGAATAGTGACAGGGCTGGTGTTAGAACAGAAGAATGTCTTACTGACTGAAGAGGACAAAGAACTTGCATTAAAATGTGAAAAATTCATTTCCCACTAAGCTTTCTTCAGACTGTCTGCTTGAGAAGACATTGTTCGTAAGTTATCCTAGTCACAATTCAATGTCAAAGTGTCCTTCGTAGTGCAGTGCTAGCAATGATAATGTTGTTACTAGTGTCTCACACATAAACTGTGAGGTCTTTTCAAGTACAGAGTGAGACTTTTATCTTTGATATAAGTGAGACTTTTGGTGCTCTACTCCTGAACATTTCCATTGCTTACACATGCCGGACTATTCAGTTTCCCCTATCGGAATAGCCGCGGGAAAACAAATTCTTAGTGATTGTACAACACAGAACAGTGTGTAATAGGAGCCTGATTGAGGTGATGTTATACCAGACCGTACAAGCTGTCTCACTGTTAACTACAATGCAATGACACCAGTGATGTAAGATGCAACCATAGATCATATAACCTCCACTACACATGACAATGTTCTGGGAATATGATTTACGGTTCCCTCTTATTTCCAAGTAAACCTGCCCCCTGTGAATTAATCATAGTGAGAGAGACGTAAATAATGAATATGGAGCTTTAAGCTGCTTTTACTCCAGTGTCCTGAGAGAGACGGTGGCCTCTTGCACAGAGCCGATCTCTGCTCTCAACTGCTAGATTCACTTCTGGACTGCTGGTCTGATCCTGGACAAAAGGTTGTGTTACTTTTACTCACAGGAATATGCAGCATGACGTGATGTATTTAGCAAATATTTATCATATATAAGGACCCTCCTTCTAACGGGTATGAGGGGGAACGGGTAGTTGTTTGTAATGAGATGCATTCATTATAAACTGTTTACATGCAACCTGGTAATCCAATCGGATCATCAAATATTAGAGGGTTCTTTTCATTTATATTTAGGTTGTTAACATTTACCTAACACTCACATATAATCAATCTTTACTGGTCGTTTAATAACACTGTTAAAGGGATAGTTCACTTTGAAATTAATTTTTGATATGTTTTAGCTTACCTCAAGGGCATCCAAGATGTAGGTGTCTTTGTTTCCACAGTATTTTCAATTTTGACATTTTTCAGTCAAACCGTTGTTGTCTATCAGTCATACACTGGAGGCTAAGTGGGTCCACCAAAAAGCATGCACAGAGAAGGTAAAATTAAACATGATTTAATGACTCGAATATGTAAGTACACATTGATGGCCTAAGGCACGAAACGAGCGTTTTTTGTGAGAAAACGAACAGCATTTATATCGTTTTTACCTCGTGTAATCCAAGTGATCTGAATCAGTTGTGCAATGTCCAACTGAACCGAACTGAATCAGTTCAATGTTACGCCGGAAGTGATCGCATGTGTGTGACGTCACTCAATATTTACACGGAGATTTTGGAAGTTTTAACTTTTACTAAACATATTTAGATATACCGAAATCGTCTTCCATTGCGGTTTCCCCTATATCTAAATATGTTTAGTGAAAGGTAAAAGTTTCGAAATCTCTGTATAAACAAAGAGTGACGTAGGCGTGCAAGCAATCAATTCCAGCGCATGCACAGACCGAAGCGCCCGTGCCGTCAGATAATTTTGTCATGGCTATGATTACAAGAGGTAAAACGATATAAATACTGTTCGTTTTCTCACACAAACCACTCGTTTCGTGTCTTAGGCCATCAATTTGTACTTAGTCATTAAATCATGTTTCATTTTGACTTCTCTGTGCATGCTCTTTGAGGTGAACCGATTGAGGACCCCCTTCACCTCCAGTGTATGACTGACAGACAACAATGGTTTGACCAAAAAAAATCAAAATTGAAAATGCTGTGGAAACAGAGACACCTACATCTTGGATGCCCTTGAGGTAAGCTAAAACATATCAAAAAATTAATTTCAAAGAGAACTATCCCTTTAAATGTAATTTTTTGCAAATCTGAAAATTAATTTCAGTTTTCATGGGCCAAAATTCAGTTTTAGCATTTAAAAAAGTAGATTTTGGCCCTTTATTTAAAATTTATAGAATAGAATTTTAATGTCAGAAATGTTTTAGTAACTGGCCATTACATGACCATTTTCTATAACAATCTATTTATTTATTTAATGTACTTGTATGAACACTTCCATTGAAATGTCTATTTTTAACATGTAATTTATTCCGGTAAAGGCAAAGCTGAATTTTCAGCGGCGATTACTCCAGTCTTCAGAAATCATTCTAATTTGCTGATTTGTTGCTTAAGACACATTTATTATTATCAATGTTCAAAACCATTAATGCTGCTCAGTATTTTTGTAGAAACTGACACATTTTTTTCAGGATTCTTTGATGAATAGAGCTTAAAATAAAGGGCATTTCTTTTAAAAATCATACTGACCCCAAACTTTTGAATATTTTTTTTTATTTGCCTTGTCGAGGTGCTTTAATAGCGAACACAGTACTTGAATAGTAGTGCAGGAAACATGGTTTATGCAACTTCCTGTGTGCTTCTGCTCTTGAGATAGCTGAAATAATCGATTGGCTGAGACTGTTTGGAGATGGAAGCTGTGGTTTGGCATTTACATAGAGGAAGTACTGTTGACAAGTAAATTGTCCCATCTCTATCGTCCTCTCCTACACACGCATTCACAGCCTCTCCAGTATCATATCAAATCCATGAACCACAACCCAGCATTCAAACAACCGCCTTCACACTTGAACACGATGGCCAAACATTCCTGCTGCGTTAATGTGTTTGGAGCGCAGCAGGAAGCGTGAGGGAGGTCAGCGTGCCAGTACTCTCATAGGGAGTGAGCACTTTCTCACAGTACAGGCATGAGGGGAGATTTACTTTTATAGAGCAGCTGTCATCGGTTCAGCATCTCATCCCTCTCACTACTGGCCAGATCCAACTCATTAAACTCACTGGAACATTAGCATTTGGAGCTGGAAAATGAATAGATCTTTCGCCAAGTACTGTATTATATGAAGTATGTTGCGTGAAACTAACTATTATATATATATATTGATGGAAATGCACTCTTTGGCTCATGGGACTTGTTCAGACAGGCATAAAAAATCTTTGAAAATGTTCTTAATTCGTCTCAGTCTGAACGATTATATCATATTTGATGTGTGTTTAGTTTTTTTTTTATTTTATTTTTTTTATGTGCGGTTGTTAGGTCAGGTATCGAAACAAGAAGAACGCTTGATAAAAGAGTGGGAAAAAAGATTTATTGATGAAGTCTCACGCATAGTGAACCTACATAAGTTGTAAGTAGTGAACCAGCCAAAGGCAACTGCAGTCCGAAAAGACAAGGTTTGATGAAAATACCTAAAAAAATGGCTTTTAACAGGGTTGTGGACATCAGCGAAAGACATTGGTAAATAAAAACAAAATGTCACTAATTTAAGGTTAGATCAATCAGACAGTTCTTTGGGAGAAAGAAATGACTTGTGGGACTCCAGCAAAATATACATTTGTACATCCAACATCCAAATGATTTTGCTGTTTGCGACAGTGACTAAAAAAAAGCATTCCTTGAGCCTTCTGCATCAAATGGAAATGAAACAAGGCACTAACATACAAAATCTGAAGCATTGCTTGTGTGAGAATTGAATATAGCCTTAGGAACGAGAAAAATTTAACAGGACTTGGCTCATCCCACATGGAAAAAACCTATATAGACATATATGTTTTAATATAGGTTTTGATATATGTTTTTAATATATGTGACATATATAAAATTGGCCGTTTTCCTATATTATATGTACATATATGCACATATATGTACATATATACATGCATATATGTACACATATATACGCACCTATATAGGTACATGTATGCACACATATATGTACACATATAGGTGCATATATGAACATGTATGCACGCATATATGTACACATATAGGTGCATATATTTGTGCATATATGAACCTATATATGTACATGTATGCATGCATATATGTACACATATAGGTGCATATATACATGCATACATGTACCTATATATGTACATGTATGTACGCATATATGTGCACATATAGGTGCATTTATACATGCACCAACATGTTTACCTATATTAGAATAATTATTAAAATCCATAGCTACTAGGCAACATAAATAATAGTCCAAAATGTATGCATTTAGATTATTTATTTACTTAAGATCAAATAGTACAAAAACAAAAATAAGACAAAAAAACTGGATAAAAAAAAAAATCTTTTTGATCTTCTCAGCTCCATGAGCTTTGAATTGATAGACGTGCCCATCTCCCCTCGGCTGGCTGACGGCCACTTCTTCAATGTAGCATCTAGAGAAGACAAAAATAATAATAATAATAATAATAAGAAGAAGAAGAATATAGTACTTCATCAGGAACCCAAAGTGCTTACAGTACAGATGTGATCGGACACATATTTTTTGATAAAAGGTTGATCATTTTAAAAAATGCGTCATGTAAACATGTCAATTGGAAGATTCTGAAGATTCTGAAAAATCTGAAACGTGGCTTAAGAAAAGGAAAGTTAGGATCAAGAACTGAGCAAGCGATGAATTAGTATTATAGGTTCCAAGTAGATATAGTAACAATAATCCCTTATACAGTCTCAATTGATGCCTAATAAACATTGATACAAGTAGGCTATGGTTAAAGTGGTGAACTTATAAAATCCTAATGCGTTGAGAAGGGAAAACAAAACTTTTATACATTTACTCACCAATAATGATGCCTTTTTAATTTGGTCAAGGGCGACCAGCTGCTCCCCATCCCCTCTGGTTGGCTTCCCACCTTAAAGTAAAA
The DNA here is from genome assembly GCF_988280905.1 of Pimephales promelas. Lineage (NCBI taxonomy): Eukaryota > Metazoa > Chordata > Actinopteri > Cypriniformes > Leuciscidae > Pimephales > Pimephales promelas. Next base: position 29,633,239 of record NC_142775.1, on the reverse strand, counting down.
TTTCAAAATTATTATAAAAGGGGGTTAAAATGAAGCTTGTGAAAGCAATACTTTTTTTATATACACATCACATTTTCTTGAGGTGCAAGGAAATACAAAAATGGCAAGTAAAAAAGCGATGGTATGCCCGCACACAAACATAATTTATTCCACAGAATATTAATTGTTTTTTACGGACAGAAGAGATTAGGAGAATGTTTTGTACCATTCAGGTTGTTTTTCAGCAAAGTCTCCAGATCAAATGTGCCCAGCAGCAGATTCCACACCATGGCAGTAGCAGAGGTGGCAAGGAGGGCTGCTTTTCACACTTCTGCCTGGCAAAACACCCCAGAGCCCTTTATAACTTCAATCTGAAAAATAATTTATTCATTTATTGGCATTGTTTCATATTGATTCTTATGCTTAGCTTCCCAATAGTTTATATGTTTTTATGTATGAATGCAGATTAATGATAAAGAAACAAAATAATAATATGAAACAAAATAATAATATGAAACAAATTAATAATTGCCCTAAATGTTCTTAAAGGAGAGGAAGAGGAGGATAGGGTGTCGGGGTGGGGATGGGGATATTTATTAATAAATAAATAAAAATTCAAGGGGGTTACTCACCGGTTGCACTTTTCAAAAGAGGAGGAATCTAAATCCTCAACAGGACTCCTTCCAGTCTTGTTCATAGAAGAAAAATAAAAGTTATTCTCTTCAATAAATTAAAGTGCAAATAACTTAAATCAAATAATTAACACTATCAATCAGCCCAACATCACAAGTCTCTACAGCTCTGCTAGAGAAACAATTTTAAAAAGCAAAATCAGAGGAACTTACCTTTTTATGCAATAATGGCGAGGTAACTTTTCATTTGAGGTAATTCTAGAAAGAGGTTATATAAAGAAAAAAAAAAACAATTACAATCACTTAATCAAAATAGTAATGCCCTAACGTTAATGTTTACTATTTGAAAGACATTTCCTGCAACTGTAAAGGCAAGCCCATTGATACGGCTCTTTCTTTCACCAATTTCGACCAAATTCAAACTCCACAGGTATTTTTTTTTTTTTCTGGAGCCGATTGCCTTCTTGAGCCGTTGGCAGAGAAGTATAATTTATTCTCATGACGTTATGTTCTCAAGGCCATGACTTTTGTTAACCCTCTACGAATTCCTCCAGAAAGAAACAAATAAATACACGTTAATTAAGTTGGCTTGTGAGAGCCAACTTACTGAAATTCTATTTAAACTTATTATTAGTGGTGCTTGCTGAAAGCAAGGCAACACTATTACTATTGTGTTTTTTGAGTCGGCCCAAAAGTTTGGCACGCTACTCCTCCCGCAGTTTTTGTCACACACCCATGAATGAGGTCTCAAAACGTGCGGAATATTCGGGAATGGTGTGCTATGACTTTTCTAAGCGATCGGGGGTACGATGTTCGCCCGAAGGGCGAACAAATTTCCCAAAAATCCCATAGACTTAACATTGCGACAAACTTTGACGAATCATAGCTCCGAGCGAGGATTTCACAGAAGCCTGCGATTTACCACATTTGAAGAGGCTGACAGGCTCTGTAAGAACATACCTCACAATGGGGTAAAAGTTGCACCCCTGGGGGGCAGGAGCTGCCCAAATATTCCCCATTGACCCCAATGTTATTTATTAGTGGTGCTTGCTGAAAGCAAGGCAACACTATTACTATTGTGTTTTTTGAGTCGGCCCAAAAGTTTGACGCGCTACTCCTCCCGCAGTTTTTGTCACACACCCATGAATGAGGTCTCAAAACGTGCAGAATATTCGGGAATGGTGTGCTATGACTTTTCTAAGCGATCGGGGGTACGATGTTCGCCCGAAGGGCGAACAAATTTCCCAAAAATCCCATAGACTTAACATTGCGACAAACTTTGACGACTCATAGCTCCGAGCGAGGATTTCACAGAAGCCTGCGATTTACCACATTTGAAGAGGCTGACAGGCTCTGTAAGAACATACCTCACAATGGGGTAAAAGTTGCACCCCTGGGGGGCAGGAGCTGCCCAAACTTTCCCCCATTGACCCCAATGTTATTTATTATTTATTTTTTTTTTTTTCAACTTCCGTGCGTTTTTTGGCACGCTACTCCTCCCGCAGCTTTTGTCACAGACCCATGGGTGAGGCGTTAAATCGACCGGCTTATTTAGGAGAGGTGTGCTATGACTTTTCTAAGCGATCGGGGGTACGATGGTCGCCCCAGGGGCGAAAAACGGCCAAAAAAAATCCCATAGACTTAACATTACGACAAACTTTGACGAGTCATAGCTCTGAGATCGGATTTCGCAGAAACCTGTGATTTACCACATTTGAAGAGGGTGACAGGCTCTGTAAGAAAATACCTCACAATGGGGTAAAAGTTGCACCCCTTGGGGGCAGGAGCTCCCCAAATTTTTCCCATTGAAAATTTTCTAGTATAGCATTTTACTATTCCAGGAAAAAGTTTGGAGCACTCCTACGACCACAGTTTTTGTCACAGACCCATGAATGAGGCATCAAATCGTGCGGCCTATTGAGGAGAAGTGTCCTATCACTTTTATCAGAGATCGGGGGTACGGTGTTCGACCCAGGGGCGAACAAATTTCCAAAAAATCCCATAGACTTAACATTGAGACAAACTTTGACGACTCGTAGCTCCAAACAAGGATTTCGGACAAATGTGAGATTTGCCACATTTAAAGAGGCTGGCAGGCTCTTTAAGAACATACCACACAATGGGGTAAAAGTTGCACCCCTGGGGGGCAGGAGCTGCCCAAAGTTTCCCCATTGACTTACTATGGTGAAGGACGTCCCATCAAATGCATGTGTTTTTCCTACTATGGTAAATTGCATAGGGATTTTGTATTGAACATAGCTCTGGATCATAGTGTCATAGAGACAAGGGGGCGGGCTCATTTTACTCAGATGACCAATCAGTCTCTCAGGATCATTGTGAAGCTATTAAGCCACGCCCTAGCAACCATATAGAGCACCTTAGCAACAACTCCCATAGACTTCTATTGAAAGAGATCAAAGGGATATCTCCGGATAGAAGTGTCATAGAAACATGAGGGTGGGCTCGTTTGACTTGGGCCAGCAAACAGCCAATCATGAATCACCTCAACACTTACTGGCAACGCCCTAGCAACCATTGTAGAGCACCTTAGCAACCAAAATCCAAAGAGGGATATCTTCCATTCTGAATGTCATAGAGGCATGGGAGTTGTATTATATCATTCATACTGACAAGCAGCCTTTGGAGATTCATGATTGGCAGCTGCCAAGCCACTCCCTAGCAACCAAACAGAGTACCCTAGCAACCATTTTGTCAGACCTATATCTCTGCATCAAAACATCGTATAGAGATGCTGGTTGGCTCTTTTTACTCATGCTAGCAAACATGACTTGCTACATGCTACACATGCTAGCAGAGAATAGCTACATGCTAATATTGATTAGCTAAGTGCTAAATCATGCCAAGAAAATGCTACAAACTTCATAGTAACCATCTGTGACAACTACCAACCTCCTAGCAACAACCTAGCAACCACCCAGAACACGCTAGCAACACCCTAGCAACCACCCAGAATACCCTAGCAACCGCCTAACAACACCATAGCAACCACCCAGAACACCCTAGCAACCACCAAGAACACCCTAGCAACCACCCAGAATACCCTAGCAACCGCCCATCAACACCATAGCAACCACCCATAACACCCTAGCAACCACCCATAACACCCTAGCAACCACCTAGCAACACCCTAGCAACCACTCAGAACACCCTAGCAACTGCCTAGCAACACCCTAGCAACCACCCAGAACACCCTAACAACCGCCTAGCAACACCCTAGCAACCACCCAAAACACCCTAGCAACCACCTAGCAACACCCTAGCAACCACCCAGAACACCCTAGCAACCACCTAGCAACACCCTAGCAACCACCCAGAATACCCTAGCAACCACATAGCAACCACCTAGCAACACCCAGAACAACTTAGCAACCAACAATAATACCCTAGCAACCGCCTAGCAACCACCCAGAACACCATAGCAACCAGCCATAACACCCTAGCAACCGGGTGGTGAGTTTTGCCACTGCAAGCACCACTTCACATTTTCCTCTGGAAATGTACATTCTAGTTATTAGTGGTGCTTGCAAAGCAACACTATTGTTATCCTGCATACTTATTATTATTTTTCCTCTACTTCTTCTTCTTCTTATTCCGTACAAATTTCGGCGCGCTACTCCTCCCGCAGCTTTTGTCACAGACCCATAAGAGAGGTGTCAAAACGTGCGGCTTGTTCGGGAATGGTGTGCTATGACTTTTCTAAGAGATCGGGTGTACGATGTTCGCACAGCGGACGAAAAAGCGGCCAAAATTGTCCCAAGTCATTTCCTATGGGGAATTTTCAAAAATTCTAATCCCAACTGTCACTTTCTCACAGACACAAAAAGGGGCCTGACAGCCCTATTTTGACAGCTATTTCAGCCATTAAAACTTTAAAATGTTGAGAAATTTGTAAGCTATTAAAGTTGTATTCAACTTTTTGATATCTATTATACTTTTTTCACAATCTCTACTTTAGTCTCATGATGTTTTTCAAGCCGTTTCTGAAATTATAATGGGAGTGAATGAGAGAGACTGTTCAGAGCTAGAGCACGTGATGTCATAAGCTAGAGTGAGCCAGCTTGAAAACTAATGCTAAAAAATAATTTTTAAATCGCTGGCCTGGCCACAATCTTCACTCTTTGGCCATGAAAATATACTTAAAACGTAGGTATTTTTGTTGTGGTTCCTCTCGTGTGTTTAGTAAATCCCTCGGACTTATAGTTTTTTCTCTGTGTCCTTCCAAACGACAGGAGTGACAGACTATCCTCCATTGGCAGCAATTATAAATTCAGGTCAAACTTTAGTAATCAGAGCATTACGGACCAGTTTTTTAACTTGCCAAAGTGGTCCCTTTTTTCAACTCTATCCACACAAAAAATACATCACAGCGATCACAAAGGCCTTGTCTCGCTAACGGTCAGGTCATTTCGCTGATACAACCTATAGTTTTGTCTCTAGGGAGGTTTGTTCGAGGCCAAGTATCAGCGATTTTGACTAAACATTGGGGGATTTTCAAAAATTCAAATCCCAACTGTCACTTTCTCACAGACACAAAAGGGCCTGACAGCCCTGCTGTCAGGCAGACGTCTCTCTCTTCCTAGGAGGATTTATTTTATCAGGCAACCAATAAATAATGGCCTAAAATCTTCATGGTCACACCATAGCAACCAGTTACAGCACCCTAGCAACCGTGGGCGATAGGCACGAGGCCGCAGGCCTCGTGCCATACTAAATAACTCTATAAAAACTCTATTAAAAATCATTTTAGAGACTAAATAGTAATCATCTGTTAAAAAATACACGCCGACATCACAGACCCCTGATTGAGGCGTCAAATTTTGCGGATTATTGAGGAGAGGTGTGCTGTGACTTTTCGTAGCGATCGGGGGTACTGTGTTGGCCCCAGGGGCAAATCATTGGGTAAAAACGTCCCATAGATTTAACATTGGCACAAAATTTGTGAGATCATATCTTTTGACCAGTAGGTCATAGAGACTTGGGGTTGGGCTCTTTTGACTCGGCCTATCGTGCAGCCAACAAGTAGTGACATAATAACTTCATATTCACGACCTAGCAACCACTTAGGGCAGCCTAGCAACCGTAAAACAACATATTCAAGGCCATATCTCAGCTACAGAAAAAAGAAGAAACATGGATTTTGACTTTTTTTGACTTAGACTGTCAACTAGTCTTTAAATATTATCTCATCCACTGTATAAGCAAACCATAGCAACCATATAGAGTACCCTAGTAACCACCTAAAGACATGAATAAGACATATCTCAGCTCCACAAAATAGGAGAAACATGGATTTTGACTTTTTTGACTTAGACTGTCAACTAGTCTTTAAATATTATCTCATAAACTGTATAATCACACCATAGCAACCATATAGGGTACCCTAGTAACCATACAAACACATGAATAAGCCATATCTCAGCACCTGAATATCGTACAGACATGGTTGTTGGCTCGTATGCAATCATGTACCACACTCTAGCAACCGAGCGAGCTTTTTGCCACTGCAAGCACCACTTCACATTTTCCTCTGGAAATGTACATTCTAGTTCTTATTCTTATTAGTGGTGCTTGCTGAAAGCAAGGCAACACTATTACTATTGTGTTTTTTGAGTCGGCCCAAAAGTTTGGCACGCTACTCCTCCCGCAGTTTTTGTCACACACCCATGAATGAGGTCTCAAAACGTGCGGAATATTCGGCAATGGTGTGCTATGACTTTTCTAAGCGATCGGGGGTACGATGTTCGCCCGAAGGGCGAACAAATTTCCCAAAAATCCCATAGACTTAACATTGCGACAAACTTTGACGACTCATAGCTCCGAGCGAGGATTTCACAGAAGCCTGTGATTTACCACATTTGAAGAGGCTGACAGGCTCTGTAAGAACATACCTCACAATGGGGTAAAAGTTGCACCCCTGGGGGGCAGGAGCTGCCCAAATTTTCCCCCATTGACCCCAATGTTATTTAAAATTTCTAGTATAGCATTATACTATTCCAGGAAAAAGTTTGGCGCACTCCTACGTCCACAGTTTTTGTCACAGACCCATGAATGAGGCATCAAATCGTGCGGCCTATTGAAGAGAAGTGTCCTATCACTTTTATCAGAGATCGGGGGTACGGTGTTCGACCCAGGGGCGAACAAATTTCCAAAAAATCCCATAGACTTAACATTGAGACAAACTTTGACGACTCATAGCTCCGAACAACGATTTCGAAAAAATGTGTGATTTGCCACATTTGAAGAGGCTGGCAACCTCTGTAAGAACATACCTCACAATGGGGTAAAAGTTGCACCCCTGGGGGGCAGGAGCTACCCAAAATTTTCCCCATTGACTTACTATGGTGAAGGATGTCCCATCAAATGCATGTGTTTTTCCTACTATGGTAAATTGCATAGGGATTTTGTATTGAACATAGCTCTGGATCATAGTGTCATAGAGACAAGGGGGCGGGCTCATTTTACTCAGACGACCAATCAGTCTCTCAGGATCATTGTGAAGCTATCAAGCCACGCCCTAGCAACCATATAGAGCACCTTAGCAACAACTCCCATAGACTTCCATTGAAAGAGATCAAAGGGATATCTCCGGATAGAAGTGTCATAGAAACACAAGGGTGGTCTCGTTTGACTCGGGGTAGCAAACAGCCAATCATGAATCACCTCAACAATTTCTGGCCACACCCTAGCAACCATTATCGAGCACCTTAGCAACCAAATTTTAAAAAGGGATATCTTCCATTCTGAATGTCATACAGGCTTGGGAGTTGTATTATATCAATTATACTGACAAGCAGCCTTTGGAGATTCATGATTGGCAGCTGCCAAGCCACTCCCTAGCAACCAAAAAGAGTACCCTAGCAACCATTTTGCAAGGCCTACATCTCTTTATCAGAACATCGTATAGAGATGGGGGTTGGTTTATACATTCACATTGACTTTGGAGCTTCATGATTGGAAGCTGCCAAGCCACTCCCTAGCAACCAAACAGAGTACCCTAGCAACCATTTTGTAACAGCTATATCTCAGCATCAGAACATTGTATCACGATGGGGGTTCGGTCTTTTGACTCATGCTAGCACATAGAACTTTCAAAATGCTAAACATGCTAGCTGTGAATAGCTACATGCTAATATTGATTAGCTAAGTGCTAAATCATGCCATGAACAATATAAAAACTCTATAATAACCATATGTGAACACTACCAACCACCTAGTAATACCATAGCAACTACCCAGAATACCCTAGCAACAACCTAACAACACCATAGCAACCACCCAGAACACCCTAGCAACCGCATAGCAACACCCTAGCAACCACCTAGAAACTATCCAAAACACCTTAGCAACACCCTAGCAACCACCTAGCAACACCCTAGCAACCACCCCAAACACCATAGCAACCACCTAGCAACACCTTAGCAACCACCCAGAACACCCTAGCAACCACCTAGCAACACCATAGCAACCACCGAGCAACACCCTAGCAACCGCCTAGCAACCATCCAGAACACCTTAGCAACACCCTAGCAACCACCTAGCAACACCCTATCAACCACCCAGAACACCCTAGCAACCGCCTAGCAACACCCTAGCAACCACCTAGCAACACCTTAGCTACCACCGAGCAACACCCTAGCAACTGCCTAGCAACCTTCCAGAACACCTTAGAAACACCCTAGCAACCACCTAGCAACCATCCAGAACACCCTAACAACCGCCTAGTAACAACCTAGCAACACCCTAGCAACCACCCAGAACACCCTAGCAACCACCTAGCAACACCTTAGCAACTACCCAGAACACATTGGCAACCACCCATAATACCCTAGCAACTGCATAGCAACCACCCAGAATACCCTGACAACCAACTAGCAACCACCCAGAACACCCTAGCAACCGGGTGGTGAGTTTTGCCACTGCAAGCACCACTTCACATTTTCCTCTGGAAATGTACATTCTAGTTAGTGGTGCTTGCTGAAAGCAAGGCAACACTATTACTATTGTGTTTTTTGAGCCGGCCCAAAAGTTTGGCACGCTACTCCTCCCGCAGTTTTTGTCACACACCCATGAATGAGGTCTCAAAACGTGCGGAATATTCGGGAATGGTGTGCTATGACTTTTCTAAGCGATCGGGGGTACGATGTTCGCCCGAAGGGCGAACAAATTTCCCAAAAATCCCATAGACTTAACATTGCGACAAACTTTGACGACTCATAGCTCCGAGCGAGGATTTCACAGAAGCCTGCGATTTACCACATTTGAAGAGGCTGACAGGCTCTGTAAGAACATACCTCACAATGGGGTAAAAGTTGCACCCCTGGGGGGCAGGAGCTGCCCAAATATTCCCCCATAGACCCCCATGTTATTTATTAGTGGTGCTTGCTGAAAGCAAGGCAACACTATTACTATTGTGTTTTTTGAGCCGGCCCAAAAGTTTGGCACGCTACTCCTCCCGCAGTTTTTGTCACACACCCATGAATGAGGTCTCAAAACGTGCGGAATATTCGGGAATGGTGTGCTATGACTTTTCTAAGCGATCGGGGGTACGATGTTCGCCCGAAGGGCGAACAAATTTCCCAAAAATCCCATAGACTTAACATTGCGACAAACTTTGACGACTCATAGCTCCGAGCGAGGATTTCACAGAAGCCTGCGATTTACCACATTTGAAGAGGCTGACAGGCTCTGTAAGAACATACCTCACAATGGGGTAAAAGTTGCACCCCTGGGGGGCAGGAGCTGCCCAAATATTCCCCCATAGACCCCCATGTTATTTATTAGTGGTGCTTGCAAAGCAACACTATTGTTATCCTGCATACTTATTAGTGGTGCTTGCAAAGCAACACTATTGTTATCCTCCATACTTATTTTTCTTATTTTTCTTCCGGACAAAACTTCGGCGCGCTACTCCTCCCGCAGCTTTTGTCACAGACCCATGAGAGTGGTGTCAAATCGACCGGCTTGTTTAGGAGAGGTGTGCTATGACTTTTCTAAGAGATCGGGTGTACGATGTTCGCACAGCGGACCAAAAAGCGGCCAAAAAAGTCCCATTGACTTCCATTGAAAAATTTTCAAAAATTCAAATCCCAACTGTCACTTTCTCACTGACACAAAAGGGCCTGACAGCCCTGCTGTCAGGCAGACATCTCTCTCTCCCTAGGAGGATTTAATTTATCAAGCATCCAGTAAATAATGGCCTAAAATCTTCATAGCCACACCATAGCAACCGGTTACAGCACCCTAGCAACCGTGGGCAATAGGCACGAGGCCGCAGGCCTCGTGCCATACTAAATAACTATAAAAACTCTATAAAAACTCATTTTAGAGACTAAATAGTAATCATCTGTTAAAAAATACACGCCAACATCACAGACCCCTGATTGAGGCGTCAAATTGTGCGGTTTATTGAGGAGAGGTGTGCTGTGACTTTTCGTAGCGATCGGGGGTACGGTGTTCACCCCAGGGGCAAATCATTGGGTAAAAAAGTCCCATAGACTTAACATTGGCACAAAATTTGTGAGATCATATCTTTTGACCAGTAGGTCATAGAGACTTGGGGTTGGGCTCTTTTGACTCGGCCTATCATGCAGCCAACAAGTAGTGACATAATAACTTCATATTCTCGCCCTAGCAACCACTTAGGGCAGCCTAGTAACCGTAAAACAACATATTCAAGCCATATCTCAGCTACAGAAAATAGAAGAAACATGGAGTTTGACTTTTTTGACTTAGACTGTCAACTAGTCTTTAAATATCATCACATACACTGTATAATCACACCATAGAAACCATATAGAGTACCCTAGTAACCACCTGAAGACATGAATAAGCCATATCTCAGCTCTACAAAATAGAAGAAACATGGATTTTGACTTTTTGACTCAGACTGTCAACTAGTCTTTAAATATAATCTCATCCACTGTATAAGCAAACCATAGCAACCATATAGAGTACCCTAGTAACCACCTGAACACATGAATGAGCCATATCTCAGCTGAATAAGCCATATCTCATCACAAAAACATTGTACAGACGTGTTTGGTGTCTTGTATGCAATCATGTGCCACACTCTAGCAACCGATCGAGCTTTTTGCCACTGCAAGCACCACTTCACATTTTCCTCTGGAAATGTACATTCTAGTTAGTGGTGCTTGCAAAGCAACACTATTGTTATCCTGCATACTTATTATTATTTTTCCTCTACTTCTTCTTCTTCTTATTCCGTACAAATTTCGGCGCGCTACTCCTCCCGCAGCTTTTGTCACAGACCCATAAGAGAGGTGTCAAAACGTGCGGCTTGTTCGGGAATGGTGTGCTATGACTTTTCTAAGAGATCGGGTGTACGATGTTCGCACAGCGGACGAAAAAGCGGCCAAAATTGTCCCAAGTCATTTCCTATGGGGAATTTTCAAAAATTCTAATCCCAACTGTCACTTTCTCACAGACACAAAAAGGGGCCTGACAGCCCTATTTTGACAGCTATTTCAGCCATTAAAACTTTAAAATGTTGAGAAATTTGTAAGCTATTAAAGTTGTATTCAACTTTTTGATATCTATTATACTTTTTTCACAATCTCTACTTTAGTCTCATGATGTTTTTCAAGCCGTTTCTGAAATTATAATGGGAGTGAATGAGAGAGACTGTTCAGAGCTAGAGCACGTGATGTCATAAGCTAGAGTGAGCCAGCTTGAAAACTAATGCTAAAAAATAATTTTTAAATCGCTGGCCTGGCCACAATCTTCACTCTTTGGCCATGAAAATATACTTAAAACGTAGGTATTTTTGTTGTGGTTCCTCTCGTGTGTTTAGTAAATCCCTCGGACTTATAGTTTTTTCTCTGTGTCCTTCCAAACGACAGGAGTGACAGACTATCCTCCATTGGCAGCAATTATAAATTCAGGTCAAACTTTAGTAATCAGAGCATTACGGACCAGTTTTTTAACTTGCCAAAGTGGTCCCTTTTTTCAACTCTATCCACACAAAAAATACATCACAGAGATCACAAAGGCCTTGTCTCGCTAACGGTCAGGTCATTTCGCTGATACAACCTATAGTTTTGTCTCTAGGGAGGTTTGTTCGAGGCCAAGTATCAGCGATTTTGACTAAACATTGGGGGATTTTCAAAAATTCAAATCCCAACTGTCACTTTCTCACAGACACAAAAGGGCCTGACAGCCCTGCTGTCAGGCAGACGTCTCTCTCTTCCTAGGAGGATTTATTTTATCAGGCAACCAATAAATAATGGCCTAAAATCTTCATGGTCACACCATAGCAACCAGTTACAGCACCCTAGCAACCGTGGGCGATAGGCACGAGGCCGCAGGCCTCGTGCCATACTAAATAACTCTATAAAAACTCTATTAAAAATCATTTTAGAGACTAAATAGTAATCATCTGTTAAAAAATACACGCCGACATCACAGACCCCTGATTGAGGCGTCAAATTTTGCGGATTATTGAGGAGAGGTGTGCTGTGACTTTTCGTAGCGATCGGGGGTACGGTGTTGGCCCCAGGGGCAAATCATTGGGTAAAAACGTCCCATAGATTTAACATTGGCACAAAATTTGTGAGATCATATCTTTTGACCAGTAGGTCATAGAGACTTGGGGTTGGGCTCTTTTGACTCGGCCTATCGTGCAGCCAACAAGTAGTGACATAATAACTTCATATTCACGACCTAGCAACCACTTAGGGCAGCCTAGCAACCGTAAAACAACATATTCAAGGCCATATCTCAGCTACAGAAAAAAGAAGAAACATGGATTTTGACTTTTTTTGACTTAGACTGTCAACTAGTCTTTAAATATTATCTCATCCACTGTATAAGCAAACCATAGCAACCATATAGAGTACCCTAGTAACCACCTAAAGACATGAATAAGACATATCTCAGCTCCACAAAATAGGAGAAACATGGATTTTGACTTTTTTGACTTAGACTGTCAACTAGTCTTTAAATATTATCTCATAAACTGTATAATCACACCATAGCAACCATATAGGGTACCCTAGTAACCATACAAACACATGAATAAGCCATATCTCAGCACCTGAATATCGTACAGACATGGTTGTTGGCTCGTATGCAATCATGTACCACACTCTAGCAACCGAGCGAGCTTTTTGCCACTGCAAGCACCACTTCACATTTTCCTCTGGAAATGTACATTCTAGTTAGTGGTGCTTGCAAAGCAACACTATTGTTATCCTGCATACTTATTATTATTCCGCTACTTCTTCTTCTTATTCCGTACAAATTTCGGCGCGCTACTCCTCCCGCAGCTTTTGTCACAGACCCATAAGAGAGGTGTCAAAACGTGCGGCTTGTTCGGGAATGGTGTGCTATGACTTTTCTAAGAGATCGGGTGTACGATGTTCGCACAGCGGACGAAAAAGCGGCCAAAAATGTCCCAAGTCATTTCCTATGGGGAATTTTCAAAAATTCTAATCCCAACTGTCACTTTCTCACAGACACAAAAAGGGGCCTGACAGCCCTATTTTGACAGCTATTTCAGCCATTAAAACTTTAAAATGTTGAGAAATTTGTCAGCTATTAAAGTTGTATTCAACTTTTTGATATCTATTATACTTTTTTCACAATCTCTACTTTAGTCTCATGATGTTTTTCAAGCCGTTTCTGAAATTATAATGGGAGTGAATGAGAGAGACTGTTCAGAGCTAGAGCACGTGATGTCATAAGCTAGAGTGAGCCAGCTTGAAAACTAATGCTAAAAAATAATTTTTAAATCGCTGGCCTGGCCACAATCTTCACTCTTTGGCCATGAAAATATACTTAAAACGTAGGTATTTTTGTTGTGGTTCCTCTCGTGTGTTTAGTAAATCCCTCGGACTTATAGTTTTTTCTCTGTGTCCTTCCAAACGACAGGAGTGACAGACTATCCTCCATTGGCAGCAATTATAAATTCAGGTCAAACTTTAGTAATCAGAGCATTACGGACCAGTTTTTTAACTTGCCAAAGTGGTCCCTTTTTTCAACTCTATCCACACAAAAAATACATCACAGCGTTCACAAAGGCCTTGTCTCGCTCACGGTCAGGTCATTTCGCTGATACAACCTATAGTTTTGTCTCTAGGGAGGTTTGTTCGAGGCCAAGTATCAGCGATTTTGACTAAACATTGGGGGATTTTCAAAAATTCAAATCCCAACTGTCACTTTCTCACAGACACAAAAGGGCCTGACAGCCCTGCTGTAGGGCAGACGTCTCTCTCTCCCTAGGAGGATTTATTTTATCAGGCAACCAATAAATAATGGCCTAAAATCTTCATGGTCACACCATAGCAACCAGTTACAGCACCCTAGCAACCGTGGGCGATAGGCACGAGGCCGCAGGCCTCGTGCCATACTAAATAACTCTATAAAAACTCTATAAAAACTAATTTTTGAGACTAAATAGTAATCATCTGTTAAAAAATACACGCCGACATCACAGACCCCTGATTGAGGCGTCAAATTTTGCGGATTATTGAGGAGAGGTGTGCTGTGACTTTTCGTAGCGATCGGGGGTACGGTGTTCGCCCCAGGGGCAAATCATTGGGTAAAAAAGTCCCATAGACTTTTAGTGTTTTTCCTACTATGGTAATTTGCATAGGGATTTTGTATTGAACATAGCTCTGGATCACAGTGTCATAGAGACAAGGGGGCGGGCTCATTTTACTCAGACGACCAATCAGTCTCTCAGCATCATTGTGAAGCTATTAAGCCACGCCCTAGCAACCATTTAGAGCACCTTAGCAACAACTCCCATAGACTTCCATTAAAAGAGATCAAAGGGATATCTCAGGATATAAGTGTCATAGAAACATGAGGGTGGGCTCGTTTGACTTGGGCCAGCAAACAGCCAATCATGAATCACCTCAACAATTTCTGGCCATGCCCTAGCAACCATTGTAGAGCACCTTAGCAACCAAAATCCAAAGAGGGATATCTTCCATTCTGAATGTCATAGAGGCATGGGAGTTGGTTTATATCATTCATACTGACAAGCAGCCTTTGGAGTTTCATGATTGGCAGCTACCAAGCCACTCCCTAGCAACCAAACAGAGTACCCTAGCAACCATTTTGCAAGACTTTATCTCTGCATCAAAACATCGTATAGAGATGGGGGTTGGTTCATACATTCACATTGACTTTGGAGCTTCATGATTGGCAGCTGCCAAGCCACTCCCTAGCAACCAAACAGAGTACCCTAGCAACCATTTTGTAAGACCTACATCTCTGCAACAAAACATCGTATAGAGATGGGGGTTTGCCTTCTGTCAACTAGTGTTTAAATATAATCTCATACACTGTATAATCACACCATAGCAACCATATAGAGTACCCTAGTAACCACCTGAACACATGAATAAGCCATTTCTCCGCTGAATAAGCCATTTATCATCACAAAAACATCGTACAGACGTGTTTGGTGTCTCGTATGCAAAAATGTGCCACACTCTAGCAACCAAGCGAGCTTTTTGCCACTGCAAGCACCACTTCACATTTTCCTCTGGAAATGTACATTCTAGTGTTGTGAATACTATTCTCCAAGACAAAACTTTGGCACGCTACTCCTCCCGCATTTATTGTTGTAGATCCATGAATGTGGTGTCAAATCGACCCGGTCATTGAGGAGAGGTGTGCTATGACTTTTCTAAGCGATCAGTTGTACGATGTTTGTCTGGCGGGCGATAAATCGGACAGAAAAAGTCCCATAGACTTAACATTGGCACAAAATTGGTGAGAACATGTCTTTTGAACAGAAGGTCATAGAGACTTGGGGTTGGGCTCTTTTTACTCGGCCTATCATGCAGCCAACAAGTAGAGACATAATAACTTCATATTTACGCCCTAGCAACCACTTAGGGCAGCCTAGCAACCATAAATCAACATATTCAAGTCATTTCTCAGCTTCAGAAAATAGAAGAAACATGGATTTTGCCTTTTTTTGATTTAGACTGTCAACTAGTGTTTAAATATAATCTCATACACTGTATAATCACACCATAGCAACCATATAGAGTACCCTAGTAACCACCTGAACACATGAATAAGCCATTTCTCAGCTGAATAAACAATTTATCATCACAAAAACATCGTACAGACGTGTTTGGTGTCTCATATGCAATTCTGTACCACACTCTAGCAACCAAGCGAGCTTTTTGCCACTGCAAGCACCACTTCACATTTTCCTCTGGAAATGTACATTCTAGTTAGTGGTGCTTGCTGAAAGCAAGGCAACACTATTACTATTGTGTTTTTTGAGCCGGCCCAAAAGTTTGACGCGCTACTCCTCCCGCAGTTTTTGTCACACACCCATGAATGAGGTCTCAAAACGTGCGGAATATTCGGGAATGGTGTGCTATGACTTTTCTAAGCGATCGGGGGTACGATGTTCGCCCGAAGGGCGAACAAATTTCCCAAAAATCCCATAGACTTAACATTGCGACAAACTTTGACGACTCATAGCTCCGAGCAAGAATTTCACAGAAGCCTGAGATTTACCACATTTGAAGAGGCTGACAGGCTCTGTAAGAACATACCTCACAATGGGGTAAAAGTTGCACCCCTGGGGGGCAGGAGCTGCCCAAATATTCCCCCATTGACCCCCATGTTATTTATTATTCTTCTTCTTCTTATTATTCTGGCCACTTTTTGGTTCGCTACTCCTCCCGCAGATTTTGTCACAGACCCATGGGTGAGGTGTCAAATCGACCGGCTTATTTAGGAGAGGTGTGCTATGACTTTTCTAAGCGATCGGGGGTACGATGTTCGCCCCAGGGGCGAAAAACGGCCAAAAAAAATCCCATAGACTTAACATGGCGAAAAAATTTGACGAGTCATAGCTCTGAGATCGGATTTCGCAGAAACTTGCAATTTACCACATTTGAAGAGGCTGACAGGCTCTTTAAGAAAATACCTCACAATGGGGTAAAAGTTGCACCCCTGGGGGGCAGGAGCTGCCCAAAATTTTGCCAAAATTCCCATTGAAAATTTTCTAGTATAGCATTTTACTATTCCAGGAAAAAGTTTGGAGCACTCCTACGTCCACAGTTTTTGTCACAGACCCATGAATGAGGCATCAAATCGTGCGGCCTATTGAGGAGAAGCGTCCTATCACTTTTATCAGAGATCGGGGGTACGGTGTTCGCCCCAGGGGCGAACAAATTTCCAAAAAATCCCATAGACTTAACATTGAGACAAACTTTGACGACTCATAGCTCCGAACAACGATTTCGGAAAAACGTGTGATTTGCCACATTTGAAGAGGCTGGCAGGCTCTGTAAGAATATACCTCACAATGGGGTAAAAGTTGCACCCCTGGGGGGCAGGACCTGCCCAAACTTTTCCCCATTGACTTACTATGGTGAAGGACGTCCCATCAAATGCATGTGTTTTTCCTACTATGGTAAATTGCATAGGGATTTTGTATTGAACATAGCTCTGGATCACAGTGTCATAGAGAGAAGGGGGCGGGCTCATTTTACTCAGACGACCAATCAGTCTCTCAGGATCATTGTGAAGCTATTAAGCCACGCCCTAGCAACCATTTAGAGCACCTTAGCAACAACTCCCATAGACTTCCATTAAAAAAGATCAAAGGGATATCTCAGGATATAAGTGTCATAGAAACATGAGGGTGGGCTCGTTTGACTTGGGCCAGCAAACAGCCAATCCTGAATCACCTCAACACTTACTGGCAACGCCCTAGCAACCATTGTAGAGCACCTTAGCAACCAAAATCCAAAGAGGGATATCTTCCATTCTGAATGTCATAGAGGTATGGGAGTTGGTTTATATCATTCATACTGACAAGCAGCCTGTGGAGTTTCATGATTGGCAGCTGCCAAGCCACTCCTTAGCAACCAAACAGAGTACCCTAGCAACCATTTTGCACGACCTATATCTCTGCATCAAAACATCGTATAGAGATGGGGGTTGGTTTATACATTCACATTGACTTTGGAGCTTCATGATTGGCAGCTGCCAAGCCAGTCCCTAGCAACCAAACAGAGTACCCTAGCAACCATTTTGTAAGACCTACATCTCTGCATCAAGACATCGTATAGAGATGGGAGTTGGCTCTTTTTTCTCATGCTAGCAAACATGACTTGCTACATGCTACACATGCTAGCAGAGAATAGCTACATGCTAATATTGATTAGCTAAGTGCTAAATCATGCCATGAATGTTATAAAAACTCTATAGTAACCATATGTGAACACTACCAACCACCTAGTAACACCATAGCAACCACCCAGAATACCATAGCAACCACCTAGCAACACCCTAGCAACCACCAAGAATACCCTAGCAACCACCTAGCAACACCCTAGCAACCACACAGAACACCCTAGCAACCGCCTAGCAACACCCTAGCAACCAACCAGAACACCTAGCAACACCCTAGCAACCACCCAGAACACCCTAGCAACCACCTACCAATACCCTAGCAAACCATCTATAACACCCTAGCAACCACCCAGAACACCCTAGCAACCGCCTAGCAACACCCTGGCAACCATACAGAACACCCTAGCAACCACATAGCAACACCCTAGCAACCACCCAGAACACCCTAGCAACCACCTAGCAACACCCTGGAAACCATCTATAACACCCTAGCAACCACCTAAAACACCTTAGCAACCACCTAGCAACACCCTAGCAACCACTCAGAACACCCTAGCAACCACCTAGCAACACCATAGCAACCACCCAGAACACCCTAGCAACCGCCTAGCAACACCCTAGCAACCACACAGAACACCCTAGCAACCACCTAGCAACACCCTAGCAACCACCCAGAACACCCTAGCAACCACCCATAACACCATAGCAACCGAGCGAGCTTTTTGCCACTGCAAGCACCACTTCACATTTTCCTCTGGAAATGTACATTCTAGTGTTGTGAATACTATTCTCCAAGACAAAACTTTGGCACGCTACTCCTCCCGCATTTATTGTCGTAGATCCATGAATGTGGTGTCAAATCGACCCGGTCATTGAGGAGAGGTGTGCTATGACTTTTCTAAGCGATCGGTTGTACGATGTTCGTCTGGCGGGCGATAAATCGGCCGAAAAAAGTCCCATAGACTTAACATTGGCACCAAATTTGTGAGATCATATCTTTTGACCAGAAGGTCATAGAGACTTGGGGTTGGGCTCTTTTCACTCGGCCTATCATGCAGCCAACAAGTAGAGACATAATAACTTCATATTTACGCCCTAGCAACCACTTAGGGCAGCCTAGCAACCATAAATCAACATATTCAAGTCATTTCTCAGCTTCAGAAAATAGAAGAAACATGGATTTTGCCTTTTTTTGATTTAGACTGTCAACTAGTGTTTAAATATAATCTCATACACTGTATAATCACACCATAGCAACCATATAGAGTACCCTAGTAACCACCTGAACACATGAATAAGCCATTTCTCCGCTGAATAAACAATTTATCATCACAAAAACATCGTACAGACGTGTTTGGTGTCTCGTATGCAAAAATGTGCCACACTCTAGCAACCGAGCGAGCTTTTTGCCACTGCAAGCACCACTTCACATTTTCCTCTGGAAATGTACATTCTAGTGTTGTGAATACTATTCTCCAAGACAAAATTTTGGCACGCTACTCCTCCCGTATTTTTTGTCGTAGACCCATGAATGAGGTGTCAAATCGACCGGCTCATTTAGGAGAGGTGTGCTATGACTTTTCTAAGTGATCGGTTGTACGATGTTCGTCTGGCGGGCGATAAATCGGCCGAAAAAAGTCCCATAGACTTAACATTGGCACCAAATTTGTGAGATCATATCTTTTGACCAGAAGGTCGTAGAAACTTGGGGTTGGGCTTTTTTGACTCGGCCTATCATGCAGCTAACAATTAGTGACATAATAACTTCCTATTCATGCCCTAGCAACCACTTAGGGCAGCCTAGCAACCATAAAACAACATATACAAGACATATCTCAGCTCCAGAAAATAGAAGAAACATAGATTTTGCCTTTTTTTGACTCAGACTGTCAACTAGTCTTTAAATATCATCTTATAAACTGTATAATCACACCATAGCAACCATGTAGGGTACCCTAGTAACCACACAAACACACGAATAAGCCATATCTCAGCCCTAGAACATCGTACACACATGATTGTTGGCTCGTATGCAATTCTGTAACACACCCTGGCAACCGGGTGGTGGGTTTTGCCACTGCAAGCACCACTTCACATTTTCCTCTGGAAATGTACATTCTAGTTAGTGGTGCTTGCTGAAAGCAAGGCAACACTATTACTATTGTGTTTTTTGAGTCGGCCCAAAAGTTTGGCACGCTACTCCTCCCGCAGTTTTTGTCACACACCCATGAATGAGGTCTCAAAACGTGCGGAATATTCGGCAATGGTGTGCTATGACTTTTCTAAGCGATCGGGGGTACGATGTTCGCCCGAAGGGCGAACAAATTTCCCAAAAATCCCATAGACTTAACATTGCGACAAACTTTGACGACTCATAGCTCCGAGCGAGGATTTCACAGAAGCCTGTGATTTACCACATTTGAAGAGGCTGACAGGCTCTGTAAGAACATACCTCACAATGGGGTAAAAGTTGCACCCCTGGGGGGCAGGAGCTGCCCAAATTTTCCCCCATTGACCCCAATGTTATTTAAAATTTCTAGTATAGCATTATACTATTCCAGGAAAAAGTTTGGCGCACTCCTACGTCCACAGTTTTTGTCACAGACCCATGAATGAGGCATCAAATCGTGCGGCCTATTGAAGAGAAGTGTCCTATCACTTTTATCAGAGATCGGGGGTACGGTGTTCGACCCAGGGGCGAACAAATTTCCAAAAAATCCCATAGACTTAACATTGAGACAAACTTTGACGACTCATAGCTCCGAACAACGATTTCGAAAAAATGTGTGATTTGCCACATTTGAAGAGGCTGGCAACCTCTGTAAGAACATACCTCACAATGGGGTAAAAGTTGCACCCCTGGGGGGCAGGAGCTACCCAAAATTTTCCCCATTGACTTACTATGGTGAAGGATGTCCCATCAAATGCATGTGTTTTTCCTACTATGGTAAATTGCATAGGGATTTTGTATTGAACATAGCTCTGGATCATAGTGTCATAGAGACAAGGGGGCGGGCTCATTTTACTCAGACGACCAATCAGTCTCTCAGGATCATTGTGAAGCTATCAAGCCACGCCCTAGCAACCATATAGAGCACCTTAGCAACAACTCCCATAGACTTCCATTGAAAGAGATCAAAGGGATATCTCCGGATAGAAGTGTCATAGAAACACAAGGGTGGTCTCGTTTGACTCGGGGTAGCAAACAGCCAATCATGAATCACCTCAACAATTTCTGGCCACACCCTAGCAACCATTATCGAGCACCTTAGCAACCAAATTTTAAAAAGGGATATCTTCCATTCTGAATGTCATACAGGCTTGGGAGTTGTATTATATCAATTATACTGACAAGCAGCCTTTGGAGATTCATGATTGGCAGCTGCCAAGCCACTCCCTAGCAACCAAAAAGAGTACCCTAGCAACCATTTTGCAAGGCCTACATCTCTTTATCAGAACATCGTATAGAGATGGGGGTTGGTTTATACATTCACATTGACTTTGGAGCTTCATGATTGGAAGCTGCCAAGCCACTCCCTAGCAACCAAACAGAGTACCCTAGCAACCATTTTGTAACAGCTATATCTCAGCATCAGAACATTGTATCACGATGGGGGTTCGGTCTTTTGACTCATGCTAGCACATAGAACTTTCAAAATGCTAAACATGCTAGCTGTGAATAGCTACATGCTAATATTGATTAGCTAAGTGCTAAATCATGCCATGAACAATATAAAAACTCTATAATAACCATATGTGAACACTACCAACCACCTAGTAATACCATAGCAACTACCCAGAATACCCTAGCAACAACCTAACAACACCATAGCAACCACCCAGAACACCCTAGCAACCGCATAGCAACACCCTAGCAACCACCTAGAAACTATCCAAAACACCTTAGCAACACCCTAGCAACCACCTAGCAACACCCTAGCAACCACCCCAAACACCATAGCAACCACCTAGCAACACCTTAGCAACCACCCAGAACACCCTAGCAACCACCTAGCAACACCATAGCAACCACCGAGCAACACCCTAGCAACCGCCTAGCAACCATCCAGAACACCTTAGCAACACCCTAGCAACCACCTAGCAACACCCTATCAACCACCCAGAACACCCTAGCAACCGCCTAGCAACACCCTAGCAACCACCTAGCAACACCTTAGCTACCACCGAGCAACACCCTAGCAACTGCCTAGCAACCTTCCAGAACACCTTAGAAACACCCTAGCAACCACCTAGCAACCATCCAGAACACCCTAACAACCGCCTAGTAACAACCTAGCAACACCCTAGCAACCACCCAGAACACCCTAGCAACCACCTAGCAACACCTTAGCAACTACCCAGAACACATTGGCAACCACCCATAATACCCTAGCAACTGCATAGCAACCACCCAGAATACCCTGACAACCAACTAGCAACCACCCAGAACACCCTAGCAACCGGGTGGTGAGTTTTGCCACTGCAAGCACCACTTCACATTTTCCTCTGGAAATGTACATTCTAGTTAGTGGTGCTTGCTGAAAGCAAGGCAACACTATTACTATTGTGTTTTTTGAGCCGGCCCAAAAGTTTGGCACGCTACTCCTCCCGCAGTTTTTGTCACACACCCATGAATGAGGTCTCAAAACGTGCGGAATATTCGGGAATGGTGTGCTATGACTTTTCTAAGCGATCGGGGGTACGATGTTCGCCCGAAGGGCGAACAAATTTCCCAAAAATCCCATAGACTTAACATTGCGACAAACTTTGACGACTCATAGCTCCGAGCGAGGATTTCACAGAAGCCTGCGATTTACCACATTTGAAGAGGCTGACAGGCTCTGTAAGAACATACCTCACAATGGGGTAAAAGTTGCACCCCTGGGGGGCAGGAGCTGCCCAAATATTCCCCCATAGACCCCCATGTTATTTATTAGTGGTGCTTGCTGAAAGCAAGGCAACACTATTACTATTGTGTTTTTTGAGCCGGCCCAAAAGTTTGGCACGCTACTCCTCCCGCAGTTTTTGTCACACACCCATGAATGAGGTCTCAAAACGTGCGGAATATTCGGGAATGGTGTGCTATGACTTTTCTAAGCGATCGGGGGTACGATGTTCGCCCGAAGGGCGAACAAATTTCCCAAAAATCCCATAGACTTAACATTGCGACAAACTTTGACGACTCATAGCTCCGAGCGAGGATTTCACAGAAGCCTGCGATTTACCACATTTGAAGAGGCTGACAGGCTCTGTAAGAACATACCTCACAATGGGGTAAAAGTTGCACCCCTGGGGGGCAGGAGCTGCCCAAATATTCCCCCATAGACCCCCATGTTATTTATTAGTGGTGCTTGCAAAGCAACACTATTGTTATCCTGCATACTTATTAGTGGTGCTTGCAAAGCAACACTATTGTTATCCTCCATACTTATTTTTCTTATTTTTCTTCCGGACAAAACTTCGGCGCGCTACTCCTCCCGCAGCTTTTGTCACAGACCCATGAGAGTGGTGTCAAATCGACCGGCTTGTTTAGGAGAGGTGTGCTATGACTTTTCTAAGAGATCGGGTGTACGATGTTCGCACAGCGGACCAAAAAGCGGCCAAAAAAGTCCCATTGACTTCCATTGAAAAATTTTCAAAAATTCAAATCCCAACTGTCACTTTCTCACTGACACAAAAGGGCCTGACAGCCCTGCTGTCAGGCAGACATCTCTCTCTCCCTAGGAGGATTTAATTTATCAAGCATCCAGTAAATAATGGCCTAAAATCTTCATAGCCACACCATAGCAACCGGTTACAGCACCCTAGCAACCGTGGGCAATAGGCACGAGGCCGCAGGCCTCGTGCCATACTAAATAACTATAAAAACTCTATAAAAACTCATTTTAGAGACTAAATAGTAATCATCTGTTAAAAAATACACGCCAACATCACAGACCCCTGATTGAGGCGTCAAATTGTGCGGTTTATTGAGGAGAGGTGTGCTGTGACTTTTCGTAGCGATCGGGGGTACGGTGTTCACCCCAGGGGCAAATCATTGGGTAAAAAAGTCCCATAGACTTAACATTGGCACAAAATTTGTGAGATCATATCTTTTGACCAGTAGGTCATAGAGACTTGGGGTTGGGCTCTTTTGACTCGGCCTATCATGCAGCCAACAAGTAGTGACATAATAACTTCATATTCTCGCCCTAGCAACCACTTAGGGCAGCCTAGTAACCGTAAAACAACATATTCAAGCCATATCTCAGCTACAGAAAATAGAAGAAACATGGAGTTTGACTTTTTTGACTTAGACTGTCAACTAGTCTTTAAATATCATCACATACACTGTATAATCACACCATAGAAACCATATAGAGTACCCTAGTAACCACCTGAAGACATGAATAAGCCATATCTCAGCTCTACAAAATAGAAGAAACATGGATTTTGACTTTTTGACTCAGACTGTCAACTAGTCTTTAAATATAATCTCATCCACTGTATAAGCAAACCATAGCAACCATATAGAGTACCCTAGTAACCACCTGAACACATGAATGAGCCATATCTCAGCTGAATAAGCCATATCTCATCACAAAAACATTGTACAGACGTGTTTGGTGTCTTGTATGCAATCATGTGCCACACTCTAGCAACCGATCGAGCTTTTTGCCACTGCAAGCACCACTTCACATTTTCCTCTGGAAATGTACATTCTAGTTAGTGGTGCTTGCAAAGCAACACTATTGTTATCCTGCATACTTATTATTATTTTTCCTCTACTTCTTCTTCTTCTTATTCCGTACAAATTTCGGCGCGCTACT
Source organism: Pimephales promelas (assembly GCF_988280905.1). Taxonomy (NCBI): domain Eukaryota; kingdom Metazoa; phylum Chordata; class Actinopteri; order Cypriniformes; family Leuciscidae; genus Pimephales; species Pimephales promelas. The sequence goes on along the minus strand of NC_142775.1, from coordinate 29,608,662 downwards.
CCTCCCGCAGCTTTTGTCACAGACCCATAAGAGAGGTGTCAAAACGTGCGGCTTGTTCGGGAATGGTGTGCTATGACTTTTCTAAGAGATCGGGTGTACGATGTTCGCACAGCGGACGAAAAAGCGGCCAAAATTGTCCCAAGTCATTTCCTATGGGGAATTTTCAAAAATTCTAATCCCAACTGTCACTTTCTCACAGACACAAAAAGGGGCCTGACAGCCCTATTTTGACAGCTATTTCAGCCATTAAAACTTTAAAATGTTGAGAAATTTGTAAGCTATTAAAGTTGTATTCAACTTTTTGATATCTATTATACTTTTTTCACAATCTCTACTTTAGTCTCATGATGTTTTTCAAGCCGTTTCTGAAATTATAATGGGAGTGAATGAGAGAGACTGTTCAGAGCTAGAGCACGTGATGTCATAAGCTAGAGTGAGCCAGCTTGAAAACTAATGCTAAAAAATAATTTTTAAATCGCTGGCCTGGCCACAATCTTCACTCTTTGGCCATGAAAATATACTTAAAACGTAGGTATTTTTGTTGTGGTTCCTCTCGTGTGTTTAGTAAATCCCTCGGACTTATAGTTTTTTCTCTGTGTCCTTCCAAACGACAGGAGTGACAGACTATCCTCCATTGGCAGCAATTATAAATTCAGGTCAAACTTTAGTAATCAGAGCATTACGGACCAGTTTTTTAACTTGCCAAAGTGGTCCCTTTTTTCAACTCTATCCACACAAAAAATACATCACAGAGATCACAAAGGCCTTGTCTCGCTAACGGTCAGGTCATTTCGCTGATACAACCTATAGTTTTGTCTCTAGGGAGGTTTGTTCGAGGCCAAGTATCAGCGATTTTGACTAAACATTGGGGGATTTTCAAAAATTCAAATCCCAACTGTCACTTTCTCACAGACACAAAAGGGCCTGACAGCCCTGCTGTCAGGCAGACGTCTCTCTCTTCCTAGGAGGATTTATTTTATCAGGCAACCAATAAATAATGGCCTAAAATCTTCATGGTCACACCATAGCAACCAGTTACAGCACCCTAGCAACCGTGGGCGATAGGCACGAGGCCGCAGGCCTCGTGCCATACTAAATAACTCTATAAAAACTCTATTAAAAATCATTTTAGAGACTAAATAGTAATCATCTGTTAAAAAATACACGCCGACATCACAGACCCCTGATTGAGGCGTCAAATTTTGCGGATTATTGAGGAGAGGTGTGCTGTGACTTTTCGTAGCGATCGGGGGTACGGTGTTGGCCCCAGGGGCAAATCATTGGGTAAAAACGTCCCATAGATTTAACATTGGCACAAAATTTGTGAGATCATATCTTTTGACCAGTAGGTCATAGAGACTTGGGGTTGGGCTCTTTTGACTCGGCCTATCGTGCAGCCAACAAGTAGTGACATAATAACTTCATATTCACGACCTAGCAACCACTTAGGGCAGCCTAGCAACCGTAAAACAACATATTCAAGGCCATATCTCAGCTACAGAAAAAAGAAGAAACATGGATTTTGACTTTTTTTGACTTAGACTGTCAACTAGTCTTTAAATATTATCTCATCCACTGTATAAGCAAACCATAGCAACCATATAGAGTACCCTAGTAACCACCTAAAGACATGAATAAGACATATCTCAGCTCCACAAAATAGGAGAAACATGGATTTTGACTTTTTTGACTTAGACTGTCAACTAGTCTTTAAATATTATCTCATAAACTGTATAATCACACCATAGCAACCATATAGGGTACCCTAGTAACCATACAAACACATGAATAAGCCATATCTCAGCACCTGAATATCGTACAGACATGGTTGTTGGCTCGTATGCAATCATGTACCACACTCTAGCAACCGAGCGAGCTTTTTGCCACTGCAAGCACCACTTCACATTTTCCTCTGGAAATGTACATTCTAGTGTTGTGAATACTATTCTCCAAGACAAAACTTTGGCACGCTACTCCTTCCGCATTTATTGTCGTAGATCCATGAATGTGGTGTCAAATCGACCCGGTCATTGAGGAGAGGTGTGCTATGACTTTTCTAAGCGATCGGTTGTACGATGTTCGTCTGGCGGGCGATAAATCGGCCGAAAAAAGTCCCATAGACTTAACATTGGCACCAAATTTGTGAGATCATATCTTTTGACCAGAAGGTCATAGAGACTTGGGGTTGGGCTCATTTGACTCGGCCTATCATGCAGCCAACAAGTAGTGACAGAGTAACTTCATATTCACGCCCTAGCAACCACTTAGGTCAGCCTAGCAACCATAAAACAACATATTCAAGCCATATCTCAGCTCCAGAAAATAGAAGAAACATGGATTTTGCCTTTTTTTGACTCAGACTGTCAACTAGTCTTTAAATATTAACTCATAAACTGTATAATCACACCATAGCAACCATATAGGGTACCCTAGTAACCCTACAAACACATGAATAAGCCACATCTCAGCACCAGAACATCGTACAGACATGGTTGTTGCCTCATATGCAATTCTGTACCACACTCTAGCAACCGAGCGAGCTTTTTGCCACTGCAAGCACCACTTCACATTTTCCTCTGGAAATGTACATTCTAGTGTTGTGAATACTATTCTCCAAGACAAAACTTTGGCACGCTACTCCTCCCGCATTTTTTGTCACAGACACATGAATGAGGTGTCAAATCGACCAGCTCGTTAAGGAGAGGTGTGCTATGACTTTTCTAAGAGATCGGGTGTACGATGCTTGTCTAGCGGGCGATAAATCGGCCGAAAAATCTCCCATAGACTTAACATTGGCACCAAATTTGTGAGATCATATCTTTTGAATAGAAGGTCATAGAGACTTGGGGTTGGGCTCATTTGACTCGGCCTATCATACAGCCAACAAGAGGTGACATAGTAACTTAATATTCATTCCCTAGCAACCACTTAGGGCAGCCTAGCAACCATAAAACAACATATACAAGCCATATCTCAGCTCCAGAAAATAGAAGAAACATGGATTTTTCCTTTTTTTGACTCAGACTGTCAGCTAGTCTTTAAATATTAACTCATAAACTGTATAATCACACCATAGCAACCATATAGGGTACCCCAGTAACCCTACAAACACATGAATAAGACATGTCTCAGCTGAATAAACCATTTATCATCACAAAAACATCGTACAGACGTGTTTGGTGTCTCGTATGCAAAAATGTGCCACACTCTAGCAACCGAGCGAGCTTTTTGCCACTGCAAGCACCACTTCACATTTTCCTCTGGAAATGTACATTCTAGTGTTGTGAATACTATTCTCCAAGACAAAACTTTGGCACGCTACTCCTCCCGCATTTTTTGTCACAGACACATGAATGAGGTGTCAAATCGACCAGCTCGTTAAGGAGAGGTGTGCTATGACTTTTCTAAGAGATCGGGCGTACGATGCTTGTCTAGCGGGCGATAAATCGGCCGAAAAATCTCCCATAGACTTAACATTGGAACCAAATTTGTGAGATCATATCTTTTGAATAGAAGGTCATAGAGACTTGGGGTTGGGCTCATTTGACTCGGCCTATCATACAGCCAACAAGTAGTGACATAGTAACTTAATATTCACGCCCTAGCAACCACTTAGGGCAGCCTAGCAACCATAAAACAACATATACAAGCCATATCTCAGCTCCAGAAAATAGAAGAAACATGGATTTTGCCTTTTTTTGACTCAGACTGTCAACTAGTCTTTAAATATTAACTCATAAACTGTATAATCACACCATAGCAACCATATAGGGTACCCCAGTAACCCTACAAACACATGAATAAGACATGTCTCAGCTGAATAAACCATGTATCATCACAAAAACATCGTACAGACGTGTTTGGTGTCTCGTATGCAAAAATGTGCCACACTCTAGCAACCGAGCGAGCTTTTTGCCACTGCAAGCACCACTTCACATTTTCCTCTGGAAATGTACATTCTAGTGTTGTGAATACTATTCTCCAAGACAAAACTTTGGCACGCTACTCCTCCCGCATTTTTTGTCACAGACACATGAATGAGGTGTCAAATCGACCAGCTCGTTAAGGAGAGGTGTGCTATGACTTTTCTAAGAGATCGGGTGTACGATGCTTGTCTAGCGGGCGATAAATCGGCCGAAAAATCTCCCATAGACTTAACATTGGCACCAAATTTGTGAGATCATATCTTTTGAATAGAAGGTCATAGAGACTTGGGGTTGGGCTCATTTGACTCGGCCTATCATACAGCCAACAAGAGGTGACATAGTAACTTAATATTCATTCCCTAGCAACCACTTAGGGCAGCCTAGCAACCATAAAACAACATATACAAGCCATATCTCAGCTCCAGAAAATAGAAGAAACATGGATTTTTCCTTTTTTTGACTCAGACTGTCAGCTAGTCTTTAAATATTAACTCATAAACTGTATAATCACACCATAGCAACCATATAGGGTACCCCAGTAACCCTACAAACACATGAATAAGACATGTCTCAGCTGAATAAACCATTTATCATCACAAAAACATCGTACAGACGTGTTTGGTGTCTCGTATGCAAAAATGTGCCACACTCTAGCAACCGAGCGAGCTTTTTGCCACTGCAAGCACCACTTCACATTTTCCTCTGGAAATGTACATTCTAGTGTTGTGAATACTATTCTCCAAGACAAAACTTTGGCACGCTACTCCTCCCGCATTTTTTGTCACAGACACATGAATGAGGTGTCAAATCGACCAGCTCGTTAAGGAGAGGTGTGCTATGACTTTTCTAAGAGATCGGGCGTACGATGCTTGTCTAGCGGGCGATAAATCGGCCGAAAAATCTCCCATAGACTTAACATTGGAACCAAATTTGTGAGATCATATCTTTTGAATAGAAGGTCATAGAGACTTGGGGTTGGGCTCATTTGACTCGGCCTATCATACAGCCAACAAGTAGTGACATAGTAACTTAATATTCACGCCCTAGCAACCACTTAGGGCAGCCTAGCAACCATAAAACAACATATACAAGCCATATCTCAGCTCCAGAAAATAGAAGAAACATGGATTTTGCCTTTTTTTGACTCAGACTGTCAACTAGTCTTTAAATATTAACTCATAAACTGTATAATCACACCATAGCAACCATATAGGGTACCCCAGTAACCCTACAAACACATGAATAAGACATGTCTCAGCTGAATAAACCATGTATCATCACAAAAACATCGTACAGACGTGTTTGGTGTCTCGTATGCAAAAATGTGCCACACTCTAGCAACCGAGCGAGCTTTTTGCCACTGCAAGCACCACTTCACATTTTCCTCTGGAAATGTACATTCTAGTGTTGTGAATACTATTCTCCAAGACAAAACTTTGGCACGCTACTCCTCCCGCATTTTTTGTCACAGACACATGAATGAGGTGTCAAATCGACCAGCTCGTTAAGGAGAGGTGTGCTATGACTTTTCTAAGAGATCGGGCGTACGATGCTTGTCTAGCGGGCGATAAATCGGCCGAAAAATCTCCCATAGACTTAACATTGGAACCAAATTTGTGAGATCATATCTTTTGAATAGAAGGTCATAGAGACTTGGGGTTGGGCTCATTTGACTCGGCCTATCATACAGCCAACAAGTAGTGACATAGTAACTTAATATTCACGCCCTAGCAACCACTTAGGGCAGCCTAGCAACCATAAAACAACATATACAAGCCATATCTCAGCTCCAGAAAATAGAAGAAACATGGATTTTGCCTTTTTTTGACTCAGACTGTCAACTAGTCTTTAAATATTAACTCATAAACTGTATAATCACACCATAGCAACCATATAGGGTACCCCAGTAACCCTACAAACACATGAATAAGACATGTCTCAGCTGAATAAACCATGTATCATCACAAAAACATCGTACAGACGTGTTTGGTGTCTCGTATGCAAAAATGTGCCACACTCTAGCAACCGAGCGAGCTTTTTGCCACTGCAAGCACCACTTCACATTTTCCTCTGGAAATGTACATTCTAGTGTTGTGAATACTATTCTCCAAGACAAAACTTTGGCACGCTACTCCTCCCGCATTTTTTGTCACAGACACATGAATGAGGTGTCAAATCGACCAGCTCGTTAAGGAGAGGTGTGCTATGACTTTTCTAAGAGATCGGGCGTACGATGCTTGTCTAGCGGGCGATAAATCGGCCGAAAAATCTCCCATAGACTTAACATTGGAACCAAATTTGTGAGATCATATCTTTTGAATAGAAGGTCATAGAGACTTGGGGTTGGGCTCATTTGACTCGGCCTATCATACAGCCAACAAGTAGTGACATAGTAACTTAATATTCACGCCCTAGCAACCACTTAGGGCAGCCTAGCAACCATAAAACAACATATACAAGCCATATCTCAGCTCCAGAAAATAGAAGAAACATGGATTTTGCCTTTTTTTGACTCAGACTGTCAACTAGTCTTTAAATATTAACTCATAAACTGTATAATCACACCATAGCAACCATATAGGGTACCCCAGTAACCCTACAAACACATGAATAAGACATGTCTCAGCTGAATAAACCATGTATCATCACAAAAACATCGTACAGACGTGTTTGGTGTCTCGTATGCAAAAATGTGCCACACTCTAGCAACCGAGCGAGCTTTTTGCCACTGCAAGCACCACTTCACATTTTCCTCTGGAAATGTACATTCTAGTGTTGTGAATACTATTCTCCAAGACAAAACTTTGGCACGCTACTCCTCCCGCATTTTTTGTCACAGACACATGAATGAGGTGTCAAATCGACCAGCTCGTTAAGGAGAGGTGTGCTATGACTTTTCTAAGAGATCGGGCGTACGATGCTTGTCTAGCGGGCGATAAATCGGCCGAAAAATCTCCCATAGACTTAACATTGGAACCAAATTTGTGAGATCATATCTTTTGAATAGAAGGTCATAGAGACTTGGGGTTGGGCTCATTTGACTCGGCCTATCATACAGCCAACAAGTAGTGACATAGTAACTTAATATTCACGCCCTAGCAACCACTTAGGGCAGCCTAGCAACCATAAAACAACATATACAAGCCATATCTCAGCTCCAGAAAATAGAAGAAACATGGATTTTGCCTTTTTTTGACTCAGACTGTCAACTAGTCTTTAAATATTAACTCATAAACTGTATAATCACACCATAGCAACCATATAGGGTACCCCAGTAACCCTACAAACACATGAATAAGACATGTCTCAGCTGAATAAACCATGTATCATCACAAAAACATCGTACAGACGTGTTTGGTGTCTCGTATGCAAAAATGTGCCACACTCTAGCAACCGAGCGAGCTTTTTGCCACTGCAAGCACCACTTCACATTTTCCTCTGGAAATGTACATTCTAGTGTTGTGAATACTATTCTCCAAGACAAAACTTTGGCACGCTACTCCTCCCGCATTTTTTGTCACAGACACATGAATGAGGTGTCAAATCGACCAGCTCGTTAAGGAGAGGTGTGCTATGACTTTTCTAAGAGATCGGGCGTACGATGCTTGTCTAGCGGGCGATAAATCGGCCGAAAAATCTCCCATAGACTTAACATTGGAACCAAATTTGTGAGATCATATCTTTTGAATAGAAGGTCATAGAGACTTGGGGTTGGGCTCATTTGACTCGGCCTATCATACAGCCAACAAGTAGTGACATAGTAACTTAATATTCACGCCCTAGCAACCACTTAGGGCAGCCTAGCAACCATAAAACAACATATACAAGCCATATCTCAGCTCCAGAAAATAGAAGAAACATGGATTTTGCCTTTTTTTGACTCAGACTGTCAACTAGTCTTTAAATATTAACTCATAAACTGTATAATCACACCATAGCAACCATATAGGGTACCCCAGTAACCCTACAAACACATGAATAAGACATGTCTCAGCTGAATAAACCATGTATCATCACAAAAACATCGTACAGACGTGTTTGGTGTCTCGTATGCAAAAATGTGCCACACTCTAGCAACCGAGCGAGCTTTTTGCCACTGCAAGCACCACTTCACATTTTCCTCTGGAAATGTACATTCTAGTGTTGTGAATACTATTCTCCAAGACAAAACTTTGGCACGCTACTCCTCCCGCATTTTTTGTCACAGACACATGAATGAGGTGTCAAATCGACCAGCTCGTTAAGGAGAGGTGTGCTATGACTTTTCTAAGAGATCGGGTGTACGATGCTTGTCTAGCGGGCGATAAATCGGCCGAAAAATCTCCCATAGACTTAACATTGGCACCAAATTTGTGAGATCATATCTTTTGAATAGAAGGTCATAGAGACTTGGGGTTGGGCTCATTTGACTCGGCCTATCATACAGCCAACAAGAGGTGACATAGTAACTTAATATTCATTCCCTAGCAACCACTTAGGGCAGCCTAGCAACCATAAAACAACATATACAAGCCATATCTCAGCTCCAGAAAATAGAAGAAACATGGATTTTTCCTTTTTTTGACTCAGACTGTCAGCTAGTCTTTAAATATTAACTCATAAACTGTATAATCACACCATAGCAACCATATAGGGTACCCCAGTAACCCTACAAACACATGAATAAGACATGTCTCAGCTGAATAAACCATTTATCATCACAAAAACATCGTACAGACGTGTTTGGTGTCTCGTATGCAAAAATGTGCCACACTCTAGCAACCGAGCGAGCTTTTTGCCACTGCAAGCACCACTTCACATTTTCCTCTGGAAATGTACATTCTAGTGTTGTGAATACTATTCTCCAAGACAAAACTTTGGCACGCTACTCCTCCCGCATTTTTTGTCACAGACACATGAATGAGGTGTCAAATCGACCAGCTCGTTAAGGAGAGGTGTGCTATGACTTTTCTAAGAGATCGGGCGTACGATGCTTGTCTAGCGGGCGATAAATCGGCCGAAAAATCTCCCATAGACTTAACATTGGAACCAAATTTGTGAGATCATATCTTTTGAATAGAAGGTCATAGAGACTTGGGGTTGGGCTCATTTGACTCGGCCTATCATACAGCCAACAAGTAGTGACATAGTAACTTAATATTCACGCCCTAGCAACCACTTAGGGCAGCCTAGCAACCATAAAACAACATATACAAGCCATATCTCAGCTCCAGAAAATAGAAGAAACATGGATTTTGCCTTTTTTTGACTCAGACTGTCAACTAGTCTTTAAATATTAACTCATAAACTGTATAATCACACCATAGCAACCATATAGGGTACCCCAGTAACCCTACAAACACATGAATAAGACATGTCTCAGCTGAATAAACCATGTATCATCACAAAAACATCGTACAGACGTGTTTGGTGTCTCGTATGCAAAAATGTGCCACACTCTAGCAACCGAGCGAGCTTTTTGCCACTGCAAGCACCACTTCACATTTTCCTCTGGAAATGTACATTCTAGTTAGTGGTGCTTGCTGAAAGCAAGGCAACACTATTACTATTGTGTTTTTTGAGCCGGCCCAAAAGTTTGACGCGCTACTCCTCCCGCAGTTTTTGTCACACACCCATGAATGAGGTCTCAAAACGTGCGGAATATTCGGGAATGGTGTGCTATGACTTTTCTAAGCGATCGGGGGTACGATGTTCGCCCGAAGGGCGAACAAATTTCCCAAAAATCCCATAGACTTAACATTGCGACAAACTTTGACGACTCATAGCTCCGAGCAAGAATTTCACAGAAGCCTGAGATTTACCACATTTGAAGAGGCTGACAGGCTCTGTAAGAACATACCTCACAATGGGGTAAAAGTTGCACCCCTGGGGGGCAGGAGCTGCCCAAATATTCCCCCATTGACCCCCATGTTATTTATTATTCTTCTTCTTCTTATTATTCTGGCCACTTTTTGGTTCGCTACTCCTCCCGCAGATTTTGTCACAGACCCATGGGTGAGGTGTCAAATCGACCGGCTTATTTAGGAGAGGTGTGCTATGACTTTTCTAAGCGATCGGGGGTACGATGTTCGCCCCAGGGGCGAAAAACGGCCAAAAAAAATCCCATAGACTTAACATGGCGAAAAAATTTGACGAGTCATAGCTCTGAGATCGGATTTCGCAGAAACTTGCAATTTACCACATTTGAAGAGGCTGACAGGCTCTTTAAGAAAATACCTCACAATGGGGTAAAAGTTGCACCCCTGGGGGGCAGGAGCTGCCCAAAATTTTGCCAAAATTCCCATTGAAAATTTTCTAGTATAGCATTTTACTATTCCAGGAAAAAGTTTGGAGCACTCCTACGTCCACAGTTTTTGTCACAGACCCATGAATGAGGCATCAAATCGTGCGGCCTATTGAGGAGAAGCGTCCTATCACTTTTATCAGAGATCGGGGGTACGGTGTTCGCCCCAGGGGCGAACAAATTTCCAAAAAATCCCATAGACTTAACATTGAGACAAACTTTGACGACTCATAGCTCCGAACAACGATTTCGGAAAAACGTGTGATTTGCCACATTTGAAGAGGCTGGCAGGCTCTGTAAGAATATACCTCACAATGGGGTAAAAGTTGCACCCCTGGGGGGCAGGACCTGCCCAAACTTTTCCCCATTGACTTACTATGGTGAAGGACGTCCCATCAAATGCATGTGTTTTTCCTACTATGGTAAATTGCATAGGGATTTTGTATTGAACATAGCTCTGGATCACAGTGTCATAGAGAGAAGGGGGCGGGCTCATTTTACTCAGACGACCAATCAGTCTCTCAGGATCATTGTGAAGCTATTAAGCCACGCCCTAGCAACCATTTAGAGCACCTTAGCAACAACTCCCATAGACTTCCATTAAAAAAGATCAAAGGGATATCTCAGGATATAAGTGTCATAGAAACATGAGGGTGGGCTCGTTTGACTTGGGCCAGCAAACAGCCAATCCTGAATCACCTCAACACTTACTGGCAACGCCCTAGCAACCATTGTAGAGCACCTTAGCAACCAAAATCCAAAGAGGGATATCTTCCATTCTGAATGTCATAGAGGTATGGGAGTTGGTTTATATCATTCATACTGACAAGCAGCCTGTGGAGTTTCATGATTGGCAGCTGCCAAGCCACTCCTTAGCAACCAAACAGAGTACCCTAGCAACCATTTTGCACGACCTATATCTCTGCATCAAAACATCGTATAGAGATGGGGGTTGGTTTATACATTCACATTGACTTTGGAGCTTCATGATTGGCAGCTGCCAAGCCAGTCCCTAGCAACCAAACAGAGTACCCTAGCAACCATTTTGTAAGACCTACATCTCTGCATCAAGACATCGTATAGAGATGGGAGTTGGCTCTTTTTTCTCATGCTAGCAAACATGACTTGCTACATGCTACACATGCTAGCAGAGAATAGCTACATGCTAATATTGATTAGCTAAGTGCTAAATCATGCCATGAATGTTATAAAAACTCTATAGTAACCATATGTGAACACTACCAACCACCTAGTAACACCATAGCAACCACCCAGAATACCATAGCAACCACCTAGCAACACCCTAGCAACCACCAAGAATACCCTAGCAACCACCTAGCAACACCCTAGCAACCACACAGAACACCCTAGCAACCGCCTAGCAACACCCTAGCAACCAACCAGAACACCTAGCAACACCCTAGCAACCACCCAGAACACCCTAGCAACCACCTACCAATACCCTAGCAAACCATCTATAACACCCTAGCAACCACCCAGAACACCCTAGCAACCGCCTAGCAACACCCTGGCAACCATACAGAACACCCTAGCAACCACATAGCAACACCCTAGCAACCACCCAGAACACCCTAGCAACCACCTAGCAACACCCTGGAAACCATCTATAACACCCTAGCAACCACCTAAAACACCTTAGCAACCACCTAGCAACACCCTAGCAACCACTCAGAACACCCTAGCAACCACCTAGCAACACCATAGCAACCACCCAGAACACCCTAGCAACCGCCTAGCAACACCCTAGCAACCACACAGAACACCCTAGCAACCACCTAGCAACACCCTAGCAACCACCCAGAACACCCTAGCAACCACCCATAACACCATAGCAACCGAGCGAGCTTTTTGCCACTGCAAGCACCACTTCACATTTTCCTCTGGAAATGTACATTCTAGTGTTGTGAATACTATTCTCCAAGACAAAACTTTGGCACGCTACTCCTCCCGCATTTATTGTCGTAGATCCATGAATGTGGTGTCAAATCGACCCGGTCATTGAGGAGAGGTGTGCTATGACTTTTCTAAGCGATCGGTTGTACGATGTTCGTCTGGCGGGCGATAAATCGGCCGAAAAAAGTCCCATAGACTTAACATTGGCACCAAATTTGTGAGATCATATCTTTTGACCAGAAGGTCATAGAGACTTGGGGTTGGGCTCTTTTCACTCGGCCTATCATGCAGCCAACAAGTAGAGACATAATAACTTCATATTTACGCCCTAGCAACCACTTAGGGCAGCCTAGCAACCATAAATCAACATATTCAAGTCATTTCTCAGCTTCAGAAAATAGAAGAAACATGGATTTTGCCTTTTTTTGATTTAGACTGTCAACTAGTGTTTAAATATAATCTCATACACTGTATAATCACACCATAGCAACCATATAGAGTACCCTAGTAACCACCTGAACACATGAATAAGCCATTTCTCCGCTGAATAAACAATTTATCATCACAAAAACATCGTACAGACGTGTTTGGTGTCTCGTATGCAAAAATGTGCCACACTCTAGCAACCGAGCGAGCTTTTTGCCACTGCAAGCACCACTTCACATTTTCCTCTGGAAATGTACATTCTAGTGTTGTGAATACTATTCTCCAAGACAAAATTTTGGCACGCTACTCCTCCCGTATTTTTTGTCGTAGACCCATGAATGAGGTGTCAAATCGACCGGCTCATTTAGGAGAGGTGTGCTATGACTTTTCTAAGTGATCGGTTGTACGATGTTCGTCTGGCGGGCGATAAATCGGCCGAAAAAAGTCCCATAGACTTAACATTGGCACCAAATTTGTGAGATCATATCTTTTGACCAGAAGGTCGTAGAAACTTGGGGTTGGGCTTTTTTGACTCGGCCTATCATGCAGCTAACAATTAGTGACATAATAACTTCCTATTCATGCCCTAGCAACCACTTAGGGCAGCCTAGCAACCATAAAACAACATATACAAGACATATCTCAGCTCCAGAAAATAGAAGAAACATAGATTTTGCCTTTTTTTGACTCAGACTGTCAACTAGTCTTTAAATATCATCTTATAAACTGTATAATCACACCATAGCAACCATGTAGGGTACCCTAGTAACCACACAAACACACGAATAAGCCATATCTCAGCCCTAGAACATCGTACACACATGATTGTTGGCTCGTATGCAATTCTGTAACACACCCTGGCAACCGGGTGGTGGGTTTTGCCACTGCAAGCACCACTTCACATTTTCCTCTGGAAATGTACATTCTAGTTAGTGGTGCTTGCTGAAAGCAAGGCAACACTATTACTATTGTGTTTTTTGAGTCGGCCCAAAAGTTTGGCACGCTACTCCTCCCGCAGTTTTTGTCACACACCCATGAATGAGGTCTCAAAACGTGCGGAATATTCGGCAATGGTGTGCTATGACTTTTCTAAGCGATCGGGGGTACGATGTTCGCCCGAAGGGCGAACAAATTTCCCAAAAATCCCATAGACTTAACATTGCGACAAACTTTGACGACTCATAGCTCCGAGCGAGGATTTCACAGAAGCCTGTGATTTACCACATTTGAAGAGGCTGACAGGCTCTGTAAGAACATACCTCACAATGGGGTAAAAGTTGCACCCCTGGGGGGCAGGAGCTGCCCAAATTTTCCCCCATTGACCCCAATGTTATTTAAAATTTCTAGTATAGCATTATACTATTCCAGGAAAAAGTTTGGCGCACTCCTACGTCCACAGTTTTTGTCACAGACCCATGAATGAGGCATCAAATCGTGCGGCCTATTGAAGAGAAGTGTCCTATCACTTTTATCAGAGATCGGGGGTACGGTGTTCGACCCAGGGGCGAACAAATTTCCAAAAAATCCCATAGACTTAACATTGAGACAAACTTTGACGACTCATAGCTCCGAACAACGATTTCGAAAAAATGTGTGATTTGCCACATTTGAAGAGGCTGGCAACCTCTGTAAGAACATACCTCACAATGGGGTAAAAGTTGCACCCCTGGGGGGCAGGAGCTACCCAAAATTTTCCCCATTGACTTACTATGGTGAAGGATGTCCCATCAAATGCATGTGTTTTTCCTACTATGGTAAATTGCATAGGGATTTTGTATTGAACATAGCTCTGGATCATAGTGTCATAGAGACAAGGGGGCGGGCTCATTTTACTCAGACGACCAATCAGTCTCTCAGGATCATTGTGAAGCTATCAAGCCACGCCCTAGCAACCATATAGAGCACCTTAGCAACAACTCCCATAGACTTCCATTGAAAGAGATCAAAGGGATATCTCCGGATAGAAGTGTCATAGAAACACAAGGGTGGTCTCGTTTGACTCGGGGTAGCAAACAGCCAATCATGAATCACCTCAACAATTTCTGGCCACACCCTAGCAACCATTATCGAGCACCTTAGCAACCAAATTTTAAAAAGGGATATCTTCCATTCTGAATGTCATACAGGCTTGGGAGTTGTATTATATCAATTATACTGACAAGCAGCCTTTGGAGATTCATGATTGGCAGCTGCCAAGCCACTCCCTAGCAACCAAAAAGAGTACCCTAGCAACCATTTTGCAAGGCCTACATCTCTTTATCAGAACATCGTATAGAGATGGGGGTTGGTTTATACATTCACATTGACTTTGGAGCTTCATGATTGGAAGCTGCCAAGCCACTCCCTAGCAACCAAACAGAGTACCCTAGCAACCATTTTGTAACAGCTATATCTCAGCATCAGAACATTGTATCACGATGGGGGTTCGGTCTTTTGACTCATGCTAGCACATAGAACTTTCAAAATGCTAAACATGCTAGCTGTGAATAGCTACATGCTAATATTGATTAGCTAAGTGCTAAATCATGCCATGAACAATATAAAAACTCTATAATAACCATATGTGAACACTACCAACCACCTAGTAATACCATAGCAACTACCCAGAATACCCTAGCAACAACCTAACAACACCATAGCAACCACCCAGAACACCCTAGCAACCGCATAGCAACACCCTAGCAACCACCTAGAAACTATCCAAAACACCTTAGCAACACCCTAGCAACCACCTAGCAACACCCTAGCAACCACCCCAAACACCATAGCAACCACCTAGCAACACCTTAGCAACCACCCAGAACACCCTAGCAACCACCTAGCAACACCATAGCAACCACCGAGCAACACCCTAGCAACCGCCTAGCAACCATCCAGAACACCTTAGCAACACCCTAGCAACCACCTAGCAACACCCTATCAACCACCCAGAACACCCTAGCAACCGCCTAGCAACACCCTAGCAACCACCTAGCAACACCTTAGCTACCACCGAGCAACACCCTAGCAACTGCCTAGCAACCTTCCAGAACACCTTAGAAACACCCTAGCAACCACCTAGCAACCATCCAGAACACCCTAACAACCGCCTAGTAACAACCTAGCAACACCCTAGCAACCACCCAGAACACCCTAGCAACCACCTAGCAACACCTTAGCAACTACCCAGAACACATTGGCAACCACCCATAATACCCTAGCAACTGCATAGCAACCACCCAGAATACCCTGACAACCAACTAGCAACCACCCAGAACACCCTAGCAACCGGGTGGTGAGTTTTGCCACTGCAAGCACCACTTCACATTTTCCTCTGGAAATGTACATTCTAGTTAGTGGTGCTTGCTGAAAGCAAGGCAACACTATTACTATTGTGTTTTTTGAGCCGGCCCAAAAGTTTGGCACGCTACTCCTCCCGCAGTTTTTGTCACACACCCATGAATGAGGTCTCAAAACGTGCGGAATATTCGGGAATGGTGTGCTATGACTTTTCTAAGCGATCGGGGGTACGATGTTCGCCCGAAGGGCGAACAAATTTCCCAAAAATCCCATAGACTTAACATTGCGACAAACTTTGACGACTCATAGCTCCGAGCGAGGATTTCACAGAAGCCTGCGATTTACCACATTTGAAGAGGCTGACAGGCTCTGTAAGAACATACCTCACAATGGGGTAAAAGTTGCACCCCTGGGGGGCAGGAGCTGCCCAAATATTCCCCCATAGACCCCCATGTTATTTATTAGTGGTGCTTGCTGAAAGCAAGGCAACACTATTACTATTGTGTTTTTTGAGCCGGCCCAAAAGTTTGGCACGCTACTCCTCCCGCAGTTTTTGTCACACACCCATGAATGAGGTCTCAAAACGTGCGGAATATTCGGGAATGGTGTGCTATGACTTTTCTAAGCGATCGGGGGTACGATGTTCGCCCGAAGGGCGAACAAATTTCCCAAAAATCCCATAGACTTAACATTGCGACAAACTTTGACGACTCATAGCTCCGAGCGAGGATTTCACAGAAGCCTGCGATTTACCACATTTGAAGAGGCTGACAGGCTCTGTAAGAACATACCTCACAATGGGGTAAAAGTTGCACCCCTGGGGGGCAGGAGCTGCCCAAATATTCCCCCATAGACCCCCATGTTATTTATTAGTGGTGCTTGCAAAGCAACACTATTGTTATCCTGCATACTTATTAGTGGTGCTTGCAAAGCAACACTATTGTTATCCTCCATACTTATTTTTCTTATTTTTCTTCCGGACAAAACTTCGGCGCGCTACTCCTCCCGCAGCTTTTGTCACAGACCCATGAGAGTGGTGTCAAATCGACCGGCTTGTTTAGGAGAGGTGTGCTATGACTTTTCTAAGAGATCGGGTGTACGATGTTCGCACAGCGGACCAAAAAGCGGCCAAAAAAGTCCCATTGACTTCCATTGAAAAATTTTCAAAAATTCAAATCCCAACTGTCACTTTCTCACTGACACAAAAGGGCCTGACAGCCCTGCTGTCAGGCAGACATCTCTCTCTCCCTAGGAGGATTTAATTTATCAAGCATCCAGTAAATAATGGCCTAAAATCTTCATAGCCACACCATAGCAACCGGTTACAGCACCCTAGCAACCGTGGGCAATAGGCACGAGGCCGCAGGCCTCGTGCCATACTAAATAACTATAAAAACTCTATAAAAACTCATTTTAGAGACTAAATAGTAATCATCTGTTAAAAAATACACGCCAACATCACAGACCCCTGATTGAGGCGTCAAATTGTGCGGTTTATTGAGGAGAGGTGTGCTGTGACTTTTCGTAGCGATCGGGGGTACGGTGTTCACCCCAGGGGCAAATCATTGGGTAAAAAAGTCCCATAGACTTAACATTGGCACAAAATTTGTGAGATCATATCTTTTGACCAGTAGGTCATAGAGACTTGGGGTTGGGCTCTTTTGACTCGGCCTATCATGCAGCCAACAAGTAGTGACATAATAACTTCATATTCTCGCCCTAGCAACCACTTAGGGCAGCCTAGTAACCGTAAAACAACATATTCAAGCCATATCTCAGCTACAGAAAATAGAAGAAACATGGAGTTTGACTTTTTTGACTTAGACTGTCAACTAGTCTTTAAATATCATCACATACACTGTATAATCACACCATAGAAACCATATAGAGTACCCTAGTAACCACCTGAAGACATGAATAAGCCATATCTCAGCTCTACAAAATAGAAGAAACATGGATTTTGACTTTTTGACTCAGACTGTCAACTAGTCTTTAAATATAATCTCATCCACTGTATAAGCAAACCATAGCAACCATATAGAGTACCCTAGTAACCACCTGAACACATGAATGAGCCATATCTCAGCTGAATAAGCCATATCTCATCACAAAAACATTGTACAGACGTGTTTGGTGTCTTGTATGCAATCATGTGCCACACTCTAGCAACCGATCGAGCTTTTTGCCACTGCAAGCACCACTTCACATTTTCCTCTGGAAATGTACATTCTAGTTAGTGGTGCTTGCAAAGCAACACTATTGTTATCCTGCATACTTATTATTATTTTTCCTCTACTTCTTCTTCTTCTTATTCCGTACAAATTTCGGCGCGCTACTCCTCCCGCAGCTTTTGTCACAGACCCATAAGAGAGGTGTCAAAACGTGCGGCTTGTTCGGGAATGGTGTGCTATGACTTTTCTAAGAGATCGGGTGTACGATGTTCGCACAGCGGACGAAAAAGCGGCCAAAATTGTCCCAAGTCATTTCCTATGGGGAATTTTCAAAAATTCTAATCCCAACTGTCACTTTCTCACAGACACAAAAAGGGGCCTGACAGCCCTATTTTGACAGCTATTTCAGCCATTAAAACTTTAAAATGTTGAGAAATTTGTAAGCTATTAAAGTTGTATTCAACTTTTTGATATCTATTATACTTTTTTCACAATCTCTACTTTAGTCTCATGATGTTTTTCAAGCCGTTTCTGAAATTATAATGGGAGTGAATGAGAGAGACTGTTCAGAGCTAGAGCACGTGATGTCATAAGCTAGAGTGAGCCAGCTTGAAAACTAATGCTAAAAAATAATTTTTAAATCGCTGGCCTGGCCACAATCTTCACTCTTTGGCCATGAAAATATACTTAAAACGTAGGTATTTTTGTTGTGGTTCCTCTCGTGTGTTTAGTAAATCCCTCGGACTTATAGTTTTTTCTCTGTGTCCTTCCAAACGACAGGAGTGACAGACTATCCTCCATTGGCAGCAATTATAAATTCAGGTCAAACTTTAGTAATCAGAGCATTACGGACCAGTTTTTTAACTTGCCAAAGTGGTCCCTTTTTTCAACTCTATCCACACAAAAAATACATCACAGAGATCACAAAGGCCTTGTCTCGCTAACGGTCAGGTCATTTCGCTGATACAACCTATAGTTTTGTCTCTAGGGAGGTTTGTTCGAGGCCAAGTATCAGCGATTTTGACTAAACATTGGGGGATTTTCAAAAATTCAAATCCCAACTGTCACTTTCTCACAGACACAAAAGGGCCTGACAGCCCTGCTGTCAGGCAGACGTCTCTCTCTTCCTAGGAGGATTTATTTTATCAGGCAACCAATAAATAATGGCCTAAAATCTTCATGGTCACACCATAGCAACCAGTTACAGCACCCTAGCAACCGTGGGCGATAGGCACGAGGCCGCAGGCCTCGTGCCATACTAAATAACTCTATAAAAACTCTATTAAAAATCATTTTAGAGACTAAATAGTAATCATCTGTTAAAAAATACACGCCGACATCACAGACCCCTGATTGAGGCGTCAAATTTTGCGGATTATTGAGGAGAGGTGTGCTGTGACTTTTCGTAGCGATCGGGGGTACGGTGTTGGCCCCAGGGGCAAATCATTGGGTAAAAACGTCCCATAGATTTAACATTGGCACAAAATTTGTGAGATCATATCTTTTGACCAGTAGGTCATAGAGACTTGGGGTTGGGCTCTTTTGACTCGGCCTATCGTGCAGCCAACAAGTAGTGACATAATAACTTCATATTCACGACCTAGCAACCACTTAGGGCAGCCTAGCAACCGTAAAACAACATATTCAAGGCCATATCTCAGCTACAGAAAAAAGAAGAAACATGGATTTTGACTTTTTTTGACTTAGACTGTCAACTAGTCTTTAAATATTATCTCATCCACTGTATAAGCAAACCATAGCAACCATATAGAGTACCCTAGTAACCACCTAAAGACATGAATAAGACATATCTCAGCTCCACAAAATAGGAGAAACATGGATTTTGACTTTTTTGACTTAGACTGTCAACTAGTCTTTAAATATTATCTCATAAACTGTATAATCACACCATAGCAACCATATAGGGTACCCTAGTAACCATACAAACACATGAATAAGCCATATCTCAGCACCTGAATATCGTACAGACATGGTTGTTGGCTCGTATGCAATCATGTACCACACTCTAGCAACCGAGCGAGCTTTTTGCCACTGCAAGCACCACTTCACATTTTCCTCTGGAAATGTACATTCTAGTTAGTGGTGCTTGCAAAGCAACACTATTGTTATCCTGCATACTTATTATTATTCCGCTACTTCTTCTTCTTATTCCGTACAAATTTCGGCGCGCTACTCCTCCCGCAGCTTTTGTCACAGACCCATAAGAGAGGTGTCAAAACGTGCGGCTTGTTCGGGAATGGTGTGCTATGACTTTTCTAAGAGATCGGGTGTACGATGTTCGCACAGCGGACGAAAAAGCGGCCAAAAATGTCCCAAGTCATTTCCTATGGGGAATTTTCAAAAATTCTAATCCCAACTGTCACTTTCTCACAGACACAAAAAGGGGCCTGACAGCCCTATTTTGACAGCTATTTCAGCCATTAAAACTTTAAAATGTTGAGAAATTTGTCAGCTATTAAAGTTGTATTCAACTTTTTGATATCTATTATACTTTTTTCACAATCTCTACTTTAGTCTCATGATGTTTTTCAAGCCGTTTCTGAAATTATAATGGGAGTGAATGAGAGAGACTGTTCAGAGCTAGAGCACGTGATGTCATAAGCTAGAGTGAGCCAGCTTGAAAACTAATGCTAAAAAATAATTTTTAAATCGCTGGCCTGGCCACAATCTTCACTCTTTGGCCATGAAAATATACTTAAAACGTAGGTATTTTTGTTGTGGTTCCTCTCGTGTGTTTAGTAAATCCCTCGGACTTATAGTTTTTTCTCTGTGTCCTTCCAAACGACAGGAGTGACAGACTATCCTCCATTGGCAGCAATTATAAATTCAGGTCAAACTTTAGTAATCAGAGCATTACGGACCAGTTTTTTAACTTGCCAAAGTGGTCCCTTTTTTCAACTCTATCCACACAAAAAATACATCACAGCGTTCACAAAGGCCTTGTCTCGCTCACGGTCAGGTCATTTCGCTGATACAACCTATAGTTTTGTCTCTAGGGAGGTTTGTTCGAGGCCAAGTATCAGCGATTTTGACTAAACATTGGGGGATTTTCAAAAATTCAAATCCCAACTGTCACTTTCTCACAGACACAAAAGGGCCTGACAGCCCTGCTGTAGGGCAGACGTCTCTCTCTCCCTAGGAGGATTTATTTTATCAGGCAACCAATAAATAATGGCCTAAAATCTTCATGGTCACACCATAGCAACCAGTTACAGCACCCTAGCAACCGTGGGCGATAGGCACGAGGCCGCAGGCCTCGTGCCATACTAAATAACTCTATAAAAACTCTATAAAAACTAATTTTTGAGACTAAATAGTAATCATCTGTTAAAAAATACACGCCGACATCACAGACCCCTGATTGAGGCGTCAAATTTTGCGGATTATTGAGGAGAGGTGTGCTGTGACTTTTCGTAGCGATCGGGGGTACGGTGTTCGCCCCAGGGGCAAATCATTGGGTAAAAAAGTCCCATAGACTTTTAGTGTTTTTCCTACTATGGTAATTTGCATAGGGATTTTGTATTGAACATAGCTCTGGATCACAGTGTCATAGAGACAAGGGGGCGGGCTCATTTTACTCAGACGACCAATCAGTCTCTCAGCATCATTGTGAAGCTATTAAGCCACGCCCTAGCAACCATTTAGAGCACCTTAGCAACAACTCCCATAGACTTCCATTAAAAGAGATCAAAGGGATATCTCAGGATATAAGTGTCATAGAAACATGAGGGTGGGCTCGTTTGACTTGGGCCAGCAAACAGCCAATCATGAATCACCTCAACAATTTCTGGCCATGCCCTAGCAACCATTGTAGAGCACCTTAGCAACCAAAATCCAAAGAGGGATATCTTCCATTCTGAATGTCATAGAGGCATGGGAGTTGGTTTATATCATTCATACTGACAAGCAGCCTTTGGAGTTTCATGATTGGCAGCTACCAAGCCACTCCCTAGCAACCAAACAGAGTACCCTAGCAACCATTTTGCAAGACTTTATCTCTGCATCAAAACATCGTATAGAGATGGGGGTTGGTTCATACATTCACATTGACTTTGGAGCTTCATGATTGGCAGCTGCCAAGCCACTCCCTAGCAACCAAACAGAGTACCCTAGCAACCATTTTGTAAGACCTACATCTCTGCAACAAAACATCGTATAGAGATGGGGGTTTGCCTTCTGTCAACTAGTGTTTAAATATAATCTCATACACTGTATAATCACACCATAGCAACCATATAGAGTACCCTAGTAACCACCTGAACACATGAATAAGCCATTTCTCCGCTGAATAAGCCATTTATCATCACAAAAACATCGTACAGACGTGTTTGGTGTCTCGTATGCAAAAATGTGCCACACTCTAGCAACCAAGCGAGCTTTTTGCCACTGCAAGCACCACTTCACATTTTCCTCTGGAAATGTACATTCTAGTGTTGTGAATACTATTCTCCAAGACAAAACTTTGGCACGCTACTCCTCCCGCATTTATTGTTGTAGATCCATGAATGTGGTGTCAAATCGACCCGGTCATTGAGGAGAGGTGTGCTATGACTTTTCTAAGCGATCAGTTGTACGATGTTTGTCTGGCGGGCGATAAATCGGACAGAAAAAGTCCCATAGACTTAACATTGGCACAAAATTGGTGAGAACATGTCTTTTGAACAGAAGGTCATAGAGACTTGGGGTTGGGCTCTTTTTACTCGGCCTATCATGCAGCCAACAAGTAGAGACATAATAACTTCATATTTACGCCCTAGCAACCACTTAGGGCAGCCTAGCAACCATAAATCAACATATTCAAGTCATTTCTCAGCTTCAGAAAATAGAAGAAACATGGATTTTGCCTTTTTTTGATTTAGACTGTCAACTAGTGTTTAAATATAATCTCATACACTGTATAATCACACCATAGCAACCATATAGAGTACCCTAGTAACCACCTGAACACATGAATAAGCCATTTCTCAGCTGAATAAACAATTTATCATCACAAAAACATCGTACAGACGTGTTTGGTGTCTCATATGCAATTCTGTACCACACTCTAGCAACCAAGCGAGCTTTTTGCCACTGCAAGCACCACTTCACATTTTCCTCTGGAAATGTACATTCTAGTTAGTGGTGCTTGCTGAAAGCAAGGCAACACTATTACTATTGTGTTTTTTGAGCCGGCCCAAAAGTTTGACGCGCTACTCCTCCCGCAGTTTTTGTCACACACCCATGAATGAGGTCTCAAAACGTGCGGAATATTCGGGAATGGTGTGCTATGACTTTTCTAAGCGATCGGGGGTACGATGTTCGCCCGAAGGGCGAACAAATTTCCCAAAAATCCCATAGACTTAACATTGCGACAAACTTTGACGACTCATAGCTCCGAGCAAGAATTTCACAGAAGCCTGAGATTTACCACATTTGAAGAGGCTGACAGGCTCTGTAAGAACATACCTCACAATGGGGTAAAAGTTGCACCCCTGGGGGGCAGGAGCTGCCCAAATATTCCCCCATTGACCCCCATGTTATTTATTATTCTTCTTCTTCTTATTATTCTGGCCACTTTTTGGTTCGCTACTCCTCCCGCAGATTTTGTCACAGACCCATGGGTGAGGTGTCAAATCGACCGGCTTATTTAGGAGAGGTGTGCTATGACTTTTCTAAGCGATCGGGGGTACGATGTTCGCCCCAGGGGCGAAAAACGGCCAAAAAAAATCCCATAGACTTAACATGGCGAAAAAATTTGACGAGTCATAGCTCTGAGATCGGATTTCGCAGAAACTTGCAATTTACCACATTTGAAGAGGCTGACAGGCTCTTTAAGAAAATACCTCACAATGGGGTAAAAGTTGCACCCCTGGGGGGCAGGAGCTGCCCAAAATTTTGCCAAAATTCCCATTGAAAATTTTCTAGTATAGCATTTTACTATTCCAGGAAAAAGTTTGGAGCACTCCTACGTCCACAGTTTTTGTCACAGACCCATGAATGAGGCATCAAATCGTGCGGCCTATTGAGGAGAAGCGTCCTATCACTTTTATCAGAGATCGGGGGTACGGTGTTCGCCCCAGGGGCGAACAAATTTCCAAAAAATCCCATAGACTTAACATTGAGACAAACTTTGACGACTCATAGCTCCGAACAACGATTTCGGAAAAACGTGTGATTTGCCACATTTGAAGAGGCTGGCAGGCTCTGTAAGAATATACCTCACAATGGGGTAAAAGTTGCACCCCTGGGGGGCAGGACCTGCCCAAACTTTTCCCCATTGACTTACTATGGTGAAGGACGTCCCATCAAATGCATGTGTTTTTCCTACTATGGTAAATTGCATAGGGATTTTGTATTGAACATAGCTCTGGATCACAGTGTCATAGAGAGAAGGGGGCGGGCTCATTTTACTCAGACGACCAATCAGTCTCTCAGGATCATTGTGAAGCTATTAAGCCACGCCCTAGCAACCATTTAGAGCACCTTAGCAACAACTCCCATAGACTTCCATTAAAAAAGATCAAAGGGATATCTCAGGATATAAGTGTCATAGAAACATGAGGGTGGGCTCGTTTGACTTGGGCCAGCAAACAGCCAATCCTGAATCACCTCAACACTTACTGGCAACGCCCTAGCAACCATTGTAGAGCACCTTAGCAACCAAAATCCAAAGAGGGATATCTTCCATTCTGAATGTCATAGAGGTATGGGAGTTGGTTTATATCATTCATACTGACAAGCAGCCTGTGGAGTTTCATGATTGGCAGCTGCCAAGCCACTCCTTAGCAACCAAACAGAGTACCCTAGCAACCATTTTGCACGACCTATATCTCTGCATCAAAACATCGTATAGAGATGGGGGTTGGTTTATACATTCACATTGACTTTGGAGCTTCATGATTGGCAGCTGCCAAGCCAGTCCCTAGCAACCAAACAGAGTACCCTAGCAACCATTTTGTAAGACCTACATCTCTGCATCAAGACATCGTATAGAGATGGGAGTTGGCTCTTTTTTCTCATGCTAGCAAACATGACTTGCTACATGCTACACATGCTAGCAGAGAATAGCTACATGCTAATATTGATTAGCTAAGTGCTAAATCATGCCATGAATGTTATAAAAACTCTATAGTAACCATATGTGAACACTACCAACCACCTAGTAACACCATAGCAACCACCCAGAATACCATAGCAACCACCTAGCAACACCCTAGCAACCACCAAGAATACCCTAGCAACCACCTAGCAACACCCTAGCAACCACACAGAACACCCTAGCAACCGCCTAGCAACACCCTAGCAACCAACCAGAACACCTAGCAACACCCTAGCAACCACCCAGAACACCCTAGCAACCACCTACCAATACCCTAGCAAACCATCTATAACACCCTAGCAACCACCCAGAACACCCTAGCAACCGCCTAGCAACACCCTGGCAACCATACAGAACACCCTAGCAACCACATAGCAACACCCTAGCAACCACCCAGAACACCCTAGCAACCACCTAGCAACACCCTGGAAACCATCTATAACACCCTAGCAACCACCTAAAACACCTTAGCAACCACCTAGCAACACCCTAGCAACCACTCAGAACACCCTAGCAACCACCTAGCAACACCATAGCAACCACCCAGAACACCCTAGCAACCGCCTAGCAACACCCTAGCAACCACACAGAACACCCTAGCAACCACCTAGCAACACCCTAGCAACCACCCAGAACACCCTAGCAACCACCCATAACACCATAGCAACCGAGCGAGCTTTTTGCCACTGCAAGCACCACTTCACATTTTCCTCTGGAAATGTACATTCTAGTGTTGTGAATACTATTCTCCAAGACAAAACTTTGGCACGCTACTCCTCCCGCATTTATTGTCGTAGATCCATGAATGTGGTGTCAAATCGACCCGGTCATTGAGGAGAGGTGTGCTATGACTTTTCTAAGCGATCGGTTGTACGATGTTCGTCTGGCGGGCGATAAATCGGCCGAAAAAAGTCCCATAGACTTAACATTGGCACCAAATTTGTGAGATCATATCTTTTGACCAGAAGGTCATAGAGACTTGGGGTTGGGCTCTTTTCACTCGGCCTATCATGCAGCCAACAAGTAGAGACATAATAACTTCATATTTACGCCCTAGCAACCACTTAGGGCAGCCTAGCAACCATAAATCAACATATTCAAGTCATTTCTCAGCTTCAGAAAATAGAAGAAACATGGATTTTGCCTTTTTTTGATTTAGACTGTCAACTAGTGTTTAAATATAATCTCATACACTGTATAATCACACCATAGCAACCATATAGAGTACCCTAGTAACCACCTGAACACATGAATAAGCCATTTCTCCGCTGAATAAACAATTTATCATCACAAAAACATCGTACAGACGTGTTTGGTGTCTCGTATGCAAAAATGTGCCACACTCTAGCAACCGAGCGAGCTTTTTGCCACTGCAAGCACCACTTCACATTTTCCTCTGGAAATGTACATTCTAGTGTTGTGAATACTATTCTCCAAGACAAAATTTTGGCACGCTACTCCTCCCGTATTTTTTGTCGTAGACCCATGAATGAGGTGTCAAATCGACCGGCTCATTTAGGAGAGGTGTGCTATGACTTTTCTAAGTGATCGGTTGTACGATGTTCGTCTGGCGGGCGATAAATCGGCCGAAAAAAGTCCCATAGACTTAACATTGGCACCAAATTTGTGAGATCATATCTTTTGACCAGAAGGTCGTAGAAACTTGGGGTTGGGCTTTTTTGACTCGGCCTATCATGCAGCTAACAATTAGTGACATAATAACTTCCTATTCATGCCCTAGCAACCACTTAGGGCAGCCTAGCAACCATAAAACAACATATACAAGACATATCTCAGCTCCAGAAAATAGAAGAAACATAGATTTTGCCTTTTTTTGACTCAGACTGTCAACTAGTCTTTAAATATCATCTTATAAACTGTATAATCACACCATAGCAACCATGTAGGGTACCCTAGTAACCACACAAACACACGAATAAGCCATATCTCAGCCCTAGAACATCGTACACACATGATTGTTGGCTCGTATGCAATTCTGTAACACACCCTGGCAACCGGGTGGTGGGTTTTGCCACTGCAAGCACCACTTCACATTTTCCTCTGGAAATGTACATTCTAGTTAGTGGTGCTTGCTGAAAGCAAGGCAACACTATTACTATTGTGTTTTTTGAGTCGGCCCAAAAGTTTGGCACGCTACTCCTCCCGCAGTTTTTGTCACACACCCATGAATGAGGTCTCAAAACGTGCGGAATATTCGGCAATGGTGTGCTATGACTTTTCTAAGCGATCGGGGGTACGATGTTCGCCCGAAGGGCGAACAAATTTCCCAAAAATCCCATAGACTTAACATTGCGACAAACTTTGACGACTCATAGCTCCGAGCGAGGATTTCACAGAAGCCTGTGATTTACCACATTTGAAGAGGCTGACAGGCTCTGTAAGAACATACCTCACAATGGGGTAAAAGTTGCACCCCTGGGGGGCAGGAGCTGCCCAAATTTTCCCCCATTGACCCCAATGTTATTTAAAATTTCTAGTATAGCATTATACTATTCCAGGAAAAAGTTTGGCGCACTCCTACGTCCACAGTTTTTGTCACAGACCCATGAATGAGGCATCAAATCGTGCGGCCTATTGAAGAGAAGTGTCCTATCACTTTTATCAGAGATCGGGGGTACGGTGTTCGACCCAGGGGCGAACAAATTTCCAAAAAATCCCATAGACTTAACATTGAGACAAACTTTGACGACTCATAGCTCCGAACAACGATTTCGAAAAAATGTGTGATTTGCCACATTTGAAGAGGCTGGCAACCTCTGTAAGAACATACCTCACAATGGGGTAAAAGTTGCACCCCTGGGGGGCAGGAGCTACCCAAAATTTTCCCCATTGACTTACTATGGTGAAGGATGTCCCATCAAATGCATGTGTTTTTCCTACTATGGTAAATTGCATAGGGATTTTGTATTGAACATAGCTCTGGATCATAGTGTCATAGAGACAAGGGGGCGGGCTCATTTTACTCAGACGACCAATCAGTCTCTCAGGATCATTGTGAAGCTATCAAGCCACGCCCTAGCAACCATATAGAGCACCTTAGCAACAACTCCCATAGACTTCCATTGAAAGAGATCAAAGGGATATCTCCGGATAGAAGTGTCATAGAAACACAAGGGTGGTCTCGTTTGACTCGGGGTAGCAAACAGCCAATCATGAATCACCTCAACAATTTCTGGCCACACCCTAGCAACCATTATCGAGCACCTTAGCAACCAAATTTTAAAAAGGGATATCTTCCATTCTGAATGTCATACAGGCTTGGGAGTTGTATTATATCAATTATACTGACAAGCAGCCTTTGGAGATTCATGATTGGCAGCTGCCAAGCCACTCCCTAGCAACCAAAAAGAGTACCCTAGCAACCATTTTGCAAGGCCTACATCTCTTTATCAGAACATCGTATAGAGATGGGGGTTGGTTTATACATTCACATTGACTTTGGAGCTTCATGATTGGAAGCTGCCAAGCCACTCCCTAGCAACCAAACAGAGTACCCTAGCAACCATTTTGTAACAGCTATATCTCAGCATCAGAACATTGTATCACGATGGGGGTTCGGTCTTTTGACTCATGCTAGCACATAGAACTTTCAAAATGCTAAACATGCTAGCTGTGAATAGCTACATGCTAATATTGATTAGCTAAGTGCTAAATCATGCCATGAACAATATAAAAACTCTATAATAACCATATGTGAACACTACCAACCACCTAGTAATACCATAGCAACTACCCAGAATACCCTAGCAACAACCTAACAACACCATAGCAACCACCCAGAACACCCTAGCAACCGCATAGCAACACCCTAGCAACCACCTAGAAACTATCCAAAACACCTTAGCAACACCCTAGCAACCACCTAGCAACACCCTAGCAACCACCCCAAACACCATAGCAACCACCTAGCAACACCTTAGCAACCACCCAGAACACCCTAGCAACCACCTAGCAACACCATAGCAACCACCGAGCAACACCCTAGCAACCGCCTAGCAACCATCCAGAACACCTTAGCAACACCCTAGCAACCACCTAGCAACACCCTATCAACCACCCAGAACACCCTAGCAACCGCCTAGCAACACCCTAGCAACCACCTAGCAACACCTTAGCTACCACCGAGCAACACCCTAGCAACTGCCTAGCAACCTTCCAGAACACCTTAGAAACACCCTAGCAACCACCTAGCAACCATCCAGAACACCCTAACAACCGCCTAGTAACAACCTAGCAACACCCTAGCAACCACCCAGAACACCCTAGCAACCACCTAGCAACACCTTAGCAACTACCCAGAACACATTGGCAACCACCCATAATACCCTAGCAACTGCATAGCAACCACCCAGAATACCCTGACAACCAACTAGCAACCACCCAGAACACCCTAGCAACCGGGTGGTGAGTTTTGCCACTGCAAGCACCACTTCACATTTTCCTCTGGAAATGTACATTCTAGTTAGTGGTGCTTGCTGAAAGCAAGGCAACACTATTACTATTGTGTTTTTTGAGCCGGCCCAAAAGTTTGGCACGCTACTCCTCCCGCAGTTTTTGTCACACACCCATGAATGAGGTCTCAAAACGTGCGGAATATTCGGGAATGGTGTGCTATGACTTTTCTAAGCGATCGGGGGTACGATGTTCGCCCGAAGGGCGAACAAATTTCCCAAAAATCCCATAGACTTAACATTGCGACAAACTTTGACGACTCATAGCTCCGAGCGAGGATTTCACAGAAGCCTGCGATTTACCACATTTGAAGAGGCTGACAGGCTCTGTAAGAACATACCTCACAATGGGGTAAAAGTTGCACCCCTGGGGGGCAGGAGCTGCCCAAATATTCCCCCATAGACCCCCATGTTATTTATTAGTGGTGCTTGCTGAAAGCAAGGCAACACTATTACTATTGTGTTTTTTGAGCCGGCCCAAAAGTTTGGCACGCTACTCCTCCCGCAGTTTTTGTCACACACCCATGAATGAGGTCTCAAAACGTGCGGAATATTCGGGAATGGTGTGCTATGACTTTTCTAAGCGATCGGGGGTACGATGTTCGCCCGAAGGGCGAACAAATTTCCCAAAAATCCCATAGACTTAACATTGCGACAAACTTTGACGACTCATAGCTCCGAGCGAGGATTTCACAGAAGCCTGCGATTTACCACATTTGAAGAGGCTGACAGGCTCTGTAAGAACATACCTCACAATGGGGTAAAAGTTGCACCCCTGGGGGGCAGGAGCTGCCCAAATATTCCCCCATAGACCCCCATGTTATTTATTAGTGGTGCTTGCAAAGCAACACTATTGTTATCCTGCATACTTATTAGTGGTGCTTGCAAAGCAACACTATTGTTATCCTCCATACTTATTTTTCTTATTTTTCTTCCGGACAAAACTTCGGCGCGCTACTCCTCCCGCAGCTTTTGTCACAGACCCATGAGAGTGGTGTCAAATCGACCGGCTTGTTTAGGAGAGGTGTGCTATGACTTTTCTAAGAGATCGGGTGTACGATGTTCGCACAGCGGACCAAAAAGCGGCCAAAAAAGTCCCATTGACTTCCATTGAAAAATTTTCAAAAATTCAAATCCCAACTGTCACTTTCTCACTGACACAAAAGGGCCTGACAGCCCTGCTGTCAGGCAGACATCTCTCTCTCCCTAGGAGGATTTAATTTATCAAGCATCCAGTAAATAATGGCCTAAAATCTTCATAGCCACACCATAGCAACCGGTTACAGCACCCTAGCAACCGTGGGCAATAGGCACGAGGCCGCAGGCCTCGTGCCATACTAAATAACTATAAAAACTCTATAAAAACTCATTTTAGAGACTAAATAGTAATCATCTGTTAAAAAATACACGCCAACATCACAGACCCCTGATTGAGGCGTCAAATTGTGCGGTTTATTGAGGAGAGGTGTGCTGTGACTTTTCGTAGCGATCGGGGGTACGGTGTTCACCCCAGGGGCAAATCATTGGGTAAAAAAGTCCCATAGACTTAACATTGGCACAAAATTTGTGAGATCATATCTTTTGACCAGTAGGTCATAGAGACTTGGGGTTGGGCTCTTTTGACTCGGCCTATCATGCAGCCAACAAGTAGTGACATAATAACTTCATATTCTCGCCCTAGCAACCACTTAGGGCAGCCTAGTAACCGTAAAACAACATATTCAAGCCATATCTCAGCTACAGAAAATAGAAGAAACATGGAGTTTGACTTTTTTGACTTAGACTGTCAACTAGTCTTTAAATATCATCACATACACTGTATAATCACACCATAGAAACCATATAGAGTACCCTAGTAACCACCTGAAGACATGAATAAGCCATATCTCAGCTCTACAAAATAGAAGAAACATGGATTTTGACTTTTTGACTCAGACTGTCAACTAGTCTTTAAATATAATCTCATCCACTGTATAAGCAAACCATAGCAACCATATAGAGTACCCTAGTAACCACCTGAACACATGAATGAGCCATATCTCAGCTGAATAAGCCATATCTCATCACAAAAACATTGTACAGACGTGTTTGGTGTCTTGTATGCAATCATGTGCCACACTCTAGCAACCGATCGAGCTTTTTGCCACTGCAAGCACCACTTCACATTTTCCTCTGGAAATGTACATTCTAGTTAGTGGTGCTTGCAAAGCAACACTATTGTTATCCTGCATACTTATTATTATTTTTCCTCTACTTCTTCTTCTTCTTATTCCGTACAAATTTCGGCGCGCTACTCCTCCCGCAGCTTTTGTCACAGACCCATAAGAGAGGTGTCAAAACGTGCGGCTTGTTCGGGAATGGTGTGCTATGACTTTTCTAAGAGATCGGGTGTACGATGTTCGCACAGCGGACGAAAAAGCGGCCAAAATTGTCCCAAGTCATTTCCTATGGGGAATTTTCAAAAATTCTAATCCCAACTGTCACTTTCTCACAGACACAAAAAGGGGCCTGACAGCCCTATTTTGACAGCTATTTCAGCCATTAAAACTTTAAAATGTTGAGAAATTTGTAAGCTATTAAAGTTGTATTCAACTTTTTGATATCTATTATACTTTTTTCACAATCTCTACTTTAGTCTCATGATGTTTTTCAAGCCGTTTCTGAAATTATAATGGGAGTGAATGAGAGAGACTGTTCAGAGCTAGAGCACGTGATGTCATAAGCTAGAGTGAGCCAGCTTGAAAACTAATGCTAAAAAATAATTTTTAAATCGCTGGCCTGGCCACAATCTTCACTCTTTGGCCATGAAAATATACTTAAAACGTAGGTATTTTTGTTGTGGTTCCTCTCGTGTGTTTAGTAAATCCCTCGGACTTATAGTTTTTTCTCTGTGTCCTTCCAAACGACAGGAGTGACAGACTATCCTCCATTGGCAGCAATTATAAATTCAGGTCAAACTTTAGTAATCAGAGCATTACGGACCAGTTTTTTAACTTGCCAAAGTGGTCCCTTTTTTCAACTCTATCCACACAAAAAATACATCACAGAGATCACAAAGGCCTTGTCTCGCTAACGGTCAGGTCATTTCGCTGATACAACCTATAGTTTTGTCTCTAGGGAGGTTTGTTCGAGGCCAAGTATCAGCGATTTTGACTAAACATTGGGGGATTTTCAAAAATTCAAATCCCAACTGTCACTTTCTCACAGACACAAAAGGGCCTGACAGCCCTGCTGTCAGGCAGACGTCTCTCTCTTCCTAGGAGGATTTATTTTATCAGGCAACCAATAAATAATGGCCTAAAATCTTCATGGTCACACCATAGCAACCAGTTACAGCACCCTAGCAACCGTGGGCGATAGGCACGAGGCCGCAGGCCTCGTGCCATACTAAATAACTCTATAAAAACTCTATTAAAAATCATTTTAGAGACTAAATAGTAATCATCTGTTAAAAAATACACGCCGACATCACAGACCCCTGATTGAGGCGTCAAATTTTGCGGATTATTGAGGAGAGGTGTGCTGTGACTTTTCGTAGCGATCGGGGGTACGGTGTTGGCCCCAGGGGCAAATCATTGGGTAAAAACGTCCCATAGATTTAACATTGGCACAAAATTTGTGAGATCATATCTTTTGACCAGTAGGTCATAGAGACTTGGGGTTGGGCTCTTTTGACTCGGCCTATCGTGCAGCCAACAAGTAGTGACATAATAACTTCATATTCACGACCTAGCAACCACTTAGGGCAGCCTAGCAACCGTAAAACAACATATTCAAGGCCATATCTCAGCTACAGAAAAAAGAAGAAACATGGATTTTGACTTTTTTTGACTTAGACTGTCAACTAGTCTTTAAATATTATCTCATCCACTGTATAAGCAAACCATAGCAACCATATAGAGTACCCTAGTAACCACCTAAAGACATGAATAAGACATATCTCAGCTCCACAAAATAGGAGAAACATGGATTTTGACTTTTTTGACTTAGACTGTCAACTAGTCTTTAAATATTATCTCATAAACTGTATAATCACACCATAGCAACCATATAGGGTACCCTAGTAACCATACAAACACATGAATAAGCCATATCTCAGCACCTGAATATCGTACAGACATGGTTGTTGGCTCGTATGCAATCATGTACCACACTCTAGCAACCGAGCGAGCTTTTTGCCACTGCAAGCACCACTTCACATTTTCCTCTGGAAATGTACATTCTAGTGTTGTGAATACTATTCTCCAAGACAAAACTTTGGCACGCTACTCCTTCCGCATTTATTGTCGTAGATCCATGAATGTGGTGTCAAATCGACCCGGTCATTGAGGAGAGGTGTGCTATGACTTTTCTAAGCGATCGGTTGTACGATGTTCGTCTGGCGGGCGATAAATCGGCCGAAAAAAGTCCCATAGACTTAACATTGGCACCAAATTTGTGAGATCATATCTTTTGACCAGAAGGTCATAGAGACTTGGGGTTGGGCTCATTTGACTCGGCCTATCATGCAGCCAACAAGTAGTGACAGAGTAACTTCATATTCACGCCCTAGCAACCACTTAGGTCAGCCTAGCAACCATAAAACAACATATTCAAGCCATATCTCAGCTCCAGAAAATAGAAGAAACATGGATTTTGCCTTTTTTTGACTCAGACTGTCAACTAGTCTTTAAATATTAACTCATAAACTGTATAATCACACCATAGCAACCATATAGGGTACCCTAGTAACCCTACAAACACATGAATAAGCCACATCTCAGCACCAGAACATCGTACAGACATGGTTGTTGCCTCATATGCAATTCTGTACCACACTCTAGCAACCGAGCGAGCTTTTTGCCACTGCAAGCACCACTTCACATTTTCCTCTGGAAATGTACATTCTAGTGTTGTGAATACTATTCTCCAAGACAAAACTTTGGCACGCTACTCCTCCCGCATTTTTTGTCACAGACACATGAATGAGGTGTCAAATCGACCAGCTCGTTAAGGAGAGGTGTGCTATGA
Source organism: Pimephales promelas (assembly GCF_988280905.1). Lineage (NCBI taxonomy): Eukaryota > Metazoa > Chordata > Actinopteri > Cypriniformes > Leuciscidae > Pimephales > Pimephales promelas. The sequence continues at coordinate 29,574,082 of NC_142775.1, read as the reverse complement.
CTTTTCTAAGAGATCGGGTGTACGATGCTTGTCTAGCGGGCGATAAATCGGCCGAAAAATCTCCCATAGACTTAACATTGGCACCAAATTTGTGAGATCATATCTTTTGAATAGAAGGTCATAGAGACTTGGGGTTGGGCTCATTTGACTCGGCCTATCATACAGCCAACAAGAGGTGACATAGTAACTTAATATTCATTCCCTAGCAACCACTTAGGGCAGCCTAGCAACCATAAAACAACATATACAAGCCATATCTCAGCTCCAGAAAATAGAAGAAACATGGATTTTTCCTTTTTTTGACTCAGACTGTCAGCTAGTCTTTAAATATTAACTCATAAACTGTATAATCACACCATAGCAACCATATAGGGTACCCCAGTAACCCTACAAACACATGAATAAGACATGTCTCAGCTGAATAAACCATTTATCATCACAAAAACATCGTACAGACGTGTTTGGTGTCTCGTATGCAAAAATGTGCCACACTCTAGCAACCGAGCGAGCTTTTTGCCACTGCAAGCACCACTTCACATTTTCCTCTGGAAATGTACATTCTAGTGTTGTGAATACTATTCTCCAAGACAAAACTTTGGCACGCTACTCCTCCCGCATTTTTTGTCACAGACACATGAATGAGGTGTCAAATCGACCAGCTCGTTAAGGAGAGGTGTGCTATGACTTTTCTAAGAGATCGGGCGTACGATGCTTGTCTAGCGGGCGATAAATCGGCCGAAAAATCTCCCATAGACTTAACATTGGAACCAAATTTGTGAGATCATATCTTTTGAATAGAAGGTCATAGAGACTTGGGGTTGGGCTCATTTGACTCGGCCTATCATACAGCCAACAAGTAGTGACATAGTAACTTAATATTCACGCCCTAGCAACCACTTAGGGCAGCCTAGCAACCATAAAACAACATATACAAGCCATATCTCAGCTCCAGAAAATAGAAGAAACATGGATTTTGCCTTTTTTTGACTCAGACTGTCAACTAGTCTTTAAATATTAACTCATAAACTGTATAATCACACCATAGCAACCATATAGGGTACCCCAGTAACCCTACAAACACATGAATAAGACATGTCTCAGCTGAATAAACCATGTATCATCACAAAAACATCGTACAGACGTGTTTGGTGTCTCGTATGCAAAAATGTGCCACACTCTAGCAACCGAGCGAGCTTTTTGCCACTGCAAGCACCACTTCACATTTTCCTCTGGAAATGTACATTCTAGTGTTGTGAATACTATTCTCCAAGACAAAACTTTGGCACGCTACTCCTCCCGCATTTTTTGTCACAGACACATGAATGAGGTGTCAAATCGACCAGCTCGTTAAGGAGAGGTGTGCTATGACTTTTCTAAGAGATCGGGTGTACGATGCTTGTCTAGCGGGCGATAAATCGGCCGAAAAATCTCCCATAGACTTAACATTGGCACCAAATTTGTGAGATCATATCTTTTGAATAGAAGGTCATAGAGACTTGGGGTTGGGCTCATTTGACTCGGCCTATCATACAGCCAACAAGAGGTGACATAGTAACTTAATATTCATTCCCTAGCAACCACTTAGGGCAGCCTAGCAACCATAAAACAACATATACAAGCCATATCTCAGCTCCAGAAAATAGAAGAAACATGGATTTTTCCTTTTTTTGACTCAGACTGTCAGCTAGTCTTTAAATATTAACTCATAAACTGTATAATCACACCATAGCAACCATATAGGGTACCCCAGTAACCCTACAAACACATGAATAAGACATGTCTCAGCTGAATAAACCATTTATCATCACAAAAACATCGTACAGACGTGTTTGGTGTCTCGTATGCAAAAATGTGCCACACTCTAGCAACCGAGCGAGCTTTTTGCCACTGCAAGCACCACTTCACATTTTCCTCTGGAAATGTACATTCTAGTGTTGTGAATACTATTCTCCAAGACAAAACTTTGGCACGCTACTCCTCCCGCATTTTTTGTCACAGACACATGAATGAGGTGTCAAATCGACCAGCTCGTTAAGGAGAGGTGTGCTATGACTTTTCTAAGAGATCGGGCGTACGATGCTTGTCTAGCGGGCGATAAATCGGCCGAAAAATCTCCCATAGACTTAACATTGGAACCAAATTTGTGAGATCATATCTTTTGAATAGAAGGTCATAGAGACTTGGGGTTGGGCTCATTTGACTCGGCCTATCATACAGCCAACAAGTAGTGACATAGTAACTTAATATTCACGCCCTAGCAACCACTTAGGGCAGCCTAGCAACCATAAAACAACATATACAAGCCATATCTCAGCTCCAGAAAATAGAAGAAACATGGATTTTGCCTTTTTTTGACTCAGACTGTCAACTAGTCTTTAAATATTAACTCATAAACTGTATAATCACACCATAGCAACCATATAGGGTACCCCAGTAACCCTACAAACACATGAATAAGACATGTCTCAGCTGAATAAACCATGTATCATCACAAAAACATCGTACAGACGTGTTTGGTGTCTCGTATGCAAAAATGTGCCACACTCTAGCAACCGAGCGAGCTTTTTGCCACTGCAAGCACCACTTCACATTTTCCTCTGGAAATGTACATTCTAGTGTTGTGAATACTATTCTCCAAGACAAAACTTTGGCACGCTACTCCTCCCGCATTTTTTGTCACAGACACATGAATGAGGTGTCAAATCGACCAGCTCGTTAAGGAGAGGTGTGCTATGACTTTTCTAAGAGATCGGGCGTACGATGCTTGTCTAGCGGGCGATAAATCGGCCGAAAAATCTCCCATAGACTTAACATTGGAACCAAATTTGTGAGATCATATCTTTTGAATAGAAGGTCATAGAGACTTGGGGTTGGGCTCATTTGACTCGGCCTATCATACAGCCAACAAGTAGTGACATAGTAACTTAATATTCACGCCCTAGCAACCACTTAGGGCAGCCTAGCAACCATAAAACAACATATACAAGCCATATCTCAGCTCCAGAAAATAGAAGAAACATGGATTTTGCCTTTTTTTGACTCAGACTGTCAACTAGTCTTTAAATATTAACTCATAAACTGTATAATCACACCATAGCAACCATATAGGGTACCCCAGTAACCCTACAAACACATGAATAAGACATGTCTCAGCTGAATAAACCATGTATCATCACAAAAACATCGTACAGACGTGTTTGGTGTCTCGTATGCAAAAATGTGCCACACTCTAGCAACCGAGCGAGCTTTTTGCCACTGCAAGCACCACTTCACATTTTCCTCTGGAAATGTACATTCTAGTGTTGTGAATACTATTCTCCAAGACAAAACTTTGGCACGCTACTCCTCCCGCATTTTTTGTCACAGACACATGAATGAGGTGTCAAATCGACCAGCTCGTTAAGGAGAGGTGTGCTATGACTTTTCTAAGAGATCGGGTGTACGATGCTTGTCTAGCGGGCGATAAATCGGCCGAAAAATCTCCCATAGACTTAACATTGGCACCAAATTTGTGAGATCATATCTTTTGAATAGAAGGTCATAGAGACTTGGGGTTGGGCTCATTTGACTCGGCCTATCATACAGCCAACAAGAGGTGACATAGTAACTTAATATTCATTCCCTAGCAACCACTTAGGGCAGCCTAGCAACCATAAAACAACATATACAAGCCATATCTCAGCTCCAGAAAATAGAAGAAACATGGATTTTTCCTTTTTTTGACTCAGACTGTCAGCTAGTCTTTAAATATTAACTCATAAACTGTATAATCACACCATAGCAACCATATAGGGTACCCCAGTAACCCTACAAACACATGAATAAGACATGTCTCAGCTGAATAAACCATTTATCATCACAAAAACATCGTACAGACGTGTTTGGTGTCTCGTATGCAAAAATGTGCCACACTCTAGCAACCGAGCGAGCTTTTTGCCACTGCAAGCACCACTTCACATTTTCCTCTGGAAATGTACATTCTAGTGTTGTGAATACTATTCTCCAAGACAAAACTTTGGCACGCTACTCCTCCCGCATTTTTTGTCACAGACACATGAATGAGGTGTCAAATCGACCAGCTCGTTAAGGAGAGGTGTGCTATGACTTTTCTAAGAGATCGGGCGTACGATGCTTGTCTAGCGGGCGATAAATCGGCCGAAAAATCTCCCATAGACTTAACATTGGAACCAAATTTGTGAGATCATATCTTTTGAATAGAAGGTCATAGAGACTTGGGGTTGGGCTCATTTGACTCGGCCTATCATACAGCCAACAAGTAGTGACATAGTAACTTAATATTCACGCCCTAGCAACCACTTAGGGCAGCCTAGCAACCATAAAACAACATATACAAGCCATATCTCAGCTCCAGAAAATAGAAGAAACATGGATTTTGCCTTTTTTTGACTCAGACTGTCAACTAGTCTTTAAATATTAACTCATAAACTGTATAATCACACCATAGCAACCATATAGGGTACCCCAGTAACCCTACAAACACATGAATAAGACATGTCTCAGCTGAATAAACCATGTATCATCACAAAAACATCGTACAGACGTGTTTGGTGTCTCGTATGCAAAAATGTGCCACACTCTAGCAACCGAGCGAGCTTTTTGCCACTGCAAGCACCACTTCACATTTTCCTCTGGAAATGTACATTCTAGTTAGTGGTGCTTGCTGAAAGCAAGGCAACACTATTACTATTGTGTTTTTTGAGCCGGCCCAAAAGTTTGACGCGCTACTCCTCCCGCAGTTTTTGTCACACACCCATGAATGAGGTCTCAAAACGTGCGGAATATTCGGGAATGGTGTGCTATGACTTTTCTAAGCGATCGGGGGTACGATGTTCGCCCGAAGGGCGAACAAATTTCCCAAAAATCCCATAGACTTAACATTGCGACAAACTTTGACGACTCATAGCTCCGAGCAAGAATTTCACAGAAGCCTGAGATTTACCACATTTGAAGAGGCTGACAGGCTCTGTAAGAACATACCTCACAATGGGGTAAAAGTTGCACCCCTGGGGGGCAGGAGCTGCCCAAATATTCCCCCATTGACCCCCATGTTATTTATTATTCTTCTTCTTCTTATTATTCTGGCCACTTTTTGGTTCGCTACTCCTCCCGCAGATTTTGTCACAGACCCATGGGTGAGGTGTCAAATCGACCGGCTTATTTAGGAGAGGTGTGCTATGACTTTTCTAAGCGATCGGGGGTACGATGTTCGCCCCAGGGGCGAAAAACGGCCAAAAAAAATCCCATAGACTTAACATGGCGAAAAAATTTGACGAGTCATAGCTCTGAGATCGGATTTCGCAGAAACTTGCAATTTACCACATTTGAAGAGGCTGACAGGCTCTTTAAGAAAATACCTCACAATGGGGTAAAAGTTGCACCCCTGGGGGGCAGGAGCTGCCCAAAATTTTGCCAAAATTCCCATTGAAAATTTTCTAGTATAGCATTTTACTATTCCAGGAAAAAGTTTGGAGCACTCCTACGTCCACAGTTTTTGTCACAGACCCATGAATGAGGCATCAAATCGTGCGGCCTATTGAGGAGAAGCGTCCTATCACTTTTATCAGAGATCGGGGGTACGGTGTTCGCCCCAGGGGCGAACAAATTTCCAAAAAATCCCATAGACTTAACATTGAGACAAACTTTGACGACTCATAGCTCCGAACAACGATTTCGGAAAAACGTGTGATTTGCCACATTTGAAGAGGCTGGCAGGCTCTGTAAGAATATACCTCACAATGGGGTAAAAGTTGCACCCCTGGGGGGCAGGACCTGCCCAAACTTTTCCCCATTGACTTACTATGGTGAAGGACGTCCCATCAAATGCATGTGTTTTTCCTACTATGGTAAATTGCATAGGGATTTTGTATTGAACATAGCTCTGGATCACAGTGTCATAGAGAGAAGGGGGCGGGCTCATTTTACTCAGACGACCAATCAGTCTCTCAGGATCATTGTGAAGCTATTAAGCCACGCCCTAGCAACCATTTAGAGCACCTTAGCAACAACTCCCATAGACTTCCATTAAAAAAGATCAAAGGGATATCTCAGGATATAAGTGTCATAGAAACATGAGGGTGGGCTCGTTTGACTTGGGCCAGCAAACAGCCAATCCTGAATCACCTCAACACTTACTGGCAACGCCCTAGCAACCATTGTAGAGCACCTTAGCAACCAAAATCCAAAGAGGGATATCTTCCATTCTGAATGTCATAGAGGTATGGGAGTTGGTTTATATCATTCATACTGACAAGCAGCCTGTGGAGTTTCATGATTGGCAGCTGCCAAGCCACTCCTTAGCAACCAAACAGAGTACCCTAGCAACCATTTTGCACGACCTATATCTCTGCATCAAAACATCGTATAGAGATGGGGGTTGGTTTATACATTCACATTGACTTTGGAGCTTCATGATTGGCAGCTGCCAAGCCAGTCCCTAGCAACCAAACAGAGTACCCTAGCAACCATTTTGTAAGACCTACATCTCTGCATCAAGACATCGTATAGAGATGGGAGTTGGCTCTTTTTTCTCATGCTAGCAAACATGACTTGCTACATGCTACACATGCTAGCAGAGAATAGCTACATGCTAATATTGATTAGCTAAGTGCTAAATCATGCCATGAATGTTATAAAAACTCTATAGTAACCATATGTGAACACTACCAACCACCTAGTAACACCATAGCAACCACCCAGAATACCATAGCAACCACCTAGCAACACCCTAGCAACCACCAAGAATACCCTAGCAACCACCTAGCAACACCCTAGCAACCACACAGAACACCCTAGCAACCGCCTAGCAACACCCTAGCAACCAACCAGAACACCTAGCAACACCCTAGCAACCACCCAGAACACCCTAGCAACCACCTACCAATACCCTAGCAAACCATCTATAACACCCTAGCAACCACCCAGAACACCCTAGCAACCGCCTAGCAACACCCTGGCAACCATACAGAACACCCTAGCAACCACATAGCAACACCCTAGCAACCACCCAGAACACCCTAGCAACCACCTAGCAACACCCTGGAAACCATCTATAACACCCTAGCAACCACCTAAAACACCTTAGCAACCACCTAGCAACACCCTAGCAACCACTCAGAACACCCTAGCAACCACCTAGCAACACCATAGCAACCACCCAGAACACCCTAGCAACCGCCTAGCAACACCCTAGCAACCACACAGAACACCCTAGCAACCACCTAGCAACACCCTAGCAACCACCCAGAACACCCTAGCAACCACCCATAACACCATAGCAACCGAGCGAGCTTTTTGCCACTGCAAGCACCACTTCACATTTTCCTCTGGAAATGTACATTCTAGTGTTGTGAATACTATTCTCCAAGACAAAACTTTGGCACGCTACTCCTCCCGCATTTATTGTCGTAGATCCATGAATGTGGTGTCAAATCGACCCGGTCATTGAGGAGAGGTGTGCTATGACTTTTCTAAGCGATCGGTTGTACGATGTTCGTCTGGCGGGCGATAAATCGGCCGAAAAAAGTCCCATAGACTTAACATTGGCACCAAATTTGTGAGATCATATCTTTTGACCAGAAGGTCATAGAGACTTGGGGTTGGGCTCTTTTCACTCGGCCTATCATGCAGCCAACAAGTAGAGACATAATAACTTCATATTTACGCCCTAGCAACCACTTAGGGCAGCCTAGCAACCATAAATCAACATATTCAAGTCATTTCTCAGCTTCAGAAAATAGAAGAAACATGGATTTTGCCTTTTTTTGATTTAGACTGTCAACTAGTGTTTAAATATAATCTCATACACTGTATAATCACACCATAGCAACCATATAGAGTACCCTAGTAACCACCTGAACACATGAATAAGCCATTTCTCCGCTGAATAAACAATTTATCATCACAAAAACATCGTACAGACGTGTTTGGTGTCTCGTATGCAAAAATGTGCCACACTCTAGCAACCGAGCGAGCTTTTTGCCACTGCAAGCACCACTTCACATTTTCCTCTGGAAATGTACATTCTAGTGTTGTGAATACTATTCTCCAAGACAAAATTTTGGCACGCTACTCCTCCCGTATTTTTTGTCGTAGACCCATGAATGAGGTGTCAAATCGACCGGCTCATTTAGGAGAGGTGTGCTATGACTTTTCTAAGTGATCGGTTGTACGATGTTCGTCTGGCGGGCGATAAATCGGCCGAAAAAAGTCCCATAGACTTAACATTGGCACCAAATTTGTGAGATCATATCTTTTGACCAGAAGGTCGTAGAAACTTGGGGTTGGGCTTTTTTGACTCGGCCTATCATGCAGCTAACAATTAGTGACATAATAACTTCCTATTCATGCCCTAGCAACCACTTAGGGCAGCCTAGCAACCATAAAACAACATATACAAGACATATCTCAGCTCCAGAAAATAGAAGAAACATAGATTTTGCCTTTTTTTGACTCAGACTGTCAACTAGTCTTTAAATATCATCTTATAAACTGTATAATCACACCATAGCAACCATGTAGGGTACCCTAGTAACCACACAAACACACGAATAAGCCATATCTCAGCCCTAGAACATCGTACACACATGATTGTTGGCTCGTATGCAATTCTGTAACACACCCTGGCAACCGGGTGGTGGGTTTTGCCACTGCAAGCACCACTTCACATTTTCCTCTGGAAATGTACATTCTAGTTAGTGGTGCTTGCTGAAAGCAAGGCAACACTATTACTATTGTGTTTTTTGAGTCGGCCCAAAAGTTTGGCACGCTACTCCTCCCGCAGTTTTTGTCACACACCCATGAATGAGGTCTCAAAACGTGCGGAATATTCGGCAATGGTGTGCTATGACTTTTCTAAGCGATCGGGGGTACGATGTTCGCCCGAAGGGCGAACAAATTTCCCAAAAATCCCATAGACTTAACATTGCGACAAACTTTGACGACTCATAGCTCCGAGCGAGGATTTCACAGAAGCCTGTGATTTACCACATTTGAAGAGGCTGACAGGCTCTGTAAGAACATACCTCACAATGGGGTAAAAGTTGCACCCCTGGGGGGCAGGAGCTGCCCAAATTTTCCCCCATTGACCCCAATGTTATTTAAAATTTCTAGTATAGCATTATACTATTCCAGGAAAAAGTTTGGCGCACTCCTACGTCCACAGTTTTTGTCACAGACCCATGAATGAGGCATCAAATCGTGCGGCCTATTGAAGAGAAGTGTCCTATCACTTTTATCAGAGATCGGGGGTACGGTGTTCGACCCAGGGGCGAACAAATTTCCAAAAAATCCCATAGACTTAACATTGAGACAAACTTTGACGACTCATAGCTCCGAACAACGATTTCGAAAAAATGTGTGATTTGCCACATTTGAAGAGGCTGGCAACCTCTGTAAGAACATACCTCACAATGGGGTAAAAGTTGCACCCCTGGGGGGCAGGAGCTACCCAAAATTTTCCCCATTGACTTACTATGGTGAAGGATGTCCCATCAAATGCATGTGTTTTTCCTACTATGGTAAATTGCATAGGGATTTTGTATTGAACATAGCTCTGGATCATAGTGTCATAGAGACAAGGGGGCGGGCTCATTTTACTCAGACGACCAATCAGTCTCTCAGGATCATTGTGAAGCTATCAAGCCACGCCCTAGCAACCATATAGAGCACCTTAGCAACAACTCCCATAGACTTCCATTGAAAGAGATCAAAGGGATATCTCCGGATAGAAGTGTCATAGAAACACAAGGGTGGTCTCGTTTGACTCGGGGTAGCAAACAGCCAATCATGAATCACCTCAACAATTTCTGGCCACACCCTAGCAACCATTATCGAGCACCTTAGCAACCAAATTTTAAAAAGGGATATCTTCCATTCTGAATGTCATACAGGCTTGGGAGTTGTATTATATCAATTATACTGACAAGCAGCCTTTGGAGATTCATGATTGGCAGCTGCCAAGCCACTCCCTAGCAACCAAAAAGAGTACCCTAGCAACCATTTTGCAAGGCCTACATCTCTTTATCAGAACATCGTATAGAGATGGGGGTTGGTTTATACATTCACATTGACTTTGGAGCTTCATGATTGGAAGCTGCCAAGCCACTCCCTAGCAACCAAACAGAGTACCCTAGCAACCATTTTGTAACAGCTATATCTCAGCATCAGAACATTGTATCACGATGGGGGTTCGGTCTTTTGACTCATGCTAGCACATAGAACTTTCAAAATGCTAAACATGCTAGCTGTGAATAGCTACATGCTAATATTGATTAGCTAAGTGCTAAATCATGCCATGAACAATATAAAAACTCTATAATAACCATATGTGAACACTACCAACCACCTAGTAATACCATAGCAACTACCCAGAATACCCTAGCAACAACCTAACAACACCATAGCAACCACCCAGAACACCCTAGCAACCGCATAGCAACACCCTAGCAACCACCTAGAAACTATCCAAAACACCTTAGCAACACCCTAGCAACCACCTAGCAACACCCTAGCAACCACCCCAAACACCATAGCAACCACCTAGCAACACCTTAGCAACCACCCAGAACACCCTAGCAACCACCTAGCAACACCATAGCAACCACCGAGCAACACCCTAGCAACCGCCTAGCAACCATCCAGAACACCTTAGCAACACCCTAGCAACCACCTAGCAACACCCTATCAACCACCCAGAACACCCTAGCAACCGCCTAGCAACACCCTAGCAACCACCTAGCAACACCTTAGCTACCACCGAGCAACACCCTAGCAACTGCCTAGCAACCTTCCAGAACACCTTAGAAACACCCTAGCAACCACCTAGCAACCATCCAGAACACCCTAACAACCGCCTAGTAACAACCTAGCAACACCCTAGCAACCACCCAGAACACCCTAGCAACCACCTAGCAACACCTTAGCAACTACCCAGAACACATTGGCAACCACCCATAATACCCTAGCAACTGCATAGCAACCACCCAGAATACCCTGACAACCAACTAGCAACCACCCAGAACACCCTAGCAACCGGGTGGTGAGTTTTGCCACTGCAAGCACCACTTCACATTTTCCTCTGGAAATGTACATTCTAGTTAGTGGTGCTTGCTGAAAGCAAGGCAACACTATTACTATTGTGTTTTTTGAGCCGGCCCAAAAGTTTGGCACGCTACTCCTCCCGCAGTTTTTGTCACACACCCATGAATGAGGTCTCAAAACGTGCGGAATATTCGGGAATGGTGTGCTATGACTTTTCTAAGCGATCGGGGGTACGATGTTCGCCCGAAGGGCGAACAAATTTCCCAAAAATCCCATAGACTTAACATTGCGACAAACTTTGACGACTCATAGCTCCGAGCGAGGATTTCACAGAAGCCTGCGATTTACCACATTTGAAGAGGCTGACAGGCTCTGTAAGAACATACCTCACAATGGGGTAAAAGTTGCACCCCTGGGGGGCAGGAGCTGCCCAAATATTCCCCCATAGACCCCCATGTTATTTATTAGTGGTGCTTGCTGAAAGCAAGGCAACACTATTACTATTGTGTTTTTTGAGCCGGCCCAAAAGTTTGGCACGCTACTCCTCCCGCAGTTTTTGTCACACACCCATGAATGAGGTCTCAAAACGTGCGGAATATTCGGGAATGGTGTGCTATGACTTTTCTAAGCGATCGGGGGTACGATGTTCGCCCGAAGGGCGAACAAATTTCCCAAAAATCCCATAGACTTAACATTGCGACAAACTTTGACGACTCATAGCTCCGAGCGAGGATTTCACAGAAGCCTGCGATTTACCACATTTGAAGAGGCTGACAGGCTCTGTAAGAACATACCTCACAATGGGGTAAAAGTTGCACCCCTGGGGGGCAGGAGCTGCCCAAATATTCCCCCATAGACCCCCATGTTATTTATTAGTGGTGCTTGCAAAGCAACACTATTGTTATCCTGCATACTTATTAGTGGTGCTTGCAAAGCAACACTATTGTTATCCTCCATACTTATTTTTCTTATTTTTCTTCCGGACAAAACTTCGGCGCGCTACTCCTCCCGCAGCTTTTGTCACAGACCCATGAGAGTGGTGTCAAATCGACCGGCTTGTTTAGGAGAGGTGTGCTATGACTTTTCTAAGAGATCGGGTGTACGATGTTCGCACAGCGGACCAAAAAGCGGCCAAAAAAGTCCCATTGACTTCCATTGAAAAATTTTCAAAAATTCAAATCCCAACTGTCACTTTCTCACTGACACAAAAGGGCCTGACAGCCCTGCTGTCAGGCAGACATCTCTCTCTCCCTAGGAGGATTTAATTTATCAAGCATCCAGTAAATAATGGCCTAAAATCTTCATAGCCACACCATAGCAACCGGTTACAGCACCCTAGCAACCGTGGGCAATAGGCACGAGGCCGCAGGCCTCGTGCCATACTAAATAACTATAAAAACTCTATAAAAACTCATTTTAGAGACTAAATAGTAATCATCTGTTAAAAAATACACGCCAACATCACAGACCCCTGATTGAGGCGTCAAATTGTGCGGTTTATTGAGGAGAGGTGTGCTGTGACTTTTCGTAGCGATCGGGGGTACGGTGTTCACCCCAGGGGCAAATCATTGGGTAAAAAAGTCCCATAGACTTAACATTGGCACAAAATTTGTGAGATCATATCTTTTGACCAGTAGGTCATAGAGACTTGGGGTTGGGCTCTTTTGACTCGGCCTATCATGCAGCCAACAAGTAGTGACATAATAACTTCATATTCTCGCCCTAGCAACCACTTAGGGCAGCCTAGTAACCGTAAAACAACATATTCAAGCCATATCTCAGCTACAGAAAATAGAAGAAACATGGAGTTTGACTTTTTTGACTTAGACTGTCAACTAGTCTTTAAATATCATCACATACACTGTATAATCACACCATAGAAACCATATAGAGTACCCTAGTAACCACCTGAAGACATGAATAAGCCATATCTCAGCTCTACAAAATAGAAGAAACATGGATTTTGACTTTTTGACTCAGACTGTCAACTAGTCTTTAAATATAATCTCATCCACTGTATAAGCAAACCATAGCAACCATATAGAGTACCCTAGTAACCACCTGAACACATGAATGAGCCATATCTCAGCTGAATAAGCCATATCTCATCACAAAAACATTGTACAGACGTGTTTGGTGTCTTGTATGCAATCATGTGCCACACTCTAGCAACCGATCGAGCTTTTTGCCACTGCAAGCACCACTTCACATTTTCCTCTGGAAATGTACATTCTAGTTAGTGGTGCTTGCAAAGCAACACTATTGTTATCCTGCATACTTATTATTATTTTTCCTCTACTTCTTCTTCTTCTTATTCCGTACAAATTTCGGCGCGCTACTCCTCCCGCAGCTTTTGTCACAGACCCATAAGAGAGGTGTCAAAACGTGCGGCTTGTTCGGGAATGGTGTGCTATGACTTTTCTAAGAGATCGGGTGTACGATGTTCGCACAGCGGACGAAAAAGCGGCCAAAATTGTCCCAAGTCATTTCCTATGGGGAATTTTCAAAAATTCTAATCCCAACTGTCACTTTCTCACAGACACAAAAAGGGGCCTGACAGCCCTATTTTGACAGCTATTTCAGCCATTAAAACTTTAAAATGTTGAGAAATTTGTAAGCTATTAAAGTTGTATTCAACTTTTTGATATCTATTATACTTTTTTCACAATCTCTACTTTAGTCTCATGATGTTTTTCAAGCCGTTTCTGAAATTATAATGGGAGTGAATGAGAGAGACTGTTCAGAGCTAGAGCACGTGATGTCATAAGCTAGAGTGAGCCAGCTTGAAAACTAATGCTAAAAAATAATTTTTAAATCGCTGGCCTGGCCACAATCTTCACTCTTTGGCCATGAAAATATACTTAAAACGTAGGTATTTTTGTTGTGGTTCCTCTCGTGTGTTTAGTAAATCCCTCGGACTTATAGTTTTTTCTCTGTGTCCTTCCAAACGACAGGAGTGACAGACTATCCTCCATTGGCAGCAATTATAAATTCAGGTCAAACTTTAGTAATCAGAGCATTACGGACCAGTTTTTTAACTTGCCAAAGTGGTCCCTTTTTTCAACTCTATCCACACAAAAAATACATCACAGAGATCACAAAGGCCTTGTCTCGCTAACGGTCAGGTCATTTCGCTGATACAACCTATAGTTTTGTCTCTAGGGAGGTTTGTTCGAGGCCAAGTATCAGCGATTTTGACTAAACATTGGGGGATTTTCAAAAATTCAAATCCCAACTGTCACTTTCTCACAGACACAAAAGGGCCTGACAGCCCTGCTGTCAGGCAGACGTCTCTCTCTTCCTAGGAGGATTTATTTTATCAGGCAACCAATAAATAATGGCCTAAAATCTTCATGGTCACACCATAGCAACCAGTTACAGCACCCTAGCAACCGTGGGCGATAGGCACGAGGCCGCAGGCCTCGTGCCATACTAAATAACTCTATAAAAACTCTATTAAAAATCATTTTAGAGACTAAATAGTAATCATCTGTTAAAAAATACACGCCGACATCACAGACCCCTGATTGAGGCGTCAAATTTTGCGGATTATTGAGGAGAGGTGTGCTGTGACTTTTCGTAGCGATCGGGGGTACGGTGTTGGCCCCAGGGGCAAATCATTGGGTAAAAACGTCCCATAGATTTAACATTGGCACAAAATTTGTGAGATCATATCTTTTGACCAGTAGGTCATAGAGACTTGGGGTTGGGCTCTTTTGACTCGGCCTATCGTGCAGCCAACAAGTAGTGACATAATAACTTCATATTCACGACCTAGCAACCACTTAGGGCAGCCTAGCAACCGTAAAACAACATATTCAAGGCCATATCTCAGCTACAGAAAAAAGAAGAAACATGGATTTTGACTTTTTTTGACTTAGACTGTCAACTAGTCTTTAAATATTATCTCATCCACTGTATAAGCAAACCATAGCAACCATATAGAGTACCCTAGTAACCACCTAAAGACATGAATAAGACATATCTCAGCTCCACAAAATAGGAGAAACATGGATTTTGACTTTTTTGACTTAGACTGTCAACTAGTCTTTAAATATTATCTCATAAACTGTATAATCACACCATAGCAACCATATAGGGTACCCTAGTAACCATACAAACACATGAATAAGCCATATCTCAGCACCTGAATATCGTACAGACATGGTTGTTGGCTCGTATGCAATCATGTACCACACTCTAGCAACCGAGCGAGCTTTTTGCCACTGCAAGCACCACTTCACATTTTCCTCTGGAAATGTACATTCTAGTTAGTGGTGCTTGCAAAGCAACACTATTGTTATCCTGCATACTTATTATTATTCCGCTACTTCTTCTTCTTATTCCGTACAAATTTCGGCGCGCTACTCCTCCCGCAGCTTTTGTCACAGACCCATAAGAGAGGTGTCAAAACGTGCGGCTTGTTCGGGAATGGTGTGCTATGACTTTTCTAAGAGATCGGGTGTACGATGTTCGCACAGCGGACGAAAAAGCGGCCAAAAATGTCCCAAGTCATTTCCTATGGGGAATTTTCAAAAATTCTAATCCCAACTGTCACTTTCTCACAGACACAAAAAGGGGCCTGACAGCCCTATTTTGACAGCTATTTCAGCCATTAAAACTTTAAAATGTTGAGAAATTTGTCAGCTATTAAAGTTGTATTCAACTTTTTGATATCTATTATACTTTTTTCACAATCTCTACTTTAGTCTCATGATGTTTTTCAAGCCGTTTCTGAAATTATAATGGGAGTGAATGAGAGAGACTGTTCAGAGCTAGAGCACGTGATGTCATAAGCTAGAGTGAGCCAGCTTGAAAACTAATGCTAAAAAATAATTTTTAAATCGCTGGCCTGGCCACAATCTTCACTCTTTGGCCATGAAAATATACTTAAAACGTAGGTATTTTTGTTGTGGTTCCTCTCGTGTGTTTAGTAAATCCCTCGGACTTATAGTTTTTTCTCTGTGTCCTTCCAAACGACAGGAGTGACAGACTATCCTCCATTGGCAGCAATTATAAATTCAGGTCAAACTTTAGTAATCAGAGCATTACGGACCAGTTTTTTAACTTGCCAAAGTGGTCCCTTTTTTCAACTCTATCCACACAAAAAATACATCACAGCGTTCACAAAGGCCTTGTCTCGCTCACGGTCAGGTCATTTCGCTGATACAACCTATAGTTTTGTCTCTAGGGAGGTTTGTTCGAGGCCAAGTATCAGCGATTTTGACTAAACATTGGGGGATTTTCAAAAATTCAAATCCCAACTGTCACTTTCTCACAGACACAAAAGGGCCTGACAGCCCTGCTGTAGGGCAGACGTCTCTCTCTCCCTAGGAGGATTTATTTTATCAGGCAACCAATAAATAATGGCCTAAAATCTTCATGGTCACACCATAGCAACCAGTTACAGCACCCTAGCAACCGTGGGCGATAGGCACGAGGCCGCAGGCCTCGTGCCATACTAAATAACTCTATAAAAACTCTATAAAAACTAATTTTTGAGACTAAATAGTAATCATCTGTTAAAAAATACACGCCGACATCACAGACCCCTGATTGAGGCGTCAAATTTTGCGGATTATTGAGGAGAGGTGTGCTGTGACTTTTCGTAGCGATCGGGGGTACGGTGTTCGCCCCAGGGGCAAATCATTGGGTAAAAAAGTCCCATAGACTTTTAGTGTTTTTCCTACTATGGTAATTTGCATAGGGATTTTGTATTGAACATAGCTCTGGATCACAGTGTCATAGAGACAAGGGGGCGGGCTCATTTTACTCAGACGACCAATCAGTCTCTCAGCATCATTGTGAAGCTATTAAGCCACGCCCTAGCAACCATTTAGAGCACCTTAGCAACAACTCCCATAGACTTCCATTAAAAGAGATCAAAGGGATATCTCAGGATATAAGTGTCATAGAAACATGAGGGTGGGCTCGTTTGACTTGGGCCAGCAAACAGCCAATCATGAATCACCTCAACAATTTCTGGCCATGCCCTAGCAACCATTGTAGAGCACCTTAGCAACCAAAATCCAAAGAGGGATATCTTCCATTCTGAATGTCATAGAGGCATGGGAGTTGGTTTATATCATTCATACTGACAAGCAGCCTTTGGAGTTTCATGATTGGCAGCTACCAAGCCACTCCCTAGCAACCAAACAGAGTACCCTAGCAACCATTTTGCAAGACTTTATCTCTGCATCAAAACATCGTATAGAGATGGGGGTTGGTTCATACATTCACATTGACTTTGGAGCTTCATGATTGGCAGCTGCCAAGCCACTCCCTAGCAACCAAACAGAGTACCCTAGCAACCATTTTGTAAGACCTACATCTCTGCAACAAAACATCGTATAGAGATGGGGGTTTGCCTTCTGTCAACTAGTGTTTAAATATAATCTCATACACTGTATAATCACACCATAGCAACCATATAGAGTACCCTAGTAACCACCTGAACACATGAATAAGCCATTTCTCCGCTGAATAAGCCATTTATCATCACAAAAACATCGTACAGACGTGTTTGGTGTCTCGTATGCAAAAATGTGCCACACTCTAGCAACCAAGCGAGCTTTTTGCCACTGCAAGCACCACTTCACATTTTCCTCTGGAAATGTACATTCTAGTGTTGTGAATACTATTCTCCAAGACAAAACTTTGGCACGCTACTCCTCCCGCATTTATTGTCGTAGATCCATGAATGTGGTGTCAAATCGACCCGGTCATTGAGGAGAGGTGTGCTATGACTTTTCTAAGCGATCAGTTGTACGATGTTTGTCTGGCGGGCGATAAATCGGACAGAAAAAGTCCCATAGACTTAACATTGGCACAAAATTGGTGAGAACATGTCTTTTGAACAGAAGGTCATAGAGACTTGGGGTTGGGCTCTTTTTACTCGGCCTATCATGCAGCCAACAAGTAGAGACATAATAACTTCATATTTACGCCCTAGCAACCACTTAGGGCAGCCTAGCAACCATAAATCAACATATTCAAGTCATTTCTCAGCTTCAGAAAATAGAAGAAACATGGATTTTGCCTTTTTTTGATTTAGACTGTCAACTAGTGTTTAAATATAATCTCATACACTGTATAATCACACCATAGCAACCATATAGAGTACCCTAGTAACCACCTGAACACATGAATAAGCCATTTCTCAGCTGAATAAACAATTTATCATCACAAAAACATCGTACAGACGTGTTTGGTGTCTCATATGCAATTCTGTACCACACTCTAGCAACCAAGCGAGCTTTTTGCCACTGCAAGCACCACTTCACATTTTCCTCTGGAAATGTACATTCTAGTGTTGTGAATACTATTCTCCAAGACAAAACTTTGGCACGCTACTCCTTCCGCATTTATTGTCGTAGATCCATGAATGTGGTGTCAAATCGACCCGGTCATTGAGGAGAGGTGTGCTATGACTTTTCTAAGCGATCGGTTGTACGATGTTCGTCTGGCGGGCGATAAATCGGCCGAAAAAAGTCCCATAGACTTAACATTGGCACCAAATTTGTGAGATCATATCTTTTGACCAGAAGGTCATAGAGACTTGGGGTTGGGCTCATTTGACTCGGCCTATCATGCAGCCAACAAGTAGTGACAGAGTAACTTCATATTCACGCCCTAGCAACCACTTAGGTCAGCCTAGCAACCATAAAACAACATATTCAAGCCATATCTCAGCTCCAGAAAATAGAAGAAACATGGATTTTGCCTTTTTTTGACTCAGACTGTCAACTAGTCTTTAAATATTAACTCATAAACTGTATAATCACACCATAGCAACCATATAGGGTACCCTAGTAACCCTACAAACACATGAATAAGCCACATCTCAGCACCAGAACATCGTACAGACATGGTTGTTGCCTCATATGCAATTCTGTACCACACTCTAGCAACCGAGCGAGCTTTTTGCCACTGCAAGCACCACTTCACATTTTCCTCTGGAAATGTACATTCTAGTGTTGTGAATACTATTCTCCAAGACAAAACTTTGGCACGCTACTCCTCCCGCATTTTTTGTCACAGACACATGAATGAGGTGTCAAATCGACCAGCTCGTTAAGGAGAGGTGTGCTATGACTTTTCTAAGAGATCGGGTGTACGATGCTTGTCTAGCGGGCGATAAATCGGCCGAAAAATCTCCCATAGACTTAACATTGGCACCAAATTTGTGAGATCATATCTTTTGAATAGAAGGTCATAGAGACTTGGGGTTGGGCTCATTTGACTCGGCCTATCATACAGCCAACAAGAGGTGACATAGTAACTTAATATTCATTCCCTAGCAACCACTTAGGGCAGCCTAGCAACCATAAAACAACATATACAAGCCATATCTCAGCTCCAGAAAATAGAAGAAACATGGATTTTTCCTTTTTTTGACTCAGACTGTCAGCTAGTCTTTAAATATTAACTCATAAACTGTATAATCACACCATAGCAACCATATAGGGTACCCCAGTAACCCTACAAACACATGAATAAGACATGTCTCAGCTGAATAAACCATTTATCATCACAAAAACATCGTACAGACGTGTTTGGTGTCTCGTATGCAAAAATGTGCCACACTCTAGCAACCGAGCGAGCTTTTTGCCACTGCAAGCACCACTTCACATTTTCCTCTGGAAATGTACATTCTAGTGTTGTGAATACTATTCTCCAAGACAAAACTTTGGCACGCTACTCCTCCCGCATTTTTTGTCACAGACACATGAATGAGGTGTCAAATCGACCAGCTCGTTAAGGAGAGGTGTGCTATGACTTTTCTAAGAGATCGGGCGTACGATGCTTGTCTAGCGGGCGATAAATCGGCCGAAAAATCTCCCATAGACTTAACATTGGAACCAAATTTGTGAGATCATATCTTTTGAATAGAAGGTCATAGAGACTTGGGGTTGGGCTCATTTGACTCGGCCTATCATACAGCCAACAAGTAGTGACATAGTAACTTAATATTCACGCCCTAGCAACCACTTAGGGCAGCCTAGCAACCATAAAACAACATATACAAGCCATATCTCAGCTCCAGAAAATAGAAGAAACATGGATTTTGCCTTTTTTTGACTCAGACTGTCAACTAGTCTTTAAATATTAACTCATAAACTGTATAATCACACCATAGCAACCATATAGGGTACCCCAGTAACCCTACAAACACATGAATAAGACATGTCTCAGCTGAATAAACCATGTATCATCACAAAAACATCGTACAGACGTGTTTGGTGTCTCGTATGCAAAAATGTGCCACACTCTAGCAACCGAGCGAGCTTTTTGCCACTGCAAGCACCACTTCACATTTTCCTCTGGAAATGTACATTCTAGTGTTGTGAATACTATTCTCCAAGACAAAATTTTGGCACGCTACTCCTCCCGTATTTTTTGTCGTAGACCCATGAATGAGGTGTCAAATCGACCGGCTCATTTAGGAGAGGTGTGCTATGACTTTTCTAAGTGATCGGTTGTACGATGTTCGTCTGGCGGGCGATAAATCGGCCGAAAAAAGTCCCATAGACTTAACATTGGCACCAAATTTGTGAGATCATATCTTTTGACCAGAAGGTCGTAGAAACTTGGGGTTGGGCTTTTTTGACTCGGCCTATCATGCAGCTAACAATTAGTGACATAATAACTTCCTATTCATGCCCTAGCAACCACTTAGGGCAGCCTAGCAACCATAAAACAACATATACAAGACATATCTCAGCTCCAGAAAATAGAAGAAACATAGATTTTGCCTTTTTTTGACTCAGACTGTCAACTAGTCTTTAAATATCATCTTATAAACTGTATAATCACACCATAGCAACCATGTAGGGTACCCTAGTAACCACACAAACACACGAATAAGCCATATCTCAGCCCTAGAACATCGTACACACATGATTGTTGGCTCGTATGCAATTCTGTAACACACCCTGGCAACCGGGTGGTGGGTTTTGCCACTGCAAGCACCACTTCACATTTTCCTCTGGAAATGTACATTCTAGTTAGTGGTGCTTGCTGAAAGCAAGGCAACACTATTACTATTGTGTTTTTTGAGTCGGCCCAAAAGTTTGGCACGCTACTCCTCCCGCAGTTTTTGTCACACACCCATGAATGAGGTCTCAAAACGTGCGGAATATTCGGCAATGGTGTGCTATGACTTTTCTAAGCGATCGGGGGTACGATGTTCGCCCGAAGGGCGAACAAATTTCCCAAAAATCCCATAGACTTAACATTGCGACAAACTTTGACGACTCATAGCTCCGAGCGAGGATTTCACAGAAGCCTGTGATTTACCACATTTGAAGAGGCTGACAGGCTCTGTAAGAACATACCTCACAATGGGGTAAAAGTTGCACCCCTGGGGGGCAGGAGCTGCCCAAATTTTCCCCCATTGACCCCAATGTTATTTAAAATTTCTAGTATAGCATTATACTATTCCAGGAAAAAGTTTGGCGCACTCCTACGTCCACAGTTTTTGTCACAGACCCATGAATGAGGCATCAAATCGTGCGGCCTATTGAAGAGAAGTGTCCTATCACTTTTATCAGAGATCGGGGGTACGGTGTTCGACCCAGGGGCGAACAAATTTCCAAAAAATCCCATAGACTTAACATTGAGACAAACTTTGACGACTCATAGCTCCGAACAACGATTTCGAAAAAATGTGTGATTTGCCACATTTGAAGAGGCTGGCAACCTCTGTAAGAACATACCTCACAATGGGGTAAAAGTTGCACCCCTGGGGGGCAGGAGCTACCCAAAATTTTCCCCATTGACTTACTATGGTGAAGGATGTCCCATCAAATGCATGTGTTTTTCCTACTATGGTAAATTGCATAGGGATTTTGTATTGAACATAGCTCTGGATCATAGTGTCATAGAGACAAGGGGGCGGGCTCATTTTACTCAGACGACCAATCAGTCTCTCAGGATCATTGTGAAGCTATCAAGCCACGCCCTAGCAACCATATAGAGCACCTTAGCAACAACTCCCATAGACTTCCATTGAAAGAGATCAAAGGGATATCTCCGGATAGAAGTGTCATAGAAACACAAGGGTGGTCTCGTTTGACTCGGGGTAGCAAACAGCCAATCATGAATCACCTCAACAATTTCTGGCCACACCCTAGCAACCATTATCGAGCACCTTAGCAACCAAATTTTAAAAAGGGATATCTTCCATTCTGAATGTCATACAGGCTTGGGAGTTGTATTATATCAATTATACTGACAAGCAGCCTTTGGAGATTCATGATTGGCAGCTGCCAAGCCACTCCCTAGCAACCAAAAAGAGTACCCTAGCAACCATTTTGCAAGGCCTACATCTCTTTATCAGAACATCGTATAGAGATGGGGGTTGGTTTATACATTCACATTGACTTTGGAGCTTCATGATTGGAAGCTGCCAAGCCACTCCCTAGCAACCAAACAGAGTACCCTAGCAACCATTTTGTAACAGCTATATCTCAGCATCAGAACATTGTATCACGATGGGGGTTCGGTCTTTTGACTCATGCTAGCACATAGAACTTTCAAAATGCTAAACATGCTAGCTGTGAATAGCTACATGCTAA
The DNA here is from genome assembly GCF_988280905.1 of Pimephales promelas. Taxonomy (NCBI): domain Eukaryota; kingdom Metazoa; phylum Chordata; class Actinopteri; order Cypriniformes; family Leuciscidae; genus Pimephales; species Pimephales promelas. Next base: position 29,551,445 of record NC_142775.1, on the reverse strand, counting down.
TATTGATTAGCTAAGTGCTAAATCATGCCATGAACAATATAAAAACTCTATAATAACCATATGTGAACACTACCAACCACCTAGTAATACCATAGCAACTACCCAGAATACCCTAGCAACAACCTAACAACACCATAGCAACCACCCAGAACACCCTAGCAACCGCATAGCAACACCCTAGCAACCACCTAGAAACTATCCAAAACACCTTAGCAACACCCTAGCAACCACCTAGCAACACCCTAGCAACCACCCCAAACACCATAGCAACCACCTAGCAACACCTTAGCAACCACCCAGAACACCCTAGCAACCACCTAGCAACACCATAGCAACCACCGAGCAACACCCTAGCAACCGCCTAGCAACCATCCAGAACACCTTAGCAACACCCTAGCAACCACCTAGCAACACCCTATCAACCACCCAGAACACCCTAGCAACCGCCTAGCAACACCCTAGCAACCACCTAGCAACACCTTAGCTACCACCGAGCAACACCCTAGCAACTGCCTAGCAACCTTCCAGAACACCTTAGAAACACCCTAGCAACCACCTAGCAACCATCCAGAACACCCTAACAACCGCCTAGTAACAACCTAGCAACACCCTAGCAACCACCCAGAACACCCTAGCAACCACCTAGCAACACCTTAGCAACTACCCAGAACACATTGGCAACCACCCATAATACCCTAGCAACTGCATAGCAACCACCCAGAATACCCTGACAACCAACTAGCAACCACCCAGAACACCCTAGCAACCGGGTGGTGAGTTTTGCCACTGCAAGCACCACTTCACATTTTCCTCTGGAAATGTACATTCTAGTTAGTGGTGCTTGCTGAAAGCAAGGCAACACTATTACTATTGTGTTTTTTGAGCCGGCCCAAAAGTTTGGCACGCTACTCCTCCCGCAGTTTTTGTCACACACCCATGAATGAGGTCTCAAAACGTGCGGAATATTCGGGAATGGTGTGCTATGACTTTTCTAAGCGATCGGGGGTACGATGTTCGCCCGAAGGGCGAACAAATTTCCCAAAAATCCCATAGACTTAACATTGCGACAAACTTTGACGACTCATAGCTCCGAGCGAGGATTTCACAGAAGCCTGCGATTTACCACATTTGAAGAGGCTGACAGGCTCTGTAAGAACATACCTCACAATGGGGTAAAAGTTGCACCCCTGGGGGGCAGGAGCTGCCCAAATATTCCCCCATAGACCCCCATGTTATTTATTAGTGGTGCTTGCTGAAAGCAAGGCAACACTATTACTATTGTGTTTTTTGAGCCGGCCCAAAAGTTTGGCACGCTACTCCTCCCGCAGTTTTTGTCACACACCCATGAATGAGGTCTCAAAACGTGCGGAATATTCGGGAATGGTGTGCTATGACTTTTCTAAGCGATCGGGGGTACGATGTTCGCCCGAAGGGCGAACAAATTTCCCAAAAATCCCATAGACTTAACATTGCGACAAACTTTGACGACTCATAGCTCCGAGCGAGGATTTCACAGAAGCCTGCGATTTACCACATTTGAAGAGGCTGACAGGCTCTGTAAGAACATACCTCACAATGGGGTAAAAGTTGCACCCCTGGGGGGCAGGAGCTGCCCAAATATTCCCCCATAGACCCCCATGTTATTTATTAGTGGTGCTTGCAAAGCAACACTATTGTTATCCTGCATACTTATTAGTGGTGCTTGCAAAGCAACACTATTGTTATCCTCCATACTTATTTTTCTTATTTTTCTTCCGGACAAAACTTCGGCGCGCTACTCCTCCCGCAGCTTTTGTCACAGACCCATGAGAGTGGTGTCAAATCGACCGGCTCGTTTAGGAGAGGTGTGCTATGACTTTTCTAAGAGATCGGATGTACGATGTTCGCGCAGCGAACGAAAAAGCGGCCAAAAAAAGGCCCATTGACTTACATTGAAAATTTTCAAAAATTCAAATCCCAACTGTCACTTTCTCACAGACACAAAAGGGCCTGACAGCCCTGCTGTAGGGCAGACGTCTCTCTCTCCCTAGGAGGATTTAATTTATCAAGCATCCAGTAAGTAATGGCCTAAAATCTTCATAGCCACACCATAGCAACCGGTTACAGCACCCTAGCAACCGTGGGCGATAGGCACGAGGCCGCAGGCCTCGTGCCATACTAAATAACTCTATAAAAACTCTATGAAAAATAATTTTAGAGACTAAATAGTAATCATCTGTTAAAAAATACACGCCGACATCACAGACCCCTGATTGAGGCGTCAAATTTTGCGGATTATTGAGGAGAGGTGTGCTGTGACTTTTCGTAGCGATCGGGGGTACAGTGTTCGCCCCAGGGGCAAATCATTGGGTAAAAAAGTCCCATAGACTTTTAGTGTTTTTCCTACTATGGTAAATTGCATAGGGATTTTGTATTGAACATAGCTCTGGATCATAGTGTCATAGAGACAAGGGGGCGGGCTCATTTTACTCAGACGACCAATCAGTCTCTCAGCATCATTGTGAATCTATTAAGCCACGCCCTAGCAACCATTTAGAGCACCTTAGCAACAACTCCCATAGACTTCCATTAAAAGAGATCAAAGGGATATCTCAGGATAGAAGTGTCATAGAAACATGAGGGTGGGCTCATTTGACTTGGGCCAGCAAACAGCCAATCATGAAACACCTCAACAATTTCTGGCCATGCTCTAGCAACCATTATCGAGCACCTTAGCAACCAAAATCCAAAGTGGCATATCTTCCATTCTGAATGTCATAGAGGCATGGGAGTTGGTTTATATCATTCATACTGACAAGCAGCCTTTGGAGTTTCATGATTGACAGCTACCAAGCCACTCCCTAGCAACCAAATAGAGTACCCTAGCAACCATTTTGCAAGGCCTACATCTCTGCATCAGAACATCGTATAGAGATGGGGGTTGGTTTATACATTCACATTGACTTTGGAGCTTCATGATTGGAAGCTGCCAAGCCACTCCCTAGCAACCAAACAGAGTACCCTAGCAACCGTTTTGCAAGACCTATATCTCTGCATCAAAACATCGTATAGAGATGGGGGTAGGTTTATCCATTCACATTGACTTTGGAGCTTCATGATTGGCAGCTGCCAAGCCACTCCCTAGCAACCAAACAGAGTACCCTAGCAACCATTTTGTAACAGCTATATCTCAGCATCAGAACATTGTATCGCGATGGGGGTTGGGTCTTTTGACTCATGCTAGCACATAGAACTTTCAAAATGTTAAACATGCTAGCTGTGAATAGCTACATGCTAATATTGATTAGCTAAGTGCTAAATCATGCCATGAACATTATAAAAACTCTATAGTAACCATATGTGAACAATACCAACCACCTAGTAACACCATAGCAACCACCCAGAACACCCTAGCAACCACCTAGCAACACCATAGCAACCACCCAGAACACCCTAGCAACCGCCTAGCAACACCCTAGCAACCGCCTAGCAACCATCCAGAACACCTTAGCAACACCCTAGCAACCACCTAGCAACACCTTAGCAACACCTAGCAACACCCTAGAAACCACCCAGAACACCCTAGCAACCGCCTAGCAACACCCTAGCAACCACCTAGAACATCCTAGCAACCGGGTGGTGAGTTTTGCCACTGCAAGCACCACTTCACATTTTCCTCTGGAAATGTACATTCTAGTTAGTGGTGCTTGCAAAGCAACACTATTGTTATCCTGCATACTTATTATTATTTTTCCTCTACTTCTTCTTCTTCTTATTCCGTACAAATTTCGGCGCGCTACTCCTCCCGCAGCTTTTGTCACAGACCCATAAGAGAGGTGTCAAAACGTGCGGCTTGTTCGGGAATGGTGTGCTATGACTTTTCTAAGAGATCGGGTGTACGATGTTCGCACAGCGGACGAAAAAGCGGCCAAAATTGTCCCAAGTCATTTCCTATGGGGAATTTTCAAAAATTCTAATCCCAACTGTCACTTTCTCACAGACACAAAAAGGGGCCTGACAGCCCTATTTTGACAGCTATTTCAGCCATTAAAACTTTAAAATGTTGAGAAATTTGTAAGCTATTAAAGTTGTATTCAACTTTTTGATATCTATTATACTTTTTTCACAATCTCTACTTTAGTCTCATGATGTTTTTCAAGCCGTTTCTGAAATTATAATGGGAGTGAATGAGAGAGACTGTTCAGAGCTAGAGCACGTGATGTCATAAGCTAGAGTGAGCCAGCTTGAAAACTAATGCTAAAAAATAATTTTTAAATCGCTGGCCTGGCCACAATCTTCACTCTTTGGCCATGAAAATATACTTAAAACGTAGGTATTTTTGTTGTGGTTCCTCTCGTGTGTTTAGTAAATCCCTCGGACTTATAGTTTTTTCTCTGTGTCCTTCCAAACGACAGGAGTGACAGACTATCCTCCATTGGCAGCAATTATAAATTCAGGTCAAACTTTAGTAATCAGAGCATTACGGACCAGTTTTTTAACTTGCCAAAGTGGTCCCTTTTTTCAACTCTATCCACACAAAAAATACATCACAGCGATCACAAAGGCCTTGTCTCGCTAACGGTCAGGTCATTTCGCTGATACAACCTATAGTTTTGTCTCTAGGGAGGTTTGTTCGAGGCCAAGTATCAGCGATTTTGACTAAACATTGGGGGATTTTCAAAAATTCAAATCCCAACTGTCACTTTCTCACAGACACAAAAGGGCCTGACAGCCCTGCTGTCAGGCAGACGTCTCTCTCTTCCTAGGAGGATTTATTTTATCAGGCAACCAATAAATAATGGCCTAAAATCTTCATGGTCACACCATAGCAACCAGTTACAGCACCCTAGCAACCGTGGGCGATAGGCACGAGGCCGCAGGCCTCGTGCCATACTAAATAACTCTATAAAAACTCTATTAAAAATCATTTTAGAGACTAAATAGTAATCATCTGTTAAAAAATACACGCCGACATCACAGACCCCTGATTGAGGCGTCAAATTTTGCGGATTATTGAGGAGAGGTGTGCTGTGACTTTTCGTAGCGATCGGGGGTACTGTGTTGGCCCCAGGGGCAAATCATTGGGTAAAAACGTCCCATAGATTTAACATTGGCACAAAATTTGTGAGATCATATCTTTTGACCAGTAGGTCATAGAGACTTGGGGTTGGGCTCTTTTGACTCGGCCTATCGTGCAGCCAACAAGTAGTGACATAATAACTTCATATTCACGACCTAGCAACCACTTAGGGCAGCCTAGCAACCGTAAAACAACATATTCAAGGCCATATCTCAGCTACAGAAAAAAGAAGAAACATGGATTTTGACTTTTTTTGACTTAGACTGTCAACTAGTCTTTAAATATTATCTCATCCACTGTATAAGCAAACCATAGCAACCATATAGAGTACCCTAGTAACCACCTAAAGACATGAATAAGACATATCTCAGCTCCACAAAATAGGAGAAACATGGATTTTGACTTTTTTGACTTAGACTGTCAACTAGTCTTTAAATATTATCTCATAAACTGTATAATCACACCATAGCAACCATATAGGGTACCCTAGTAACCATACAAACACATGAATAAGCCATATCTCAGCACCTGAATATCGTACAGACATGGTTGTTGGCTCGTATGCAATCATGTACCACACTCTAGCAACCGAGCGAGCTTTTTGCCACTGCAAGCACCACTTCACATTTTCCTCTGGAAATGTACATTCTAGTTAGTGGTGCTTGCAAAGCAACACTATTGTTATCCTGCATACTTATTATTCTTATTATTCCGGACACTTCTTCGGCGCGCTACTCCTCCCGCAGCTTTTGTCACAGACCCATGAGAGTGGTGTCAAATCGACCGGCTCGTTTAGGAGAGGTGTGCTATGACTTTTCTAAGAGATCGGATGTACGATGTTCGCGCAGCGAACGAAAAAGCGGCCAAAAAAAGGCCCATTGACTTACATTGAAAATTTTCAAAAATTCAAATCCCAACTGTCACTTTCTCACAGACACAAAAGGGCCTGACAGCCCTGCTGTAGGGCAGACGTCTCTCTCTCCCTAGGAGGATTTAATTTATCAAGCATCCAGTAAGTAATGGCCTAAAATCTTCATAGCCACACCATAGCAACCGGTTACAGCACCCTAGCAACCGTGGGCGATAGGCACGAGGCCGCAGGCCTCGTGCCATACTAAATAACTCTATAAAAACTCTATGAAAAATAATTTTAGAGACTAAATAGTAATCATCTGTTAAAAAATACACGCCGACATCACAGACCCCTGATTGAGGCGTCAAATTTTGCGGATTATTGAGGAGAGGTGTGCTGTGACTTTTCGTAGCGATCGGGGGTACAGTGTTCGCCCCAGGGGCAAATCATTGGGTAAAAAAGTCCCATAGACTTTTAGTGTTTTTCCTACTATGGTAAATTGCATAGGGATTTTGTATTGAACATAGCTCTGGATCATAGTGTCATAGAGACAAGGGGGCGGGCTCATTTTACTCAGACGACCAATCAGTCTCTCAGCATCATTGTGAATCTATTAAGCCACGCCCTAGCAACCATTTAGAGCACCTTAGCAACAACTCCCATAGACTTCCATTAAAAGAGATCAAAGGGATATCTCAGGATAGAAGTGTCATAGAAACATGAGGGTGGGCTCATTTGACTTGGGCCAGCAAACAGCCAATCATGAAACACCTCAACAATTTCTGGCCATGCTCTAGCAACCATTATCGAGCACCTTAGCAACCAAAATCCAAAGTGGCATATCTTCCATTCTGAATGTCATAGAGGCATGGGAGTTGGTTTATATCATTCATACTGACAAGCAGCCTTTGGAGTTTCATGATTGACAGCTACCAAGCCACTCCCTAGCAACCAAATAGAGTACCCTAGCAACCATTTTGCAAGGCCTACATCTCTGCATCAGAACATCGTATAGAGATGGGGGTTGGTTTATACATTCACATTGACTTTGGAGCTTCATGATTGGAAGCTGCCAAGCCACTCCCTAGCAACCAAACAGAGTACCCTAGCAACCGTTTTGCAAGACCTATATCTCTGCATCAAAACATCGTATAGAGATGGGGGTAGGTTTATCCATTCACATTGACTTTGGAGCTTCATGATTGGCAGCTGCCAAGCCACTCCCTAGCAACCAAACAGAGTACCCTAGCAACCATTTTGTAACAGCTATATCTCAGCATCAGAACATTGTATCGCGATGGGGGTTGGGTCTTTTGACTCATGCTAGCACATAGAACTTTCAAAATGTTAAACATGCTAGCTGTGAATAGCTACATGCTAATATTGATTAGCTAAGTGCTAAATCATGCCATGAACATTATAAAAACTCTATAGTAACCATATGTGAACAATACCAACCACCTAGTAACACCATAGCAACCACCCAGAACACCCTAGCAACCACCTAGCAACACCATAGCAACCACCCAGAACACCCTAGCAACCGCCTAGCAACACCCTAGCAACCGCCTAGCAACCATCCAGAACACCTTAGCAACACCCTAGCAACCACCTAGCAACACCTTAGCAACACCTAGCAACACCCTAGAAACCACCCAGAACACCCTAGCAACCGCCTAGCAACACCCTAGCAACCACCTAGAACATCCTAGCAACCACCTAGCAACACCCTAGCAACAACCCGGGACACCCTAGCAACCACCCAGAACACCCTAACAACCGCCTTACAACACCATAGCAACCACCCAGAACACCCTAGCAACCACCAAGAACACCCTAGCAACCACCCAGAATACCCTAGCAACTGCCTAACAACACCATAGCAACCACCCATAACACCCTAGCAACCACCCAGAACACCCTAGCAACCACCTAGCAACACCCTAGCAACCACTCAGAACACCCTAGCAACCGCCTAGCAACACCATAGCAACCACACAGAACACCCTAGCAACCACCTAGCAACACCCTAGCAACCACACAGAACACCCTAGCAACCACCTAGCAACACCCTAGCAACCACCTAGCAACCACCCTAGCAACCACCCAGAACACCCTAGCAACCGGGTGGTGAGTTTTGCCACTGCAAGCACCACTTCACATTTTCCTCTGGAAATGTACATTCTAGTTAGTGGTGCTTGCTGAAAGCAAGGCAACACTATTACTATTGTGTTTTTTGAGTCGGCCCAAAAGTTTGGCACGCTACTCCTCCCGCAGTTTTTGTCACACACCCATGAATGAGGTCTCAAAACGTGCGGAATATTCGGGAATGGTGTGCTATGACTTTTCTAAGCGATCGGGGGTACGATGTTCGCCCGAAGGGCGAACAAATTTCCCAAAAATCCCATAGACTTAACATTGCGACAAACTTTGACGAATCATAGCTCCGAGCGAGGATTTCACAGAAGCCTGCGATTTACCACATTTGAAGAGGCTGACAGGCTCTGTAAGAAAATACCATACAATGGGGTAAAAGTTGCACCCCTGGGGGGCAGGAGCTGCCCAAATTTTCCCCATTGACCCCAATGTTATTTATTATTCTTATTCTTATTCTTATTCTTATTGTTCCGCCGTTTTTTGGTTCGCTACTCCTCCCGCAGATTTTGTCACAGACCCATGGGTGAGGTGTCAAATCGACCAGCTCATTAAGGAGAGGTGTGCTATGACTTTTCTAAGCGATCGGGGGTACGATGGTCGCCCCAGGGGCGAAAAACAGCCCAAAAAAAAAATCCCATAGACTTAACATGGCGAAAAAATTTGACGAGTCATAGCTCTGAGCGAGGATTTCGCAGAAACTTGCAATTTACCACATTTGAAGAGGCTGACAGGCTCTGTAAGAAAATACCATACAATGGGGTAAAAGTTGCACCCCTGGGGGGCAGGAGCTCCCCAAAAATTTTTCCCGTTGAAATTTTCTAGTATAGTATTTTACTATTCCAGGAAAAAGTTTGGCGGACTCCTCCGTCCACAGTTTTTGTCACAGACCCATGAATGAGGCATCAAATCGTGCGGCCTATTGAGGAGAAGTGTCATATCACTTTTATCAGAGATCGGGGGTACGGTGTTCGCCCCAGGGGCGAACAAATTTCAAAAAAATCCCATTGACTTAACATTGCGACAAACTTTGACGACTCATAGCTCCGAACAACGATTTCGGAAAAACGTGTGATTTGCCACATTTGAAGAGGCTGGCAGGCTCTTTAAGAATATACCTCACAATGGGGTAAAAGTTGCACCCCTGGGGGGCAGGAGCTGCCCAAACTTTTCCCCATTGACTTACTATGGTGAAGGACGTCCCATCAAATGCATGTGTTTTTCCTACTATGGTAAATTGCATAGGGATTTTTTATTGAACATAGCTCTGGATCACAGTGTCATAGAGACAAGGGGGCGGGCTCATTTTACTCAGATGACCAATCAGTCTCTCAGGATCATTGTGAAGCTATTAAGCCACGCCCTAGCAACCATATAGAGCTCCTTAGCAACAAGTACCATAGACTTCCATTGAAAGAGATCAAAGGGATATCTCCGGATAGAAGTGTCATAGAAACATGAGGGTGGGCTCGTTTGACTTGGGCCAGCAAACAGCCAATCCTGAATCACCTCAACACTTACTGGCCACGCCCTAGCAACCATTATCGAGCACCTTAGCAACCAAAATCCAAAGAGGGATATCTTCCATTCTGAATGTCATAGAGGCATGGGAGTTGGTTTATATCATTCATACTGACAAGCAGCCTTTGGAGTTTCATGATTGGCAGCTACCAAGCCACTCCCTAGCAACCAAACAGAGTACCCTAGCAACCATTTTGCAAGACGTTATCTCTGCATCAAAACATTGTATAGAGATGGGGGTTGGTTTATACATTCACATTGACTTTGGAGCTTCATGATTGGCAGCTGCCAAGCCACTCCCTAGCAACCAAACAGAGTACCCTAGCAACCATTTTGTAAGACCTACATCTCTGCATCAAAACATCGTATAGAGATGGGGGTTGGCTCTTTTTACTCATGCTAGCAAACATGACTTGCTTCATGCTACACATGCTAGCAGTGAATAGCTACATGCTAATATTGATTAGCTAAGTGCTAAATCATGCCATGAATTTTATAAAAACTCTATAGTAACCATATGTGAACACTACCAACCACCTAGTAACACCATAGCAACCACCCAAAATACCATAGCAACCACCTAGCAACCACCAAGAATACCCTAGCAACCACCTAGCAACACCCTAGCAACCACACAGAACACCCTAGCATTCGCCTAGCAACACCCTAGCAACCAACCAGAACACCTAGCAACACCCTAGCAACCACCCAGAACACCCTAGCAACCACCTACCAATACCCTAGCAACCATCTATAACACCCTAGCAACCACCCAGAACACCCTAGCAACCGCCTAGCAACACCCTGGCAACCATATAGAACACCCTAGCAACCACATAGCAACACCCTAGCAACCACCCAGAACACCCTAGCAACCACCTAGCAACACCCTGGCAACCATCTATAACACCCTAGCAACCACCTAGAACACCTTAGCAACCACCTAGCAACACCCTAGCAACCACTCAGAACACCCTAGCAACCACCTAGCAACACCATAGCAACCACCCAGAACACCCTAGCAACCGCCTAGCAACACCCTAGCAACCACACAGAACACCCTAGCAACCACCTAGCAACACCCTAGCAACCACCCAGAACACCCTAGCAACCACCCATAACACCCTAGCAACCGAGCGAGCTTTTTGCCACTGCAAGCACCACTTCACATTTTCCTCTGGAAATGTACATTCTAGTGTTGTGAATACTATTCTCCAAGACAAAACTTTGGCACGCTACTCCTTCCGCATTTTTTGTCACAGACACATGAATGAGGTGTCAAATCGACCAGCTCGTTAAGGAGAGGTGTGCTATGACTTTTCTAAGCAATCGGTTGTACGATGTTCGTCTGGCGGGCCATAAATCGGACAGAAAAAGTCCCATTGACTTAACATTGGCACAAAATTGGTGAGATCATATCTTTTGAACAGAAGGTCATAGAGACATGGGGTTGGGCTCATTTCACTCGGCCTATCATGCAGCCAACAAGTAGAGACATAATAACTTCATATTTACGCCCTAGCAACCACTTAGGGCAGCCTAGCAACCATAAATCAACATATTCAAGTCATTTCTCAGCTTCAGAAAATAGAAGAAACATCAATTTTGCCTTTTTTGACTTAGACTGTCAACTAGTGTTTAAATATAATCTCATACACTGTATAATCACACCATAGCAACCATATAGAGTACCCTAGTAACCACCTGAACTCATGAATAAGCCATTTCTCAGCTGAACAAACAATTTATCATCACAAAAACATCGTACAGACGTGTTTGGTGTCTCGTATGAAAAAATGTGCCACACTCTAGCAACCGAGCGAGCTTTTTGCCACTGCAAGCACCACTTCACATTTTCCTCTGGAAATGTACATTCTAGTTATTCTTATTCTTCTTCCGGACACTTTTTCGGCACGCTACTCCTCCCGCAGTTTTTGTCACAGACCCATGAATGAGTTGTCAAAACGTGCGGCCTGTTCGGGAATGGTGTGCTATGACTTTTCTAAGCGATCAGGGGTACGATGGTCGCCCCAGGGGCGAAAAACGGCCCAAAAAATCCCATAGACTTAACATTACGACAAATTTTGGCGACTCATAGCTCTGAGCGAGAATTTCGCAGAAATGTGTAATTTACCACATTTGAAGAGGGTGACAGGCTCTGTAAGAAAATACCTCACAATGGGGTAAAAGTTGCACCCCTTGGGGGCAGGAGCTCCCCAAATATTTTTCCCATTGAAATTTTCTAGTATAGCATTTTACTATTCCAGGAAAAAGTTTGGAGCACTCCTACGTCCACAGTTTTTGTCACAGACCCATGAATGAGGCATCAAATCGTGCGGCCTATTGAGGAGAAGTGTCATATGAATTTTATAAGAGATCAGGGGTACGGTGTTCGCCCCAGGGGCGAACAAATTTCCAAAAAATCCCATAGACTTAACATTGAGACAAACTTTGACGACTCGTAGCTCCGAACGAGGATTTCGGACAAATGTGTGATTTGCCACATTTGAAGAGGCTGGCAGGCTCTTTAAGAACATACCTCACAATGGGGTAAAAGTTGCACCCCTGGGGGGCAGGAGCTGCCCAAAGTTTTCCCCATTGACTTACTATGGTGAAGGACGTCCCATCAAATGCATGTGTTTTTCCTACTATGGTAAATTGCATAGGGATTTTGTATTGAACATAGCTCTGGATCACAGTGTCATAGAGACAAGGGGGCGGGCTCATTTTACTCAGACGACCAATCAGTCTCTCAAGATCATTGTGAAGCTATTAAGCCACGCCCTAGCAACCATTTAGCACACCTTAGCAACAACTCCTATAGACTTCCATTAAAAAAGATCAAAGGGATATCTCAGGATAGAAGTGTCATAGAAACATAAGGGTGGGCTCGTTTGATTTGGGCCAGCAAACAGCCAATCCTGAATCACCTCAACACTTACTGGCCACGCCCTAGCAACCATTATCGAGGACCTTAGCAACCAAATTTCAAAGAGGGATATCTTCCATTCTGAATGTCACAGAGGCATGGTAGTTGTATTATATCAATCAAACTGACAAGCAGCCTTTGGAGATTCATGATTGGCAGCTGCCAAGCCACTCCCTAGCAACCAAACAGAGTACCCTAGCAACCATTTTACAAGAACTACATCTCTACATCAGAACATCGTATAGAGATGGGGGTTGGTTTATATCATTCATACTGACAAGCAGCCTTTGGAGTTTCATGATTGGCAGCTGCCAAGCCACTCCCTAGCAACCAAAAACAGTACCCTAGCAACCATTTTGTAAGACCTACATCTCTGCATCAAAACATCGTATAGAGATGGGGGTTGGTTTATACATTCACATTGACTTTTGAGCTTCATGATTGGCAGCTGCCAAGCCACTCCCTAGCAACCAAACAGAGTACCCTAGCAACCATTTTGTAAGACCTACATCTCTGCATCAAAACATCGTATAGAGATGGGGGCTGGCTCTTTTTACTCGTGCTAGCATACATGACTTGCTGCATGCTACACATGCTAGCAGTGAATAGCTACATGCTAATATTGATTAGCTAAGTGCTAAATCATGCCAAGAAATTGCTACAAACTTCATAGTAACCATCTGTGACAACTACCAACCACCTATACCAGAACATCCTAGCAACCGCCTAGCAACACCCTAGCAACCTCCTAGCAACCACACAGAACACCCTAGCAACCACCCAGAACACCCTAGCAACACCCTAGCAACCACCCAAAATACCCTAGCAACCGCCTAACAACACCATAGCAACCACCCAGAACACCCTAGCAACCACCTAGCAACACCCTAGCAACCACTCAGAACACCCTAGCAACCACCTAGCAACACCCTAGCAACCACCCAAAACACCATAGCAACCACCTAGAAACACCCTAGCAACCACCCAGAACACCCTAGCAACCGGGTGGTGAGTTTTGCCACTGCAAGCACCACTTCACATTTTCCTCTGGAAATGTACATTCTAGTTATTATTATTAAGTTGGCTTGGGAAAGCCAACTTACTGAAATGCTATTTAAACTTATTATTATTATTCTTTTTCTGAGCGGAAAATTTTCTGACTCTATCTCCTCCTAGAGTTTTAACTCCACATACTCCAAACTCGGCACGGACACTCAAACTGTTCTGACTTAGTGTGCTATATCTTTTCTAACTGATCGGACTTACGGTTCTCCTAAAAATGACGATCAAAGTCGGAAAAAACTCCCATTGACTCCCATTGAGAAATTCAAACTGCCCAACTGTCAAAAATTCAAATCTAAATACCTTGAAGCCCCAGACTCAATCAAACTGTCATTCTATACACTATATGAGCCATTGAAACTCATTCAAACTAATGAACTCATCTATCTATGACACTTATCTATCTAATCTTAAACTCTTAAACTCACAATAAATTAATAAACTCTAAACTTAAACTCTCTTAGACTCATTTAATCTTATAAACTCTAAACTCATAAACTCTCAATTCATAAACTCATACTCTTATAAACTCTCATAAAACTATTAAACTCATAAATGAATCAACTCTGGACACTTACTCAATTAAACTTATAAACTCTAAACTCATTAACTCTAAATTCACACCATAGCAACCAGTTACAGCACCCTAGCAACCGTAGGCCATAGGCACGAGGCCGCAGGCCTCGTGCAATACTAAATATTGCTGATTTCTTAGAAACTTGTAATGTACCACATTTGAAGAGGCTGACAGGCTCTGTAAGAAAATACCTCACAGTAGGGGAATAGTTGCACCCCTGGGGGGCAGGAGCGGCCCAAAATTGCCCCATAGACTTACATGAAATGGGCCATCCTACACATTGCATTAGGGTTTTATATTGAACATAGCTCTGGATCACAGTGTCATAGAGACAAGGGGGCGGGCTCATTTTACTCAGACGACCAATCAGTCTCTCAGGATCATTGTGAAGCTATCAAGCCACGCCCTAGCAACTATTTAAAGCACCTTAGCAACATATTCCATAGACTTGCACAGAAAGAGATCAAAGGGATATCTCCGGATACAAGTGTCATAGAAACATGAGGGTGGTCTCGTTTGACTCTGGGTAGCAAAGAGCCAACCATGGATCACCTCAACAATTTCAGGCCACGCCCTAGCAACCATTAACGAGCACCTTAGCAACAAAATTTTAAAGAGGGATATCTTCCATTCTGAATGTCACAGAGTCATGAGAGTTGATTCATATCATTCATAGTGACAAGCAGCTTTTGGAGATTTATCACTGGCAGCTACCAAGCCACTCCCTAGCAACTAAACAGAGTACCCTAGCAACCATTAAGCAAGATTTAGATATCTGCATCAGAACATTGTAAAGAGAGGGGGGTTGGTTTAAATCATTCATACTGACAAGCAGCCTTTGGAGTTTCATGATTGGCAGCTGTCAAGCCAATCCCTAGCAACCAAACACAGTACCCTAGCAACCATATTTTAACAGCTATATCTCAGCATCAGAACATTGTATCGCGATGGGGGTTGGGTCTTTTGACTCATGCTAGCACACATGACTTTCAATATGCTAAACATGCTAGCTGTGAATAGCTAAATGCTAATATGGATGCTTTATAGTAACCATATGTAAACACTACCAACCAACTAGCAACACCATAGCAACCACCCAGAACACCCTAGCAACTACCTAGCAACACCATAGCAACCACCCAGAATACCCTAGCAACTGCCTAGCAACACCATAGCAACCACCCAGAACACCCTAGCAACCGCCTAGCAACACCATAGCAACCACCCAGAATACCCTAGCAACCGCCTAGCAACACCATAGCAACCATCCAGAACACCCTAGCAACTGCCTAGCAACACCTTAGCAACCACCAAGAACACCTTAGCAACTGCCTAGCAACACCCTAGCAACCACCAAGAACACCCTAGCAACTGTCTAACAACACCATAGCAACCACCCAGAACACCCTAGCAACCGCCTAGCAACACCATAGCAACCACCCAGAACACCCTAGCAACCACCTAGCAACCACGTAGCAACACCATAGCAACCACCCAGAATACCCTAGCAACTGCCTAGCAACACCATAGCAACCACCCAGAACACCCTAGCAACCGCCTAGCAACACCCTAGCAACCACCAAGAACACCCTAGCAACTGCCTAGCAACACCATAGCAACCACAATAGTAACTCTATCTATCTATCTATCTATCTATCTATCTATCTATCTATCTATCTATCTATCTATCTAACTCTATCTCTATCTATGTATCTATGTATCTATGTATCTATGTATCTATCTATCTATCTATCTATCTATCTATCTATCTATCTATCTATCTATCTATCTATCTATCTATCTATCTTTAAACTAAGTTAAACTTAATTTAAACTTTAGACTAATTTAAACTTCAAACTACTTTAAACTTCTTCAAACTTTCTGTTCCAAACTTTCACAAGCCAACTTAAAGTTTGTCTCGACGAACTTTTTAATCTAGTTATTATTCTTTTTCTGAGCGGAAAATTTTCTGACTCTATCTCCTCCTAGAGCTTTAACTCCACATACTCCAAACTCGGCACGGACACTCAAACTGTTCTGACTTAGTGTGCTATATCTTTTCTAACTGATCGGACTTACGGTTCTCCTAAAAATGACGATCAAAGTCGGAAAAAACTCCCATTGACTCCCATTGAGAAATTCAAACTGCCCAACTGTCAAAATTTCAAATCTAAATACCTTGAAGCCCCAGACTCAATCAAACTGCCATTCTATACACTATATGAGCCATTGAAACTCATTCAAACTAATGAACTCATCTATCTATGACACTTATCTATCTAATCTTAAACTCTTAAACTCAAAATAAATTAATAAACTCTAAACTTAAACTCTCTAAGACTCATTTAATCTTATAAACTCTAAACTCATAAACTCTCAATTCATAAACTCATACTCTTATAAACTCTCATAAAACTATTAAACTCATAAATGAATAAACTCTGGACACTTACTCAATTAAACTTATAAACTCTAAACTCATAAACTCTAAATTCACACCATAGCAACCAGTTACAGCACCCTAGCAACCGTAGGCCTCGTGCCATACTAAATAGCGATGATTTCTCAGAAACTTGTAATGTACCACATTTGAAGAGGCTGACAGGCTCTGTAAGAAAATACCTCACAGTGGGGGAATAGTTGCACCCCTGGGGGGCAGGAGCTGCCCAAAATTGCCCCATTGACTTACTATGGTGTAGGACCCTACACATTGCATTAGGGTTTTATATTGAACATAGCTCTGGATCACAGTCTCGTAGAGACAAGGGGGCGGACTCATTTTACTCACACGACCAATCAGTCTCTCAGGATCATTGTGAAGCTATCAAGCCACGCCCTAGCAACCATTTAGAGCACCTTAGCAACAAGTCCCATAGACTTCCATTGAAAGAGATTGAAGGGATATCTCCAGAAAGAAGTGTCATAGAAATATGTGGGTGGTCTCTTTTGACTCCGGGTAGCAAAGTGCCAACCATGAATCACCTCAACAATTTCTGGCCACGCCCTAGCAACAATTAACGAGCACCTTAGCAACCAAATTTTAAAGAGGGATATCTTCCATTCTGAATGTCACAGAGTCATGAGAGTTGATTTATAGTGACAAGCAGCCTTTGGAGATTCATCGCTGGCAGCTGCCAAGCCACTCCCTAGCAACTAAACAGAGTACCCTAGCAACCATTAAGCAAGATTTATATCTCTGCATCAGAACAATGTATAGAGATGGGGGTTGGTTTAAATCATTCATACTGACAAGCAGCCTTTGGAGTTTCATGATTGGCAGCTGTCAAGTCAATTCCTAGCAACCAAAGAGAGGACCCTAGCAACCATTTTTTAACAGCTATATCTCAGCATCAGAACATTGTATCGCGATGGGGTTTGGGTCTTTTGACTCATGCTAGCACACAGGACTTTCAATATGCTAAACATGCTAGCTGTGAATAGCTAAATGCTAATATGGATACTTTATAGTAACCATATGTGAACACTACCAACCAAGTAGCAATACCATAGCAACCACCCAGGACACCCTAGCAACCGCCTAGCAACACCATAGCAACCTCCCAGAACACCCTAGCAACTGCCTAGCAACACCATAGCAACCACCCAGAACACCCTAACAACCACCTAGCAACACCCTAGCAACCACCAAGAACACCTTAGCAACTGCCTAGCAACACCCTAGCAACCACCAAGAACACCCTAGCAACTGCCTAACAACACCCTAGCAACCACCCAGAACACCCTAGCAACCGCCTAGCAACACCATAGCAACCACCCAGAACACCCTAGCAACCGCCTAGGAACACCATAGCAACCACCCAGAATACCCTAGCAACCACCTAGCAACACCATAGCAACCATCCAGAACACCTTAGCAACTGCCTAGCAACACCCTAGCAACCACCAAGAACACCCTAGCAACTGCCTAACAACACCATAGCAACCACCCAGAACACCCTAGTAACCGCCTAGCAACACCATAGCAACCTCCCAGAACACCCTAGCAACCGCCTAGCAACACCATAGCAACCACCCAGAACACCGTAGCAACACCCTAGCAACCGCCAAGAACACCCTAACAACCACCTAGCAACACCATAGCAACCACCCAGAATACCCTAGCATCTATCTATCTATCTATCTATCTATCTCTCTAACTCTCTGTCTCTTTCTAACTCTATCTATCTAACTATCTATCTCTCTAACTCTATCTATCTATCTATCTATCTATCTATCTATCTATCTATCTCTCTAACTCTATCTGTCTCTTTCTAACTCTATCTATCTATCTATCTATCTATCTATCTATCTATCTATCTATCTATCTATCTATCTATCTATCTATCTATCTATCTATCTAACTCTCTGTCTCTTTCTAAATCTATCTATCTAACTATCTATCTCTCTAACTCTATCTATCTATCTATCTATCTATCTCTCTAACTCTATCTGTCTCTTTCTAACTCTATCTATCTATCTATCTATCTATATATCTATCTATCTATCTATCTATCTATCTATCTATCTATCTATCTATCTATCTATCTATCTATCTATCTATCTATCTATCTAAGTTAAACTTAATTTAAACTTTAGACTAATTTAAACTTCTTCAAACTACTTTAAACTTCTTCAAACTTTCTGTTCCAAACTTTCACAAGCCAACTTAAAGTTTGTCTCGACGAACTTTTTAATCTAGTTCTAAATTGAATCTTATCAACGGCTAAGTTATTTTAGCACCCACAGTAACGTTACGTTACCTCACCAGCTAACAACATAGGAAGTGTATGGGCTGAAACAGGTGTGTTTGGCAAAAAATAAATGCTAAGTTTACTTCTCTGCCACCGCAATTTCCACCCTGCAAATAAATATAAAATTAGGAATACTTACGATTGGTGATAAGTAGGACTTAGAGGATCTCCAATGCTGAAATCACAATTTTTACTCCCAGCCGTTATCTTCCGGCGCGAAACTTGACTTCATCTCATCGGATACGGATAACGTCAAGCGTTAGGCGGGTGACGTCATCAACTACGGGGCGCTGTAGCGGCCAATCGGCAGTGCAGCAGCATTCGAATTTATTAACCACTGTGAATTGCTCAGATAGATGGTGGGATGATGATGTTTATTTGAATGTACGTTCTATTCACTTTTTTTTTTTTTTTTTTTTTTGCTACATTTTGACTGTAATGACCTTTCAGCCAGAAAAAAAACTGCATTCAGACAATACAGAAAACATTGCAATTTGCATTGCATTTGGTGGATGTATCGGTGAATGTGTGGATGTGTATGGGAAAGTGACTTGAAATTGGAAAAAGGGCTTTTTGGTAAAATGAAAAAACAACAAACCCTTTTGTTATACATTTCCTTCTTTTCCACTAAGTCATTCTGATATGTATATAAATATTTATTTATTTATTTGAGCAATATAGTGACATATACATACACTCTAAAAATGCTTTGGGTCAAACATGGACAAACCCAAATGTTGGGTTAAAAATGCAATTAAAAAAATGTACAGTTGAAAAAGTGAAAGTGAAAGTTGAATTTGGGTTAAAATTTGAAATTACATTTTTAACCAAACATTTGGGTTTGTCCATATTTCACCCAAATTTGGGTTCAAACAACCCAGCATTGTTTGGAGTGGATGAGCTACAAATGACCAGATCCTGCCATGAGCTACAGTATAGGATACTCTTGTATATAGCACTTATGTGTGGATATAAAGAAGCAATGCAGGAGATATGGCCTGTATATGCACATATATGCACCTAAAATTGCCTATATGTGTCATATATACACACATATGCAGCATATATCTTATCATATATGTGCATATATGCACCTAAAATTGCCTATATGTGTCATATATACACACATATGCAGCATATATATTATCATATATGTGCATATATGCTGTATATATGCAGCATATATGTGCATATAAACTGCATATAGGTTTCATATATGCGCATATATCCTCATATAGTTTCTTTCCATGTGGGATACTATCCACATAGACTACAGGCGTTTGTGGACAGGAGCAGGACAAAAAGTTACAAATTGGTTAATTAGACTTGTCCTCTTTAAAATGGAGGAGAAACTCTTAAAGTTATGCGTTTTATATCAGGTAGTATTTCATAGATTCCCTGTAACTTTAGAAGTTAAAAATAGTAGTCATCATGACCAAACAGTTGTGCAACAAATCTTGTCATATTCTACAAATCAGTCACAGGATACAGACTTTAGAAGTTTTGCTCTCTTAGCAAGAACCATCTGTTGGTCATTTTTCATGCTCATTTTCTCAGGTGGAAATAATAGATCGACATTTGAATACCAAGGCCTTTGATGGAGTGAATTCCTTAAGGCTGTTTTCATCCTGGTGTTTGTCACTGATTCCACCTTCTTCTCCATGCAGCATTGACTCCCTCGTGTGTGTGAAAGCTGCATGTGAGACGCGAATTCATCTTGTCAGATGACGAGGGGAAAATATGACTCAGAAACATCATAGCTATTCCTCATCTACTTCACAGCTGAATGAGTGTTGCTTTATGAATGTTGTCATTGATATAAATGCACAAGTGCATTCCTCCTCTCTGAGTTTCCTGACTCGTAAAACAAACAAACGGCGATTTAGAGAACAAATAACGTGCTCGGCATAAGGCAGGGGGAACGGAAAAATTTGGAGTGCGCTATTAACGACTAACATGAAAGCTTTGTTAAAATGTGGAGCTTTTTCGAATTAGGGTCGTAACTTTGAGGGTCGTAACTGTTTCTTTTCAAATGAATTAGAAGTGGCTTTTGATGGTAGGAAATGTAAGTTGTTTGCCAGTGTGTATTAGGGAGGGTGGAGTCATGGGCGTCCACTGGGGCTCATTGATCTCATTGATTGTAAGCGATGAGAGCAGAGAAACACAGACACCACACTGACTGAGGGGCCACATGTTCTGCTGCGCTCGCACGACGCACACACTCATGCGTCATGCACCTGACAGACTGCACTGCTCGTACTTACCACCCCAACCTTTTGAATAATAAAGTACATAAAATAAACCTTTAGGATTAGAACCATTCATACCAGTCTCCACAGTGTTAGTTTGTATTTTGATATATATCTTTTGTATTTGAAGGAGTTTCACCGCACTCACGGTAAACAAGGTGCCAGACAGACACAACTCGACAACTCAAAAAATAAATAAACTGTTCGCACACTTGAATCCTTTCAGCAAATTGAATAGCCAAGCTTTCGGTCACAAAACCATCCTCAGGGCAGGGGATATATCTTTTGTATATATATATCTCTTTCACCAATAATTCCCTGTCCACTTTCCAGTTCACTCATTAGATTTTGAATTTTTGTTTGCTTTTCACTGGCACTTGTTCCTCTCAGAAAACTTTTGTTGACACTTCTGGCCTTTATACATGAAGTATGTTTTCTAATGGCTATCTATCTTTTTAGTCATTTCATTTGTCCTTTCCATCTTATACAGATACATTCATATTATGGATATTCTTGGGTTCAATTGAAATGTATTGTTTTGGTTTGGTTCATGCTGGTTTGGTTCTGGCTGCTTCTCGATTTGTGGTATAGGCGCTGCATCGTTGTGGTTTGCATTATTACTTCACCAGGTATGCATGTTTTGCTAAACTATACTTTAAGTATATGGTTTGTGCTTTATTAAGTGAATATATTATTGTCATTAGTTAGTTGTAGTAGTTACTGTCAATTGAATATCACGACTGGTGATTTCAACATAGCGTCTCCCATGTTGGAGCATCCCTCTATTTAGAATAAAACTACTTTTATTCATGTCATGTGAGTGTACATCATTGTAAACATATATTCCTCAGATGTATTATTTATACATTTTAAAGTGTAAAAGTTGAATTAGCAAAAACAGTTTTCTAACATGTTTAGAGTACTAGAATGCAGCCTTATTGATAGAAAACCATTCATCGATGTTTACTGGCGCAGTAAAAATTGATGACCCTTCATGCTGGGATCCAGCTGTGCTTCTGTCGTACTTCACTATATGAAACACTTCATAAAAGGAGGTTATTGATTCTGTTACAGTGATTACAGAGGGCAAGTGGTCACCAGAGACATTTTCCAGTTTCAGCAGTCTGTCTTTTGATTAATTTTTCTGTCTGTGGCGTTGTCTTTGCACGTAACATACGGTAATAACATTTAACTGTAGGATGAAACAGAAAATGGAAAGGAGACTGAAAGAGAACGACCCCTTGCCCCCGCTGAACCTCTGTATTTCTGAGGCACTGTGCTTCATTGATGTTACGGCTGACTTAGTGGATTGCAGAGGAGAAGAGACTGGAGTCTATAACAATCCTGTGAAGTGTTAAACAGAGCAGCATGTGGAGGTTCGTGTAAACAAGATGTTTTGCGTACATTTGGTCCAGGTTAGGAGCACATGGGTAGTTCCCTCCCAGCCTTTTTTTCCTTTTTTTGTGCCTTTCAAGTAAACGGTTGCAGCCCTGATTTGTGCGCACATCTGGTTGGATATGCAGAACAATACTTGTATCTGCTTCTCACCAAGTGGATTCAATTGTAGTATGTTTTATGTTTTGCATATCACAGTTTTGCTTGGGTTTCTCTCATCTTTGAGCCTCTGATATGGCTTGTTTTCCCCGTCTGAGGGTCTAGACGTGCTGTGCCATGTGAAACGCAAAACCAGTTGACTTAGTGTCACAAATAAACTAGAAAATTGTTTATGTTTCTGGCTACACTGAGTGGCCATTAAGTAGTCAAACTATTATAAACAACGTATATAAACATTTAAGTTCATCATGGCATAAAAAAATGGTGCACTGTAACTGATTTTGACATGCACATTAGTCATATGAGGGCGATAATTCAATTGTTAACGGTAATATGTGCCTCATTTTTCTTATTTTGCACAACTTGAATATATAAGGCAACATCTAAACAATGTGCTATTTAAGAATTAGTACAGTTTAGTGACTTGAAATGCAGGTCCTGGTGTATTAGGGCCTGCATGAATACTAATTTTTACTAGTCGACATATAAAAAATATTATTTATCTTATATAAATGATACACTGTGCAGCTTTAGCATGGTGGGCAACTAGAGAAGAGTGTGCCCTGTGCATTTTGCCATTGATGCTTTCTTTGTCATAAATGCTACAGAACAGAAGTCTTACTCTGGGCAGCATTTACTTAGCTTCAGGGTGTCTGAGCAGTTTTCAACAGTTCTGGCTTGCTTACATGCTATATTGGGAGTGCAAAGTACTCCAGGTTCACTCTATTTTCACTTCTTGTAAGTAATTCCAAATATATTGGAGCTTTTATGCCACAGTGTGGACAAGGATGAACTAGAAAGATTACCCGCCGATGTGATCCTTTGTGTATGTCATTGAGGCTGGTGAGCGAGGATTCCACTCATTGCTGTTGTGGGGAACAGAGAAAGTCCAGGTATCTGCTATTCTGAGTGTTTCTTGTCCGAAGCCCACTGCATTCTGACTCATCATTGATGTTGTCCTGGGGAACGGAGAAAAGCCCGCTGCATTCTGTCCTCCCATTGCTGTCCCAGAGGATCTGGGTAATTTACCTAGCTCTGAGCCTTCCTACTTGGGAGACACTGTTCGTCATTTCATCGTCACTGTTCTGGAGACAGAGAAATTTAGTTACTTACCTTGATGTCTTGAACATTCCTATTCGAAGAGTACAGCACCCTGCTCCATCACCACTGTCCTGGAGGACGGGGACACTGAGTTACTCGTATTTCTGAGGGCCTCCCCACTTGAAGCTCTGCGTACTCTGCTCCACCACCGTTGTCCTGAAGAGTCTTGTGTCTATTTGGGAGTGTTTTAGAGTCATTTACATTTAATTAAGCAAAATCTGTTCTTTTTACCTTGTTGTCCTGCCTTGTGTTGTCCCTTTGGTGTAGCTCCCCAGAGTGGTATTCATTAAGGGTGGTGTGATGGAGGGCCCTGCAACCCCTGGCCCGTGACATTTACACTCCAAACACTCAAATATACCAGCACACCTCATCTCCTTTCAGCATATAGAACAAGTGCAACTAAATATATAGTATGTGATCTGTGACTAGTTGACTCGGGCTAGTGGTAGAACCAATTGACTTTTGTGTATACTAGAGTCTGTCTGAAGTGAGAGTCCAGTGTTCCTCACTGATGACAACCTGATTTTAACCTGAATCCATTTCAAATGGCGGAAAAGATACTCAAATACAGTCGATATCTAAATGGCATGATGAAAGTAAATATCTTAATCATGCTTGAGAGAATGGGTTTTCACTAAAAGTGCAGTATTTCCAAAATATTGAAATGTATAATTGTGCCAATCTTTTCTAATTTGTTTCTTCTTCTAAGACTTTTTTTTAAAACTTCAAAGGCATAAATGTGCTGACTTCTTTCACTTTTTTTCTGAAAATGAATACTGAGAATACTGTTGCAAATAGGACCGGAAACCAGAGCGAAAGTGCCGTCTCTTAGGATAAAAGTTGTATTGTGAGGGGACAGATGCTACACTCCCATAAAGACCTGGGAAGCCATTTGTGTTTCACATGGCTGCAGTAAGCCCTCTCTCACCCGGCCCAGTCTGATGTTAATTAGTTCATAAATTAAGGACATTGACTTTTTTTAAGAGCCAAATGAATGGGAAGAAGGAATGGAAAGATGGTGAATTAAGCACACTAAAAAACAGGCGAAAAATAAACAAAAGAAAAAACAAAAAAGCAAACTTCAAAGGGGGATCTAATTCGTCAGGCGTTTGAAGTGAAAACATTGAGGCTGGTTCCACTCGCCACATGGATTAATGGTCGACTGAACAGCCAGAGCACCACACGCTCTTCTCCCACTCACTCGCTCTATTATTGTCAGCGCTTGGAGAACGGGGGATTTTCTTTAATGTGATCTAAGAATAATTTTGAGTTTCCCTTGTTGTGGGTAAGATTACGGTCAGTTTTTCTTACAGCAGTTAGTTTGATTCTGTTAGTACATTTTTTGATGTTTGTTGGGTCAGTTTTTCTGAGTTCTGAGTTCAAAAGGAAAAAAAAAAAACCTGAAAGCTTCTCGAAGCTGCATAGACTAAATCGGAAGCTGAAGTGTGTCATTTTAAAATGTTAAATTATTTTCCTATCCCAGCTTAATATGCGGACACAAATGTAGACTATAAAAAAGCCATACATAGGCTGATTAACTACTTATCTATCAGAACATTTGGGTCTTACAAAAATTGCCTTAGTTTAGGGTGAATATTTGACTATTGGGTGGTCATTTTTCAGACTTAATTGCTTGTTGTCTTAAAGTCCGAACTCTCACTCCGCTTGTAAGCATTCACTTTATGGTGTTTGAATCACTGTACATTTGTCAAATAATTTAAAAATCATCTTAAACATCTTTGGTTTCAATTGTATGCACCAAAGTTCAGACATTAGCTTTAGTTAATTGCTGTACAACAGCCAATTCTCTTGTGGGACATTAGGACACAGATAACATATTAGATGTTATCACAAGTTCATAACCATCAATCTGAGACAATCATTGGGTTGGTGATACCTGTGCTATGACCTCATTGCCACAAGATCTAATCTGTATGGATAATCTCCCTTAATTTAATATTGATTTGTAGAGACTTAATGTCTGCACATTTCAGTTTATTCTTCAGATAAGATGCCTTGACATTTCCTCTAATAGTTATGGCTTCAAAGCCCCAATTTCTAGGCAGACACTAATATCTCAGACACCCCAATGCTTTGGCACCAATATCCTCATCCTGGATGACTATTTTAAACATTCTGGATTTTTCTTTTTCAAAGAACTGCTGCTGTCCACATGGAATTTTATAGCTAACTACTGTTGCAAAAGATGTCTGTCCGGGCCTCCGCTGGGATAGAAAATACATAGACTAGACCTTTGGAAACTTATATTGAACATCCCTGGTTTAATATATAACCAGAATTCATTCTTTTGCATTGCAAAATGTGGATAGGTATGATGAGAACAGTCACAATGTAGTTGTGTTTTTGCCCTCGACTCAAGCTTTAAAAGTGGACTGAGACTAAATTTCTGGACTGAGATTTAAGAATTAAAGGATTTAATACAAATTGGTAATAATCAAAATATGACACATTATTTGGATGATCTGATTTATGGTGTGTTCACAATTGGCATGTTTGATTTGATTAAAACAAACCCTGATGAGATTATGTTAGTGCAATTCATTTCAGTGTGAACTGAATTAAGTGTGAACCCTGCCATCTGAACCCTGAACCAAACAAGCGGACTGATTCCACTGAAAAGATGAGTCTCGGACGGTTCACTGAAAAACGATCTCTAGTGCGGTTCGAATGATCGCAACACGGACCAAAGACATGTAAATTAGCCAAAAACCGGACATGATGTCACAAAATGTGACCCTAAAAAGGACAGAATGCTCAAGCATACCCGTTTTTTCTCATCATATTTACAATGTTGCCCATCACAGTTTGGTACAGGCATCCAAACCGCATCTCCTTGCAGCAGATCTTCATTTGTGTGTGTGACGGAGGGATTCCTGCTGCTGTTTTGACTCCTTTTCACGAGTTTTCAGCTGGCCAAAACGCCATTATATGCACATACAACGAGTGCATTTAGCCCGGTACACAGCATTGTTTTGGATGTTCGGTAAGTTCCGTCAGAAAATATACTTAATAAAATGCGACCAATCAGGTTGTGAAAATATCATAATGCCTTTGGGTTCGGGAATTTAAAAATTCCTATAAGAACGCTAAGCGGACCAGGACCAATGGTAAACACACCCTTAATGAAGTGGTGAAAAGTTCGAGAACCATACTGGAGGAAGATCATTATGTAGCTTTGTGTTGCTTCTTACATTTAAATCAATTTTGCAAATTATAGTTTTATAAAATATAAAATGTCAACATTCTGTCAAACAGTGGCTTGTTTTGTGCCACTGCCAAGACATATTTTACTTCAAGCTGAAACATGGAAACGACGTGGACCGTCTCGGCAGCGGGACTCTCGATATATTGCTGAAAGGGGGTCAGCTTAGCGCTTCCTTAAAATTTGTGCCCATTCCAGACCTACTTTGTCTTGTCTCTGCTCCTCTTTATTCTGTTCGAAACCCTTGATGTCAGCTGGCACTGCCTCACAGAGTTTGCCAGGCTTTGGATCTCGGCAGGGGTCTATCGCCGCACCCCTCCCAATAACAGGCAGCATGTGAAGATTGTCACCCTGCTTTATAATTGGGGTTTCAGATCTTCAGAGCTTGGGACCCCTTCATAGCCCATCAGCACCTGGCTCCTTAACTTTCAAAGGCAGTGGAGACCTCCAAACCCTCAGGTGGTGAAATACTTTAAAGTTCGAGCCCCACCTATCCACGATTCACCTGTTGTTATAATGTAGGGCTGCGTAAAGCTAGATAGTCTTTGTATGAAGATAAAAACTAAAACTACGTGCAAATGTCTAAACAAAATGCCTCAATCGTTTGCATATACTGTACGCCAACATAGAATTTCTAGTTGATTAACAAGTACTTTATTTGAGTGACATACCTTTCTTGGCATGTTCATCTTCATACATGCAGGTGAGACAGAACTCCCTCCGATCCTACATTGGTGTAGTTCCTCAGGACACCGTCCTTTTCAATGACAACATCCGTGAGAACATTCGCTACGGACGCATCTCTGCAAGTGACCAGGAAGTGGAAGAGGCTGCAGTGGCTGCTGATATCCACCATAAGATATTATCCCTTCCAGACGGTAGAGGACTGTTAAATTTTTATAGCTAGATTTAGTCATTTATTTTGTCTGTTCAGAGAATAGCAACATTACATTGGAAATTGCTCAAGTTTTATAATGCAGCCAAAGCATAGGTACATCCTTGGAATGCATACACTTCCATTCAAATGTTTGATTTACTGCTCAAGAAACATTGCTTGTTGTTATCATTTTACTGTCTTTACTGTCACTTTTAATCAATTTTATCCATCCTTTGCTGAATTTTTATTCATCTTTCTGACCCAAACATTTGAACGGTAGTGTACGGTGTGTAAATGATTACAAAATGTTAATTTTTCTCTAAACATTCCTTTGGTTATTATTGTTAGGATATGCTACTGAAGTGGGTGAAAGGGGTCTGAAGTTGAGTGGTGGAGAGAAACAGAGAGTGGCCATCGCTCGCACAATCCTGAAATCCCCTCGCATCATTTTGCTTGATGAAGTGAGTAAAAGCTGTCTTGAAGGTTGACAATTTATGATATGGGTATGTACTTAATCCTGCTTCACATGTTTTACTTTCAGGCCACATCTGCTTTAGACAGTCAAACGGAGCGTAACATTCAGGCTTCTCTTGCTAAGGTGTGTGCCAACCACACCACTCTCGTCGTGGCACACAGGTAAGTCTTATTCTTGTTAATGCAACTCAATCTAATGGTCAGTATTGGAGAATTTTTACAAATAAAGGTGTAAAATACCACAGGGGGGACTTCTAGTTAGTTACTTTGTTCGTTTTGGTTAGTTAAGGTCTGTTCACACCATGGATGATAACTATAATGATAATTAAAAATATATAGTTCTAAAAATCATTCTAAATATAAAAGGATGGCAGAGTCCACACCACAACTATAACAAAAGCAGCACAGAAACTACAGAATTCAAATCACGTTTTAGAACGATTTTTTTTTTCCTGTTGAAGAGCGAAAACATTGACAGCCAATCAGAATCCATCCTGCTTTAACAGCTCAAGCATTTAAATTAAGTAGCAGACAACAAAACTGCTGTGCGACAGTAAAAAATGTATATCGTTCGCTGATGTGGATGCTAACATATAGTTAGCGTTATAGTTTATTTTAATGGTTTATCTTTGGTTTGCTTTAAAGTTTTTTGTTCATCTTTACCCTCAGTGCTACTGATGGAGGTCATGTTTCTATCAGAAATAAGACATAAGGTGCTGTCACATTTACTGTTCAGTGAATTTTTACAATAAGTATCCATGTGATCAGGAATTTGCATAAGGGCGAAAAAGTTTTGCAAAAGGTTCAAGATGGTCACACGGACATGTTGACCAACAGAAGGTTTCAAATTGTTTTGTTACATCACTATATGTGACAATGGATTTTTTTTCTGTGAAATTACACTGACATTTCACTAATGTGACCTTATCTGTCCTGATGAAATGTCCAGGCCCTGAAATATATTGTCTACTGCTCTATATTCAAAGCTTTATCCCTCAGATAACATCATGTATTGATAAAAGCTTTTGTTGGGCCATCTGGGCCATATCTCTAGCATTAATTAAATTGATCTATTTGTCCTTAAACCCAGTGTCTTCAGAATAACACCCTAGCTTAAAGAAATGAAAGGTGTATGAAGGAAAATCCAAACAATGGCAAGCAGCTGTCTCCCAAATGAGATAAATACGGTGGCCGTGAGAGCTCAACACGCTGCAACTGAAGCAAACACATGCAAATAGAAAAAAAAATGGAAAAAACGTGTGCAAATAGGAAAAAAAACAAAACAAAACAAAACAAAAACATCATCAGTTTCACAACACATGTGCTCCAAATACAGAAGCGCGCTGCAAAAGTTCACAACACAACCAAATACAGAAATATGCTTACAAATAACACAGACCACAGCGGGAATGTTTCCAGGGGAACCAAATAAGTGACGAACCTGGCTGGGACGTGCTTATTGCTCGTAAACATCCCTATGTCCTACTCCTTTCGAATGGCAGACGGCAGAGCCCTTAAATTGGGACTTTGGAGTAAGCAGGGCTCTACTGTGCTCTAGGAGCAACGAAAGAAAACGATATTTCCTCATTATTTTCACCGTCCTGGGATGGTCCCATCCCATGACAACGCTGCATGGTGTCCATCGAAGAGCTGTTATTACGACAGAAATATAATGCTGTTAACATAACGGTTGCAAATATTAGAATTTTTTTTTCACTTTACAAAAAAGATTTTATAATATGCATGTATATCTGTGTGTCTCAACTTTAAAACTTGGACCGTACATTACCATTTCTTATGAAACCTTTCTTTATGAAAATGTAAAATAACATGAAACAATTTGTACAGTGTAACTGATGAAATATAAATATCTTTCCTTCATGTTGTTGTTCTCTATCTTTTAAGTTTTCTTCAGTTGCAGCGCGTTGAGCTTTCTCGGCCACCGTAGATAAAGCTGTTCATGACATACAAGCTGAGCTCATAGTTCACACCTTTGTGTTTGTGGTGTGGTTCCATTTAAATGTGTTTTTAATATCTGAAAGCTTTAAAGAGAGGGTATATTAAAATTTCCACCCTTGATTTTATGAAACATTTAACAGTACGGTTACTCTACAGCAATTCTCAGTTTTTTTCCCATGACTTTGAAACTCAAAATATTTTGTGCATTTTTTTGTGTGCAAAGTATTTTTTTTAATGAAATGAAAGCACAGCCTAATTGAAAAATATTAGATAAACTTCAGCATCTGTGCTGTACATCAGTGTGACTGCATGTTGAATTTAGACATACTGAAGAAGTCTTGTCAATGCAAAATATTTGCGCTTACCCAATTTTTCACTCAGCTGGTTGTCATTTAAAGCCGCACATAGCCGGCAACATTTAAAACATCTGTTCAGAGCAGTAAATGGTTGACAGGTGAGCAGGCGTTCTGTCCCTGTCAATTAGTGTTTGCACTACAGATGTGATTTTATGACCACCTTCGGATATGGTTTCAGTGATCTGACCACAAAATCTCTTTACACTTGTATTTAGTGCAGTCATCCATCAAGATGGATGTTAGGGAGTTCAATTCACTTGACAAAATGTGTTTATTTGGAATGTTCTGCAATGCATTTATGTTAATGGATATCGAAGAGTTATGACTTAATCTACGTCTTCAAATACAATCCGGTTTAAGCGGTTGGGGTCAGTAAGATTTCAAAATGATTTAGCAAGGACACATTAAATTGATCAAGTGACAGCAAAGACATGTATCATTTTACAAAGAAAAATGATTTCAACATTGAAAATAATAGAATAAAAAGATTTCTTCAGCAGCAGCAGATTAGAATTCTTTTTGAAGGATCATGTGGCACTAAAGACTGCAGTAATGAGTTTTGCCATCACAGGAATAAATAACATTTTAAAATATTGCAATTGAAAATAACCGTTTTCCATTTTGAATATTGTTTCACACAAATATTACTCTTTCTACTGTATTTTTACTTTGATCAAATAGAGGCAGCCTTGAGCATACTAGACTTCTTTCAAAAAAATCCTACTGACCTAATGTATTATAAATTAGCATGTGTTCATTTAATATACACGTACGTATGTATTGCATCCACATGTATTTATAGAAATATACATGTATTGTTAATTTAAGTTGTCATATTTGAGAGTGCTGAAGCTGTCATATTTTGTGCATGCAATCTTTGTCAATGCATGCGGATACTCTCATTTGTATTTGCATTTTTGTTTGTCTAATTCATGCAATTGTATGTCCACCTGTAGTTTCTTCTCCTCCCCTCGAATTCTACAATGATTTAGTGCTAATTACTCAAACTAAAATTGGACACCTTGCAATTTATCTATATTTAAAACATTTATCCCTTTTTTTAAGAGGCATTGTTAGTCAGGAAGTGCACCACAGTACAAATATGTCCCAAACTATTTTTTCCAAGAATTGTTTCACCGCTAGTCCACATGATGATAGTGTCTGCTATGTCCTCAACAGAAAACATGTGTGCCTGATAGTTATTAGTGTGGAATTATTTTGTACAGGTGTTTCATGAGAAGAGCGAATACGTTTGACATTGATTCAACCACCTCGCTCGCTCTCTCTTCCTCTCTGCTGGTCACCTTTTTTTTCTTGTCTTTCTGCGAAAAATTCCACCACTCTCGTACTCCTGACGTCACTTTCGGAAAGTGTCTCTGACCATCCGGCGCCTCTGTTTCCTTCTCTCTAATGTTTTTCCCTCTGTCTTTCATTGCTCTACTCTTTAGAAAATTGTAAACACATCAGGATCAGAGTCTGCAAGCTTTGATCCCGCCCAGCCTCTGAGACAGTGGTGTCACTTTGATCTGTTTTGGGGTGGTGGTTCTGGGGTTAGCTATCAATAAAGAAGTCTCCGCTCCTTTGTTTGAAGATGAAGGGCAGCTGAGAGGGTGACCTGCAGAAGGTTTCGGGTGTGAATTAAAGAAGCCGTGTGTGTGTGTGGATTAGATTAAGGGGGATCTAGTGCTTAAAGACGCTGCCGCTGCTTTAAATTAGGCAGTCCGTTTACAGTACAACGGCGGATGAATCGCTCTGATTTCTGAACAGGATGCGAACAAGATTTAAGGTTTGAATTTAATGCAGAAATGAAAACAGGCTTTAATGGCAGAGTAAGTGATCTGTTTCCTTTCTGTGCCCTTTAAATTGAAGTCTAATGTTTTTGATGTTACTTCTTCCAGTCTTACTAAAGTACTTTCAATGTTTACATATTCCATTCTAACTTTATATGCTGGCAACCACTAGCTATTTTTAGATTGTAAACATTGTGGCTCTGTGGCACTATCAAAGCATTGTTTTCTTTGAGCATTCTGACCAGATTGACACAGCAGCAACACTGACTCTTCCAATGATGTGAGTTTAAGGTGGGACTGTCCATTTGTTCTAAAAAAATGGATAGGCACTTCCACCAAATCAATATCAAAATCTAGCAGTCATCTGCATCTACAGGGGTTGGACAATGAAACTGGAACACTGGCCAATGTTGGAGGTTTCACATCTATATGCCTGGCGGCCAATCTTCAGAGTGAAGCACGGGTGGATCAGTGATGGTTTGAGCTCCAATATCATGACAATCCTGATTGTATTTGATGGACACGACACTGCCGAGGACTACCAAACCCTTCTGGAGGATCATGAGCACCTGATGCTCAAACCGTGTATCAGCATGATCATGCACCAACACACTTGTGTTGTGTCACAGCAAGACTTGTGACAGAAGGGTTTGATGAAGATGAAAGTGATGTTGAACATGCACAGTCACCAGATCTAAATATTATTGAGGTGTTTTGGAGGAGCGAGTCCACCAGCATCATATAGTGACCTGGACACTGCTCTGGAAGAGGAATGGCTCATAATCCCTTTGGTCACTGTGAAGGACTTCTATCTGTCATTCCCAAGATGAGTTGGTGCTGTATTTGGATGCAAAATGAGGCCCTCACCATACTAACAAATGATTGTGTTGTAAAACCAGGTGTTTCAGTTTCATTTTCCAACCCCTGTAGGCCCAAAAGTTGCACTTGAACACACCACCAAGACTTTAGTCAGTGGTCAACTAGTACACGTTCTGAGCCAGCATGTTAGGCATACTCTCCATACCAGCAGGTGGCAGTAAAAAAAAAAAAAAAAGTAAATTCAAAAGGAGTAATGGAAGAACTGCAGCTATACAAGGAATAAACAAAGCAAAGCTTGCTTACCAGTGGGCCTGTCCCAATACCCACGATTACAGTCTCGGGCACTTGAAAACATATGCACTTAACAGGAAATTCACATTCAATGATGCAAAACTATCTCCTGTCTGATTAATGCTTAAGCTCAGTGCCCTAAACGTCACTTTAAAGCAGTGTTTGAACTTTAGTATATCCTATTGTTAATCATGTTCAGGAAGTCTTGTGCCCTGTAATTGTAAGATGTCCAGTAAAACTTTCAAGTGTATGTTAAATTTAATTAGATTTTACCTATAATTTGGTCATGTGCATTATTTTTTTTATTTTCAGGTTATCCACCATCATCAGCTCTGATCAGATCCTCGTCCTTCAAGATGGGCGGATAGCAGAACGAGGAAGGTCAGTAGAGTGTGTGTGTGAGCTTTTGTCCTCCTTACAGACAAACCTACTGTAAAGATTCAAAAGACACACCCTGCTTGGCCTAGGAACGGCCAGATCCCGGGCGGTATAAAAGAGGAAATGTGACACCCTCTCTGTCCTGATTGAGTAAAATTCCTTTGGTTCGGTGGAGAGTGAACCATAGAAGACGTGTTGGGACAGACAGGGTCTTCTTCATCCTTGGGAAACTTAAGATCTGTTTGTGAGTGTGTCCCAGAGGCTCTGTTCTTGTTATCAGTCAATCTGTAGTCTTAACCTGAGGGCCGTCTGAGTGTATCCTCATCTTCCCAGAGACAGGATATAGTCTCTCAGTGTCCGAGCGGTCCACGCCCTGCCCGATCGCTGTGTCCTGTCTCGCTGCAGGCCCTCAGGTGCTACACGCACACATAGAGAGTTCTTCCTTTAAACCTGACACACACACAGAGCATCCCACTAATGGACTTCTCCATTCATCCTGGCCGTTCAGCCCCGATGTTAACCCTGTGCTCACTGTCCTTCACTTCTGCCCTTTGATATATGAGCTACAGCCAACAGACCGGCCTCAAGACACACACAGCCGTCAGGGATGTAACTCCACACCTCGAACATTCATCCCTGACTGACACTGCGATGTAAACATGACCCACGCAGGCTTTTAACCCACAGGAACAGCGTATCGGAATACCCACGTTCACAGGGACGGAGCGAGGTGGGAATGTCCATTCAGGGAGGTGAAGGGTTAATGCTTTTAGAATAGAAGAATTAATAGATACACCTTGTGCTGCCCCTTAACAGGCTGCTTCCTGAAAAGAGACGTCTGTGGTCTGGGAAATCTCTGGGAAAAGGTTTGACAAGGATGGTGGATGTTAGGTTCACATGGTCATTGAAAAGCTGGAAGTGTCGGAATTTTTAGAGGGATATTTTTTTTTTTTTTTCAGTTCTGGAAAATTCATGTACATTTTTTTTAATCACTAATTCTAGTTACAGTATACTCAGAAAAGAAATATTCAGACATTTATTATATATATATATATATATATATATATATATATATTATATTATATGTTATGTTTTAAAGTGCAATATATTGGGGGGGAAAAGGTGTGGGGATCCTGGAGAATAAGAATTGGCCATGTTACTAATTTATACAGGGAATAATCTGCTTTTGCGGCTATTACAGAATGCTTCCTGGTATCTGTTTAAAGCTTCTGGTGTGACTTTCCATTATGATGAGAACATATTCCACATTCTAATTCCCAGAGTTCAGTGCCCCATATTGTGTTTGCTTCACTTTTGATGTCATACTTCCAAGTAATTGATGCCTCAACAAACTTGACCCTAGACCGACCCTCCTGACTCTCTGTTTTAGCAATCAAAGAAAAGAAAAGAAAAGAGAATGGAGATGGTCCTGAGAGTTTCCTTGCCCTGAAGTGATTTCTGGAGCCAGAGGAAAGCTTTCATTTGGCTTCCCCGGCCCCCTGTGAAGTTAAACTGCTCTAAAGTCCTTTTAAGACGAGCCAGTCCACTTTGGCAGCCATCTTTACAATGCCCTAGGCTGCGGTTTTCTGTCTAGTTTACAGTCAAGCAAATCTCCTATTTTAATTGGCAATGTCAGAAATATCAAAAACTGTTGGCAGTTTAACTCCCTTTTTTATAAAAACTGGAAGGTGTAGCTTTCAAGGTGGAGGACCAATTGACATTCTACTGAATAACACTGATCAGCACAGACCATCACCAGATTACAGTACGTCTCTTTTGAGACATTCCACGACCTGACAAATGCAGATCCTACGTGTTAAATTGGCAAACATCAACAACAGACAAAGTGATCCAGCAAAACCCAATGAAATGTCTGTTGCCGCTGGTCGACGTCTGTCGGTGCAGTTCGTTTTGGACTCTACAGCCACCATATTTAATGTTGCAATTCCTCTTGTGGTCTTTCTGCTAATGTCTCTGACTGCTCTCTGTCTGTAGGCATGAGGAGCTGCTGGCCATGGGGGGACTGTACGCTGCAATGTGGTTAAAACAGCAGCAAACCCCAGAGTCAGAGGTCTCCACAGACGAACAACCGCAGGAGCCATAGCAGAGCGACTGAAGCTGATGGAGCAGCGATGATGAATGATGATGGGTGAAATCAATCAGGAAAAATGGTAAAAGAGCCCAGTGAGCTCTAAACTTCATCTCAGACAGAGGGGCACCAGACTGCACAGAAGTAATGAACTACGAAGAGTGTTTCTCAGGGAGCAATTACATAGGTCTGCTTAAAGATCAGCCAATCATCGAGTACCTCTAGATATGTTAAAGGGATTGTTCACCCAAAAATAAATGTATGTCATCATTTACTCACCCTTCATTTACATGTCATTCCAATCTCTATGACTTTTTTTTTCATCTGTGGAAAATGAAGACAATATTTTGAAGAATGATGGTAACCAGACCGTTTGGTCCTTATATGGAGAGAAAAAAAGAAATTTCTCAAAGTATTTCCTTTTATTTCCCACAGAAGAAAGTCGTAGATGTAAATGATAATAGACTTTATTTTTTTTTATTTTTTTATTTTTTTTGGTGTAGTATCCCTTTAATGTTTATGAAACAGCAGTAGTATAAAAATACTGTCATGTGGTGACTATTCAGACATTTCTGTTACATTGTGTTTTTATATCACTTCCTGTGTTTACACTCTTATTCGTCACAGTAGACTTGAATGGAAGTATCTCAACTCAGGGTCAAAAACTTTCACCAAAGTGTTAATGCTTCACCAAACCAAATAAACAACATACTCCTCTTTACACTTGATAAAGCAACAATCATATCTCTGTTGTTAACATTTATAGTTTTAGATTTATTTTATATATATATATATATATATATATATATATATTCAGTTTTTTATGGAATATACTCATCTACTGTACATTAAACCAGTATTTCAATATAATGACATACTGAACATAAAGGGATAGTTCACCCAAAAATGAAAATTCTGTCATAATTTATTCACTCTCAAGTTGTTCCAAACGTTTATGAGTTTCTTTCTTTCATATTTTGAAGAAATGTGGCGATCATACAGTTGACGTGGTAGCCATTGAAATCTTTAGTAGGAAAAAATACTATGGAAGGCAATGGCTAGAGTCAACTGTCTGGTTAGCCATATTCTTCAAAAGATCATATTTTGTATTTAACAGATCAAAAAACTCATAAAGGTTTGGAACAGTTTGATGGTGAGTAAATTATGACAGAATAATCATTTTTTGGGTATGTTTGACATACAGTAAACTTTTCGTTTTGGTGTCTTTCTATATTATTTGGAAAAGTTTTGTTTTTTTTGTATTTTTGAACTTTTTTTTTAAATTGCTTTTTTAAAGGTGAAAGATATTTAAGTGACTAACATGAACCATGGAAATATTCAGGAAATCAAAGAATAGTCTGACTCTGTAGCCTGAAGATACCCTCTAATCATTCTGGCTGCTGCATTTCATGAAAACATTAGCAGAATTTTGCAATGTTTTTTATTTTTTATTTATGTGGATTGTGCACAAGTTGGTCAAGTACTTCATTTTAAAACAAACGTTTGTAAATAAATACAACCCTGACTATGTACAAAAGTTAATTTATTTAGAGTATTTACATCTTTTCAATCCAGCTACAGTTTAACACAAAGTACATGTATATTCCTTTAAGACAATTGACATTACAATTCATTCATTAAGTAGAAGATGACAGATATATTTACAGGATAACACATTTCTGAACTATACAAAAACAGATATTTATCTGTAATGATTTAGGCTTAGACGAAGAGTTAATGATTGACTACACTGAGGTTTGATGGAGCTTTGACCCGCTCACCTCAATATATAATGGGGAAATCAAGAAGGAAGTGGAGCCCATGTGGAAGCCGATTGAAAAGTTTGGGGATAGTACGAAGTACTAATTTTATTCAGTAAGGATACTTATATTGATCAAAAATTA
Source organism: Pimephales promelas (assembly GCF_988280905.1). NCBI lineage: Eukaryota > Metazoa > Chordata > Actinopteri > Cypriniformes > Leuciscidae > Pimephales > Pimephales promelas. The sequence continues at coordinate 29,513,475 of NC_142775.1, read as the reverse complement.
GAGAGGCATTTATGATGTGACTTCAAATGAATGCTATTCTATTTAAACTGTTCTCAATAATGTTTCTTGAGCACCAAATCAGTATATTAAATAAAAATAAATTAAGAGATTTGTTTTTAAATAGTAATATATTTTACAATTTAACCACTTTTACTGTATATTTGATCAAATAAATGCAGCCTTGTTGAGCATTAGAGCCTTTTTAAAAAATCTTACCGACCCCAAACTTTTGAATGTTAGTGTATGTTCAGAAGAGAGAAGATGCGGAGACTGCGGAAAAAAAATGTCGTCCTACTGTATGTAATTTCTAAAGAATGTGTATGAATTCCCACAGGAGCTGGCGTGGAGCCTGAAATACCTTCTCGTCACTTGTCAACATTATCATTGGTTGGCGTTTAAATGTTTGCGGTGATAAGGTAATACTGTGGACAGAGTGGTTAGTTCAGCGTGGAATAAGAGGTCTGACTTAAGTACATGCTTGCAGAGCCCAGTGTCTGCTAGGGTCCAGACGTGGTGAGGGAACATTTCTCATTACTAAATCATGCTGGACCGCCCTGTCCCTAATTGACAAGGAGATTTGTCCTGAAATGTTCAAGTGAGTGCGAGGTGTGTTTCAGAGTGGCCTTGTCACCATTGTTCAGTTCCAGGCGCGCCCTGTGCGATGACCCACAGAAGAGCACTCTGGTAAAGGAGCCCGGATGCCCCTGCGCTGAACCCCCGCGGCAGGCGGAAAGAGGAGAAGTTCGCAGGGGACGCTCCCCACGGGACGCCTTCTACGGGAGCGACAAGCAGCGGAACTGAGGTTCACAGTGAGGACATGTCAGACGCGTTCTCTCTCTCAGTCCTGCATTACCGTCTCTTCTTAAGCACACATTATGCAGTCTCCGTTCCTCAACAGCTTGTCAGGGTTTATGTGCATCTTTGAGGTGAATTAAGTGCCAAAACACAGGTAGATCTTGTGTGTGTGTGTTTGTGAGAGGAAAGAGCTGGTCATGGATTTGAAGTTTGTACATTACACAAAATCATACTTCTAGGACTACTCGTTGGTGCTGGTTTTCCATGGAAGTACTCCACTGGAGTGTCCGAATTATGTATTGGAAACAGAGTAGAGTTGTGAAGTAGAGAAGTGGTCAGTTGCTGTTGTCAGTCTTGGGCCGTTTTTGGTACCACAGAGCTGTAGGCAGGTTCTGGCAGCCCATGTACTCCTTCCTCATCTCTGCCTCGGTGAGGGGTGGGGTGGAGTTACATGGAGCACCGGCCAGAGTCACGTTCACCAGACCCAGAGCAGCATCACGCAGTTGGGACGTCACAGAACTCTAGTGATGGATTAAGTGAAGAGAGAACCAATTTAAAGTCTCCAGCCCTTTCAAGTCATAAAATAGCTTTGTGTGGAAAACAGACAGAAATACGAACCAAAATCTAAAATTTGCATTGATTACAAGAATAACACATCAACGCTCGGTACGGCTCAGTACGGTCTGGCTCGGCGGGGCACGGTTTGGCTCGCTTCGCTTTTCCACTGCGTGGTACGACTCGGCTCGTCACGGCACGGCTCGGTTCACTTTAGCGCGGTTGCTTTTCCACTGCAGTTAGTACCGCTTTAAAGTGGGTGGAATTATAGACTGATCAATAACAGCGGTGGCTGTTACTGGCTATTAAAATCTAGCGTGTTTGGTTTCTCGTGTCGATTTCTATTGGTCGCAAATACAATGACGCTGGTACTGACGATTCTGTCTGACCAATCAATGATCTGCAGTGTTTCACGTCACATTTAGTACCGGTACGGTACTACGCTTGGAACCTCAACAGACCAGGTACCATATAAAGCAAACCGTACCGTACCGTACCATGCAGTGGAAAAGCGCCACAAGTGAGCCGTACCGAGCCGAGCCGTACCGTACCATGCAGTGGAAGAGCGCCAAAGCGTGCCGTACCAAACCGAACTGTACCGTACCATGCAGTGGAAAAGCGCCAAAGCATGCCGTACCGAACCGTACCGTACCATGCAGTGGAAAAGCTCCATTAGCAGAATAAAGTACATGAGTTGTAGGATGTAGGTCATCATGAACGTAGAACTACTGTACTTTGTCATTTTGGAGTTCGATTATCAGTTAATGTTAATTCAACAGTGAACCTTTCATTTAATATTAATCTTTATATTCAGTTAATAAACATAGATATGTCCATTGTTTGATGTTTTCCCTTTCATTAACAGTGCAGTAAATTGTAAAACTACAATTATTAATAAATACTACATCAAGAAGCATAACGGACTGTTTTTGCACAGCTAAAATTACTGGATGCGGATGATTCATACGAGGTGTGACTATTTACAAATGGTCACACCTGCTTTTACATTTAAAAATAAGGTGAATACCTTTTTTGTAGATTAAAAAAAGTTTAAATCTACAGCCCAGATTCATAAGCTATATGGCTGTGTATAGGCTTCTAAAGTCTCACCTTACTGAGGTGGTCTATGAGGCAGTCAGATGGGTGCAGAGAGGACCAGAACTCAGCTGTTTGCACCCAGGGCAGCCCGTTGAGCAGCACGACATTGACGTGTTTGAGAGATCCCATCAGTCTCTTGCTGAGGGCCCCACTGTAGCTCTGCTCCACAAAGAGCAGCACCCGGCTGGCCTTGCAACCGGCTAGATCTGCCAACAGTTCCCCCACGGAGTAACGCTCCTTCAGATCTGCCTGGAGAAAAAAAAAAGCATCATATAGAGCTTTCCTGTCATACATTATGTTTTATTAAAGGGTAATTCCACCTCTGGAAAGATGAATGTGTATTTAAAATGGGTAATAATTTATGTAGAAGAAATGTAGAATTATTTTTGAATTTAGAGCTTTCTAGACTGAGAAAAGACAGAAAATGTATTTTTGGCTAATGTGGATGAAAGACAACAACTCCCAGAATGCCCTTGCTTCGCTGCCCTAGGAGGCCACGCCTACCGGTAAACACACAGTAGGTAAACAACAAGTCTAGGCTAGTGAGTCTCCGTGATGCGTCTGCCTGAAAATGCGTTTCGAGATTGCCCAAAATGTCCGGGATTCGGCTTTTGTGTTGTACAGTCGTCATTCACCATGTTTACTGTGGTGAGCGGGACGAGTGAGAGCTGTGTGGAGAACGACGTGAGTCATGTTTACTCTGGCGAGCGGGGACGAGTGAAAGCTGTGTGGACTGGAGAACAACGCGAGTCATGTTTACTGTGGCGAGCGGGGACGAGTGAGAGCTGTGTGGACTGGAGAACGACGCGAGTCATGTTTACTGTGGCGAGCAGGACGAGTGAGGGCCGTGTGGACTGGAGAACAACGCGAGTCATGTTTACTGTGGCGAGCGGGGACGAGTGAGAGCTGTGTGGAGAACGACGCGAGGCCGGTGGCGTGATTACCGATGAGCGGCAACTGACACGTAAGTTACTGGTCTTGTATCTCTCACGGAGGAGCGGGAATTTTCTTAGCAATGTTAAAACCCACATCAACAGATCACTTGTTTAGCGTTCATGTAAACACTACATTCAGATTCAGCAATCAGAATGAATTCAGTTAGATTAAAACAAAAGCTAACTTGCATGTAAACAATGCATGGCGACTGCAGAAAGCAAAAGCTGAATCCCGGACATCGATGGCCGGACATATCCGGGAAAAAGAGGATGGTAACACCTAAAGCTACAACTCAGCTTTTTCCACAGGATTCCTCTTCCAAAAAAGATGTGTAATCCCAATCCTCCATAATGCATCCGTCTACGTATTCAGTAGCTTCGTCTATATTTTCAAAACATTTCTGCGTTGAAATCAAACGCACTGGCACTGATCTGTGATAGGTCTGTTAGCGCATTAGGTCCAACCCCCTATGTTTGAAAGGGTGAGATCTTGTGTTTGTAGTTTTTCCCGAAATCCCCTTCTCTTACACTTCCTCCTACAATGACGTAAAATGACGATTTTTGCGTCATTGTAGGAGGAAGTGAAAAGGGTAAATAGCAGATTTCTCTCGTCTCAGGGGAAAATGTGAAAGTGTTGGACGACCATTCAATAGTATGACTGGGTTTCTAACAATGGAAAGCTTAATGCAAATGGGTGGAGTTGCCCTTTAAGTTTCCCTCATAATGCAATTTATTAAAGCAGCAATCCATTAAAGTCTATACATTACATTGATTTTATAATGGGTAAGGGCTGTTCTTAAGATTATAAAAAAAAAATCAATTATGAGAGAATAACATAACATCAATTTTATATTTTCCCCCATATCTTTTAGTTTTCTCTTAATTAGTTTTTCAGTTTTATCACTAAAATGACTGTAAGGAACTTCAAGCTGACATCCATTTGTCCTCACATTCATGCTTGTGGCAGTTGTTGAAATGAACAGTTTGTCAAACTCTTTCTACTTTAAGAAGAAATGAGCAGCTTTCCTGTGGGAAGCCGAGCGTCTGGTGGCCCTGATCCTGTGTGGTCCTTGTCTCTCAAGCCCCCCTTTGTCACTACATCCCTGTCTGGGGATCAGGTTGTTGCCTTTGTCCCTGGAGAGTCTGTCCCTTTTGTCATGGAAGGGTGGGCTTTACTGCGCAGTCTGCTCCCTTCTGTTTGCCCTACTCTAAACATATGGCCGGGATTACTGACCACCTTTTTGCAAAGGATTGTGGGATTTTGGTGAAGCAAGATGAGAGTACTTTAAAAAAGCAATATAATTAAATGTGCGCACAGTTTCTGGAATGATTGTATTAAGAAAGGGGCATGGAGTGGATGGCTGATCTATTGTGACTTGATAAAAGGACCTGTCTGTGTTTAGTAATAAGATTGGGGATTTAAGATTGTGCCATATTTCTCTATGAAACTCGATCTAATCTCTCTCATCTTTCTTGTTAAGTGAGGAGTCTGCTCTGGGATGTCATGTGCATTAAGGGAATAAGGTTTGATAAAGCATCCCCTTCTTGGATGTTTGCTGCACAGGTGGCGTTCTCATTAGCAGCACTAAAAATACTGGTAACATAAGAACCTCCAAAGTGCAGAGTGTCTAGATATTCATCCTTTCCGAGAAATGAAACCAAATGAACGGATGAGACTAAACCAGAAGTCTTCTTCCATAGCGTAATACTTTGGTTAGTGGGCACATTGAAGTGGTGGGCTTGGGGAAACACGTTGGATTAATTTACGGGAAGATAAGAGATTCCTAAACTCTTCTTATTCATCTGTCCTCTCTGTGCATCCAGGAACCCCACATTTAAAACAAATCGACCTCAGTACCTTCAGAATAACATAGTAGGCCTGAAGGTGAAAATACGATCCTGTTGCAAGAAATCCACTGAGCTAAGAATTTTATTTTATTTTTTCAACAGGGTTTAATTCATTTTAGAGCTAAACGGTGAGGTTCTGAAAGTTAAATATATATATATATATATATATATATATATATATATATATATATATATGATCAAAACAAATAGAAATAAAATAGAAATCTCCTCCATTAGAAATGTTTAACAAATAATAATTATGGTAACGATAACGAATAGACCATTAAAAACAGACATACTGTGATGTCCGAGATCCAGTGACAATCTGTTATTTCTGTTATTTCTAATAAAAAATAGGGCTGGGCAACAATTAATCACAATTAATCGTATCCAAAATAAAAGTTTGTGTTTATATAATACATGCATGTGTAGTGTGTATAATTATTTTGTATATATAAATACACACACACATGCATGTATATATTTAAGAAATACTCCTATACTCCTATACTAAATATGACTATTAATATTTTATATATTAATAATACATTTTTCTTAAATGTATACATGCATGTGTGTGAAGGTATATATTTAAGAAAAATGTATTATGAATATACAAAATAATTTTATATTATTTTATAATTTTTATATAAAATATTTTTTTATTTATATTATTTTATATTACGTATATACAAAATAATTATACACACTACACTCACATATATTATGAAAACACAAACTTTTATTTTGGATGCGATTAATCGTCATTAATCATTGCCCAGCCCTAATAAAAATGTAAATCTTTGACAAAATGAAAGAGAAAAATACTTTGGGAACCGAGGCCACTGTAAAGATTGGGCTGATTGTTGTGATCTGTAGTGATTGTTCATGTTTTTTTGTGACACTAGAAGTTTGAACATTAACTTAAGTGTATCCAGTCCCGATGCAGTACTAGTTATATTACAGTACATGACCATCGGGATGTCTGATTGGACGCACACACTCACAATGCCGTTGTTATTGCGGTCCCAAAGCATCATGGTGCCGTCATTGCGTGTGGGACTGTTCAAGTACAAAACCAGGGAATCCACGCAGTGCTGCTTTCGGCAGATGTAGGAAATGTGATTCCTGATCACCTCTTTCTCTGTGGCTGGATACATCCCCTCTGTCTCTTTAGCTGTGGAAATAAAGGCATTCACTGGACCTGAATGTAAAGCATACCTCAATAAAAACTGAAATGTCTTGAAATGTTCTCTGACCTGCTACCTGTCCGTTCCCAGCAAAGAACGTCTTTATGTGGTCCTTATGGAAGCCGTTGTTCCTCAGCATCTGGTAGAAGAGCTGCAGGTTCTGCGCATGCCGCTGGTATGTTATCTGCTCCTGCCAGCCACCTGCACGTGCACGGGTCAAAGGTCACGTAAAAACAGCTGCATTCCTGAGACAGCTGATAAGTCCAAGTATTCATCCATCCAGCATTTCAAACATCAATAAGCGGATCTAGGGTCAGATCATACAAACGAGTTCTTTGAGTCTGTGTTTTTGTACCTGACAAGAGAACCGCGTGATCACAGGTCTGGTAGAGGCGGCAGGACAGGTGTGTGGCCAGGCGTTGCTGATGGCACCGTCGGGTGTTTTTATTGAGCTCGCAGCTGGAGATGGGCACGCTGGGGCTGGTCAGTGGCAAAGGCTGTGGGCATCTGGCAAAGTCTGGGTGATCTACAGCAACAACCACATCACTTAGCTTTAGGTTTCAAGTGAGCAGGATCGAAAAAGTAGGAGAGAAGAATTTCATGGTAACTTCATTTTTGTCATTTTCAAACTCAATAATGACATGGTTAATATGACTGTGGCCACATTTACCATTCAGCAATTTTTTTGCGGTTGAAATTGAGTTATTTCTATAGGAATGTGCAATTGGGAATTTTGAGTCACTATCAAAATCAAAATGAAGCAGTTTAATTTGAGCAATCAATAGACAAAACCACAATAGAGCGAGTTGTTTTGCAAATGCCTTATTAATGAGCATATATTTAATTCAGCTGGCCATTAGAAAGTTATTCAACTGTGCTATAAACTGTCATTTATTTTCTGATTATTTTTGCCTTAAGATATTAACAATGATCAGTTATTAAGGGCTAATAATTGGGATTATAAATGGGAATTATTAAACAAAAACTTGAACACCTACAAATAGTTTCTTACAGTAGGTGGACAACCAGAATGCCACTTACCGCCACAGCAAAAATAAACCAGCCGTATTTCAAAGTCGTTCGCGAAATGACCACCAGGTGACCACCAATTAGCAAAACGTAATTATGTAAAAAATAGCCTACATTTTAAATAGAATATAGCTTTAAATATAATATAAACTTTATAGCAGAACATTTTTTGAATCAAAAATTAAAATTGGCCTATCTCGCAGTCAGTGAAAATAAATTGGGTGCTTTCAATGACACTACTGAGGAATGAGAAGATGGAAGAGCGCTTCTCTCACGCGCGCGCACACTGACTGCTGAACAACCCATTCTGGGCATTTCTCATAGAGAAAAGTTGTGGTCGAGTGGTACAACTTAGGTTCAATCATTTTGATGACACTGTTTCAAATCCCAAACAAATCCCAAATAAGCATGGTATTAAAATTACCATGCATTTCTAAATAGGTGCTAGGAAATCACACTTGTCTTTGTGACAAAAACAACAAATATTTTTGGCAACACTTTATTTTAAGGTGACGTGGTTACATGCATTTACTAAAGTAATAACAGTAAATTATGAATAATTACAAAGTAATTAACCCTATTCCAAATCCTTGCTCCAACTTAGAGTCTGTCATTGATCTTCCAGAGATAATTAAACCTGTTCAACTTCACAATTTGCAATGCTGACTCACCTACACAGCGCAGGCGTTGTGTTCGGTTGCTGTCTTTCACTCCCACAACCAGAGGGAGAAAGTGAATCTCACAGAGTCCGCTGCTGTGCTCCACACGGCTGAGTCTGGCCACTGTGCTCCTGCGGGCCCTGGCTCGGCTCGCCATGCGATCGCTACGACTCCTCCTCCGCTTCAGCTGGTTCTGGCAGCGTGTTTTCACAGCCATCGTCAAGCATTCCTCCCCTGTGTATATATAAATATATATATATAAAAAACTTAATATACAAATACAATCAGCTGGGGTTTTCAACCTAAGCTCCGGAGACCCCCAGGGGCCGCAAGGGATGTCCGTGGAAAAGCCTAGAGAAATACTATTAAAAAAAGTCAAAAATAAATAAGACTAAAATCGATTAAAAAAATTATTTTAGATTTGTAATATTGATTTTTAGTGTATAAATTGGGTGATTTATAAAAGACATATGCCTTTTAAATTTTAGTTCGGGGGTCCCTCACACAAGGGTGATCATATTTGGGGGTCCGTAGCATCTAAATTAAAAAAAAAAAAAAAAGTTGGATAGTTGCATGTTGAAACATTTATCCAAGCAACAATCCCTTATAACGAGTTTCCGTTTTATTGCCTGGTGATCATTCAAGAACATGCTGGTGTCAATATTTGCGTGATGTTTGTGTGAAAACCCCATGACCTGGATAAATGGGAATATTCAGCTTCATTTGTCCAGGGTTTATTGCTCCGCCGCTGCCATGTGATCGTCCACCTGGCTTTAATAAGAAAGAGCTGCCTGCAATGCTAATTTCTACCCTGAGAAAGTGACAAAGAGAAACTGTCCTTTCAGAAAAGCAGTAATAATGACTTTTAAACAGGCATAGCATCAGTCTGGGCAGAGCAGCTTGCATTCCTTCAGTAATCTGCCATAACTCCAAACTATCTCCAAACACATGCCGCACTTTGGCTATTGACGCCAAGCAATTTTTGATCAGTTTCACGCTGAGGAAGCCTGAATTAGACAGCGGTGCTGGAGGTGTAATCACAAGCCATTATAAATCCATTTCACTTAACAACTAAAATTGCCTCTCATAATGAAAGGTTTCCTTGGCAGGCCAGTGATTTGGGAATGTGGGGTAAGAGAGCATCAGTAGCTCTAATGAGTCTCTCTCTGTGGTCAGTTTCATCCGGAGGCCCATTACAAAAACACAGAGAGACTTAGGATGATTTTAAATGTGGCCAGAGCTAAACCAAGCTTTTCATTCCAGTCTCTGATTATCACCACATCTTCAGATGAGATGGTCAAGCTTGGACACAGCGAGACTTGAAAACGATTCCAGACTTGAACTGAGTCACACAAGCCTTGAGATCAGAGCATTTTTTGTTTATCATTTCTATGTGTCCGCTCATTATATCCCTTCCTGAGCTTACCAAATATATTTCTCGAAACTATTTCATTTGAGGAAGGCTTGAGGACAACATGTGTGCTTAGTTTTCATGAATTGTCTTTAAATGAGAGTTTATTTAAATATATTTACATAATTGCCATGTCTGTGTCCAAAGCTTAAGGCAGATTCATCGGAGACGTTCCAGAAAAAAGTTAAGCGGCACAACTGTTTTCAACATTGATAGTAATAAGAAATGTGTCTTGAGCACCAAATCAATGTTAGAATGATTTCTGAAGGATCATGTTTACAACAATACTGTTTTGCTGTATTTTAGATTAAGCAGACTTTTCTAAAACATTTAAAAATCTTAAAGAGCCCAAATTTTTGTACAGTAGGCTAGGAGGAATGATAATTTGATGGAAAATATCATTTGTAAATAAATGTACTTTTTTCAAAATTGATTTGCACTTTTTTAACCAAACACAGAGGATTATGGGATATCATAGCCAGTGAGGGACACATCTGTGTTACCTTCAAACATTCACCAGATGAAGACATCTAAGCCAGGGTATTGGAAATGGATATCTCTTGATTCCTGTGTTTCATATTGAAATTAAATGACCTTTCAGTGAGCAGTTCTTAAAATAGCCTTTTTTTCCCCCTAAAATTAAGAAATTAAGAAAATTTGATTAATTTAAAGAACCTTTTCCCACTATAAAGAACCTTTTAGTGTAATGGAAATGTAATGGATTTAATGGTTTAATGGATGTTAAATGTTCTTCATTAAGCCATGTCCATAAATAACCTTTATTTAAGAGCATAAAAAACCAGATGTGTTAGACTAAGCTTTTATCACAACAACTTTTCTTGCCTCTTTCAGCAGTGATGGCACAAATGTTCAAGTTTAGCGATGGGTTGACTTGTGCCCCTCACTATAGTGAACCGGGGGGCACAGCTGGGCTCTGAACCCAGTGTTAAGAACTGAACTCTCAGTCAGGAATAAATTATTGACCGCTCTTATTGTGAATGCATGACTCTCGGCTCAGTCGTGCGTCTGCCCTCCACTTTCCCTGCAGGGGGTCCTTGGCCCGACTTCCTATAAGAGCGGATCCTCGTGCAGACCTCTGATTAATTCACACAGCTTCATGTCACCTTTGTTTATGCCCTGAAGTGTTGCAAAAACATCTAAACTGGCTTTTTATAATTCACTATTGAAATCACTGAGGAAGACTTTTACCCAACTTACAGTCTGATCTAGACCCTTGCGTGTTTGCACCGTTCTGTGATGCTTTACTGTTGTTCACTTCTGCAGGATTTCCTGTTCCTTAGTGCCCATCCTTTAAGAGTTTCATTTCAATGGATAAAATGTAAATAAGTATAGTTTGTTACAGAGTAATTTATGCTACTTATCATTAATTGTTTTGTGCCATTTTAGCTGCTGTACACATTATTATATGCATAATTGATTATAATGATATATAATGTCATTATAATTAGTAAGGTGTCCTGATTGAAGCTAATGTGCACTAAAACAGAAATAATCTTTTGGAACTCTCAAACACATTAAATCATACTGGTAACATAAAACATAGGCTACTTTCGGTTTGGAGGGTCTATATTGTTGACATGTTTGTACATGGCTGGTGGAAAAAGTCACATGACCAGATTCCCTTTAAAATATGATACCATCTGTATCAGAGTACAGTAAAAACATATTTGGTATAATGAATGTATTGGGTCTCATAAATCATCGAGTGAGCATAGTGGTCACATTGATGGCCATTCACATTTCTTCAATTGTTAAATTCGATTTCAAAGTATTGTTACGTTTAAACTAAAATAAACTTAAAATAACTACGCATTTATTCCTCGATGATATTTTTCGCTGACAATATAGAGTCAAAACAATTTGGGTCTTAGGCTACTGTTTTGAATCTTCTTTCATTGGGCTGAGAGTTGCTCATGGGAAAATAGGGAATAAATAGCCTAGCCTATTGTTTATTTATTGAGTTCAGAACTATAAAGCAAAACTGGCCATATGGTCATTTTTGTAAATTCATTCACTAAAGCAAATTGTCTGCACTTATCATTTTAAATCACAGGTTTGACAGATCATATTCGGTTCACTCACCCAGATAAATACCGTCCATATGAGCACATTTCTTCTTGGTTATGTTGAAGTCCACATAGAACAGAACGACCGGGTGTCCAAAACTCTCTCCGGGACTGGGGTCCAGAAGCAGCACGGCGTCATGCGCGCTCGCGCCTGGGTACAACTCTTCATTCGTCCTGCTCACATCATCCGCGCTCGCGTCCGCCGAGAACCCGCTGTGCTTGGACTGCAGCGCACCGCTCGAGTAGGAATCCGGCAGTATCGCGAGCACTTTCCCCGAGCCGGACTCGGACACGTACACGACCACCCCGCTCAGGTGCAGGTGGGACACCTTCTTGCATTCGCTCTCCGGTAAGGAGACCCTCCGGCACAGGTTGAGCTTCAGGTACTGAAGCCCAGTTCTGACCCAGCGGTCCAGACGAGACCCGCAGCACTCGCCAATGAGTAAAGCGCAGATAAGAAGAGGAATGCACTGGAGCTTCATGCTTTGGCTGTGTAAAGATCTATCTCGATGTCCTCGTTTGTGTGTTTTAGGCAAAGTTACTTTTAAAAGAGCTTTGGAGGTGTTTGTTGGACACTCTGGAGTCTTGTGAAGTTTGGAGAGATGCAGCTGTCTTCATTAAAGGTGCTCAGAGCAGCATCCAGATGGAAAGTAATGTGCTGGAACTCCATCCCACAGGCTCTGACATGCTGTTAAACGGAGGAGGGAGGGAGGGAGAGAGAGGGAGAGAAAGAGAGAGAGAGAGGGAGGATGGAGATGACTGTCAGGTAGCCTAATTCCCGTTATCAAGAACAATAAGACATTTTAAACATCATACACGTTTAAGTTAATTTGATATCGCAAGATAGTTTTATATTAAATTTAGCAATTTCAAAAATATCCACTTTTCAGTTATAGGCTATCAGTTACAAATTATTTAAATGTCTATATAGCCCAATATAAAGTAGTTAAAAAAACGTGCTAAAAAAGATGATGACAATAAGACAACTTTTTTTAGGGGACACTTGAAGGTACGCTACTCGGGGGGTGTATGATGGTAACAGTGTTGCCGCATAAGGGGAGAGAGGGACAAAATGCTTCCCCCCCCCCCCCCCCCCATGATATTATAGCTACTGCTGTTTAAAAAAGTATTGTCCTTTGTTGACGTAGCCTATTTATTGGCTGTTAGAGTTTTTTATGAATTTAATTGTGATAGTAGCTGACTAGCCTAATAGATGAAGGTGATATAGCCTAATTTAGCAAATAATGAAAATTTGAATAAAAAGAGGGAGATAGAAAGAAACCACATACCTACTACATTTGACCAGAGAGTAGCGCTGTTTTCTCATTTATTTTGTATTAGTGCGCCTCCACAGTCCACACAGTCAACTTCACTACAAGTTGACCAAAAAAAAAAAAACTTTTCTGACCAGTAAGTATTTTCTCGGGTCTCCTGCACATTAAACCGTAATTGATTAATCTAGTAGCCTATTATTTTACCACAATGACCTTTACATGTCAAAGGCTCAAGGAAAATGTTATTTCTCAGTTCATGACCCTTTTAAGTATACACTTACACAACAGAACACAACCTAAATTAATAATCCAGGCATTCCTTTATATTCTTAGATATGTTCCCCCTGAGTACTGTACTTCATGGAGATGGCCTAGGTGTGAATTGTCTTGACTCTTTCCATGGTAATGTAACCCTATCCAGTGTCATGTCATGTCAGTCTAGGGCTCAGGCTCACTGAAGAAAAGATCTGATCAAGCTCTCTCTCACCTAAGAATCTGACATGATAGCACAGCATTGTGATTTCATGAGGGTTGCTGAAAGGGTACAAGCTTATCTTTGGTTCAGCTTGAAAGGTAGGCCCACATTGCAGAACTTAATCTATAGCCACCAGGGTATATTTAACAGAATGTGTGTTCTATAGCTATAGCAACTATGTTTGCTTTGTTCAATGTGTGTGTGTGTGTGTGTGTGTGTGTGTGTGTGTGTGTGTGTGTGTGTGTGTGTGTGTGTGTGTGTGTGTGTGTGTGTGTGTGTGTGTGTGTGTGTGTGTGTGTGTGTGTGTGTGTGTGTGTGTGTGCAACATCATGGTGACCTGCTGAGAGTTTGAATTGCAGGTTGTTTGTCACTATGCATATTTAATTTTAAGTGCATGTGAGATGGTGATACTGGGTTACTTCATTCTGTAAAAGAGTTTTCAATAACTGGAAAGGATATTGAATGAGTTTAGTCACACTCAGGCTTTACAACAGAAAACTTCCATCGGAGCTTTTTTTCATATCTGGGGTAAAATTGTTCTATCTATCTGTATTTAAATTAAATTTATTTGTATCTATCTATCTATCTATCTATCTATCTATCTATCTATCTATCTATCTATCTATCTATCTATCTATCTATCTATCTATCTATCTATCTATCTATCAGTTTATGCGTTATGCAGATTATCATCACACTTAGTGAGTAGGCGATACAGGCTATACATTATGGTTGGGCTTTAAGTTATTTAACTCATCTTTGACTAGAGGTGTAAATTATGGTTCAGACCAGTGTTATTTAAGGATTATTTACATAGTATTTATATAGGCTACAATTATATATTATTCATTTTTATATTTTTCAATTTATTTTTTGCATACTTTTTATGTTCTTTTTAACCCCCCCCCCCCCACACACACAATATTTCTACAGTATAAAACTTTCATATAATTTACGTTTTAGTAATAATTTTCGTAGCCCCACTAAAGTTGTGATTTCAGTTAGTTGCCAAGACAACATTTCCGATTTTCGTTACCTTACATTGTTTAATGTGATATTTATATTTACATTTAATGTTATATTTGAATTGCATTTTGAATTTGAATTACAGCCTGCACGTATATGAGATTGTGTGTGTGTGGGTGGCTGTCAGACAGACAGGCAGCAGTGTAGGCACCACGAGGAGGGAAACAGCACGAGGCGGCAGGCGAGCTTCTCGAGCGCGCGGGAGACTCTGAGGCGAAACTATAAATTACCCTGTCAGCCCGAGCCGGTAAGACGCCTTTTATCACTTACTGAAATAGACATAGTCTGTGTCTTGCCTAAACGTTTGTGGTTCGTCAAAACCGGTTCGTCCCGTGCACGAGGACGCTGGTGATGTATGTCACGAGAAAGTATTGTTAGCCCAGTGTGGGGCGACTGTTGTGTGCTGAGCTAACAGGCTAACCGTTAACGTTACCTCCGCTTTGGCTGTGTCCGAAAATCTAGCTCTCTATGTAACGGTAGGCATCAGTTATTACGGCTATGATGCCTAAAATCGCTTTCTAGTTTGGCAGTAACTAGGATTTGATGACACAGGCCGTATGTCTGCTTGGACTCAGTTCACAACACCAGTGCAGCACAGTTCATGTATGTTAGACTTAGAGTAACTTAGCTACTAAGACCACGCTGAAAGCCCGAAATATTATTGATTATTCATTATAACAAGCTGGTTGTAATGTTTGAAGCGAGGGGAGGTGTTGGTCTAAGCAGAGTCTCATAGGATTCACACTAAGTGTGATAATATCAAGCTTTCTAACACTGTGTGGACTGTGGATGTCTCAAAATATTGTGCCCTGCCTAACGTTATAACTTTAGCAGCATTTTGGGCTTCATAGGTGCCCATCATCCCAAGTTCCCTTATAATTCATTATCAGACTAAACCGAGTATGCAAATGTACATGTTCTAAAACATGGTATGGTACTTTGGTAATTTATATGGACTGTACATGCGTAATTTATAAATCCATTTTTTTCTTTATTACTTTAAATCCTTGAATTATTACGTTTCTTCCATACCATAACTACCCCACTGTTTAAGACATGGTGGTTAAAGCCTTGTCTCTTATTATAGTTTCACAATGATTTCTAGCCAGACTGACATCTGCATGTTAGATAACAACCTTTTGAATGATTATCTATATAAAAAGTCAAACCTAAATGCAGAGAGTGATAACACACTGGCCTGCAAGCATGTTTTACCCTACACAAAAAAACATCATATGCTATTACATTTTTTACAGTAGAGCAAATCCAGAACCGGAGTTTTCTAGGTCTGGAAATGTTGAATTCCTGGATATTTGTAGGTTCTCCATTTCAGGATTTTCTATATGGCCACTAAAAATTAAAGTATGTCTATTCCTTTTCATGTTACAATTCATTTGGAATTTTTTGCAAAAGTCATAAAAGATCTGAAATTTATTGTCATTTGAAATATTTGCACACACACACACACACATATATATACACACATATATATACACACATATATATATATATATATATATATATCTTAATTATGCCTATGCGGAAAAAACGGCTCATTAATCTCATAAATGAACTATATTTCTAAAACTGAAATTTGACAAAAAGTTGAGTAGTTTGCATCACTGGATGTTATTTTTGGTTGTTTAACATTGTCTGTGTTTCATATTTGTCTTCTGTGAACAGTGAGGCCCTGCCGCCTTTGATTTAGTAGGCCTTCTTAATCATTTTGACATTAGACTGCTGAGGTAGACCAGCCTAAATATCCTAACACCAAATAAAACGGTACATAAGAGCATCATCAAGAATATCAAATATTGAGGGGGACAATGTGGTCATATCTGATTATAAAAAAATGTCTATGGTGGTTTTGGTCCTGCTGAAAGGCAAAAA
Source organism: Pimephales promelas (assembly GCF_988280905.1). Lineage (NCBI taxonomy): Eukaryota > Metazoa > Chordata > Actinopteri > Cypriniformes > Leuciscidae > Pimephales > Pimephales promelas. Next base: position 29,497,203 of record NC_142775.1, on the reverse strand, counting down.
AAGGGTTTTAAAGCTCCACATTGAGCATTTTATCATTAACTGGTGTCATTTCTCTCTGTTTTATGGTTGTAGCCCCTCTACCCTTCGCTTCTTCACTTATGTGTATGCCTGAACCCATGCCAGGGGGGTGTGCGATGGCAACTAATGGCCTCCAGTGGAGCTGAAGACACAAGGAATGGGGCATCACGGCCTGCCCTCGTTGTCCAAGCCAAGTCCGCTGTAGTCCATTCACCCAATGCACGAGGCTCCTTCAACGCTGAAAGAAAGAGGTTTCAGGGCGGTGCGGGTGATTCGCTGCCTCAGCCGAATGTGAGAGTGCTGTATGATCAGCCCTACTGTGTCTCAGGGATCCCCACACAACGTGCCTATCCACACGTGCCTACCATAAGAGTCAGCCGCGTTCAGAGCACAAGCGTTAGTTCTTTGAATGGTGCTAGTAATGGTTTAAGGACACGCGGTGTTAGATCGAAGAGCTTGCCGCATATCAACACTACTCCTGCTGCATGCCATAGCCACAGTCAACCCCACTGGAACCTTGAATCATTTAGGTTCAAGTCAGGGCTGTTGGGTAAAAGGGCCTTTTCACCTCAGCTGTCTGTTTGTCCTCCCTGTCCCTCCCCACCCAAGTCTTCTTCTCAAAGGTTTGTAATTGAAAAGATCATGCCTACCAATCAGTCTTTGCCTTGGACGAGCAACAAGCTCAGGGATAACAGCAATGGAGTTATGCGGCCGCCAAATGCCAAAATGCCCTCTTACTCCAAACAAGAGACCAATGACCTCCACAGTCCTGCCAATATCATAACCTGCTGCAATGGGACATATTCACGAGGCCTCAAAGCAGATGCAATAAAGCCTCCCCAACCGAGCGTGCCTTTGAAAGACGCATGCAGGGATGTGCTTTTGAACCACAGCAAGGTGGCCAAGGATTTGAGGCATTTTGAGAAGATCATAGTGGAAGACACTAGAGCAAACGAGCTGGATTGCTGCGTAGAACATGGTGCCAGTGAAGCTTCTCAGAGAGTGACAAAAATCAGCTCTGAGGCAGAGTTCACCACTGTTCAAAAACTCAATGTACATCCAAAACACAGGACACTCAACATTCTGAGCAACATAAAACATCTGACAGATAGTTCTGTGCCCGTCTGCCTTATTAATGAAGATAAAGAGTCTTGTTTTGCACTCATGGAAACCATGGATGAAAAGTGCCCCTCTGCTGTTCTTTGTGATGGTAAGATGCATGGAGGTGATTGTGCCATTCCAGAGGTGACTGCCCATAATATGGCCTCTCCTCATTCGCCATCTGTTTACACCGTCACAAACCAGATATCTGCCATTCATCTCACAAAAGAGAAAAGTTGTCTGGCCTCTCAGATGGACACAAGCCCCTTGACACTTGATGGAGAGGAGGAAGAAAATCCAGAGATGCAGAGGTGTTTGCTTTTACTTGATTTTTAAAAATATATATATATTTATATTAATTAGACAGTACTATTAAAAATGTTGGGGTCAGATTTTTTTTTATTGTTCATGAAAAAGTCTCTTCTGAGCACCAAGGCTGCATTATTTGATAAAAAAAATACAGTTAAAACAGGGATATTGTGGAAAAATACTAAAGTGTTTTGGTAAAGGTTTTGTTTCAAAAATATTTTAAAATGTAATTTATTCCTGTGGTGGGAATTTTCAGCATAATAACTCTTGTCTTCATAGTTACATGATCCTTCAGAAATCATTCTAATATGCTGATTTGCTGCTCAAGAAACATTTTATCATTATTTAGATTTTGTGAAAACCAGTTGTGTTGCTTAATATTGTTGTGGAAACCATACACTTTTTCAGGATTCTTTAAAGAATAGAAAGTTCAGAAGAACAAAATAAAACTTTTGTAACCCTATAAATGTCTTTCTGTCACTTTTGGTCAATTTAATTCATCCTTGCTAAATAAAAGTATTCATTTCTTTAAAAAAAGATCTTACTGACCCCAAACTTTTGGATGGTAGATCAATAAATTGGTTTGACTGAATCATTGAAACTTGAATGAACAAATCGTTTGCATTTTGGACCTTACTTAAAGGAGCACCTCATATAAGTCACATGTTAATGATCAGGTTTTTTTTTTTTTTTTCTGTATTGTAATTCACTTTTCAGACATGCAATGCTGGTAGATGTTGATGAGGAGGAGCTTCCAGATCAGCTGGAGAATGACTTCAGTGATGATGGTTACAGAACTGCTTCTTTCTGTGGATTTAACCTCAGCATGTTTTTGAATGATGTTATATTTTGTCATTATCTGACTGTTTTCATAAAAAACAATGTTACTTTTTGCTCCTCAGATGATTGTGATGTCTCCTCAACAACGTCCATGGCAGCCTCGTCCAAGTAATTATGCTTTTATTTTTAAAACATTCAGCGTATAAGGATGAATCGCATACATCATGTTTCTTAACTCTCTAGAAACTGTGGTGCAAATTCACCACCTGTAAAGTGAAGTCAGGCCTCTAAATGGTAATAATTAAGCAAGGTTTTAATCACAAACTCTGGTAGATTATTATTTATGATTAAGACTGTCATGCATATTCATTTATCATGAATAAAGACGCTTTCAACATGATAGTCTATATAAAATCCAAGCTGCTGAATTTTGCCACAAAACGCATAGATAAGTGATACATTTTCCACAAAATATTCCCTGTTTTGGGCACACTGAGGTCCACAGTTTTTTCATCCGAATTTTACTTCAGCTACAGTATTTTGTAAATACCCCTTTTTATCTTTTTGCTGATTCAAAGATCTCTTTCTGGTAGCTAATCCTGGCTTTGTGCTTGTTGCTGGTGATCTGCCAAAGGCTTACTTTTTACAGAGATTTTGAATGCAAAGTAAGGCTGACTATGTAAGCTAGATTACATCTCTTATATACTTTTTCTTATGACTTTACATGTTTCTCTTCTAGTCACTTGACATCACCATGGTGATGACCAACACACAGAGGAGGACCTTACAATTTATTTTTTTTGTTTGTTTGTTCTAATGTCAGAGAAAAGCTTTAAACCCAGAGGCCTGTAGAAAGGTCCCACAATTGTTCTTATGATAGGAGTAGAACTATCCCTCTATAACAGGAAAATGAGTCTCTAGTGAATTGTGTCATGCCCGTGGAGCCATTGTCATGAAGTGACGTCCAGCTGATGAGTTTGTTTGTAGTAGGTGTTTTTCTGGTTTTGCTTTTCCCACTCAAAGTAAATGCCCATGTTGAGTTTAAGGCCATTTTGAATCAACCTCAGCGGTTCTACATGACTGTCACGTGAGTTATGTTGCTTTCAATATCCGTTTTCCACTGATTTATTAAGTTGACTTAGTATATTGTATGTTTGTCTGGGTGTTCTATTTAAATCATTTGCTAAATATCATTTTTTATTGGAGTCTCTATCTGAAGTGGTTTATTTGTATACGAGGAAGCTGGCTGTTGGCAGGTCCTTAAAGCATATAGTACAAGATTCTTTGTATACATATTTTGGTCCAAGATTTCAAAACTGGTTTGTGATTCTTGTCGCAATTGTAATATGAACACAAAATGGGTATGTCAGTCAGAGTTGCTGTTTTTTTGTGTGAATTGTTTCCCCCTAGTCAACGGAGCTGAGGGTATTATACTATTATTGCCAGATGAAAGCATCTTCAAATGAGCCAAAATGTTTATTAAATTATGTGTCAGGGAATGTGTAGATTTTCTAAGTAGGGGTTCTGAATACATTCTGAGTGTGTAGATTCTGTTGTCGGCTTGCTAATCTATATATACATATGTGTTTTGTTTTTGTTTTTTTAGTGTGGAGGAGCCTATTAGTCCTGATGTGGAGGGGGATCTGGTGGAGAGACCCGCACTTGTTTCCAGTCTCTTCCCTCATATGTCCCCCACACTGTACTTCAGTACTGCCAATGAAAGAGGTTGGCACACACAACAAGCTCTGACTTTAAAGGGACAGTTCACCCAAAAATTTAAATTAGCCCATGATTTACTCACCCTGAAGTCATCCTAGGTGTATTTGACATAAAAAGAGTAACACTTGACGATGTTGGAGCAGTGTAAGCTATGACGGCTCTCGCAGTTCAAACAAACAGGACTGGGCAACCGCAATCGTCATTACGCTGTGTGTCAAGTTCAAGTGTTACTCTTTTGGCGTAAATTGTTTTTTACGACCATCTGCTGGAAGCTTGTTGTTTTAGTCGATAAAGTTTCGAATATGGAGGTTTTTCTTACACAAATTCATCGTTCCACTTAAGGACTTAATTAACCTCCGGAGCATACCTGTCAAGTTTTGGATTTGAAAATAAGGGAAATTTTCTGGCGCCCACCGCGAGCAGTCCCACCACCCCAACCAAGCTACATTATCCCTTACATTTTAAGACACACACACACACATATTATATGAGGGTAGCCTATATATGAAGAGCATTTATTTAAAGGCTTATTTGCATAATTTCTTTTCAGTTAACATTGCTTGTCTTTACATTTACATTTTATTTTCATTCCACACATTCTTTTCATTTCACATAACTTTTCTTTACTCTCTTAGTGAGTTTTTAAATAGGATGGAAGAAATAATAGAATGGCTTCAGGGTGAGTAAATCAGGGGCTAATTATCCTTTTGGGTGAACTATCCCTTTAAGTATCTTTCATATAAATGACACTAGGGTTCGTTATTACCTTTGTCAGACACATATTTGGCAGTATAATTACAGATTTTTAAATACACATTTTTCTCTTTTAAAAAACAGCTTTTGTGATTTAAAAACTGTGTTTTAACGTTTTCTCCACAATTTACAGTGGAGCTGTTGCCTGATGAACAGAGGAAGCTACTCAAATGGAAGATAACTACAGTCACTCCCAATGTGGTGAAAAACACCATCTCCAGATCGCACTTCAAAGCTACCAAGAGTGAGTCAATCGCTTCTGTTTTGCTATGTTGTTTTTAGCAATGTTTAAAATGAAAACTGTTTGCCGAGTAGTTTTCTGCTTGCATTAAGGCTGGAATACATGACACGATTTTTTATATACGTAATATATAACAGATTTTAAAATGCTAGGCCTCATACAGAAAAACTGGGCATCATGCACTTAATGACTCCGGATCACACACTATCAGACTTTCAAGTTCTTCCAAACACAACAAACTCATAAACATGCACCTCGTTACTAGGAAATTACGTTTACATTTATGTAATTAGGAGAAACTTTTATCTTAACAAGTATGCTACTACATAGAAATTTCTTGTCGCATTATTTGAGCGGAACTTGCTTTTCCGATGAGCATGAGCGGTACATGAGCGCGTTCGCATAGGCAGTGAGCAACTGAGCATGTGCATAGAGAGGAATATTGAGTGCAGCGTCACTGCAGCATATTTTTTCTATTTTGGCCAAAATACCAATTTCATCCATTCTAATATACAATGCCATGTTTATTTGACAACTAGATTATAAAGCAACATAGAGAAGAGAAGAAATGCAGGGTCATGTATGAGCAATTAAATCAATGTGTTCTGAAATCACTAAATGTCAAACATGATTAACATCCTCTGACTGGATGGATTTATAGTCTGTGCCCATCATACGGTGTGCATTTTTCTTTGAAATCCGCCAACTCTTGACTGCTGAAAATCTGCAGGCTGGCTCTGATTTTCAGCAACTAGTGTTTACTCGTCCAGACTGCAAAAGTTATGTATTCCAGCATATAGTCTGCGGTCTGTTATGTCATGTGCTGCTCTTAATTCCAGAGAGTCATGATTGGCTGGGCTGCTGGGGTCACCATATGAAGTCACCAGGGTTCAAGGCTATTAGAGAGTTTCAGAAGGTAAAATTATCATGTGTATATTACCATTGTCTAATAGAAATCCATCAAGGTTGTTTCTCATATTTAATGACCTGGAAATTATTATCTGTTAAGTTGCTGGTATTATTTTGATACCTTTCATAATTGGATAATACTTCCTGTCAGTTCAGTGTTAACAAGTATGCATTTCTGTTTGGCAGCTGAACCACTTTCCAGGCTCCTTTCAGATCGGCCGGAAGGACCGACTTTGGAGGAACCTGTCCAAGATGCAGGCACGCTTTGGCAAAAGAGAGTTTGGCTTCTTCCCACGCTCCTTCATTCTCCCACAGGATATCAAGCTACTGAGGAAGGCCTGGGAGGATGGATGCAGCAAGCAGAAATGGATTGTCAAACCGGTACCATTACATTACCACAGTTGTTGTGAAATTACTCTCTGAGATTCTTGTCATTGACATGCTGTCATTTCTCACATTTAGCCTGCATCTGCACGTGGAATTGGCATTCAGGTCATTCACAAGTGGAGCCAAATGCCACGCAAGCGACCGCTCCTCGTGCAGAAGTTAGTTGGACAACCTTGGAACATATATGATTCCACGTTGAGGGAGGTTTCGGGGTTTTTTTTTTTAACAATGTCTGTATTTTATGCAGGTATCTTCACAAGCCCTACCTCATCAGTGGGAATAAGTTTGATCTACGCATCTACGTGTATGTGACTTCTTACGACCCACTCCGTGTTTACATCTTTAACGATGGACTAGTACGTTTTGCAAGTTGCAAGTGAGTATGTCAATCAACAAAGCTTTTAAAAATGTGCAAATGTGGTAAGTTTGCTCATTTAAACTGATGTTTTCTGAATTTTATTCAACACAGATACTCTCCTTCTATGAAGACCCTCAACAACAAGTTTATGCACCTTACAAACTACAGTGTAAATAAGAAGAACTCTGAGTATCAGAGTAACAGCGATGACAAGGCCTGTCAAGGCCATAAATGGTAAGAATAAAGAATAGACAGGTATTCAGGGGGAGTCTGCCCTGCAATTGTAAGGTGGTTTATGAATTAATCAGCAGCCAGCTCATGGCCTCATGATAATCAGTATAAGTCAAATATTAAAGCTGGACTCAGTCTAATGATTGAGGTTTTATTTAATACAGGGCTTTGAAGGCACTGTGGCAATACTTGGGCTGCCAGGGTATCAACACCACTCTCATCTGGGAGAAGATCAAAGATATGGTCATCAAAACCATCATTGCGTAAGTGTCCTGCATTTCTTGTCTAGTTCTGTAATTGCAGACCACCCTTGTATATGTCCACACTATGTTTAAGTGTATTATTTTCTCTCTTCCCATGGCAGGTCTGACCCCTATGTGAACTCACTGGTGAAGATGCATGTACGTTCTGCCTATAGCTGTCATGAGCTGTTTGGCTTTGACATCATGTTGGATGAGAATCTGAAGCCATGGGTGCTGGAGGTGAACATCTCACCCAGGTACATCATACTGGAAATCCTAGCTGAACTGAAGCTGTTCAGAATTTACAGTTGTCAGGCAACTTTACGTTTTAGTTGCAACTTTACTTTTAAGTTACTAATCATAAGTTACTCTGATGTAAGGAGCGAAGTTATATTACTTGGGTATATTATTTTTTGGAATAATCAGAGTGTGTGTTAATTGGTGTTTATTTGGCACACAAAGAAGGGTAACTTAAGGACCGTAATAAATAAACTTAGAGTTTATATTTCAAGAAGTGTCACTGGTACTGCTTATAGTTAATCACAACTTTATCAGTTCCTGTAAGATTAGGATTTGGCCTCATAAATGCACTGAACCAGAGGATTTTCCCATTAAAATATTTCAATTTAGTTTCATAATTAGAAATTTTCCAATATGTTCTGTTGTTCCACAGAATCCTGCCATCTGTATTAAATGTTGTTACCATAATGTTTCCACTCCTTTCTGTAGTCTGCATTCGAACACACCGCTGGACGTCAGCATCAAGGGTCAGATGATACGGGACCTGCTGAACCTTGCTGGCTTTGTCTTGCCATTGGGAGAAGACAATGAGCCTTCCAGTTCCAGTGCCAGCAGCTCCACCAGCAGGTCAGTTCTGGTTTTACATTTTCACAATTTGTATATTTATTTGTATTGCGGTATATTAATTGGTATTTTTATACATTACCACTCAAAAGTGTGGGGTCTAAGTTTCATTTTAATTTTACTTCATGACTACTTTGTACCATTTGTCAGTAAGGAAGTGTTAAATAAATCAAAAATGATTATTTATTATGTTACAAAATATTTCTACTTCAAATAAATGCTGTTTGTTTAATCTTTTTATTCATCAAAGTAAAACAACCGTTTTCAACTAATAATAAGAAGAAAATGTTTCTGGAGCAGCAAAGCAGCATATTAGAATGATTTCTGAAGGATCACTGTGACACTGAAGACGAGTAATAATGCTGAAAATTCAGCTTTGCATCACAGGAATAAATCACATTTTAAAATGTATTTAACTAGCAAACAGTTATTTGAAATTGTATAATATATTTCACAATATAACTGTTTTTTTTTTTCTGTAATGTTTATCCAATGAATGCAGCCTTGGTGTGTATGAGATTTTTTTGTTTGCATTTGAAAAGTCTTGCAGACCCCTAACTTTTGAATGGTAGTGAAAGTGCATATTATTCATTTAATTTTGTTATTTTGTAAAAATTATTTATTTTTGTCTCTTATTGTTTTACTCTACATTGTTCAGTTTATGTGGAGGGGTGCGAGAGAGATGGCGATCAGACATTTCGACTGATGAGAAAGTAAAGAGAGCTTTTTATCTGAGCCAGCGCTTTGGAGACCAGGTACTCAAACACGTCCTGTCTTTATCATATATTTATCACTGATGGTCACTTAATCTACACGGAAAGCACTGGACATTCAACCCAAGCTGGAAGTTACTGTTAATACTAATGACTGCATTACCTCAGTTCCTCACACATTTGAATGAAATGTGTTTATGTCTGTGTAGGAATTCTGTGCCACAATCCTTGATGTGCTGACTCCTGGTGATGTGCGTGTGCTGGCAGAGAGTGAGGATGAGTTGACTCGTAAAGGAGATTTTGAGCGGGTTTTTCCCTCGCATGCTTCCTCCCGGTACCTCCGCTTCTTTGAGCAACCACGCTACCTCAACATCCTCCTCAACCAATGGGAACAGAAATACTGGCTCAGCAGGAGCAAAGGTGTGTCTGCATTGCACCGTGTTTTGATATATACATCTAGACTCAGTTTGTGTCACTGTCCATTTTGACTCTTTCCATACTTCATTTAGCGATCAATTTACTGAGGGATTTGTGTGAGAAGAGGGTGCACCTGGGGAACCTGGCAGATTCTGTTCATCACGTAAGTACTGATGAGAGTGCAGCCGCACCACAGTTGTTGTTTTTTAACAATTCAAAGGAGTCATTAGTTCGCAAATCGGACGTGTGATTAATGGACCACTGCACACGTGATTATCCAGGTAGTTTAGGACACTTTGGTTTTCATTTATACTTCTGCGTCTTAGTCTGTGTTGACGCGCAATTACACATGCAGAAGGTGCATGTGAAACCCGAGGGAGTGGTTCTAGCAGACCAATCACAGCACTTGCGGTACGCGTTGAATTGACGCATTGTTACATTTTTGGAGAGGTGCACGCCAGGGTACGCACGCTACACACCGCCTACGACTTAGCTACGCCGTGAATTTGATACAGAAGTATAAATTGGGCTTAAGGCTGACAGAAAACAGCGCGCAAGTTCCAGTCTTCTTGCGCTTGATATTTATACTGACAGGAATTGTACTCATAATGTAGGCCTATGTGCTCTTGCAAAAACACACATCCCCGCCCCCACTCTCACATCTACACGCACGTCAAATATACAGGAATGATTCTCGGCCTATTCACATTGGCCCTTTTGGAACGATACCAATGTGTAAAAAATGTATATTATATCGGTATATTGTGCACCACTAGTGCTTTAAAAACCATGCAGTCCTGTAATGTGACGTATTCCTATACAGTAGATTGGTACCTGACATACAAATGGAAATCATTCCCAGAAATCTTTTTTTTTTATGTTTTTTTTTTTTTATTATCCTGTTTACCTAAAACTATTATTAAGGTAGTGGAAATTCATTGTTCATTGCTTGTGTGAACTCTGTTGAAGATAATAAAATCAATAAATTGAGTTAACTATATTTTCATTATGTATGTGCTTGTATTCATAGTGGTCTTCCAAGTCGTATCATGGACATAGACCTCAGCTGTCAAGATCTAGGTATGTACAGTACATTATTTCAATCATCCCTCACTGACAACTTTTTCTCATTACCATTCTTATGTAATGTCGCTCTCTCTGTTTCTCAGTGTGATGGTCAGTCAGAGATCTGATGCTGAAGACGAGGACTTGTCTGATCGGGAAGTTCAGTCAGTCACCATGAGTCTTCCAGACATGAGTTTACTGAGTACTGTTAGCCTGAGTCCCAGTCCCACCTCCAGCTCCAGCCTGGTCAGTGACAGCTTGCCTTCTCACAATGACTTTTAAGCTTGACCCCCACAACCCTGGAACTTCAGACCTTCAAAACTGTGTGTATACTTAACATCTCACCTAAAGCTCCTAGTAGAGCCCTTAGAGTTGTGCAGTTCTGCATTTGGAGAAGATTGGAAAGCAGACTAAATAAAATAACTGGCCAACTGTATGTGTTCAAAGCAGTATTTTGATGCTGGAACACACATGCAGGTGTGTGTATATGCAGTGCATGTGGGTGGCGGGGAAAAAGAGTTCTTTTGTTTTGGGGTTTAATTGCATTTCTAAATGGGCCTATAAATAATTTGGATTTGTTTACATCAAAGGTTCTATTTATAGTAAAAGCATCTCTTGGGCAGATTTGAAATGTGTGGGATGAAAGATGATGTTTGGAAAGATATACTATTGTCAAAATTAAAAAAATTGCTGTCATGTCTTCTAATTAAATTTGTATGCCTGGCAGAAGGGAAACAACATGCTCAGGTTAGGGTTTTTAAATTAAAATTGCTATTTGAAATATGATTGTTTAATTCTTTCGTAGCCATTTTTCTTAGGTCCTCAAAAGTGTTGAAATATTCAGAGCGATCTGTGGATCACACTTATTTTGAGCATATCACAACTGTTTTATGCAACAATAACTTGGCTGATCTGAAGGGGTAATGTATGCAACAATACACTCATGCCACGATTTGATAAATTATTATTAATTATTAAACAATAATATTATTTTATTATCAGGACTACAATTTTTCCCCCATTGCATTATTATATATAGTAGTTTAAAGTAGTAATGTCACTCAAACAAAACTTACATTTTTTTTTTTCTGTACATATTAGGGCTGTCACTTTACGTTCGATCGGACCAACCAACACAATTGTAAATGGAAACGATTTTTGTCACGAAAGTTACAGCCCTAGTACATACAAGAATAAACCTAATACTACTATAATCATAATCACATTACTATAACTGAAAATGATATGGTGTTTTAAATGTGTTTGCGCTTTTAGTTTGAGGAGTGCCAATCATGCAAAACTACAATCACCTTTTGTAAAGATAAACACAATGCTAGTTACGTATGTAACTGTAATTCTGTAAATTCCAGATGACTGCCAGAGGTGGTGCACCAGTGTATTATCGCAGCACCAGCCAGATAGGTTATGAAAAGGAGTCGTAGGGATATAATGCACAGGCACCAAGCCACTGAAAGCTTTTTCGCGCATTCCGAATCACAAAGAACTCTGCCGGTCATCAAAAATTCACAGAACCACAGTTACACTACATGCGTAACTAGCATCTGTTTTCATTCCTCCTGACCGCCAAAGTCGGTGCTAAGCGTTAATGGATGACTCATACCAACACAGTTATGAGGAATAACTGTCCCCACGACACCCACTGGTTCAAATGGTGGTGCACAAAGAAATAAGTACGAGCAGTCCCACACAGAAAAAGGCATAAAACAAACTGCCTTTAAATGCCTTGTTGGAAAACTACTAACAAGGTCATGAGATCCCAATGAAGGACCATCAACTGGAGCATGATGAGCAGATGCGGTGGCAACACGCACTTTTAAGGTAGGAGTCACTTTGTTGTCTTCTAATAGTTGTTAGAAGAGACTCTTTACTTCCAGCGCATTACAGTGAATGATCAATTCCTTGATCCTCACACCAAGAAGAAAAATCCTTGAGCCAGCAGCATGAAGTGTGTTGAAGTAGCCTTAGCAGTAATTAACACCATTTGTTAATGCCAATAAAACACAAATGGTGGCCTAATCTCAGAGAGCAAAATGAACACAATGTCCAAAGGCACATACTGTGATCATTGTAACAGTGGTCCTTAATGTCAACCGTATGCTTTTCAGCTGTTTGATCTATCATTAAACATGCATTAATAAATTAGCAAGTCACAAATGTCTTAAATTCCCTTGACATTTTGTAATGGGTAAGGTTAAGTCATCTTGTTTTGACTGAGGTCCTGCTTATGCTGTCCAGGACCAGGTTTAATGCAGGGGTGTTGTGGATACACAGCCACTCACAGTCGCAACAACTGTGATTCTCCTCCCCCGTCTCACGTTCAGCCCTCTGCGTGCCTGGGCCGGCTTTCTCTCCTGATTTAGATTGTGTTCTGCACTCAGGGACGGGAGTACAGCTGAAGTATGCTCATGTCAGGCTAGCTCAAGCACTGAAAACGTTTGCCTCACAGTGGGACCCCGGAACATGGACCCCCTGACTGAGGTAAGACCCAGAGAGCAACGTTTCTGATGAGGTGAATCTTATTCCAGGAACTGTTGTGACAGTTTAAACTTGAAAAAATGATCATATCAACATTTATCTTTATGTTTGCTGAAGTTTAACAAATTCAGTCAACAAACTGACCCCCCTCCAGGCTTGTTTCAGTGTTGACATTTCAAAATGACTGGATTCAACAGATAACATGTGCATAACTAGTCTTTCTGGTTGCTTTGCACATTGTGTTTATGTTTGAGGTTATTTTTGGAGATCTGAACAGTGCATGGAGACAAGGCCTCAAGTTCAAGTGTGAGGTAGAAATATGTAGCATGAAAACATCATTATTTCTCATAATAATTAACTACATTTGCTTTTCCTGAAAGAAAGATAAAAAGGGATTGCAAGGCAACTAGAGTTAACATTAGACTTTGTGGCATGAGTATTGGTTAGTGTTTAATTATTTGTCAGAAATATAACATTATACAGGGCTCCAGACTATCTTTATTCACTAGGAGCACAGTAGCCCCCAACTGAAAATTTTTGGGGCATTGATTTATTAACATGTCACCGCATACTCTATGCTTGAGGCTAAGATTGTGTTTAACTAGCGTATTGTGTTTAAACCTTGAAGTGCCTGCACTGTCGCCAAGCTTCGTGTTCCCCAGAGCTATGGCGTAGCGACTGCAACATTCGCAGGTCATGGAATTTGTCTCCTTACACTACCTTAACCATTTTTTTTTTCTTCACAAAAATGGTGGGTTTGGCCTTTTTCGCCACAAATACCTCTCACTCTGAATCATCTTCCGACTGTGACACTATCCTACGGCTGCAACGTTTCAAATACGGCTCACGGTTCAGTTTGTATCACGGTTTTATTGTTCACGGTTTCGGTGTGATTTGGTATGCACTTGTAAAAAAATAAAATTCAATAAAAGCACAAATAAATACAATAGAGCAAAGATACTAATAAAATAAAAGAGGAGGTCTAACATTAGTTTTCAGGTACAGAAATTGAATAAAATAATCAAATGTAAAATAACATTGCATATTATTTGACTATATGAATTAAAGGTTAATAAAGTTACAAAAGCTAGTCAATTCAGAGCTGATTCAGAAGGCCTACATGATACTGTGAGTGTCTTTCTTGACCATATAAGTTCACTTAATGCACAACAGACTATGTCTCCTAGGATACGAATCAAGACGGACTATGTTGACATGTTTTTTTGTGTGAATTTGTCCATTCAATTGCAAGACTTGAAAGAGAACTTAGTATTTGCATGCTGGCACAGACACACGAGTTCTCTTTCGCACACTCATATTTTGTCACAGTCTGGAGCCCTGTCATGTGAAAATGTTATATGCAAACTGGTTTATCTTTCTAGTCATACTGTTGAGATAATAGACCTTCCTCTGTGGGTTCTGTGGCAGGATTTGCTGCGGTTAAGCAATAACAGTCACAATCCGTTATGGCTGGGATTTGGCTGTAGGCACAAGGCCGCAGATCAGTAACATTATTGCTGCTGACATTTTCTTTTGATATTTTTGATTTAATAGTTGGTTACATAAGGTGTCCTATGTCCTCTTTGCTTTTTTGAGCATATTTCCTTGTAGTAAAAGTCAATATCTTCTATGTTTTAGTTCCCCTTTGTGGAGGATGAGGGGCTTACCATGAAGAAGACAGGTATCTATCAGTATCTTCTGTACACCCATTTCTTAGCTGGTCTAAGTCACCAATGGTGATTTATTATTTTTTTCCAGTCATGGTAAGCCAAAAAGGTTTGAGCAAGAAGTCAACTTGTCCCCTTCAAGGGGTTTAAGACTAAATCCAGACACTTTGCAAAAATGGCTTTTTTTTTCAGTGTGATTATTAATCTCTCAATGTATTTTTTTGTCTTTTGGAAAGTCATACAAACAATAATGCGGATTATGTGTTTTGCTTTTGAAGCAAAAGTGAGCGCAAAAATAGTAGTTATTTTAGTGTCCCCAAATGATGATTTCAGCTTATTCTTAGAACCACAGAAATTTGAGAAGGTGCTGCTTTCACACCATGTTGTAATTATGAGATGAAAACATGAAATTGTACTCTGAGTTGTTCACATCCTTGGGTTTGGAATTATGCCTTTCTCTGGCAACACTATCAATGCCAATATGAATCTGCAGCGATCAGACGGCACAAGTCATAGCTCCCTGAAAGTTCTATAACGTTTTTACAAGTCGAAATCTCGTAATAACGGTATTTCCGACATGTCGTGAACGCCCCTAGTGTCCATCACTGCTACCACAAATCTACAAAGCCTCAGTATAGCTACCTTTGGTCACAAATGTGAAGTAAAAGTCTCCCCTAGCTGTCTTATGTTTATGCTATTTTTAACCAAAAAACACTATTTCAATAGTCCACTTTAGACATTCTTCTAACTATAAGTAACTTTTCAACTACATGTCAACTAACTGTTGAGTATTAATAGACTGTCTGCTTAATATCTGCTAACACTTTATTTTGTTGGTCCCCCAACAGACATTCAACTGACTATAAGTAACTTGGCGACTACAAGTAAACTTATTCTCCTAACCCAAAGCCTAACACCTAACCATAACCTAACAGTCTACTATAATATACCAATACTGTAGTGAGAGTTAGTTGATATGTAGTTGAAAAGTTACTTATAATTAGTAGAACGTCTAAAGTGACTATCGAAATAAAGTGTAACCAACAACTTTCCTCCCCCATTTATTTTTCCACAAATAGTGTTGGTCTATGAATCTTCTGTAAAGTGACAAAATTCTTACTGGGGAGATCTTATCCCTTGATAAATCTGATTGATTTCTAAATGAAACAAGTATGCTAGTTTTTTTAAATCGATTAATTGGAAATATGGATATATGAGTGTATCAGGACAGTCACATCTGCAGACTGACCGACCTGCAGCAGGGGTCTCTCTCTTTGTCTCCCTCTAAAGAGCCTCTCCAATACCCTGACTCAGACGTGTACGCCAAGTTCTTCATGAGTCACTGCTGCTACGATGCCATTCCAACAAGCTCCAAACTGGTCATCTTTGACACAACACTGCAGGTGTGCTTATGAGCTGAATTCACATCCCTCACTACAGTGTTTTTGATTGATTTACATTCAAATTATGGATTCATATTGAAATGTTCAGAGAGCATAAACAGTGAAATATGCGAGTAATTTGTTCAGGTGAAGAAAGCATTCTTTGCAATGGTTGCAAACGGGGTCAGAGCGGCACCTTTATGGGACAACAAGCTGCAGTGTTTCGTAGGTAAGCAAACGTTCGGGTTCTGCTGAGCCTGTCAAAGTGTGGGTGGTCAGCTGTGAGCCTGCATCAGATTACTGAAATCTTATAATGTCACTGCAACATACTAACCTAACCCATGTTTCACATATGCTAAAACACTCAGGAATCCCATTAAACCGCTATGTCCAAGCTCTACCCTCCATTTGATTGTGGATCTTATATATGTAATAGAAAATGCGTAGATTGTGGATGACATTCGACGAAGTTTCTGCACCTTAAGGGATTTTCTGGAATGCACTGGTTTTCCCAATAGTTGCTCACAGTAATAACACAATTCATCTTCTACAGGTGATCAGCTGCTTTTGACTAAATCGCAGCATTAACCCTTAAATGCATGAATGTTTCTCCAATCATTTTTACATATTTCATATCTAACATAATAATATAAAACTCATGTGATAATATAAAACTCTCCTGATATTACTGTAGCAATTAAAGAAAAATCAAATAAAGCACATTTCGTTACCTTTTGGAGCTTGAGAGGCTTCAGTCTTAGCAGATGTTTTATACCATCATCACTGTCCTCGTCAGTGCTCATTTCTCAGTACAGTCAGCATCTGGCTCTTATTCATAATATCTCAAACATATTGTCAAAACTATAATTTTCAATATCTTCAAAATCAATATTATGATAGCGGACAGCTTCTTCACCAGATCCTCAGATGACACATATTTGATTGCATTCAGTAATTCCTCTGCAGTAATCAATCATCATTTATCAAAAGGCACCGTGAAGACAAAGGCTTTTCTTTTCAACTTTCTGTTCATCAGAGAATCTTGGAAAAATGTATCACATTTCAATATAAAAATATTAAGCAGCATAACTGCTTTCAACATTGATAATAATAAGAAATGTTTCTCGAGCAGCAAATCAGCATATTGCAATGATTTCTGAAGGATCATGTAACACTGAAGACTAGAGTAATGTTGAAGAAAATTCAGCTTTGCTATCACAAGAATAAATATCACTTTGAAATCTATTAAATTAAGATTTACTAATTTATTAATTTTACAGTTTTTATTTTTGATCAAATAAACGCAACCTTGGTGGGCATAAGAGACTACTTTCAAAAAACATAAAATAAAAACCCTGGCCATTTTGAAATTGCAGTTCTCGAGTGAAGATTCATCATACATACTGTACATGTGTGTGCTGACACAGCTTTGATTGATCATACTCAGCACCCCGTCCTCTCTCCGTCCGTGCCAGCGTCTAAGTTTAGCGTGGCTTCTGGGCGATGGTGTCTGGTGGGAAATGGCAGGGTAGAGCTCTAATCCCCTGAACCTTCTCTGGGAGTAATAATAGCCATGCTAATGAGAAAGCATATCCTCCTACTGAAAAGAAACTCTGGTGCAGGAACGTATTCCAGTTTCAGTGCATAGTGAGAGTTGGTTTGTTTATGGTAATGTTAGCCTCTTGGTACTTTAATTTCAAGCTGTAATTTGTTCAAGAACTTTAAGTACAGTATTGTCTGGTCATAGTTTCAAAGCGGCTTGTGTGAATTAACATTTAAATTTCTACCTGAGTGCTCCTGTTTATGTTGTGCTTTTTCTTTACAGGGATGCTCACCATTACAGATTTTATCAACATTCTCCATCGTTACTACAAATCACCCTTGGTAACCAAAGACGCTATCTAACACCTTTTTTTTCCAAATTTAAAGCCCCCCTGTAGTCAATAATTGTATTATTGAATAATCTCTTAAATTAGTTTGAATGTAACTCTACATTTAGTATACGTGGTTATGAATATGCTAATTGGCCCCGCCTCCACACCAGCTCATTGATCCACTCATTGACGATCACACATTGACGTGATTGGTTACAAGGTAGTTTGTGATGTTAGAAACACCAGCGATTTTAAAACCTTGTTTTTGAGACTATCTTATGAATTTGCACAGTTTGTCTTAAAGCACATGTACAACACCACATAGACATATAAACAGTATTAAAAGCTTGCTAGTTGTGAAAATTGTTACTGAATTATCCTCATGATATCTATGTATATATCCAAAACATTTCAACTATTATTGCATGATAAAACATTAGATATAATGTTTTGAATCTTATGAACTCAGCACAACTCTTTTTTTTTTTTTCAACATTGATAAAGATAAGATCATGTTCTTTTTCTGTTTTAGGTTCAGATTTATGAGCTGGAGGAACACAAGATTGAAACATGGAGAGGTGATTGTGTATAGTTTTAAGGACAAATATGTATATGTATTATTGTAATGTTTTAAATTACAAGTACTAATGTTTGCCCTCTTCCAGAGATCTATCTACAGTATTCTCTCAACACCCTGATCAGCATCACACCTGAATCCAGGTAAACCAGGACTTCTACTGCACTTTGCATGCTTTTTTTTCTTTTCTGTAATCTTTCTGGTCACAGAGAGTTGTTTTTTTCTGTTGCCAGCCTCTTCAAAGCCATTTATTCTTTACTGAAGAACAAGATTCACCGGCTACCCGTCATAGATCCAGAATCAGGGAACGTCCTCCACATACTCACCCATAAACGTATCCTCAAGTTCTTACACATCTTTGTAAGAGCTTTTATGTTGTTCTCTTTATATAACTTTGCATTAAATGTGCACTCATTTATAAATAAAACACCTTTTACTGAGGTTTAAAAAATCCACGTTGACTAACAAAATGCTTGATTGATTTAAAAAAAGGCTGTGACAGTCCAACTTACCCCACTGCCGGTCCACCCCTAACCCCACCTCTAAACCTAACCATCAGTAAGAAGATTTTGGTAACGCTTCCTTTTACAGTCCAGTTACCCATGTAAATACTATTTACCCTGAACCTACCCCTAAACCTACCCCTGTTCCATGTACTTAACTTATATTAGCCAGTACTTTCTAGGTAAGTACACTGTAAGTACTGTACTGTAAAAGGAAGCGTTACCAAGATTTTTTCCACCACTGAGTAAAAAAATGTAATTGCAACTTTTTTTCTCACAATTCTGACATTTTTTTTTTTACAATTGCGAGTTTACATCTCGTATAAACTAGCAATTTGCATGTTATAAAGTCAGAATTGTTTTCTTTTTTCCTATTTCCGAATTAACTTTATAACTCGCAATTGCGCATATATATCTCACAATTTGAGGAAAAGAATTCAGAATTGCGAGATAAAAACTGGGAGATATCGCAATTGTGAGTAAAAAAAGTCAGAATTTTGAGGGGAAAAAAGTCAGGATTGTGAGATATAAACTGTCATGATTCTGCCTTCTTGTCTTTAATTTTCTCTAGTCGTGTGGCCGGATCATGACAGAATCATGTTTTGTGTGCAAGCGCATGGCCTGTTTGGGCCATGTGTTTGTTGTCTCGTTTCTCTACTCCGCCCCCTTGTTATCCTCGTCTCATCATTATTGTCTAGTCAGTCTCACCTGTCCTCGTCATTAGTGTTCTCTATTTAATCCCCTTGTGTTTGCTGTCCTGTGTCGGTTCATTGCCATATGTTATCCGTGCCAAGTTTGTGAGTACCTGTCAAGAGTATTTGTCCTGTTTATCTATTGCTCGTGTCAGTCGTTTATTTAGTAGAATTTTGTCAGTACCTTGTCTAGTCAGTCACCTTGTCAGAGTCTTGTTTTGCCCCCTCGTGGGCTTTGTTTTCTCCTTTTTGTCTACAATAAACTATCTGTGATTGCACACCGTCTGCTTCTGGGTTCATCCGCCATCCTTACCATAACATAAACTTACAATTTTTTGAAAAAAAGTTAGAATTGTAAAAAAAGAAGTCAGAATTGCAAGAAAAAAATATGAATTGCGATAACGATAAGTCAGTATTGCTAGAGACTCAATTCTGACTATATTCTTTTGTAATTGTGTGCTTATATCCTGCATTTCTGACTTTATAACTTGCAATTGCAAATTTGAGTTTAAATCTTGCATAAATTAGCAATTGAGAGTTATAAAGTCAGCATTGTTCTCTTTTTTCCCTCAGAATTACCTTTCTAACTTGAAATTACTAGATGTGAGTTATAAACTAAAACTTGCAATTATTCCATATTCTTTGCAATTGCGAGTTTTTTCTGCAGTTATGACTTTATATCTCACAATTGCTAGTTTATAAACTATATATCACAATTCTAGGAAAAAAGGTCTCAAAGATGTAAATTCACAAATGTAATAAAGAAAAGTTTGAATTTTGAGATAAAAGTAGCGCATTTTTATCTGTATTTTTTTTAAGTGAGGCGAATGCAGATCTTACAAAAACGTACAAATGAGACTGAAACAATTCGTACAGATTAGCCACCAGTTCGCCAAAACGAAAAATAATTATGAATATGCCATGAGAGTGTGCTGGTGCTTTTAATATCTTTCATAATGTTTATTCTGTATTGAATGTTGAATATTTGCTTTATGAATCTCAGGGCACTATGATCCCCAAGCCACGATTTCTACAGAAGCGGATTGAGGAAGTGGAAATCGGAACATTCAAGAGCATCGCGACTATCAGGGAGACAGAAACAGTTTATGACGCTTTATCAATATTTGTAGAGCGACGGGTCTCAGCCCTGCCCGTCATCAACGAGCAAGGTACGGAGTAAGGCTGTTTGTTTTTCTTCAAACCAAAAGTATATTTAATTTATCTTTTTCTGATATTTTTGCATTTTCTTTAGGGAAAGTGGTGGCTCTTTACTCCAGATTTGATGTCATTGTACGTAGACTCACATCCACACCTCTTATTTAATGAATGTTTCAGCAAATGGCTTTCAGATGTACTAAACAAAGCTTTAAGTTGGTATTGTCAGTTTTATCAGCATGTACATGTTTTCCTGATTCTTCAACAGAATTTGGCTGCACAGCAAAGCTACAACAACCTAAACATGACTATGCAGGAAGCCATTCAGGGCCGCTGGTGCTGCATTGAGGGGGTGCTGAAGTGTTACCCTCACGAGACCCTCGAAACCATCATTGATCGCATTGCTGAGGCAGAGGTATTAGAACAAATAGTTGCCATGTTACATGACATTGAGCTCAGCCATCTTTAGAATTTTGTCTTTGAACTTCCGTTTTTGCGGTAAATCTATATTTCTATGGCATTGCTGTTGAAGAGTTATCCAGTTATTTATTGTAGAGTTAACCAAAGTTATCATGAGAAATGTAATGTTTGAAGCAGATGTTATAAAAAATGTCAGTTGGCTAGGAAGATTTTAAACAAATGGTTCATTCTTAAATCCGTAAGATCTTAACTGTGAAAATACAAACCGGAAGACAGAACACAATGAGCACAGCGCTGGAAAGGGGCGGGGCTACATAAGGTCTATACTAGAGTATTCAAGAAACGATGGCTTGTTTTTAATCGCATCAAGAGAAACATGGTGTTGGTGTCTACTGTACACTGACTAAGGTACATATGCTCTTTCAGGTTCACCGTCTAGTGCTGGTGGACACAGAGGATGTGGTGAAGGGAATCGTCTCGCTCTCTGATTTGCTTCAGGCACTGGTTTTGACTCCTGCAGGCGTTGAAGCACTTTTCTGTTAACACCAGTGGGGAGCTTCCTCTCCACCATCATCCTCACTTCCTATCCCCTCTTACCTGGTAGGCAGGCTGTCTTTATTTCCCTTTTTGCTCTCTTTCTTTATCCCTGATTAACATCTGTCCCTGGGTCTAATGGTACACATTTGTACCTTATATTTATTACACTCTAGTTCCCAAAAGGGGGTTTTCTCAGTGATGTCATACAAGAACTATTTTTTGTATTTCAGTCCAACTGGTCTTTAACCCTTGTGCATCCGTTAGGACAAAGCATATAATTTTGCCTGTGTGAATGCCAACTGCATACATTTTGGACGTTATTTTTATTGGAATTTTATAGTTTCACCCTCATTTCCTTTCTCAAATCTATTCAGGTACACAAAATAGTTACTCTAAGGACAAAAATGTCCCTCTTCGAAACAGCCATTTTTAATCCCAGGGTCATTTAACTATAAAAATGATGCAGTCTTTATTAATAGGCTTTCATTCTATTGGCAAGGCTTCAAAATGAAAATGTTTACTAGTTTTTGTTTTTTTACTAGATGGTACCATTTTCTCAGATTTGGCTTATAAAGCAAATACTCTTCATTAATTGTGTGTGTGTGTATTTGAGAGTAATTTGTTTTGAGCGTGTAATTTGAATAAACCTCAAATTTGGAACACAACTTGTTTAGATTTATGGCTTTGATATTCTAGCAGTTTTTGAGTTCAACATACAAAAAAATGTTTCATATAAAGTAAAATGATAAATAATTTTCAACTGCAATCAAATTTTTTCACTTCAATAACAATCTGCCAAGGGTCTACTTTAAAATGAGA
This sequence comes from Pimephales promelas, assembly GCF_988280905.1. Taxonomy (NCBI): domain Eukaryota; kingdom Metazoa; phylum Chordata; class Actinopteri; order Cypriniformes; family Leuciscidae; genus Pimephales; species Pimephales promelas. The sequence continues at coordinate 29,474,974 of NC_142775.1, read as the reverse complement.
CTGAAGTCTGTGCTCCAAAATGTAGTGTATTGAACATTTTTAAATCATCTGAAAACTTTTCCACTATAAAGAAACTTTTGTGCAATTGAAATTTATTTATGAAACCATAGAGGCCTATAAAGAATCTTTATTTGTGTAGTACCTTTTCAAAGGGTATTGTAGTGATTGCTTGTGTGTCATTTTTTTTCTAATAGTGTATCTGTTGTGTTATGTTAAATGTTTGCTCTGGAGTGCATGGACTATTTAGCTCTTTCACTGACATATATTTCATATAACCTGCAAATATTTTAAAGGGAAATAATCTTCCTATTACTGTGACCAAAACATGCATGGACATTAGCGTAGATCATGTGTTACTTTAAGTGTAGGCACATTTGTTAATGAAGAATACTGCAATAATGCTTGTTCCTTTATAACTTTGTTTTCCAGAATTTTGTCACAAAAAACCATGAGCCTTGAAGATGAATGCTCGAAGACAGAAAGTGTAAATATTTTTAATGTTGCGAGCACTTTGGGTTTTGATGTTTCACTTTAAACATGTCTAATTTTACTTTTATATTTGTGTAATTTATTAAAGAATTATAATCACATAATCATCTGAACTGTGCTAGTTCTATGTCAGATAAAACTACAGACAATAAGCATGCCATGTAATATTGACAATTTTCTGGTACAAAGAACATTTTTGTTATAAAACTTCTTGACCCCTGATCCTCACTTTGTATATAAACAGATTATGTCATTTAGTCACATTAAATCCAAAATTCACTGTGGTGTTCGTGCAGACTTTCTTGGATTTGTGAATTTACAGTGTTATATTTCATAATTGCATGTTTAATGCAGTGATTATACTGTGATATTATTTTGTCAAAAAGGCAAAGTTGTCCTGGTAAAAGATTTTCTCAAAATGGCTTTGACTACATTGAGTCTATGATTCCAGATATAGTAAGATAGCTAAAGTATGATATTTTCCTCCTTTTGGATATAGACATTTTTTGTGATAATAATTCAAGTTTAATGTGATAATATTATACATTTTGCAGCTATTAAGATGGGATACAAGTTAGGTTTTTGGTGGTATGATTAGGAAGGGTGGGTTAAGGTGTAAGGGAAAGGGCACCAGAATAAAATGCATGTACACAATAAGGGCATTGTATCAAATTATTAATTTAAATCTTAAGTGTCTTAAGGACACTTACTATGAAGTTTGACCCACTAATCAATAAGAGCACATTTAGGCAAGTTCAGGCTTCACGCTTTTAGAAAACCACTGCTCTACAGCATGGAAACAAGTCAAAATGATTAAAACCGCCTTACAGAATATAACTATTACAAAATTATATTCTTTAGACTACAAATCTGAACTGCATCAAAAGGCTTATAATATATAAATATAATCTGTATAATTTATATATTTTTGAAATAAATTTGTTGTATTTTATTTTCATAATATTTTGATATAAGAAAATAAATAATCCAACCTTGTGATGGCAAATGTTTGAGTTGTTGGTGCATATATTTACCAGAGGTGGATCCATTCACATCCTGCTTTTCATTGTCAGCAAACAGTGTTTAGAACTTCAACCTTATTTGCATCAATTGTGTTTCAGACCAGGATGAACACTTATATGTATTTCAGTATGTAGCTAACATTTTTGTGATGAAATATCTTAATTGCTACTAATAGTTTTAATCACTTGAATTATTTGAACTACTTCAATGACTAATGTCTTAAGACATTGGCACTGTAAGTGAATGCTGTTCAAACAAAATTAAACTAAATAAATATTTAACATGAAACTGACAGTAACAACTTGTGGTTATACATGTATAACATTAGGATTAAATTTTTTCACCCCCAAGTTGTTCCAAACCTGTATAATTTGTTTTTCTTCTGTTGAACACAGAGATGCATATGGAAAACATGGATTAATATATATATATATATATATATATATATCAAATAACTCGAGGGTTATAAAGTAAATGATGACAGAATCTTTATTTTTGGATGAACTATCCTTTTCAAGTAGTAACAATGCACAAATTTTATGTTAATATATTCAACATTAACTAAAGATTGATAAATGCTTTAAATTTGTCTGATTTCCATTAGCTCATGATATGCATTAACTGATGTGTAGAAGCTCACTGTAAAGTGGCACCACCAAAGTACAAAAGAAGCTTGACTGCTATGTGCCAAATGTTGTTTTATGGCTTCAGTGATATTTTCATTCTGATAAGGGAGAATGTTTGTGTGCACAATTTTTAGCTCTAATGCTATAGAGTTAAAATGTAAAACACTGCAAAAGAACATTTATATCTTTATTTGCGAAGTGTTTGGTGTATTTGACAATCATTTTATTATGAAATTTAAAATTCTGTATATGGCCTCTATTGAGTTTCCTAAAAACACACATGCCACAGTCTTCCACCCTTGTTTGTAATGCAATAGTTCATCAACAGAAAGTCAAACAGAGGGGGAAGGAGGAAATGCACTCACTGTCTCGCTGGATGGAGTGGGTTACAGTCACAGTTTCTGAGCTGGATTTTTTCCTTGAATGAATGAATGAATGAATTCCTCCTGAAAGAATGGACCGAGACAGAGACCGCGCTGCGCCTCATGGGTAAGCTCTCCTGCAGCACTTTTCTTCAAAAAGGTGTTTTACTTGTTTATTGGTTCACAATAATACTAATTTAATTTTCAAAGCAGATTCACAATAATAAACAGGAAAGTGATAGAATTAATGTAAACTTCATCAAATATGAGACAAGTCCAAAGTCTGCTGTAAATCAGCTGTACAGCAAAATCATTTTAATTTGGTTATTTGTTTCAGTGATGATTCTGTTAAGTTCAACAACTTTGAATAATGCAGCTCTACTGAAGATAATAGTGCTGTTTTTAGCGTGAGTCAGTTCAGTGTTGATTCAGATTAGTTAAATATTAGTGTCAATGTTGCAAAATTAATTCGTTTTGCACTGTAAAAAAATATTGTTGGTTTAACTTAAAAAGGAATTAACATGGCTGCCTTAATTTTTAGTTAATTGAAATGGAAAAATTGAGTTAATATAATGAAGGAGATTGATTTAATCATCATACTCAAAATATTATGTTATCTGAATCACATAAATAATTTAAGTTGATTTGACAAAAGATTTGATTTGTATTTTTTTACAGTGTGGAGGGAAATGGGTAACAATTTAGGGTCCAATTCTCACTATTAACTAGTTATTATGGATATTACTGGGATATTGGGTGTTTATTAATACTTATAAAGCACATATTAATGCCTTATTCTGGATGACTATATTCTACATCCTTTAATCCTACCCAATACCAAAAGTTAACAACTACCTTACTAAGTATGCAGTAATTATGAGTTTTGAGTTAATAGTTAGCTAATAGTGAGAATTGGACCCTAAACTAGCCTATATAAAGCAGAAGACAATAGTTTCATTATTCAGCTCATTTCGGTGGAGGTTTTATTCTGTCTATTTTATTCTATCTGACAGTGATAGAGCAGTTAAACCAGTAATATTGCTGCATATGAAAAATAACCTTGATGTCTAATAATTCAGCAAAATGCTTCTATCCAAAACAACATAAAAAATACTTAAAATTTAGAAGTAGGCCCAATGGTGACGTTCTAGTTTCAACTGAAACCTTTCCAACCTTTCTATAGTCCCAATTCTTAACTTCTTGGGCTCATTATTAGAAGGAAAATGTGTGAAAGAGAGGCAAAATATGGTCAAGGGATATATACAGTGTGTGGAGACTGAGATGCTTTTTTTAACAATTATCTGATATTCTCTTGTGTTTTTGCAGCAGAAAGTTTCCAATGAAAGGGAAGAAGAAACACAGGAAAGGACACAAGGGTGTTGTGATTGCAAACAAGAGTGCTCTAGGTAAGGCCATGAAAGCAAACACGACGTACCACGAGTAAAGATGTAGAACATTTCGTGAGGATTAACTGCATGGTTTTGTTGACACAGAATTTAAATCCATTAATTCAGACATATGACAGCTGATCATGAGCGCTACAGAAGGTTTAAAATGCTTGTAAACCAATACTAACTGAGCTGGTTTAATCTTTATATTTTAGAGGCAGAGTCTGAAACTAATCCTGGCGATCAAGAGGTGATAGACGTACCACAGCCTGAACTCCCTGAAGCGTCCATCTCGACACACGCTTCCTTCAGACAGAATGCTAATACTAAGAGGCAATTCTTGTTTTCCTCAACGTAATGTGTTCTTTCTTGTAGTTTCTGTACCACATCTTCATCATTTCACTTTTTTTTGTCCTTAAAAGGTGTAAACCTGTGGTCAGGATCTTGGAAGCTGAAAGCAAACCACAACATTTCCAGGTAGAATTCAATATAACTTAAAAGTAAAAGTTGCCATTTGAACACAATCTCACTTGATTTGTTTTTGAGACGCTAAAACTGTTACTTTAATGAAAGATTGGCAAAAATCTGTTGTGTTCTTCCTAAGATCTCCATCAATATAACAGAGGCTAGGCAGCTGATCGGGGATAATATAGATCCTAGTGTTGTGATTGAAATTGGAGATGAGAAAAAGCAATCATCTGTGAAAGAAGGAACCAATGCTCCCTTTTACAATGAGGTGAACATTCGGTCTTCAACTGTTGGACACTTTCTAAAATATTAATGGCAAGAATTTAACAACTATGTTCATCTCATGCCCAACAGTATTTTGTGTTTGACTTCTTTTGCAATCAAGACATCTTTTTTGACAAAGTCATCAAACTATCAGTAAGTACATAATGTCAACAAAATGATTTCTTGACACGACCTGGCAGAGCTCACATGTGTGTGTTCTTCTCCCAAAGGTTATGCACTCAAAGATCATGAAGAGCTACTGTGTGGGAATGTTCAAGATTGATGTCGGCACGGTTTACTCCCAACCTGGTAAATGCTTGGTTTGCAGTTTGTCGCACCTTTTCTTTAACTAGAGATAGTGAAAAATGTTGTGAATCTGGTCTCTTATTCTGCTTTGTAAAACAATGAATCTTGCCCTTGCTGTGCCAGGCCATCAGTTCATCAATAAGTGGGCCACGCTCACAGACCCCGCTGACATCCGCAGAGGGGTGAAAGGGCACTTGAAGTGTGATATCAGCGTGTCAGGAAAGGGAGATGTTTCGCTACCCTCCCAGAAGTTCAGTGATGCAGAAGAACAGATAGACAAGTAAGATCTCAGTTTTTTTGGTGGCATAATAAAGACTGGATGTTGAATGTATCTCATGATGTTGAAAACGTTTGTCCTCTCCCAGACACCTCTTGATTCCTGAAGGCTTAAGCCCTGAACGGCCATGGGCTCGGTTTTACGTGATAGTGTACCGAGCTGAAGGTCTTCCCAGAATAAACTCCAGTATTATGGCCAATGTGACCAAAGCCTTTGTTGGAGACACGACAGCCCTCATAGATCCTTACGTAGAGGTGTCATTCTTCGGTCAAGTTGTAAGCTCACAATCCATTGCTTACTACAAAACACACACACTTAAAGGGGTAGTTCACCAAAAAAAATTATAATTGTATGTGTTATTGTAATTTTTATTAGTTTATTAGTTTTATTCATTTTTAAAATTTCTATGTAGCTTAATTTTGTACTTTTTTGTTGTAATTTTAGTCCTTTAATTTAAACATATTTATTTTAGTTATTTGCCAAGATGAAATTTCTAACTCTCATTTGTTTTCGTTATTTTTTTTTTTTTTGTCATTATTATTAATAGGATTTTTGTTTTATTTCAGCTTTATTTCATTATTTTTGAAATTCAATCTAAATAGCTAACAAAAATTATTGTATTGAATCTTTTGAATCACCCTCATATTGAATCTTTCCATACAAACAACAGTTCATTTTGAGCAGGTCAAAACATCTGTCTTCCAGTTTATATTTCCACTGCATGAAGGTAAAATTATGGATTAATGAATGAACTGCTCGTTTTAAAATATTCCCGGTCTTCTGACATTTGTTATGACATCCGCTTCTAACATTACAATTCTCATGACAACTTTCGTTAACTCTAATATAAGTAAATCCACTTCACCGGCTAATTAAAGATGCAATAAAGATTGCTGCGCATTAAGTCTATAACAAGAGCTGTGACTTCCAAAATATCTTTCTGAAACTCTTTCATGATTTCTTTCATGATTGAAAGGGCCGGACGTCTACTCAGAAGAGCACAGCAGAACCAGTATGGAACGAGCAAGTGGTGTTTAAGGAGATGTTTCCTCCACTGTGTCAGAGACTGAAAATCCGGGTTCTGGATGAGGGAAGCATGAACGATGTGGCTATTGGGACTCATTACATCGATCTGCACACCATCTCAAACGACAATGATGGAGACAATGGTTCGCCATTTCATTACACTGTTAAAAAAGTAGTAGTTTTGAATGATTTTGAATTGAAATGTTTGGACACCTTGGTCATATTTAAAAATGTCTGAATATTATTGTATTAGAAAAACAGTATACAAAATATCTTGAATGATGGATCAAATGGGTATCAAATGAACCCAAATGATATTCTTTCATCATTCATTGCTCTCAAGGTTTCCTTCCCACATTCGGACCGGCATGGATCAACCTTTACGGCTCACTTCGTAATTCCACGCTGGTGGACGACAGCCAGGAGCTGAACGAGGGTGTTGGAGAGGGGGTGTCCTACAGAGGCAGGGTTTACATTGAACTCGGTGTGGAGATCCTGTCTGGAGGTGCAGAATCTAAATCCATGCTTTCAAGGATCAGTCTGAAAGATACCAAGGGAGGGAAAGCAGTGGCGAAAGATCCCAAAACTGGGACAGGACCTGGAGGTGATGAGGAGAAGTCCAAAACTATGGGACCTGAGGTGATGCCAGTGGAGCCCATACAGAAGGTGTTTACAATGGTCACTCTCCTTTTACTCCATTCTTTAATCTGTCCTTTTTATTCCATCCTTTGTACATACATTTCTATTGTATTGAAGCTACCCAAGTCATTGTTTACCTTGCATTTAGATAAATGATGAAGACATGGAAACCTTCCTGCTGTTTGGCTGTGTGTTCGAGGCTTCCATGATTGACAGAAGAATCGGTGATAGACCTATCGCCCTTGAGTTCACCATTGGTAAACACAACAGGATTTTTACATTCAACAAAATAAATGGCACCTTCCACAAATCGGTTCAAAATAGGGTCTGAAACTCTTTAACTGTTTAATTTTTTTTCTGGTCATGGTAGTTTGCTTAATATTCAGAATCTTTTTCGTTCATTCGGTTTTTCATTAAATAACTTTGGTAACAGGGTTAAACAGTTGAGCTTGTTGGATACATCCCTTCTTAAGTGTCATTTGTAAGTCATGTCGTAACATAGTTGCACACAATATGTGGGGTACTTGTTTATAAATTACTTTAAAAAAACCCCGAATGTACTCAGTGTTTGGTAAGTTACTCTTAAAAAATTAATTAATTACTAGCAAGTAATTACAACATCAACTGTGAAATTATATTACTGTACTAATTACTCTCTCTAAAAAGTATTACATTGCTAATCACTAATTACTTTCTAAATCACACCTCGACCACTTGAACAATACAGTGATAGACATGAAACTGTTTTAATTATTTTAAAAAAGTATATTAAAATGCAAAAACAAATTCTTGAACTGACCAAACTTTTTAAAGGGAGAAGGTTACATGAAAACACATTTTAACATTAGACATATATAAACTGCTTTATAAAGAATAGCCTATACAATATTTAATGCAATTACAGAAGGAACTCGATAAATTGCAGAAAAGTTAGTAATCCCTTACTTTAATTTTCAAGGGAAAAGTAATTAAATTACAGCAATTAATTACTTGGTAATACATTACACCCAACACTGAACATACTAACTGACATTTGAATAATAGATTGTCAGAATTATGATATTGTTATATGATTTTAGGAGTGGGGGTATGTACTAACCCTGCTTAAACCTAACCTTAACCTGTGTAGTTACCTTAAATTACCAGTGTTTTCCAAGATAAGTACATGCAAGTACACATATTGTAAAATAAAGTGCAACCAAAACATTTACAATTTTAAGAATGCATGATAGATGTCATTATTACATAACACCTGAAGAACTAACAACAATATGATGGTATAATATGACCCCTTTAAATGTGTACTTGTTTATTCAGGTAACTTTGGGAACTTAATTGACGGCGCTACACCTCATCCTTCAAAGAAAAGGCTTGAAGATGGGTCAGTTACCACTCCTCTTCTAGACACCACAGCAACAATGGCATGCAAATCCACTACAACACCAGAGAAACCTCATTTCGGAGATATTCAGAGGTGCTCAGATCAAACAACACTAACAAATTTATACCTTCATTAAATAATGGGAAATACTTTGTTCATGAGCAAAACTGGACCCATAATCTTGTTTTGTGCAGGCACTACATGCACTTGCCCATCACAGCACAAAAGCCCTGTGTGTATGTTTATAGCAGCTGGGAGGATCGAGCTTACCGACTCCATCATTCCAACATGCTGGACACTATTGCCTTGATGTTTGTATGTGAGCCCTTATTACATTGCCTGTTTTTATTTTGTAGTTGGTTATTTTTAATTAAAGGGATAGTTCAGTGAAAAATTGACATTTTGATTGCCAACATTCTTCAAAATATCTTCTTTCATATTCAACAGAAAAAAAATGAACTAATACGGGTTTAGAACGACTTATCAATGACTAAAAGGTTATTCATGTTTGTTTGTTTTTTGGGTTAACTATCCCTTTAATGTTTGTCAGGAGGAGGGAATCTCTAAGGTGGCAGAATTGGATAAAATGTTGTCTCCGGAGGCGTGGACTCTCATGCACCATGTTCTTCGGGAATTTAGAAGTGATGCCAGGTAGGTCTAAAGATTGAACAAAAGCAGAACTCTTTGCAATTACTATAGGGGTTTATATTTAGTAGGCTATTATTATAAGTATTTTCCCCTGAGGTGCCCTTAAAATAGGCCAAATCAAGTGTTCCAGTTTGGGTTAGCCAAGTTTCTCAACACCCAATAGGTGTCACTGTTGTATCAATTTCGGAAGTTCTGCGTTCAGAAAGTTACAATAATATCATAGTACAACAGAGTGTTTTTTACAAGATGACAAACTATATTGTTTGTGAGACTTATAAAAATGATAGTTCACCCAAAAATGCTAATTCTGCCATTATCATTTACTCACTCTCAAGTTGTTCCAAACCTTTATAACTTTTTATTCTGTGGTCCAATTCTTTTCTTATTTGATCCATACAATGTAAATGAAAGTCATGGGGCCCAAAACAACATTAAACCGCATTGACTTTCATTGAATGGACAAAAACAGTTGGAAACATATATATATATATATATATATTCTTTTTTTTGTGTATGTGTGAGAAGAAAAGGTCATTCAGGTTTGGAAAAACATTAGGTTGAGTAGATTAATTTTTGGGTGAACTATCCCTTCATAAATGCTTTGTTTCTTCCTTCCTAATGTGCGCTCATTAATAAAATTCCACAACTGTATCCCAGTTATGTTTATGCTGGATGTAATGGTATGTTTATTACAGGGAGTTTATTGCATTTGCTGAAAAGAAGGTGAAGGGAAGCAACTTGACCTTACTGGATAAAAAGAGGCTCACCCTGTGCAAACAGGAGCTGGTGGGTGTCTTTTATGCATGCTCTCATAAACTGTTTCTAAAAGACCTCTGTTTGTAAAAACTTCAGAAGCGCTCTCTGTCTTTTATTATTTCTTTATGACTTTGAATTATTGTGCTTTTCCTCTATCTAGTCCTAAATTCCTTCATCGATTATTAACCGCTATATTTTATATAAGTGGCAAGAAGAGTAGAATATGTGCAATAATAATAAGTTGTAGGCTATGAAACTCATCCAGAAATAACAAACAGACTTTCTACCAATTTTAAAACTAGATTTGATCAAGTGGTCTACACCAGATGCTGTATGGGTCATACAAGTTTGACCCATGCTTTTTTGCTTAAAGGTGAACACCCAACTTTATGAATGTTTTGTAAAATTACTTTATCTGTCAAACATTTGTATTATTGTCCTGGACTTAACGCTAGCAGAAGGCTCTTTTATGAAGTTACTTCTTTGAAGGACATATTTAATGAGATTATGCCTGAAAAGGTTCTGGATTTTTTATCATATGTTAATTTAAAAAAAATGTATTGTATAATATGACTTCTTGTTTATATTTGTTTTGTTTTTGTTGTATTTATATGATGTTTGTATTTTTGTAAATGAATTTTTTGCCATGAAAATAGCTCTGACTGCTGACATGGCATGAAATAAAATAATCTGAATCTATCTAGTCCTTATTTAGTCTTCATAACTCATTTATTTCAACACCAAAATGTAATAAAAACATGTGAATTGAAATGTATTTGTTAATGAAATTTAAATTTGTCTACAAAATCAAGTCCAACATTTAGGTAGATTAAAATTAAAAAGATTTTTAAGATCATTAGAGCATAAATTCTGTCAAGTGTATATAAATGTTTGGCTGGTAGTTTATGTATATTTGACTAATCTTTGGTTTTATTTTCTCCTCTTCAGGAGAGTATGACTGAAGTAGCAGGAGGACTGCTTGAGCCAAAGAGGAGATCTTTGAGTGTAAAAGAGATGCTGCTGGAAGTCCAGAAAATTAAAAAGAAACTGAGATTTCTGGTGGAAGAGGTTGTTATTTTGTCTTTGTTATATACAAATCATTGAACTCTCATTGTTATATACAAGTCATTCAATTCTCATATGTATAATTTAAGGTTACACTTAATTTTAAGGTGACATAGTACTTAAGAAAGTATAATTAACTGAGTAATATTAATTAACTTCATGTACTTACTGTAGAGTTACAGTTAGGGTTTGGTTTAATTTAATTACTTGTACTTACTATAGTAATACCAGTAAATTATGGATAATTACATGTAGAAACCTATAACTTCGTCACCTTAAAATAAGTGTTACCTAATGTAAGTCTATATCATTACTAATATTCCTCTTCATCTCACGCCTGTCTCAGCCTCAACACACTTTACCAGATGTGTTTGTGTGTCTGGTCAGTAATAACAAGCGTCTGGCGTATGCCAGAATCCCTGCTCGTCACCTGCTCTTCTCAGAAAGCCCAGATCAGAGAGGTCGAAGCTGTGGGAAGATTAAGACCCTGTTCCTCAAGGTCTGAACTCTGATATACTCTGATATTAAAGCTCTGGCTTTAACTTCTAACTTTAAAAATGAAACATTCTTTACATCATAAAAATGTGTTGTTTAGCCTCCAGGGAAGCGTGGACCGGGGTGGACCGTCCAAGCTAAACTTGATGTGTACTTATGGCTGGGAACTTGCAGAGAATCGTCCCACATGTTGAACAATCTCCCATCAGGCTTTGAGCTGGGAGGCATCTCATCTGAGGAGAGTACAGGCCATCCTCCTGAGCATTTACTGTACACAGGCAAGATTGCTCAGCACTCTAATGTTGCTAGAAAGAGTTATTTTTCTCTGTAAGACACTGATTGACATGTTGTCTTGCTGTTTGGCCCTGTTTGTTGTTGGTATACAGAGAAGCATATGTTCCAGATGAGGGCTCATATGTACCAGGCTCGTGGTCTCATCGCAGCAGACAACACTGGCCTCTCAGACCCCTTTGCTTGGGTGTCTTTTCTGTCCAATAGTCAAAGCACTGGTGTAAGCATGAGTTTATGTGATGACATTCCAGACACAACATTTATAATGATGCACCACTATAGTAATATAGATAGAAAAAATCAGCATATTAAAAAATTATTTCCTAAGGATCACATTGTTTTTTTTAAAGTATTTTTAAATAGAAAAACATTTTTTTTAAATAAATATTATTATAATTCTATGAAATATTACTACCTTTTTTTCTGTATTTTGATCAAATAAATGAAGGCTTGATGAGCATGAGATTCTTTAATAATAATAATACATTTATTTTATATAGTGCCTTTAAAAGTTGCTTTCTCAAAGCACTTTACAGGCAAACAGAAAAAAAAACTTCAATACACAAAAAGTATAAATATGTATAAATATATGTATATAAATATATTATTATTTATTTTGTTGAAAATGTATAGAAACGTGAGAGCACCTATTTTACAAATACTGCGAATAACTGCCACAATGCAAATAACCTTATAATTTGAAAAAGTTATTCATATTTGTTTAAATTGCAATTTTTCAGATCATCAAGCAAACATTGACTCCGACGTGGAATCAGCTGATCCTGATAAATAACGTGTCTTTGTATGGAGGTCTTCACGAAATAGTCCAGGAGCCACCGCTAGTTGTGATTGAAGTGTATGATGATGATGCAGTGGTAAGGAACGCACAATCACCTAAGTAAACGGACCACAAATATAGTACTTTGAATTAAGATTTTTATGCAGCTAGTTATGTAGCATTATTTCTCAATCTCTTAAATGCTGTGACCTGAGGCACAATGGTTTCTTCTTTCTAGGGTATAGAGTACCTGGGGTCGACAGTGGCTGTTCCTGTAGTCAAACTCGCCGAGGAGGGATACGTCCCTCCTCAGCTGCAGTACAGTCCATTGTTCTGTGGTGGCCTGTCAGGAGGAGACATACTGGGAGCCTTTGAACTCATTCAGGTCCAGTCTTAAAACCGCAACACATGACAGATATATGCATTTACAGATTAAATTCCAGATTACAGGTTGAATCAGTTATTTAGGACTATTATTACTACTAATATTTATAATGAGTTATGTATTTTCAACTAATGCTGAAACTTTTGTGTCTGCTGTTTGTCTTACCCATGATGCTGTAGATCTCAGAGTCAGGAGAACACACTCTCCCTGATTTAGATGAGCCAGACGGAGGGGTTATCCCTGTACCTTCATACATTCGGCCTGTTCTCTGCAAGTACAGAATTGAGGTGCACAATCTATAACTTGATGTAAAGTTAAAAAAAAGCAAAACACTTCATGACCATTCTAATGAAAGCACATTGCATTGTTCTTAAGTTTAGCTGACCGTAGTAGAAATGCATAGATTTCATAGAAGTTAGTTACTTGAAACATATTACTGCTTTTCATAGTGTGATTTGTATTTTTGGAGCCATACATTGATCGTAAATGCTTTGGTTTTTTTTTAGAGAGATTGGTGGTTGTTTGTCATTTAAATTCTAAGCCCATCGTTATTCTTAAAAATCATTAACCCTTGTGCATCAATTAAAAAAAGTTACACATAGAGGACAAAAATGTCTGTCAAAAAAAAAAAAAACTGTCATAAAAATGTGAAGCTTGGGAGCACAGAGACTTAAGTTTGGTATCATTTTAAAGACCCTTGGCAGATTATTGCTGAAGTAAAAAAAAAAAAAAAAAAAAACTAATAAGTAAATCCCCCAAAAAGTTATATAGGTACAAGTTTCTGAAAATTATTTTATAGTTATAGTTGAACTCTAAAGTTTATCCAATTGGATCATTTCACGAAGCAGAAAACGGGAATAAAATGATATTTGTTTTATAGGCCAAACCTGGAAAAATGGCACCACCTGGTAAAAAAAAAAAAAAAAAAAAAAAAAATCATTTTGAAGCCTTGCCAACAGAATTAAAACCTTTTAACAAAGATTGCATCATTTTATAATTAAATGGCCCTGGGATTAAAAATTGCGGTTTTAATGGGTTTCAATGGGGCCATTTTTGTCCAAAAGGTGCTGAGAGTGAGTATTTTGTGTAGCTAGTGCAAAAAAGCACTTTTTTTTTTTTAGGAAAATGGTGGTGAAATAATACAATTCCAATAAAAATACACGCCTGTGCCAAATTTTATGCGGTTAGCATTAACACAGGCAAAGTAAAAAAAACTGAAAAGGTCAAAAATGTCCATAAGGATTAAGGTTAACACAGGTTAACACGCACAAAGGTTAACAAACTATTAATTTTATATATTTATTTAGTTTAACTGTAACGGAAAATACCATACAGATTTAAATAACTCAGGTTTAACTCCACCAGTACATTGCACTGGATAAGTCTAAACATCTTTCATGCGTCAACGTGTGACTTCTACATCTGAAACCTTTCAGTCAGAGCTTTTTCTGCTGGTGTCTAACCGCTATATCTCGACTCAACTACCATTTCCCAAAAGTGTTGTGAATTCGTTTTAGCTTTATAGGCACCTTTTAAAAGCCTCTCATCCGAACTGTTTTTTTTTTCACCCATAGGCAAAACTGCATGGTAATAGTTGGAAATATTCCTGTTGTCTATATACCAGGTCTCACTTTTTTTGGGTGTCACACTTGTTTTTGAAATTTTAATTTGTAATGTGTATTTTCGCAAGTGTAACATGGATCTACCATTTCAAGTAAATTAATGTAGCTTTTTCAGTGTGCACAATTAAGTGTTTTGTTTGTACTTTGAATACAAGTGTTGTTGAGTTTCTATGTATGTGCACTGCAGGTTTTGTTCTGGGGCCTCAGAGAACTGAAAAAAGTTCAGCTCTTATCTGTCGATCGACCCCAAGTTTTTATCAAGTGTGCCGGGGCAGGCCTCAACTCCTCAGTGATACAGAGTTACAAGAAAAACCCGAACTTCTCAATACTCGTGGATGCCTTTGATGTGGTAAGTCGACTGCTACAACAACAAGTTCTGCGTTTAATGTTGTCACGTATGCTGTCATCCCTTATCGCTTTGCTCATGTGATCCATCGCTTGATGTTCTGCTGATCTCAGCCTGTCTCTGGCCTCTGTTGTTTGTCTGTAGGAGCTTCCGGAAGATGAACACCTCCTCCCTCCTCTTACCATCACCGTGGTGGACTGGAGGGCCTTTGGACGGAGCACACTTGTGGGTAGTCATGTGATCAACAACTTGGCATTATTCAAACACATCCCTTTACCAATCCAACAGCCCCAACAGGAGGCCAGAAATATAGCAGGTAACGCACGTCCCAGTTACAGTCACAATAACAGTCCTAATAAATGAAAAATAAACAAAGACCACAACTCTACATGATTTTTTTTCAACATCAAATTTATTGAACAAAAAAATATAACACGGTCTAACCTATAGCCTGCAACTAGTACCAAATGCTTAATGTCTTGGGAAAATATTGTGATTCAGAACCCACAATAACATATAGGCCTGTTTTACACACAGGGATTAGATTAACCCAGGATTAGGCTTTAGTTCAAGCCTGGAGAATTTAGTTCCAACTCTGCTCAAACACATCTGTCTGTAGTTTTATTAAATCCCTAAACCCCTTGATGATAAAATGAATCTCAGTGAATCTAAGAAATGAATAATAGTGATTGCCTAAATCTAATTAAAAGTATGTTTTTTTTTTCACCTGTAGTGGCTCAGCTGTCTCTGCAGCAAAGTGTTGTGCCACCGCCAAATGTTGAGATCGCCATAGAAATAGAGCATGAGCAGATAATCACCCCTACCCCCCAAAATGAGCCAGACTTCGAGGACAAGAAGGTTTGTTTTTAGTTTGATAATATTTAAAATCTCTGAGGTTCTCTCAAAAAGTTGAGTTTATCATCTACACACACCTAAAGGATTTTTAGGAACACCTGTTCAATTTCTCATTAATGCAATAATCTAATCAACCAACATGGCAGTTGCTTCAATGCAGTTAGGGGTGTGGTCCTGGTCAAGACAACCTTAACTCCAAACTGAATGTCAGAAGGGGAAAGAAAGGTGATATAAGCAATCTTAAGCATGCCATGGTTGTTGGCACCAGGCGGGCTGGTCTGGGAATTTCACAATCTGCTCAGTTACTGGGATTTTCACGCACAACCATTTCTAGGGTTTACAAAGAATGGTGTGAAAAGGGAAAAACATCCAGTATGCGGCAGTCCTGTGGGCGAAAATGCCTTGTTGATGCTAGAGGTCAGAGGAGAATGGGCCGACTGACTCAAGCTGATAGAAGAACAACTTTGACTGAAATAACCACTCGTTACAACCGAGGTATGCAGCAGAGCATTTGTGAAGCCACAACACGCACAACCTTGAGGCGGATGGGCTACAACAGCAGAAGACCCCACCGGGTACCACTCATCTCCACTACAAATAGGAAAAAGAGGCTACAATTTGCTAGAGCTCACCAAAATTGGACAGTTGAAGACTGGAAAAATGTTGCCTGGTCTAATGAGTCTTGATTTCTGTTGAGACATTCAGATGGTACAGTCATAATTTGGCGTAAACAGAATGAGAACATCATGTCTTGTTAAATCACTGTGCAGGCTGGTAGTGGTAGTGTAATGATGTGGGGGATGTTTTCTTGGCACACGTTAGGCCCCTTAGTGCCAATTGGGCATCGTTTCAATGCCATGGCCTACTTGAGCATTGTTTCTGACCATGTCCATCCCTTTATGGCCACCATGTACCCATCTTCTGATGGCTACTTTCAGTAGGATAATGCACCATGTCACAAAGCTTGAATCATTTCAAAATGGGTTCTTGAACATGACAATGAGTTCATTGTACTAAAATGGCCCCCACAGTCACCAGATCTCAACCCAATAGAGCGTCTTTGGGATGTGGTGGAACGGGAGCTTCGTGCCCCGGATGTGCATCCCACAAATCTCCATCAACTGCAAGATGCTATCCTAACAATATGGGCCAACATTTCTAAAAAATGCTTTCAGCACCTTGTTGAATCAATGCCACATAGAATTAAGGCAGTTCTGAAGGTGAAACGGGGTCAAACACAGTATTAGTATGGTGTCCTAATAATCCTGTAGGTGAGTGTATTTTGTCAAATATGCATCACACACGTCCAGCTTTTCCCTCCAGTTTAATCTATGCCCCTAATTTCTGAAAATACGTAAGTGAAAGTAGAACCTTATAAGCACATGCACACACTACTAATGTTCTATAAAACTCTTTGTCAATGCCAGGTGTCGAAGAAGAGCAAACGAAGGTCTACTAAAAGGAAGAAACGTACCACGGCTGATGAGTCTGCTGATAACGTAATTGATTGGTGGTCAAAATACTATGCATCTATGCAGAAGATCCAACAGGTAAGCTTCTAATCATGTTTGTAAGCAGCAGATGGTTTTATTTGTCTTGCTTTTGTTTTTTGCTAACTAGTTGTTTTGTACCGCAACTTCTTTCATAGGCAAAGCAAAAAGAAAACAATCCATTTCCACTGCTCTTTGAAAATGGTAAGTGATATCTGAGTTTATTCCAGAATCAGTCTTGTCTAAAGCTGGAGCATGATATGTCTACATGACAGTCAAACATGGCCACATTATGATGTATTTCAGTAATTCCTCTGGAGAACATTATTTCCGAAGGATTGATCAATCTGGGTAAGAATGACTGGGAGCCCTCCTCCCCTTCTGTGGTCAACAGGATTGCAGAGTGTTTTGTTCCCATTGCAAATTGTGCATTAGCATAAAAATGTGAATGGAATTAAATTTTCCACATTTAAAACTTCAGTTAATTCTGCTTACAAGAGACATTTTGCAATCTCACTGTGCCCAGATCTGCACCTCTCTTTAGGGATTTTGTGCATAGACACTACCGTTCAAAAGTTTGGGCCCGGTTCGTTGCAAATTATTTTTTATTTTAATTTTTTAAATAGGAAAGAAGGCTGTTCTGCTCACAAGTTAACAATACAGTAAACATTGTGAAATATTATCATTTAAAATAACAGTTTTCTCTCTTCATATATTTAAAAATGTAATTTATTCCTATGATGGCAAAGCTGAATTTTCAGCATTATTACTCCTGTCTTCAGTGTCACATGATCCTTCAGAAATCAATCTAATATGTCGATTTTGTATTGTTATGAATATTAACAACAGTTATGCTGCTTAACCATGATACATTTAATTCAGGATTCTTTTATGAATAGAAAGTTCAAAAGAACAGCATTTATTTGAGAAATATTTTTTGTAACATTATAGATGTCTTTACTGTCACTTTTGATCAATTTAATGGTTTCTTGCTGAATAAAAGTATTAATTTCTCTTCTTTTAAAAAAAATCTTGCTGAGCCCAAACGTTTGAACAGTAGTGTATAACAGCTTACTAATTTTGCAGTGTATAAATACATCAAATGTGTAGTGCCTGGTGAGGGTTAGAATATAAAAAAACAACAATATTTTATGTTTTTGACGGTACATTGGGAAGTTGTCAGTCGGTTGGTTTGTTTTGGTTGTGTAAGACACTTTACAAGTTATTTTCTACGGTTTGTTTAGCATCAGGTCTTAAGGAAAAGAAAAGGGAGGTGAATTACAAGAGTGTGATAGAACAGCCCAGGCTTGCAACGTTACAGGTAAAATGTGTCATTACAATGTTTGGTTCTCTTACGAGAGGTTCTGTCGTATTGCGTTAAGTTAACTTACGCTACGGGAAAGATTTTTCTTTTCTAAGAAGTTGAAGCCAAAAATTATCCTTCAAATTTGTTTCCATTGTCTACGCAGTTCAAGTGCAGCAGACCATGAGCATAGACAGTAAATGAGCGGGCTAGCTAGCAGCTCATTGGTTCGCTCAGGGAGAACTGCTACAGCCTATGGGAGAACTCGGCTGAACTCGCGGCCAATGAGAAGCCGTCACACTCTCATTGTGTCAAAGCCCGCCAAAAAGGGCGTGGCTCGAGTGTATAAATAACTGAGTCTCCAGGTGTGTATTTGTGATTTACATCACTTCAGCGAGGCTTAGTGATGTTACGTTCGTGAACGAATCGTTCTTTTTGAACGAATCTTTTAGGTGAACGAATCATTCTCGTTCTCGTTATCCATTGACTCATATTTCTCGTTCACTGAAATTCCCCCTTCTACCACTGCGCGCCGCTGTTGCGCGCATGCGCAGCTCAATGAACCGTGTAGCTCTGTGGCCCGTTTCATCTGTCAAAGACAAAGAGTGACTAAACCTCGAGCCAATAGCCTTCGAGTATGATACGGGACGGAGCATGTGATTTGTTGAATCTAGTGAACGAATACGCCCTTTATTATGTTGCTTTGAGTTTGAACGTGTCCAATGAACTGTTACATACATCTCGTTCGTGAATGAAAGAACCAGTTGTTTGAACGTCAAGATAATAATGACGACGAAGTTAACAGTGCAAGCTGATGGTTTAATTTAATAAAAGACAGCTTAAAATTTTCGTTTTTACTAAAATCTACAAACTACATCAGGTAATCTGCTAACTTCAATATGAGTGGCACCACTAGCACTGGTGTTGTTTTGTGTGCATTTTGTATTATTTATTTTTATTATTGTTGTTTTATGTTTCAACGGTTTTATACTTTAAAAAATAAATATATATGTCATGTCATGCACTTTTGTTTGTTTAAAAACTGTAAAACATAAAACAAAAAAAAAATAGAGTATTGATTATTTGCGTCACGTCATTCCAGCTCATTTGCGTCACGTGACTCACGTCAGCTAATAGCATTTCAGCTTGGGCTTAGAAGGCGCCTGTAATTGGTTGGATCTACTCTGCTGAATGAGTCTGAACGAGAGAGAGATCTCCCGTTCGTGAACGAATTGAACGAACTGGTTGCTATACCCAGTTCGTGTACCAGGTCGGCCATTCTGTCAATCTAGTTCATCAATCAGCAGAAAGTGAATGGAAAGCGCAGGTACCCGTACTGTGAACGCGCAATTCATAACTTACATACAGAAAATAACTCCTCGTTTAACTCGTTATGACCAAACAAATAAAATGTTAACTAGCCTGCCTAGTATGCAAACAGATTAAAAAACACTTGTGATTTGGTCATCCGAAAAGAGTGTAATTTAAAAGATAAAAAGAGTGTTGAGACTTTGATCGCTTATTTAGACTTATTTTATCAATTTAATGAGTAGCCTAGGGCACAATTTTTAATAAAGTCAAATCAGTTTTTATTTTGTAACAAGTAAATACGTTGTTAACACATTTTGCCGCACCTGCTGCTGATGTATATGGAAAAAAAAACTGAACGAATCAGTGAACGAGTCTGAACGAATCATTTTGGTGAACGAACTAAAAATGAACGAGTCTCTGAAAAGAATCAAAATTTCCACCACTAGCGAGGCTCTATGCACCTGCTCCGAGGTGATACCGCGTCGCCGTCGGGAAGGAATCTTTTAGCGAGCGTGGACAGAGTCCGAGGAAGCCGGCCGTCTTCGCTACTTTCATACGCACTTGCGTCACTAGTGCAGCCTTTATCGGGCTAAAATGCAATCAGGCATAAGTGCATAACGTCTGGCTTTCGCCAATCGCGCTATAGCCTAAGTGTAGTATACTGTATGTTCCCACAGTTCAGTGTTCTTCACCCCTACACACAAACACCGTGCCTGCGACCACGCTCGCTCATCACACACATATGTGTATGTATACACACGCCTTTTGTGGAGAATATGTGCCCACAATCCAGTGTTCGCCCATTCACAAAAGCACCACACATCACACTCCCCGTGTCTCTGTCAGAGCCCACTCACATAAAGTGGACACAGCCCGCTCGAGTTTTAGAGTTCATAAGCGCGCCAACGAGCCCATGCGCGCGTCCCCCCTCTGCATAAAAGCTTCTTGTGTAGAAAAATGTGCCCACAATCCTGTGTTCACCCATACACAAAAGTACCACATGTCCCGTGTCTCTCTCAGAGCCCACTCCCATAAAGGGGACACAGCCCGCTCGATTGTCCACGAGCCCGTGTGCGCTTCCACCCTCTGTCCGCTCTGTTACACGGCCCATAAACTCCTCTCTGAGTGCAAGTCCCGTTGCCACAAACACTTTAAGCGCGCTCACACACTCTGTTCAGCCCGCTATGTGCAGCAATAAGGGCGATATAGTCATTCACACGCTAGCGTTACGCTTCAAAGCATGGGAAGCTATTCCAGGAAGCTCCCCGTGGGTGTTAAACACAATAAAGTTCGGCTATCTGTTACAGTTCAGTCGCCACCCTCCACGCTTCCGTGCGCGGCTCGAAACTACTGTGAATACAGAAGCAGCCAGCCTGCTTTGTTCAGAGATAGCAAAGCTTTTGTACAAAAGGGCTATAGAGAGAGTTCCGCCTTCTATGAGTGAGTCGGGGTTTTACGGCCGTTATTTTCTTGTTCCCAAGAAAAGACGGCGACCGCAGACCGATCTCAGATTTTTGAACAAAGCGCTCATGAGGAGACCGTTCAAAATGCTTAAACAGTCAAGAAACTCCTCCTCGCGCATGTGCGCCAGGACTGTGCCAGCCGCCCGCTTTATGCTTTCCCTCCGGTCTCACTATTACCACAGGTAATTCAGAGGATCAGGGACACATGCCACTCGGTGCTCCTCATAGCCCCGCGATGGGAGAGTCAGACTTGGTTCCCGGAGCTCACAGCTGTCACTGACTAGCCCCGTGGCCCATTCCAGTCAGAGCAGATCTCCTCGCTCAAGCTCGCGGCACGATCTGGCATCCCCATCCGCGTGGGTGATCAACGATTACCCGTTGCTTTGCCAGAAGGAGTGTTAAACACGATCACGCACGCCAGAGCGGCTTCTACTTGAAAGCTCTATGCGTCAAAAATGCTCTGTGTCCTCTAAATGGTGCACCGACAAAAACTTGGACCCACGGTTGTGCGATGTTTCGTCTTTGCTCGTTTTCTCAAAGAGGGCAGGTCCCAATCCACTCTCAAGGTTTACGTAGCAGCTGCCGCGGCGTTCGTTGAACCCGGCAAGGTCAGTCACTGGGCAAAGACGAGCCAATAAATAAAAACCTAAAATAGAGACCTAAAATACCTCTCGCTCAAAACCGTCTTTCTGATTGCCCTATCATCAGTAAAAACGTGTGGGAGACCTTCACGCACTCTCTGCTAGCGCTGCGTCTTGAGTTTGGACCTAATGATTCAATAGTCGTTCTCAAACCTAGACATGGCTATGTCCCCAAAGCGATTGGTACCCCGTTCAGAGCTCAGGTTATTTCCCTATCGGCTCTGCCCGCATCCGATAGCGAATGTGACGCCAATCTCTTCTGCCCGGTTCGGGCTTTTGAGTTTGTACACTACACGCGCTGCCCCGTTCAGACGCTCTGAGCAGCTTTTCGTTTCTTTTGTTGGGCGCACTAAGGGTCTGGCCGCCTCGAAACAGACACTGTCCAGATGGATAGTTGATGCTATTGCAACCGCATGCGTCTAAAAACCTGCCGTGCCCTTTGGGCATCAGGCCTCATTCCACTAGAGGCATGGCCTCGTCCAGCGGCATTTCCATTCATGATATATGTTGCAGAGGGATGGGCTTCCCCCTCCACCTTTGTCTGATTTTACAATCTGGAAGTACCCGCCCTGCAGGCTAAACTACTAGCAGTCTAGTACTTCAGCTCTCCTGGTTGAGCTGCACTGTTGGGAGAGACACACACACAAACCGGCCTTGCCGCTTTGTTCTTCCCTATAGACCATTTCAAAAGATGTAAACAACACTGGTCCAGAAGCACTTCCTGTTTCAGTTTTTTAACACTACATAAAAGCTGGGATAAAATACAACCAACAGAACATTTAAAATTGAATCAAAAAGTTAAACAAACATCTTTAAGATGTTTTCTTTACATGTGAAATAAAGAAAACAGTTACAAACTGAAACAGTAAGTGTTTCTGGACCAGTGTTGTTTACATCTTTTGAAATGGTCTATACATGCTTATGTACTACATAATCTCCGGCCCGCTCTGCTGGTCTTTTTTTTTATCACAAGTGCATTCATATTTCCCACTCATAAGAGCCCTTCAGTCAATGAAAACCGGAAAACAGCGGGAAACTCGGTTCGCTCGGGGAGAACTGCTACAGCCTATGAGGGAACTCGGTTGAACTCGCGGCCGCCAAAACGGCGTTGCCCGAGTTGCCTTTAAAACTATTTAAAGACTCGGGCAACGCCGTTTTGGCGGCCGCGAGTTGCCTTTAAAACTATTTAAAGACTCGGGCAACGCCGTTTTGGCGGCCGCGACTTCAACCGAGTTCCCTCATAGGCTGTAGCAGTTCTCCCCGAGCGAACCAATGAGCTGCTAGCTAGCCCGCTCATGGTCTGCTGCAGTTAAACTGCGTTGACAATGGATACAAAATTAAAGGAGATTTTTTTGGCTTCAACTTCTCAGAAAAGATTAATCTTTCCCGTAGCGCAAGCTAGCTTACGCAATACTCGTTCCATCATCGAGAGAGAACCGAGGTTACGTTAAGTAACCGATTTGTTTCCCTGTAAAACTGTCTATACATTACATTTGTATTCATCAAACAGACATGCAGCCTCACCTTTTAATCACTCTAGGTGTATGACAAAGAGCTGGAGGCGGAGTTTGGGCCTTTTGACGACTGGGTAAAAACCTTTGAACTCTATCGAGGAAAGGCCAATGAGGAGGACGGCTCTGCTGATGAGAGATTTGTCGGGAAGTTCAAGGTAAACTGGTTTTGCATGTAGAGCATACAACATAACATACATGGAGGGTTTTTAAGATCCAGGGCCTGTATGTATAAACTAGCCACTCAGAGTAAAATTTTAGTCTTAAGTCTGTCACAATTCTTAGAATTACACAATTTTATTCATATTCCTCCTACATTTAAGATTAAGTGTGGTTCATAAAGGTTCCTAAGTGTCAAGAATTGGTCCCAGCTCCTAAATTATTTGGGTGCTGGAGAGGTATCCTAACCTAGTTAGGAGTAACAAGTGGCAGCAGAGAGGAGGAGGCCATGCACTTTTCAACAAAAATATGATATATTGGAGTTGATCATCAAGGTATTCTTTTTGTAACTAACTTTTAAGAAGTATTTATGGCAATGAAATGAAAGTAATAATTACATTTTTGGCGACTGAGAAAAGCGCAGCAGTGCACTGGTAATGACTTCAGCTCATTCAACAGTAAGCAGGGTCTGAAATATCACTATTGTGACACTGACCACACCAAACATACAGTAGTGGCCAAAAGTGATGTACAGAGTTTAAAAAATAAATAAATAAATAATGACCCTACATGTTTGCTTGAACCATCAATTTATGAGGAAAATTGTATATATTTAAATATGAGGAAGAACAAGACACTAAGCTTGTGAAGGTATTTATCTCACAAATTTATTTCAAGTCAAGTCACCTTTTTTTCAATACAGATTGTTTCAAAGCAGATTTATATTGCTTACAGGAAAGGTTAGTTTTAGAACTAACTCTAGAATAAAAAAAGAAAAAGTCCTACTTTTTACTGATAATTTTGACACTAAAGTCAAAGCTTAAGACTATTCCTAAGAGCCTTTTTTAGAGGTTTTATACATACGGGCCCAGGACACAGATTTCCCATCATTGATTGTGCCATCAGGGCAGGTTCTGTCTGTGCAAACTGCCAGAAACGGATGACGAGGAGGAGGATGGATATTTGGATTCTGGGCAGTTTAAAATAAACCAGGGTATTCCTGCCAACACTGCAGTAGAGGTCTTGATCCGCGTGTACATAGTTGCAGTAAGTGTTTTTCATATTTTTTTTAATACAGGAATATTGATGCAAACTGACATAGTCATTGGTTGATTTTTGGTAATCGTTACTCATTGTTTGTTCATGCATTTCAATGGATTTAGTGTCACTGGAAAATTTTCCATACTGGTTCACAGACGATTTTGGTTATTTCTGGTCTGTTACTGGTTTGGTTAATTGACCAGAACAACTTTTTTTTTAATTCATTTTTTTTTTTGGAAGGATGCATTAAATTGAACAAAAGTGACTTAAAGACATTTATAATGTTAAAACATATTTCTATTGCAAATAAATAAACTTTCTATTCATTTGTTTTCAACATTGATAAGAAGAAATGCTTATTGAGCAGCAAATTAGCATGTTAGGAAGATTTTTCTGAATGATCGTGTGACATTAAAGACTGCAGTATTGACTACTGAAAATTCATCTTTACCATCAAAGGAATGCATTAGTATTTCACATGTTTTTACTATATTTTTAATAAAAAAAATGCAGCCTTAGCAAGCACAAAGGAGTTCTTTCAAAAACATTAAAAAATCTTACCAACCCCAAACTGTTGGTTTGTGTTTGATTTATGAGCATCGGCAAATGTTGCTGAGCAGCTTTGCTGGTCTTAAAGGTGTTCAACAGGAGTGACCACCAGATATTATTACAGTCACTTGTCACTTTTATGCATGTTAAGGCCTTCAACCTGCACCCAGCGGATCCAGATGGCAAAGCAGACCCTTATATAGTGCTAAAACTTGGGAAAACTGAGATCAAAGACAGAGTCAATTACATCCCAAAGCAGCTCAACCCAGTGTTTGGAAGGTGAACAATCAAAATTTCAAAGTGAATTTCTCATTGTATCAACCACCTGTTTCATTGAGGCTCATTCTCTCTCAATCTACCTCTCCTGCCCAGATCCTTTGAATTTCAAGCCACTTTCCCCAAGGAATCCCTGCTAACTATTCTCATCTATGACTATGACACTGTCGGTGGGGATGATTTGATTGGAGAAACACAGATCGATTTGGAGAACCGTTTTTACAGCAGGCATCGAGCTACCTGCGGTCTGCCTTCCGAATATGCCATGTGAGTATTGGTATTGTAACATCCAGTTCTTCTCATCAAGTTAGTTTGATGCCCCCTCTTGGCGTGTCAATTGATGATCTCATGTCATCTAGTGAGGGTTATAATGCATGGAGGGACTGCATCAAGCCAACAGACCTGTTGATTAAGCTTTGCAAAGAAAACAGACTGGACAACCCTCACTTTTCTCCAGGACACATTACCATAGGAAACAAAGTCTTCACAGGGAAAACGGTATTTGCTGATGAAGGTATGTCACTCGTTTGGTTAATGTCATGATGTTGATTGTTGATTAATGACCAAAGGAGCAATGGGTTTGCTGCTGCTTCACAGATCAGATGGTGGAGTCGTATGAGCATTTGGCTCTAAAGGTGCTACACAGGTGGTCTGAGATGACCAGTGGGGCCTGTAAACTTGTCCCAGAGCATATTGAAACTCGTGCACTCTACCTTAAAGACAAACCAGGAATAGACCAGGTAATGTGTGTTTGTTAGAGGTTTATGTAACCTTAATGTACTTTATAGAATGCATAAGGTGACATAATAATTGTCCATTTGCATGTTCCTCAGGGCCATCTACAGATGTGGGTGGACATTTTTCCAATGGATATGCCTCATCCTGGCCCTCCTGTGGACATTTCCCCTCGCAAACCCAAAGGGTAAGCTGAAGATCCACAAAACCATCGTACCTTGGTTGTGCAGTAAAGTTAGTACTGGTTTATCCAATAATTTGTTTAATTTTTTTTATAAAGGTATGAACTGAGAATCATTATCTGGAACACTGAAGATGTAATACTAGAGGACACCAACTTCATAACAGGACAACAGTCAAGTGACATTTACGTCAAAGGGTAACATTAGTAGATCACAATCAACGGAAAATGTTTAGTTTTTTTATATATTGAAAACGTCTGCAAGAGTTTGGGGTCAGTCAGATTTTTTTTTGAAAGAAATTATTCTCCAGTGACTCAATAAATAGATCTAAAGTGTCAGTGAAGACATTTACAATGTTACAAAAGATTTAAATGGTGTTCTTTTGAACTTTCTATTCACCAAAGAATGCTAAAAATATCACAATTGCTGTAAAATATCATCACATAATAAACATCACAACTGTTTTCAATATAGATAATAATGACAAATCTTTCTTAAACAGCAAATCAAAATATTAGAATTATTTATGAATCATGTGGCACTGAAGAGAATCACATCACAGGAATAAATTACATTAAAAAAAAATAGAAAACAGCTATTTTAAATTGTAATAAAATTTCACAATATTACTTTTACTGTATCTCTGATCAAATAAATGCAGCCATGGTGAGCATAAAAGACTCAAATTGTTTTCCTTCAGGTGGTTAAAGGGTCTTGAAGATGACGGCCAGGAAACTGATGTCCATTACAACTCTCTGACTGGAGAAGGCAACTTCAACTGGCGCTTTGTGTTCCCCTTTAACTACCTGCCAGCTGAGAAAGTGGTGGTGGTACAAAAGCGAGAAAGCATCTACTCTCTGGACAAAACTGAACAGAAGATCCCTGCAGTTCTTGTTATGCAGGTGTGGGACTTTGAGAGGCTTTCTTCTGATGACTTCCTGGGTAAGAAATCTCTCTCGCTTATCATCTTATTATATGCATTGCATCACGTCCTCCCTAGAAGTGCCCTGCTAGCTTACAATAGCAGAAACCTTGGCTCAACGTATTTGCTGTTTATACTTGACGAAAAACATTTGTGTTTTTCTCAGGCTCAGTGGAGTTGGACCTGCATGGGTTTCCACATGGAGCCAAATCAGCTAAAGCTTGTAAGATGGAAATGCTGACCGTAACCACAGAGAACATCTCTATCTTTCAGCAGAAACGCTCCAAAGGCTGGTGGCCCTTCATTAAAGCTGGCGAACTCACAGTGTGTGAATTGAATTATTTCAGTGAAAAAAATATGAAGTAAATTCTTAATCTGAACCTCAATTACTCCATGTTTGCAAGCATATGGACAATCGAAACTTTGACTAATGTATTTTTAATGCAATTACATGAGAAGAATTTTGTTCTGTACAAAACAATAGGATATATTGTACTGTGCATTTACACAAATATGATGTGACCTAGTAAAACTATGATATTATTTACACTGTTTTCTTTCCATAGGGAAAGGTAGAAGCGGAATTCCACCTGGTGACAGCTGAAGAGGCAGAGAAAAATCCAGTGGGGCGTGCACGCAAAGAGCCAGAGCCTCTAGAGAAACCAAAGTAATGTGACTAATACACTAATACAGGGACAATTAACCCAAAAATTAAAATCATGGCATTAATTACTCATCCTCATGTCATTCCAAACACGAATTTTAAAATTTACATTTTTGGGTGAACTTAGCCTCTATCACTTCGTTCCCATTATTATTAGAGGATTGCCAATCAGTTAGTATATAGGCCTATATAATAAGAACAAAATATAATTATACAAATATAAAAAAAATGAAATGATTTGTTTTTGGGTTGTGTGGGTAGTTCTACTGTATGCACTGTGTATTATATGTTAATTATTGTATTATCTCTCTTTTCTCTAGTCGCCCAGACACATCCTTCTCCTGGTTTATGAATCCTTTCAAGTGCTTCTTTCACCTGATCTGGGGGAACTACAAGAAATACATCATTGCTGGACTGGTGCTGTTGATCGTGACTTTGTTCCTGGTTCTCATCTTCTACACCCTACCAGGGGCGATCAGTAGTAAGATTGTCAATGGGTAATTAAACACCCATATAAAGTCATTGGGCACAATGGAGCAGCACAAATGTAATTTGCTTTGAAGCACACATTTAAACATTTGCTCTGCTGGTAGATGATTACTCAGGAGCATGACTTGGTTGATTTTAGGAACAATCTTATATTATTTTAAAATCTTATATTTTATTTAATTATGCACCAACAATTG
Source organism: Pimephales promelas (assembly GCF_988280905.1). Classification (NCBI taxonomy): domain Eukaryota; kingdom Metazoa; phylum Chordata; class Actinopteri; order Cypriniformes; family Leuciscidae; genus Pimephales; species Pimephales promelas. Next base: position 29,446,551 of record NC_142775.1, on the reverse strand, counting down.
TAACATACACAACATTAAACACTTAATAATCTTTAAACAGCGTAACACTGAACATAGCACATGAAACCTGTAGAAAACATGTTTATTAACCTTGAATCACATCCTAGTGTAAACGTTTGAACTATCCTACTGTAGAGCTTCAAAACTTGAGACATGATTATATAGTGACATTAAAAATGACAGTAATAACTCAATTTTCATTTGTGTAAATACAATTACATAAAACAAGCGAGAATAACCCAAATGAGTCTATGTAAAGTTGTGAGGGTTATAATAAATTTTCTTAGTTTTTGTGAAACTCATTGTGTATTGCCTTATATTGATATCAGTGTGTTTTCCCTCAGCTGACTAAATTTTAAAGTCACTTCTCAGAATACTATGAATTAAATGTAATCTTTAATAAAAAAAAACAAACCTTTATAAAGTTCTTATTCAAAGACAATAATAAGTGTGAAATGTTAACGTAGTATTGTGGCTTTTGGTCCTGAGCTGCTGAATTATGGAAGCAACTGTCACAATGCCTTATTGCACATTTCTTAGTAAGACACTGTGGTTAAAAAAAAATAAATAAAATAAGAGCGCTGTAAATGAATCGATACCAAACCTGATCCAGCTCTTGGTTTACAGTTTTCCCCATTACCTAGATAACTATATGTGTGAGCATTTTATCAGTAAAACCTTTTCACACCAAAACATACCATTACATCAGCCACCAAAACAGACTCGTTTCCCGACACTATAAACAGCACTCATCACTTTTTTTACACAAGTGTCTGTTAAACCACGTTAGTCTGCTCAAAATCAAACACACTAATCTGCTTGTACAGCACATTTGCACTGTGTGCTAGTTTAGAAAACACTGTCATACAAAACAATCTGATCAACAACTGTGATAGTTCTAGCCAACGGTGCCATTTGCTGGAATGATTTAGGCCACAATGATGAACATGGGCATATTTTAACGAATGGACCAAATTATTATTTAAAAACACCCTGAACACTATGGTCAAAAACAGTTCAACAAGCTACATGGGGCAACATAACTAGGACATTCATGTTAACATTGAGCGCAGGGTGAAATTTCTTCACTGATGATCACAATATCCTAGGACAATATGTTTTGTACGTTTCCCATTTACAGTGAGGAAAATAAGTATTTGAACACCCTGCTATTTTGCAAGTTCTCCCACTTAGAAATCATGGAGGGGTCTGAAATTGTCATCGTAGGTGCATGTCCACTGTGAGAAATAGCAGGGTGTTCAAATACTTATTTTCCTCTCTGTAAATTTTTTTTTTATTGTAGAATATATTTTATTTTACAGCCACTGTTGTTATATGCTTAATGTAATCGAATTAGGTAGAATTGTTGGTTGAGTTTGCAAACCCAAAAGTTGAACTATTTTGAGGTTTGTTTGCTCAGATCAGTACGGGGTAACGGTTTGCAAGTTTTTTAGGAACTTCATTAACCATTTGACAACTTTTTCTCAAGTTCCACCATTACTTAGTGTGAGTTTCAGCCAGCAGGTAAACCCTGAATCATTGGTAAGTTGGTCTGTTCTGTGATAGCGCTGAGGGCATCATACCCTCATTGATGCCATGTGCTGGTGCTGATTGGGTAGGACTGGGCCCGAACTGCAGCAGCAGGTTATATGTCCCAGCATCGGACAGTCCCCTTCTCAATCCAAAACCACCTCGCTGCGCAGTCACCCCGCCTCGCCTGCGGGAGGAGATCAGGCCGCCCCGCTGGGCAGGTGAACTCTGCACTGGAACGCCGTTAAACTGCGCAGCCTGGGAGGCCATCAAACAGGCTTGTAGTTTGCGTTTGGCACGCCAGCGGGCCACTCGAAGACGAGTCTTTTCTCTTCTTTCTCTTACCAGGTCTGCAAGCAGAGCCTGGGGTAGAGTCTGCTCCAGCTCACGCCGTCGGTTTGTACCAATCCCTCGGTTTGTGTTCCGGCCTCTTAGACTCAGAGTTCTGCTGCGTTTGTACTCTTCATACAGGTTAAGGTCCTTACGTCTCGGACGCACCTGCTTTTGGACCCCTCCCACACACAGCTGAGAGTCATCATCTAAATATGGGCAGAGAGGTGAGAGATTAAATATTTATACAAATATTTAAACCTCATCAAATTTTGAGCCACTATTTCAAGTAATAGCAGCATGTTATTGTTTTATATGATGTTAATATAATTTACAATTACGCTCATAAGTACTCAATATTGACTTGGGCCAACTGAAGCCCATCTCAAAACTACTTTATGATCAAGTAACTAAAAAGTAAAATATACACAAACACCCTCAAACCTAAAAGATGCACAGTGAAATGTCACAGAAGCCCTCTGAAACTTATTATAACGCATTATTAAACAGGCAGTGTTCACTTTAAGACAGTGCCACATGTGCCGAGTCACGGGGTGGCACAAAATGAATCACAATTCACATGAAATTGACGAACCGCCAGATCTGTTGTGATTCCGTGCAAACGCAGCTCCGACACGAGTATTGAAAGCAATGGTTTTAATGTTACACGTCAGCTTTTTCCTCTCCTGAACACTGTTTTGGCTGCTGACTGCAACATCACATCCTGTCAGTTTCCTGATAACTGGTAACCGAGTATCTTATCATCAATGTTTGCTAAGCAAGTTTCAGATTCACAAAAGCAAAGATATCTACGTTTTCAAAATGCATTTGGTTTTACAATATAACCTGACGTAGTTTCATAGTTTTTTTAATATATATATATGATATTACTTGAAAGATTATATGGAATATTTGCCATTTTCACACCATGGGAAAAGTTTAAACTCAAGCCCAGTTTTCCTAGACAAGGCTTAGATTCAGCCAGGACTAGACCTTAAGTTCAATTAGGACATTTACAGTTGCAATCAAAATAATTAAACCCCCTTGACCTGCAAGACATTTTGCTGCCAAGAACAAAATTGTATGAAAACAATTTAACAAGAGGCATCAGTAAACTATTATAGAATTTTTCTAAGACATATTTGTATGTGAGATTCTGAGAATGTTATGTTGATGAGAAATGAAAAGAAAAATCCAATTGGAACGTTTTTGTCTTTTTCAGAGTTGCTCTCAGATTGGTCCTGAATCGCTCTTAAGCTAAGACTCCTACGTAAAATATTTTTAAGCTAAATTAAGAGTTTTCTGAGAGGATTCTTAGTATCTTTATGAATACGGGCCCTGCTGTTTTCAAAATATTGATTTAAAAAAATGGACACTTTTATAACCCTAATTTACTACTACTGAACAATAGATCAAGTAGTTATTAGAATATTTATTTAACAGTATGCAATACAGTAATTATTTGTACAAGCAATGTATCAATCAAAACCAACATTTTTACAATAGATTAGGAGGATGTCCTTCCTGGGGCCAAACGCAGGTAGTCTTTGATGCATTTCTCTGCCTCTGCTTCTGTGGGAGTCAGGAGGGCACTGTTCCTCATAGCTGCAGCTGTATGTTAAATATGTAAAATTATTAGTTTACAAAGAAACAAAGTTCATTTATTACTTGACTTTACCTGAACAGACAAGTCTGAATGTGTTTATGTATGCAATTGTAAAATTTCAGTCAGCACAAGTGGAACAAATTATAGAGCAATTCATTGCAAATGGTAAAATTAAAATTAATTCATATGTGAATTGACTGAGATCTGTTACTATGATAACAGATCATGTTATCATAGAGTAGTCATACCTATTATCAGTACTCCAATATTTGTTTTTCTCAAGCCTCGCTTGTCTCCACGTCCGCACCAGTTGAGCTGTTTGGCCACGTTTGAGGAAAAGACCTTGTTGCAAATTCTCCCCACGGTCTTTTTCATAGTTTGACCTCCACTAACAGACAATCTGTTCAACTAAAGCAGAGATTGAATGTAGCATGTAAATTAAAAAAATCACCAAAAACTGCTTTATTTAGATAATTCCAACGAATCTTACCAATTTCTGCATTTTCCCTCTGTCTAGAAGCGTTTGCTCCAACCGGTCAAGATCCTCCATTGACATCAGAGGCAAGACACAATCCTCATCTTCGTCCTCCGTCTGCAGTTGGGGTTCAAAGTGCTGGTTCCCAACAAGACACTGAACTAAAGCAGTCAGGTGGTTGATTTTCCAGTCCATTTCTCCCTGCCACTCAAGAATAGCCCTCTCTTCAGCTGCAAAACCACAGGTGATTTAGCTGGGACTGACACTGAACAGTAAACCTGTATAAATGTATGAGCTTGACTCGACATTGTAAATGAAGGGATTAAACTTACCTGTACATTTATTATTTTCAAAACTCTCCGGGCTCGCATCTGACATGGCTGTAAAACAAATTTACAAACATGAAAACCTTCGAATTGTCTAACAGTAATCCATTACAGAAAAACAAAGAAATTGATTTGGCCGTTGTTAAATTTGTGTTGAAAAGCAGCTTAAATTAAACAATTTAATCAAATAAAAAATAAAACTGACCCAAACTTCTTCAAAAACTACAGTGACTTTAACAAGGGATACTTTCACTATGCATAATTACAGCCATTTTTGTAAACGGAGAACAGACAATAGTTTGAATTTTCTTTGTCTGTCTGTTGGTCCCCAGCTTTCTTTTTAACTTCTGCTTAGCAAACACACACATTAGATTTAAAACAAATATAAACAAGTAAAAGCTAGCCTTTATTCTTAATATATTTGTCGATTTAGGTTAAAAGTTAGTCCTCAGGTTACATTTCAACCCTGTTGCCATCATAACGCTCTCCTAACTCTTATTTAAATTGTGTCATAGATTATAGGATTTGGTCTAAATGGCAACATAAACTCGGCAAGGACATGTTTCCTTTTTATGCTTCTTTCAACCCTGTTACCATTTTGTACAGTAATCGCTGGTCTGACTATTGAAAATGATTGAGTTTTTACATTCAATTCTCTCAATAAGCATATTGTGTCATGACCTTTTCTTGTCTAGCTGAACTCTGTTACCATCAGCCCTGTTACCTTTAAAGTAAGTCATCTTATCCAAACCTATATTAACATACCTTGAAATGATATAAATTTAAAAACTATTCTGAAATGTTAAATGTACAGAAATAAAACAAATGGTCTTAAAACCATGAATGTTGGTTCAGTAATTAGAAGTCTTAATATATGATAAACACGGTGACCTTTTAAAGTTTTAAAGTTCAAGTAAAGCAGTTAGACTCACCTGTTCATGTTGATGCATTTCTCTTGTGATTCCCCTTCATTGAATGACTTGCGATGTGTATTAAAACATGAACAGCTTGAATTTGTTTTTTGTTTTTTTAATTCTGACAATTTTAACATGAACATGCATTAGTAAATGATTATCAGTCTCATTCACAGAAAGCTCCTTTAATTTTTTTTTTTTTTTTGAGCAAAGTATTCCATGATCTGGCCTGTGCTATGAAAAAAATGTAATGATGTAACTTCAAGGTCACAGTACGGTAGTAAACAAACTCTCAGAAACGGATGCGCTGTGTACCTGGCCTTTTCAAATAAAACATTAAATAAAACATTTAAATACCATTTTCATGAAATAATCAACCTTCATTATTGCATGAAAATATTATTGCTGGTCTCAAGAAGAACCTCAGGCCCAAATTACCAAGTTATCTAATGTTATTCATTGGAAAAAAAAAAACATTAAATATATTCCTGTTACAGTTTAAACATGATTGAGTATTCTAAAGATATTCAGTAATGCTATTTACTGGTTACTTCAGATGACGCAGAATATTATCCAATGGGCTGAATTCAATTCAACAGAGTTGAAAATGATAACAGGGTTGAAGTGCCTTCTGTTAATGAAATATACATTAATCGATTCAATCGTACATGAATTCATTTATTTTGACCACTCATTACAAAGTACCTCAAAGCAGAACAAATGTAATATAAAGAGTAACATATTCATTTAGCATGGCCCAAGCTGTCACAAGGTTCAGTCAGTGGAGGTGAAGATCCATCATAAACAATGGATTACCCAGAATCTCAGTCTCTCTCCTATCTCTCTTCCAGTTCCATCTGAAATATTGTGCAGCTCATTGACTTAGTCACAAGTCATTTTACTTGGTGCCTGAATGAGCACCCGATGGAGCCTCAATGTTGATGGACTCAAGTGCTTTTATGATCACCTCACTTTTAAGGCTATGCTGGATTAGGTAAGGCCATGAAGAGTTGCACATGGGACGTCCTGACCCTGACTTGTCAGTCTGTCTGAGGTCCTCTTCGGGGTTGCAGTAATACCATCAGACTAGGTTCGGGGCTGACTGGAGGGGAGGGAATTATTTTGAAAAATGGTTTCCTCTTCTGTCGTTCTTTGGCTTCTCTCCACTGCTTACGCCTCCATCTCTGAGCCTTCTCACACAGGTCACCAATTTTCTTCTTTTTCCCTGTCTCAACATCTCTTCTCCACCTCTCTCGCTCAGTTCGGAGGTACCTTTCCCTGCGGTCAGGATCAGCATCCCTTCTCGCCCTGTATGCTCTCTGTTTTTCAGCAGCTGTTTTTGCCATTACAGAGTCTGAAAAAAGGATTTCAATATGAAGACTTGCTCAGCTTCTCCATATTCCAAATGAATAGATTCTTTAAACTCAGCATGACTTGATATGTATGAATTCATCATATGTACAATGAGCCTTTCGTGAGTACTGTTAATATTGATATTGTGACCATTTCAAGTAATTTTCAAACCTTAATTCTGCGTTACAGGGTTGAAGTTAGTGTACGACTAAAAATGGCTTATAACAGCATCAGCGTCACTGTCATAAACCAAAGTCCTCAGACCGCAAAACTGAGTATTGAGTATTGAGCTAACCTACTAAACAACAGGTAAGGTACAGTTCATGTGGATTGCAGGACACGTTTGCAACTGGTATTAAAGCAATACAGCCAAAGTTGTGATTATGAACAGCTCATGAATTTCTCACTGCTGCTCTTCTGTAGAAATTGGCAAAAGCAACTTTCACTCTTTGCATCTCTTTCACAACATATCCAAGGCAGGTGTTTGTAAGTTTTGATTGTAAAACCAGTGATAAACCATTGGTACTTGTGAAGATAATCATGATTTCCATTGTTAGTGCATTGTCTTCTTACTACGATACGGAGGTAAACATCCGAGTCAAACAATGTGAAAAGAGGTCTGTGGCCGACAGGTTTGGACCACAAAATCAAAAGCAAGTGTCAAAACAAAAATATACCTCTAACCACAGGATCAGATAATTTATCAGAAATATTTCCCCTTAGATGTTGTTTTAGGATATTTGTCATACAGTCACAAAGTCATAGAGTTTACTTTTAATGAAAAGTAAGTGAGATTTTGTATTGTATTGGTTTCATTGGTTAATTCTAAATGGTTATATTAGTTTTTACGTAATTATAAAAGCTTTGTCTTGACTGACGTAAAATAAAGCACTTTGTCATTTTCATAATCGTTTTTTGGTGCACTTTCACTTCAGTAAAATCAGTCTGACCACAGATCAGAACTTTAAATTTCTTGCAATTTAATAAGAATTTTGAAAAAAACAAGTTTAGAAGGCTTTCATCATTTACTCAAACGCATGTCATTCCAAACCCATAATGCCTCAAATTCATCTTCAGAATACAAATGAAGATACTTTTTAATGAAATCTGATTGACTTCTGTTCCTCCATTGAAAGACTATTCACCCAAAACTCTGACGCTTTAAAATGTTCATAAATGGATCATAAACGAAATCCATATGTATCAAACTGTTTAACTAAAGTTCTCTAAAGAGTCATGATCGCTTTATATAATGAATAGATGTAATTTAAAGGGGTGATGAACTGAGAACTCAAATTTTCCTTGAGCTTTTGACATCTAGGTCATCATATTATAAGAATATCCTGTAAGTTTTAGAACTGAAAACGTCCTTGTTAGTCAAATAAAAGCTTTTATTGACACCAGGCTCAGCAAAGACTTGTTTTTCAAAGTGGGGAACTATGACGACAAAGAGGATAAAACATCACCCCCGGTGATGGGGTGGTTTGGGACAACATGAGGGTGAAAAAATACTGACAGAATTTTAATTTTTGGCTGACTGAACCCTTTAATCCCTTTTCTTTGAATGACAAGTTCACATTACGGTATACAATAGCTCTTTCAGCATGATCCTGAATGTTGTATTTGCATTCATTTCATGTGTCATTGAACAGAAAAGTGGATCTTGAGAGTGCGCATAAATGTCACATCCTATAGATTTTCCAGTCCTTCACACAAAAATCTTGCTTTCATGGAAGTCAGGGAATTTCTTGTTTTGTTTTTTTTTTCATTTCATTACAAGCTGTATAAAAAATCAGCTTTATAAAAACATCATACTTTCATTATTATTCCCTTGTCCAGTATATAAAATAAAAACTATAAATAATTAAAGCTGCAAGCAGCGATGGGCGGGCCCTCGCACCTGTAGCACGTCGGGGTCTGAGGCGGCCGCGTTTCATTTTCTGCAGCTCAGCCAGTGCGGCTGTGCATTTGCCACGCTGCTTCGTTAAAGGCCACTTCCTGTTGCCAGCAGGTGGCGCTATGACTGTGGGTGAATGTCAGCATGTAGATTTGATCAGGGCGGGACTCTTGTCAAATGTGTTAAATTTCGTGCAGATCTGGGCATTTACAGCCAAGTTACTACAACTTCCTGTTTCATGGCGAATCATCGACGCCACGGACACGCCCGTCGACGAAAACGCGCAGATAGCACAACTTTTCATCGTCAATGCCTTTAGAAGGCACAGCAGAAATTTGAAGGCGATCCGACTAAAGCCCTAGGAGGAGTTAGTTAAAGTACATAATGAGTAAATCATCCAAAAATGGCGGTAAAATTAGAAATGGCTGACTTCCTGTTGAGTTTAGGGCATCGCTCCAAGAGACTTTTCTGTGCGTCTGGACATGGTAGATGTACCACAGAAATTTCGTACATGTCGGTCAAACATGCGACGGGGGCTGCTTCGTTAAATGTCACTTCCTCTTGCCACTAGGTGGCGCTATGAATGTGGGTGAATGTCGGCATGTAGATTTGTTCAGGGCGGGACTCTTGTCAAATGTGTAAAATTTCGTGTAGATCTGGGCATTTACAGGCAAGTTACTACAACTTCCTGTTTCATGGCGAATCATCGACGCCACGGACACGCCCATCGACGAAAACGCGCAGATAGCACAACTTTACATCGTCAATGCCTTTAGAAGGTACAGCAGAAATTTGAAGTTGATCCGACTAAATCCCTAGGAGGAGTTCGTTAAAGTACGGAGTCTGTAAATCGTCCAAAAATGGCCGCCAAATTCAAAATGGCGGACCTCCTGTCGAGTTTAGGGTATGGGTTCTTGAGGCTTTTTTGTGCGACTTGATATGATACACGTCCCCACCAAATTTCGTGCATGTAGGTTGAACGTGGACGAGGGGCTAATTTTTTCCAATTTTCTAGGTGGCGCTAGCGTGCCATTTTGCCCCGCCCATCTGCGAAACCCACAAAATACGAAATTTTTCACCAGTCCTGACATGCGTGCAAAATTTGGTGAGTTTTTGAGCATGTTGCGGCCCCGAAAATGGCACTTACTTTGCAGAAAAAAAAAAAAAGAAAAAAAAATAAAAAAAAAAAAAAATAATCCTAACAGTTTCAATAGGGTCCTCGCACTGTTAGTGCTCGGGCCCTAAAAATGGAATTAAGCTTTTAAGCAATCATTTTTTGTCAACCATACTTAAAAAACATGTCTTGGCGACATACTTGTGATATCTGGGATTTAAAAGCCTGAGAAAAGAATACATGTTCATAATACCCCAAATAAACCGGTGTAAAAAAAAATTTAAATTTTATACTTACAGGTGGTTGGGTCCATGTTGAATGCTGGGATTGCAAGGTCTGCTGAAGTGCCTGGACTCTGAAGAGCTTGAAACGATGCAGGTAGATCTAGTGAGAGCCCAAGCTCTGGTTCCCCCACTTGATGTTGCAGTTCAGGGTTGGAATATTCAAGCCTAGACATGTTGCCAGCCTCTGCAGGTTCATCCTTCACACAGACAATTTCAACCTCTGCCTCCTCCTGTTTGATCTTCAGCGATGGTGCTCCAAAGGTCACTGTACTTGTGCTTGTGGTCTGGGATGTCATGCTTGGGTCTGCCATCATGGGTGCAGAGAGGACGCTGTTGTCGGGCATGTCTGTGTGCCCAGTCTCTGCAGGGGCCAGAGGGGTTTGACCCCATATTGGATCACTGGTCTCTGACAGAAGCCCCTGACTGTCCACCAGGTGAGGGCTTGAGTTACCAACTATGGAAACAACAAAAGTCACTTTCTGTTGAGTTGAGAGAAAACATTAGGAAAGTATAATACACACTGCCTGATTGGAAATAATTGGCATATTACAAAATTCCTAAACTGATAATTTACTGACCCCCATGTCATACAAGATGTCCACGTCTTTCTTTCTTCAGTCGAAAAGAAATTAAGGTTTTTGAATGATTTAATTAATTTCTTTTCGACTGAATAAAGAAAGACATGGACATCTTGGATGACGGGGGTGAGCAAATTATCAGCAAAAGTTTTTTTTTAAAGTGAACTAATCTAATATATATATAATACTTTATTGTGGAGTAGTGGTGTATTTAGTGTTGAGTGCGTGTCTGGCTGCAATCCATCAATTTTCAACAAAGTACCTTTGCATGTATCCACCTATTACAAATCATGGAATAGTATTGTTCATTCCTGTTATGCAGAACCTTTTGATCTGTGACTTCTTAAAAAGGAATATGTTTGGGTATTTATATTTTATGGAGGTATTACTATAAAAGTGTAGTGTACAGAAGTGTTTCCTTCATGTAAACAACCCCTTAGTGCTTTTCTTGCATATTCATGTGGACGTTTGTTGTTTTGTGGTGATATTTGTGGTTAGTATTTACACAATGGCAAGAAAATGAAAAAGATGTAACCCAACAGGATGGAAATAAAGAGCTAGAGTTGCTAAATAAGGGATTGACACCTGAAATTTGGACAACCAACCCCACCCATTTCTGTAATTTATTTAAACATAATAGAATGTTTAAAGCGCAAGACAAACAAAATAATTCAACAAAACATCACAAATGTATTCTAATGAATTTCTAATACCTAGCTAGAAATGTTTCCAGAAAAAAAAAAAATGTCATGGAACTGTTCCAATTAAAAGTGATATTGCCAAGAAAACATTCAGAGAAAAAAAAAAAACATCTGGAATATTTCTTGATAAATTGCCTGTTTTATTTTAGCGGCAAAAAATACAATACTCCCTCAAACCAAAGTAATTAAATAAAAAAAAAAACATCTCTCTCATCTTTGTTATTTTTAACTAATACATGATGAGAATATGAAAAGGTTACTGCATCACCAATACATGTTTATCAGCTGATGTTGCATACCTTTATTAACTGATGATCCATGGATCTCTTCAATGTGGAAATCAGTAATGTTATTCTCATTTCTTAAGGTTTCTTTGGGCATGTTCATCTGATGTCTCACCCATGAGGGACCAGCTACAGGGGCAGGTTCAGTGACTCTCGGTCTTGGAAAGGGGTTTGGGGCTTTGGTACACACTGACACAGTGCTCGTCTGGACTCTTCTGCAGTGCATCCCTGTGGAAAACACCATGTCACCATCTCCCTGATACAGTCTATGGTTAGCGTCTTTAGCAGCCAGGACGCTAATGTACTTGCGCATTGTTTTCATCTGACAGCGGGACGTCTCCAACATTCTCCGGATGTTCTCATTCTCCTTCTCTTTAGCAGTCATCTCCCGTTTAATCTCCTCAAATTTGAGCCCGACCACCCGGATCATCTCTCCTAACACAGTCTCCACCGCGACGTTCACGGCTTTCTCTATGACAGCGCCCATTTGGCCCCGCATCAGAGAGATGGTCAAATTCACATCCATGCTGACGGGCGCAGATCTGAGCTGGGTCGAAAAAGCAACAAAAAAATATTTGATTGCCTAATTTGTATTCGAGTAGGCCTGTATTTTGTGCAAAACGTATGCTACGTTTACCAGACAAACGCACAGGCTCCGTCCGCCATTGATTGGCCACGCAACGACAACACTGAGACGGAGAATGAATCACTTCCGGTTGAGAGTACATGAACCCTCTGTAGGAAGCTGCTGCCCGAATAAAAGCATAGGCTACATACCGTCACAAAATGCACTGTGGAAAAGTTAGTTTGCAAGTAGGCCTAAGGGGAAAGTAAATAAACTCTAGGCCCATCGGTTTACACCATTTAAAGTCTATTAAACACGATTAAAATTTAAAATAATGTGGTCATTTCTTATGTTGGACTAACTTAAAGTTAGGCATTTTCATGTTCATTTCAAGTTCTCTTCTCATCACATCATGATGATAGCAATAGAAATGGTCTAAAATAACGTAGGCTACATGATCTGTCGAAGTCACAGGACCAAAAATTGTTTGTCCAATCATTGTTTTCGGTCCGTTTATGGCAACCCGTGGTTTTACCCGTCTAACTTCATGGTTCTATAGCCACCCATAGACGACTCGGGTTATGCATTTCTCTGGTAACACCATCGACGACGAAATGAATCGAGTGGCATTAGCTCTGTCATGGGGTGTATAACGATTCCCTCTTCCTTTTCCCCCTTTTTGGATGCAGCGAATCCGTCACGATTAATCGTGAATCGTTGATTTCGGTCAGTAATCGACATGCGCGAAGAGACGTTGTGCCGTCATTAGATCGAGCTCACAGTTTTCCTTCGCAGACACGTGCAGTTTACCGCGTTTAACTGGATTGCGCCCCTTCCATTCGTATAGCTCTCGTTTTTACTGACTATGTTGATTACACATTTTAGAGCAGCCCATGCTTGAGCTCTCTTCAGGACCCTATGTCCCTTAATGGCTGGTTGCGTGATTAATGTTGAAATAACGCGTTCATTGCGTGGTATAACAGTCACCGTTATTTTCTATAAAGTTTTACGGAGGGTCATAGAATAGGCTCTCATTAAAAAATATATATATTCAAGGATGGCATGGACGGAACAAAAACGTAAGTGTTTAAAATGCATACGCACGTTCTGATGAATAATACATGAAATGTAATTTAGTGAAGAAAAGTTAGTTTAGGATTAAGGAAAAGTTTATATATAGTTTCTCCAAGAAAGCATTGTGTGTTAAATGTAGGCCTTCCCCATTATACATCCTACACAATATTTATCATGAACATATAATACTTTTAATAAGCCTTTATGTAAATAAATAATAATTATTGGCTATTAAAATAAATGTAATAATAATAGCAACATTAAGAACTATCATGAACTGAGCCATTCCACTGAAATGGTGACATTTCTGTCCCCAGGACATTATAAAATTGCATGAAAATTAACTCTAAAATACATTTTATTATTAAGCAAAATGTCAGGCACATTAAGCTGACTACAATTACATTAATAAAAACGACAGAACACTAAAAAATAGCATTCTCTGCATGTCTCAACTCTCTATCTCTAAACTTTACCATGAAATATTATGATTAAAATCGTTCAGAAGTCTGATTTTTCTTGCATTGTTGTGTGACTTTAACTATGAATGAGAAGGTCAATCTATTCGCACAAATATCCTTTTTTTTTTTAACATAAAACCAACAATTTCTTTAAAATAAACAGATCAAAAATAAAGTTTATTTTTGAAGAGTTACAACAAGCAAATGTCACCCATTCGGTGGAATGGCCCAACTAACATTTAGGACACAAGTAGTTGTTTTGCCCCCACTCCCCCTGAAGGCCGCTGTGTAAAGATACATTTGGGGAAGCATTTAAAATTAAATAATCCTATGAATGCGTTTAAAGAAATGCAGAATCAAACTGAATTAATCACATAGAATTTTAATGTGAATCGTCTCAAATGGAATGATTCTGATTTTGCAAAAATCACTCTTGAATCAAATTGAAAAACCCATGATTCGTGAATCGAGTCAATTCGCTGTCTACCCAAAGATTCACAGCCCTAGTAAATACCCACACTAGCGTTCTTGCACTTGCCCACTTACTTACATTAAGTATTTCCTGTATTCGGAAGTGTGAACAGAACTTTTGGAACCCAATAATTCACACTTATGTTGCAAAAATGCAATTGTTTACAGAGCTTTATTTAGTGCATCTTAAAATAAACTTCCTAATGTTAGTTCATTAGTCCCTATATGTAACAGACGACACAATTAATTGTGGTGCTTCTAATTCTAAAAAGCAGTTGTAAATCTAAATTAATTTATACAAATCTAATTTAACTTACAGTGGAATGTTTTCCTTGACATCTCATAATTTCAGGAAACCTGCATGAGTTTCTGAACATGATGCATGATGGGATACGCCTTGAATACCACTCTGAAATGGTGGCTGCGTGGATGCATTCGAAAGGTAAGAAGGCAAGAAGGTACGTCCGAATCCAATGTTATTGCTTTACTTTCTGTCTCCTGAGATATTCATCTATTTTTTTAATTGACCTTGGGGTGGGAACATGTGTGACGTAGCCATTTCAAATGAGGATTAGTTAATTTACTTTGAAGTTAGATCACTTAAGTATAAACCATTTACTTTACTTCTATTGCAAATAGTTGTGATTTCCTGTGACACTGTTACACTAGAAAGATAATTATTGTTTGCTAAAATAATAGAAAATGAATTTTTACAATTAAGTCAATTAACAAATGTGTGGGTGATTTTTTTTGAAATTTTATTGTTATTATTTATTGTTATTATTTAAATGCATCCTCAGTCCTCAAAAATGAATAGAAAGAGCAGATCGAAAGATATGTGTGTTTACATGAAAAGAGTGGATGTGGTTTGAGGTTGAATGATGTTGTTAATTTGTGTCAACAAACTTGCTTGGTCCATAGCTTCTGCGTGATGCGGAAATTATGCAGAGTCAGATGCGAAAGTGGCGTAGGCAAAAATGTTATTGTCTTTTTTACGGGTAATACTGAGTTTGTTCCACAGAGTGTCAAATGTTTCATGGTACTGCCAAATTTAGTTAGTATTGTCAATACAGTCTTTGTCTATTTTTACATTAAAGACTGTATGTTGGTTCAGAGGCATGCTATCTGTTTTTCTCTCACGTTTAGGAGTTATGACTAGACATGCTCATATTGTGACTTTGGATGTGTCTATTTGTGGGTAGTTGTTAGTTTCTGTCTTTTAAAGGTACTGTTCACCCAAAAAGGAAAATGTTGTCATCATTTACTCATCCTCATGTTGTTCCAAACCTGAATGAGTTGAACACAAAATAAGATATTGTTGGTAACCAGACAGTTGACGTTAGCCATTGACATTAATATGCTCATTGACTTCAATGGATGCTGTCAACTGTTTGATTACCGACATTCTTCTATATATATTGTGTTTTCTACAGAAGAACAAAACTCATACAGGTTTTGAACAACTTGAGGGTGAGTAAATGATGACAAAATGTAGATTTTTGGGTGAATATCCCTTTATAGTTTGAAACAAATTGTTGTCATTTGAAGAGTAAACACAATTTTTTTAAAGTACAGTACAAATTAAACATAGCATCAGTTCTGGGAGGTCACGTTTGTCAAACTCTCATCAGCTGACTCTCACGTCTACCTAGGAATACAACGCCACAGCAATCATATAAGCTCCTTCACTATTATCAGCAGTTATCATGTTTCTCAGTAGCCAAACCCCAGCTCCTCCTCTCGCCCAGTCAGCATTTGGCATTTGATTCCCCTTTGAATCAAAATAAATTCTCGAATGATGTTGTATTTTAAAATCTTGAATGAATGATATCTGCAATACATTCATGTTGGTTCTGTTCTGTTTAACCTAAGAGGGGTTATTGCTGCTCTCCTCTTATCCATGCTAGGCTGCACGGATGCGCCGGGAGTTCTTGCCCAAAACAGAACCGTATCATATTTGACGATAGTGGTCCTGACAGAATTTGAATGACATTGTGTTAATATTGGCACAGCAGTCATTTCCTTCCTAAATAGAGCTAATCAATGCACATCTAGAAACTGTATAAGCACTCATCTTCCTTTAATTTTCTTAATTTACATCACCAAATATTCATCAAATTTAATTCATCTTTCAATATAATCTCTGTACATATTTAAAAGTAATGGTCTCCTTAAATCATTTTGAAAAAAAAGAAAAAATCAGCATTTTCTTGCAAACTGATAATATCATTGATTATTGGTCCATGGGATCAAAATAATAATAAAAATGCCTAAGCTAGAAACTTTATACAGTACTTCATATACCTTTTGCTTGGCATAGCTACAATTCAGCATGAGGTTTTACTAGCCAGCAGATGAAACCGTCTGCAACAGAGAACAAGACAGTGTAATGGGAGCGGTTGAATGGGGCGCTGCAGCAATATGCAGATTCAGGCATTTAGGAAAGTCTGTTTTGTTGAGTATAAAAAGGCAATCGTTTTGTCCTACGATTTTCTTTAGTGTAGCTTAATTGTGTTCAATCCAGCGGTGAGTCCGAGAGCAGTTAAAGCGTGAGCTCAGCAGCACTGATTCCACTATGGGTTCAGGCAGTCATCATATGAGAGTTGTGGTTCATATCTCTGTGGGATCCTCCCCGTTTCTGCACTTCACGCATGTCCACATATTCTGTGTCACCTGGATCACGGCGTTTTATATTCCTCTGAAACATAGTAAAATCATTTGTAGTTGAAGTTGCGCCAAACTGCTGTGCATTACTGGCACACCGTCACATACTGTATAGTGTTGGCATGGCAGAAGAAGCCCTTACCTGCATTGGCACATAGGTCAGAATGTCAGAAGACTCAGGCTTTGCAACCTGGAGAGGAAGACAAAAAACAGCACAAATGTATTAAGGTTAGAATAACAAGTATTTTATACCTGTATTGCATTGCAATTGTGCAATTGCATTACGATTTAATTCGTTTTTATCTCAAAGAATTGAAATTGATTTTAAAAATGTACTCATTTGACAGCTTTATTAAATCTTAAGTGGTGCCTGCACACGAAGGACAAAACAAAAACACAGGTATAACAACAGAAGGCAGAAGATGCGAAACAGGACAAAGTACTAGTGAAAGGATACCATTTCTTTAATAAAAAAGTATAATATAGCTTAAATTTGTTCATTTTCTTAATAAATATTTCTAAAGGGGGTTTTGCAGTATTGCCATAAAACAAAAAACATTTTGAAAAAAAAAAAAAATTCTTAGTGTGAAGAATGTTTTAAAAATCTAGGCTAATGAACCTTTTTCCATGGTCTGCCTAATTTTGCAATGAGGGTTTTCTTTGAATTTTTGAGACTTCTGATTCATTAGCCATTATTTGAATGAAGAATAACAAAGTGCAGTAAATGGTCAAAGTAATTGTGCTATGTGATAATACATTACAATAATATGGTAATAAATACATTTGTGCTATCAATCAGTATAACAAGCTGTTTTGTACAGCTAAAAATAACTCAACCGGATGATAAGCCAGAAACATTATATTTACAAATGGCCGTGCCCCCTCTTATGTAAAAAATAAGGTGAATTAAGAACCTTTTGAAATCGTTCATGGATGTTGAAGGTTCTTTATGGAACCATCGATGCCAATAAGGAACCTTTATTTTTAAAAGTGTAAGGCTCTTAGAGTCTTCGGTAACACTTTACAATAAGATCTCATTACTTAACATAAACATACAATTTTAATAGCCAATGCACTGTGAAGCAACATGAACAACAATAAACAGCTGGATTTTTATTGACTTATGTTTAACAAAATACAGTAACAAAAGTAGGTACTTTATGGTTAAACTTTATTTTAAGGTGTCATTGTTACAGTGTAATTACACTGTACTGTACTGAGGAACAAGTAGTAATATTAAGCAACTACATGTACTTACTATAGGGCTAGGGTGTCATTGTTACATATGTTGCTATGCATTACATGTGTAGTTACATATGTAGTTACTATAGTAATAACTATAAGTTATGCATAATTGCATGCATGCAACCAACCCACCAAACCCTAATCCTAAACCTACAGTTAGTGCATGTAGTTTATTGATATTAATTTACAATCACCATGTAAAAAATAAACCTTAAAATAAAGTGTAACCCAAATGTATTGCCACGGTTAGTTGATGTTAGTTAATACATTACCTGATGTTAACAAATAAAACCTTATTGAAAAGTATTACCGGCTCTTGTGGGTTTGCTGTATTGTGAATGTAGTCCTTCACGGCATGTCAATATAACCATAATTACAAGAATTGTAATTGTAATTACAACTTGTAATGTGGGAATTTTCTCAGAGCTCATACTTGTACCACATGGCCATACCACCTGACCACTGCAGATTCATTTAGGCGATGCTAGTGAAACATCCCCCTCATTTAGATCCATCTCTCCTCAATAATTTTAGACCTATATCAAAGTTGCCTTTTATTTCTAAACTTCTAGAGAGAGTCGTGCATGACAAGTTGAATACTTATCTCGGCACATTTAACATTTCAGATACTTTTCAGTCTGGTTTTAGATCTATGCACAGTACAGAAACTGCCTTGTTGAAGGTCAGTAATGACCTTTTGCAAATCCTTGACACCGGATCGCATGCAGTGCTTGTCCTACTAGATTTAAGTGCCGTTTTTGATACTATCGACCATAGTATACTGTTGCATCGGTTGGAAAAAGTGGTGGGGATTCATGGTGCGGCCTTACAGTGGTTGGCCTCGTATCTCAAAGACAGAACCTTCAAAGTAAATATGGGTAAATTTACTTCTGCATCTGTTCCCCTAGTCTGTGGTGTGCCCCAAGGGTCCATTTTAAGCCCGCTTCTTTTTTCACTATATATGCTGCCACTGGGGGCCATATTTGAGAAATATAGAATATCCTACCACTGTTACGCTGACGATAAACAGTTTTATCTACCAGGAAAAAAAACGACATGTCTTATCCCCTGGAAACCCTGTGTGACTGTTTTGATGAGATCAAATGCTGGATGGCAAACAATTTCTTACAATTAAATAAAAGTAAGAGCAAAATTCTGATTTTAGGCCCACCTAGCTCCTCAGTGGTAAAAAGCAGTTTCTTTCAATTGAGATATATCGCAAAAGTAAAACAGTTCTTGTGCCAAAGAGATTTAGAGACTGTAATCCATGCCTTCATTACATCACGACTGGACTACTGTAATTCCCTGTACCGTGGTCTGCCTCAATCTACAATCAATCGCCTGCAAGTTGTTCAAAATGCTGCAGCGAGACTTCTGACTGGTACAAAAAAGAGAGATCACATCTCTCCTGTCCTAGAAATTTTACACTGGCTCCCAGTTAAGTTCAGAATTGATTTTAAAATTGCAGTTTTGGTGTACAAAGCGCTACCCGGTGCTGCACCAACATATACAGTATATGTAGTTTACTGACTATGTACACTGCCCAAAGAAATCTTAGATTGTGTAATCAGCTTCTTTTAACTGTCCCACGCTTTCGCTGCAAAACTGTCTTTTGCCTGGTCTATTTCAATGCTTTTAAAATTGCATATTGTGATATTGTACAGCACTTTGGCGCAACTCTGTTGTTTTTAAATGTGCTATAGAAATAAAATTTGACTTGACTTGACTTGAGGACGTGCTCAGAGTAGAATGTCGTGTTGTCATCTCGAAATTTCGGTAATTAAAAAATAGTGTGAACGCATTATGTACTATATTCATAATATAGCACAGCCTCTCCTTCTAGTTTAAATAAATTAATGTAACAAGGTATGTAAACAGACACTGAAACAAGATATTCATTAGTAAAGACACTAATAAAACAACACAAGTACAAACATAAAATAAAAAGTGTGTAAGTTTACCCTCAATCTCATGAAGAATGCGGTGAGAATAAGGCTGTAGAGACAGAGAATCGCCACCACTATGACCAGACCACCGATTAGAAGGTTATTGTTTGAGGGTGAGGGCTTGTCTCCAACTGTGTGTTTCTGGTTCTCTGTGTTGTTATAGCATGAACAGCAGCAGTTTGATGGAGGGTCATTGTGACCTTAAAATAAAAATCATTTATTTAATGGTTGTTTGTGAAAAATTACATTTGTATATCCAGTTAAATATACAATTTCTGAGTATAAATACATAACTGTACTGTGTTCAAATAGGGTGAATTTACCTCGGAAAAGCCTTGTTTTCGGCCCTTCGAAACTTTGGATTGGTAATGGAAATATTTTGGTTATCTTACAGGAAAATTCATTTTTGTGTAGGTCCCCAGGATTCTTCAAGGTGAACGTGAATGTGTTTTTATTGTGCTGCCATTTACAGTTGCCTTGTTCTTGGTCCTTGGCAACAATCTCACAAACGATTTTATCGTTCATTATCAGCTTGGCCTCCAGTCCAAACTTGTCATCTCCATAAAACATGCACGTGACACTGACTGAGCCATCGTCATTGAGCGTTTGGTTGAGAGGTTGACTCACTTTACAACTAGAAGAAACTAAAATAAAAAAAATAAGATATTTAATTCATTCATTCATTCATAATTCAAATGTTTTTTACTTTGAGAAAACTATTTGATGTTGACCGCTTTTGCACACAATTTTTCAATTAAAATCAATTTACATTTTGGGAATATTCAAGCATAACCAATTTACATGCACATTATTTTGCCGCTATTCTCTTATTAAAAAAATACTCATTTCTCATTCATGTCATTTCAATTGGATACAACAATGTGACAACCTGCACACATTTCAAATATAATATAACCCAAAATTTGCTTCATTGTGCTGGTATAAATTAATATTCAGCTATGGTGGATATTTAGAATAAGGTCTTTACATGATTCGAAATGAAAACAGGCAAACGACAGCTGTTCTTTTCAGATCTCATGAAACCAGAACATTGGCCAAATTTGGTTATGTAAAAGTCCTGACTGCCAAGCAAGTGTAATGGAAATTTTATTTCAATACACCTATATTTTCCTGTTATCACACAATCCCACATAGCAAAATTTTTCTGGCCCAGCTCCGGCCCACACAATCACTTTTCCCTCGGCCCAAATACCGCAAAGAATGACGGTACTGAAGTGGCCCAGAACTGGATTATAGACAAGGGTCACACATGGGCCATAACTGGCCCGAATCTCAGCCAGTTAATCTCCCTTAACTGGCCCTGAACTGGGCCAAAACAGGTTTTATTATTTGTACCAATTCTCAGCCATAAGTTAACCATATCGACACCACTCTTTAACCAGAAACCCCAAAACTGAGCCATAACCCAGCCTAATCTTACCCAAACCATATGAACCCAATCCTCGGCCCAAGTACCGCAAAGAATGACGGCGCTGAGGTGGCCCAGAACTGGATTATAGACAAGGGTCACACATGGGCCATAACTGGCCCGAATCTCAGCCAGTTAATCACCCTTAACTGGCCCTGAACTGGGCCAAAACAGGTTTTATTATTGGTACCAATTCTCAGCCATACGTTAACCATATCGACACCACCCTTTAACCAGAAACCCCAAAACTGAGCCATAACCCAGCCTAATCTTACCCAAACCATGTGAACTCAATCCTCGGCCCAAGTACCGCAAAGAATGACGGCGCTGAAGTGGCCCAGAACTGGATTAAATACAAGGGTCACACATGGGCCATAACTGGCCCGAATCTCAGCCAGTAAATCACCCATAACTAGCCCTGAACTGGGCCAAAACTGGTTTTATTATTGGTACCAATTCTAAGCTAACCGTTTTAATACCACCTTTTCAAACCCCCAAACTGAACCATATCCCAGCCTAACCTTACCCAAACCATGTGAACAAATAAGTCACAGAAAAATTCTATATTTTATTCAATTTAAATTTTATTTAACAATAATACCACAAATAAATATTACACCTAGAATTGTGTAACAGTGTGAAGGCTATTTTATTTTGTACATTCCAAGTGTAACATCTTATTACAACCTGTAAAAGCCCTTCTTCTCACATTGCTCCTCTCATTGTAACTCCAATTACCAGCCATACCAACAGTCTGTCAAGTTTTCTGGCCCAACCAGTCCTGTAAAAAAAAAAAATAATAATAACATTGAAAATGCATCAACTATTCCAGATTTACCAATATAGGATACTAATGTAGCTCTAAAACTCATTTGTATTAATCATCTTGTTAGATCATGGAAAGTGAGTGCCTTAGGCCAGAGTTTCAACTCCTTACAGTCTTTTGAAATAAAATAACATCCACTCAAACAAACAGACAGGAATGGGGGAGCAACTTACAGTACATATCATCAATAATTAAACAATATGAAAGGAGGGGAAAAAGACAACTTTATAGAGTCGTTCATTCCTTATAATGCCCAATATGTTGGAAGAAAAACATTGCCATGCGTCAATGGTTAGCAAATTGAAAAGTTGCCAATTGTTTATTGCATTTAAATTAACCTCTAAACATTACCCAGGTTGAGAACTATTGTTTTAGACAAAAAATAAAAATTATGTGATCAATTTCATTCATTCAATGTAGATATTTTAATAGTACAGTATTATTATTTTCTCTCAATCGCCTACGAATATAGCATACTGAAATGACTAGCAATACATGACAAGCAAAAATAAATAAGCAGTCTGTGATCACAAATAAAAAAACATGTACTTTTCATGTGAAACAAGCCACGATTAGATTTAGATATCATACAATTATACAACCACTGAATCACTTTCAGCTTTATAAGTCAATTGCGGTTGCTGGATTTGCTGTGATCTTCCTATAATTTTAAAAGCATAAACATTACATTGTTTCGCACACATGAAGCACCACGCCTCGCCGAGGACATTTCGCAGGGCCGGTCTATCGCACATGATCGCACCCCGTTCGCGTCTGTATAGGCATTCTCATGTTCAGGGGCAACTGAATCAGCTACCAGGCAAAAGTTCACTTCAATAAAGAAAAAAGTGGCATCCGAGTTTGAAATCAGGTATTAAAAAAGCGCCAAAAAGAGAGTGAACTTCACTTACCCGTACAGCGGTTGTCTGAGATGTCGTCTTCTTCTTCAATCTTCAGCGGGAGAAATTTCAAAAGACGCATCACGTGAACCAACCAGAAAAGCTGCTGTTACCATGGAGATCGCGCCGAAATAAAACAATAGTTGACTGCTGTTTTAAATAAACTGTTATTTCGAAAAAAAATCCAGATATTACATTTTTAACATGATTTTGTGGTGCTTAAAATAAAAAGTATGGAAAACTTAGACTTGGATGTGGATTTTTATTTTTTATTTTATTACACATTTATAAAAAAACAAATTCAAATAAATAATAGGTTTAATAGGCCTACTTAAAAAAATCATAGGTCTAATACTTATCATGTTAGTAAATGTATATTTTTTAATGATACAGCATAAACATTGCTGAAAACTATAAATACTATATTTATTCATTATTAATCATTTTTTAAACAATTGGACATATATTTTTTCACTGACTCATTTAAGTCAATTTATATTATAATTATTTATTATTAAAATCTTAACACCTTTTTCAGAGGGGTCGGGGTGGGGTATAATCTTGCCTTGAAAATATAGTAGCAGGCTTATTGTCCAGTAGCTACACAGAATATGGCCCACAATCGCTACACTGATCTGGGCCACATACCTCCCATCCACAATCGGCCCAAAAGTTGTCTGCCGTCATGCACTGCCATCTTTGCCACACTTGGCCCACAGTTGGCTGACAAGATGTGGGCCACACACCTCCCATCCACAATCGGCCCAGAAGTTGTCTGCCGTCATGCACGCAGTGCCATCATTGCCACACTTGGCCCACAGTTGGCTGACATGATGCATGCCATTGCCGGCAACACGCCAGCAGTGCCATGATGAGGCCACATTTGGGCCAAGTCTGTTTGCTATGTGGGATGTGGCTGTACGAATCGCACAATGACGTATAATCCAAAAGAAACACTTTATTATAAAAGAAAACAAGAGTGAGAACACAAAAATTCATGGAGTATAACAACACTTCCATAAACGATACATGACAAAGAACTAAGGAGAACTAAGGGCTTAAAGGAATAGTCCCAAAAAATCAACATTTTGTCATCATTTACTCACCCTCAAGTTGCTCCAAACCTGAGTGAATTTCATTCTTCTGCTGAACACAAATAATATATTTTAAAAAACAAAATAGGTTGATGGAGCCCATTGACTTTCATAGTACTTTTTTCCATACTATGGAAGTCAATGGGGTCCATCAACTGCTTCTTCAAAATGCCATCTTTTGTGTTCAGCAGAAGGATGAAATTCATACAGGTTTGAAAAAACTTGAGGGTGAGTAAATTGACTCACTTTTTTTTTTTTTTGTGAACTATCCCTTTAAATACATGGGGATTAATTAATGAGAATACCAATTAAACAACAGGTGAAATCAGCAACTATTGGAACAAACAAGTGAACGCTTAGCAGAAAACATAGGCAAATAGAAACAAACTGAACATACATTACACCTGTTGAATTAAACTAATATGACAAGCTTAAATTACCCAAAAAAAAGGCCAGTTAAAACGAACTTATTGCTGGATACCAGTATATTGTCTACTTTCATGATGGTTTTAGTGGTGCTTTACCCACAATAATTGGCACTGTGCCAAAAAGAAACCAGCATTGCCCAAGTAATACATGTTCCATAACCAAGCATTTTGGAATTTAAGTCCAAAATATTGGTATTTCTTTCAGCAAGTTTGATATGAATGTAAACCGAACAGTAATGAGAAAGGTTAGCCTCTTACCATTGTGAAGGATCAGAGAAAAGCTGAGAGTGAGCAAAGTAAACCTGTCAGGCATGTTAACGTTCCACTTCAGTTTGACAATGTGTTGGTGGCCGAGTCTCTTCAGTTTGTTTTTACTGGAGTGAGAAAACACAGGAAGTATGTGGGTAGGTGATCAACATCACCCACAAACATCATACTGTATTTGTCTCTTGTGGTAGTGCAATAAGTTGATTAATTAATGAGGGAAGATGGCAACATTTAACACACTAGAGATTAATTATTGTGAAATGAATCATATTGTGGGATATTATTTAAAAAATGTGATTGAGTTTTTACTTCTTGTTTAAGGTGTCCCAGCCAAGAAGCACGTAGGCTATGTGAGTAAGGAAATGAGTGGGCAGCTTTCTTGTAATGTGAAGTTGTTGAAAGGAAAATGTTTGATGCGCAACCATGTTAGGAAAAACCCATATCCCACTAAATGAGCAATAAAGTAATCTCAATCCACTTTAAACAATGCTTAGACATTTTAGATGAATATGAAATGGGCTATATAGATCTGTATATACTCTATATTGTTCACATGTCAAGAGCTAATTGTTTGTGAAGGCTATTCTTTATTCTTAATTATTTACCAGTCAAATTTGTAACTGCGACACAGTGATTTCCCTTAGCAAAAAAAGCAGGATTAGCTTAATGCTTTGATGAACGGAAGCATGCATACATTTCCTTGACCTTATTCATGTTGTATTTGTAGCTTGTTGTTGCAATCCTTGGGGATGCAAGATGTTCATTGGAGAGGTGGTTTCTCTTTTTCCTCTTAAGTATTCATGGTTGAGAATGTTGACTCACAAGTGTATGCGACTTTGTCTAACAAGAAATCGATCCATTTTTAGTCTGTAAACAACACAAGCTAACTAGCATGAAATGCTGGAAATAACTAGCATTTTTTATAATGTGTTTGCATTGCTCCAATTTACCATAAAATTTTTTTTTTTGTAAATGCCCAAATATATTCCATATTCACAAGCATGTAATGATGGATACAGGGGGTATGCATACTATATATTTGAATGACCTTAAAGGTACAATTTTGTAATAAAATATCCCCAAAACACTTGCACAGTGATATATTTCCTGCAGTTGTGTACTTACAATATCCCAAAAGTTCCCAAAGATTTTTAATTTCAGACAAATTCAAATTTTAAATAATGGCCTGCGTTATCCTTGGTTTCTACTCATACTGCCATAGTTACCATGGCGACAGATGTGGACAACAACATTACGTCTAGCGGCATACTCATGCTGTTGTTGTTTCATTCAAACATTATGGACCATGGGAAGCAGACTTTGGCACTGAAGGAGAACTAATGGATCAATTTCAGCGTGGCGTTTTCGAGATGCCGAGAGCATTTAATGTTGATCTAGCTTACTGCTAGTCTCACACAGCCAACAAACGTACACATAGAACAGCATTAAAACTTTCACCACACTCAAATGCAGTTTAGCATGATAGACCAAGTGAAACAGCGCTGGATTACCTCACAAGATTAATTTGTCTAATAAACTGTGTGAATATTAATTCAGCACTTGCGGGCAGTTCGGTACAATATCCTTTATATCCACCGGGACTCATGTTACCACAGTCATGTTAAAAACATCAATGTATTCACCAATCCGTATACATTATTAGATCTATCAGCTTAATGACAAGTTCCATAATTCCGCTGGAATTTTATGTCATCAACCTACACCTTTGTTATTTTCAGAGGTTAGTGACCCCTAGCACCGAAAAAGTGACATATTGTAGATTTAAGTTATTTTTAGACATTAGCCCATCATGTATCTAACCATCCAAGAGCACATTCAGGATTAAGTGCTGGAAAGACCACCAAAACTGGCAATTCCACAGTGAGGACGTTATGGACGTAAGGGCATATCAAGTTTAAATATCTTATAGTGATATATCTATATTTTCATCTTGTAATGCCACTGTTTTGAGTATTTATAAATTATTTGTTATAGAGCAGATGAGTTTTTTTAATGGGTTACGTTATAGCCCTGCTTGTTTTTAATGTTTTATGACATTTGACTGCATGATCATATGACCTTATCAGGAACTGCCATGCAAGCCACAAACTATTCTAGATAATGTCAACAGGTTTTATTTTCTTCACTACTAATAAGTCAAATAAATGAAGGATGTTAATGTCCTAGTTGTGGTGATTGGTGTTCGCTATTTAGATTTTTTGTAAATCGACCTATTGTCATTTCCACATCCTGTTGAAGCACTTTTAAATCTGAAAGCACAGCATGTTATTAAGTACTCATGTCCTGTTTATGTGATTGATAGTGGAGGTTCACAGAACTGTGACACATGTGTGATGACTTTGTCACATTTTTCTTCTTCATGCCTTGGCGACTTACAAAATAAAGAAGATTGATACTGACGGCGGACATATGTTCAACTTGTTTTTACTTATAAAAAAGCCATTACTATTTGTTGCATTACTTATTACGCTTACCAAATAAGGTTTCCTGACCTCTGATGTGATATTGAAACCCCCCAAAAAAATCAAGATAAGAAAAAAACAAAAAGACTTACAATAACCTGGTTGCACAAATGTGCACCTCACCCTACTGAAACTCGGTTGAAGCACCTTTTGCTTTTAATGTAGCAGCCAGTCTTTTTGAATAAGAGTCATGTCATGCCATGTCATATTGCGACTTGAGGATTATAATTGCTTTTTCAGTACGGGTTTGAATGCGTTTGGTTAATTCCAAACTGAGTTACATGCCTTATTAAAAATGTGTGCACACTTATACAACCAGCTCATATTATTCGTTTCTTCTTATTTTTTCCTTAAAAGTAGTATTTGTTTGTTTAAAAATCACACTAAAGGTGGAAAAATATAAATTTTAAAAGTCATGTGTGGACTTTTTTTATAATTAACCACATTTCATAACCACAAATTATTCTAGAAAACAAATTATGACACCATCTAGATATACATAAAAAATGATTCTTTATTCATTCCTATTATTTAACATTGAAAAAAAAAACAGATGATAAAACATAATTTTAAACCAAGTTTTAAACCATATATTTATTATTTAATTAATAATATTGTAAGAAAACAGAGCAAAAAAAGAACAATGATCAAAATGTTATGTACATGTGAATACATGCAGGTGAGAATACATGTGAGTACATGCAATTGTAAAACTCAGTAAGTACATGTCAATACATGCAGGAAAATAAGAATATTACATGTAAATACATGCAGGAGAAAATGACATGCAGGTACATGCAAGTGAGAATAATACATGTGAGCACATGCAAATGGGTAGATTCTCTAAAATTTCATATAGCTCTCTTTTTGGGAAAGCATAGGTGCCATTGATGAAGAAGCCCTCCATTTGCAGACGATCATCTGTGTTAGAAATTAGTGACATCTTAGTGACATATATTCACATTGTTTTCAAAATCTAAATTTGAGTAAATCTACCCAAAACTCAGCATATTGGTTGCTGGTGATCTGCCAAGTCTTTTAAAGAAAATCATTAGAATAGACATATTTCTCACCTGTAGAATAAAGCTGCAGGAAGTGATAATTAGAATGGCATATAGGAGTGGAAGTGGTCCCACGTCGTTTTTGACAGCTTCCCACTCGGATGATTTCCTCTGGCTTTGACTCTGGCTCACTGTGGATGCAGTGGGACAGTTTGGGGTTTCTAAAAAAGAAGATCAGTGATTACTGAAGTTGCCCTCAGGATGGCACCCTACCCAACCCAATACCCCTTTCATTGCCTTGAAAACTCTGTATGCAGACCTATGTGAATCATTTTTCTCATTTAAATATTTTATACAACGATTGGAATTTTTATGAGGCCTTGTACTTTTTAAAAACAGGAAGCCAGTGGCATATAACTGCTACCTTCTCTTCTTTGGTGATTGTTTTTTTTTTTCACTCCCTTTATGAGCCTACGTTAGCACTCGTCATAAAGAAATCTACATTTTCAAAGAAAAACATCATTCACACGTAAACTCAAAGTTTCCATGGGTGATATCAAAATGTGGAGCACAAAGCGCTGTAAATTTGAATGTGCGGGGAGGCCCCATTTCCACCTATCCGTCTTCAGGTAACCGCAACATATCCTGCTTCACGCTTTTATAGCCTACTCTCTGGCTCCCTCTAGAGTTTTAACAATGAACAATGGCTAAGGGTCTGTGAACATGAATACATTTTACTATTAAAATGCATGTTGGAAAGCATATTGGGATAAAAAAAAAAACAATTATAACACTTAAATGGCTTCTAAAAAGTATTGTTTGTCAATGCAACATCAATAATTGCTATTAGTAATATTAATAGAAAAATTCACAATTATTTATCGTTACAGACACAGACCTCTACATCAACAACTGTGTACAAAAAAGGTGAAACCTTGGGAAAACCACATGCAAGAGACTGAAAACAAGACTATCACCAACCTTGTATGTAAACAACAGTGCCGTTCCCAACCCCTCTGAGATATGGAGGTGGAAATAGAATCTCGATCTCACAGCGATAGAGGTCTGTGTCTTCCCCTCGGAGTCCAGTGATGATCATATCCACTCTTCCAGAGCTAATATTCCCTCTGCAGTTAACTGTGCCGTCTGTTGTAAAGTAGGGCGCAGAGAGGTTGACAAAACTGCTGCAGATCCTCTCTTGGCCGTGTAAACCTTTATACACAGATATCTGCATTTCCTCTGGCCATAACTTTATACTAAAGGAACAGTGGAGTGGGACTTCTCCCTCTTTTCCTTCCATGCGATAAGGCTGAGACACGCGTAGAGCTGGAAACAAAACAAAAGATGAATGAAACCTCAGATGATGCCTGAATTCTCACTAGATAAATTTTGGCTACTATTTTTTGTTTGTTTGTTTGTTTCATTTAGGTGATTATTGAACTTAATAACATATTTTTTTTAAGTACAAAACAGTCCAGAGTTTTAATCTGAATAACTGAATTATATTCCAACAGGAATTCTTGCTGAACATCCGGATCATGTTGGAAGTTGTAAATATAGGCCAAAGTTTGACCCACTTCACTTCAATTTTGCTAATAGCAACATTTTAACTGTCAAATAACAAAAGATAGTAGATAAGATCCTAATAAATTGTTATTAAAAAGTATTCCTAAAATGTACTATTACTATTCAAGCTGTTTTGCCACACTGCCCACAGGGGTAAAGCTGTTACTATCTACACTATCTGTGCCTGAAAAGCAAAGACACAACAACAAACATTTG
This sequence comes from Pimephales promelas, assembly GCF_988280905.1. Lineage (NCBI taxonomy): Eukaryota > Metazoa > Chordata > Actinopteri > Cypriniformes > Leuciscidae > Pimephales > Pimephales promelas. The sequence goes on along the minus strand of NC_142775.1, from coordinate 29,416,524 downwards.
AAGCCTAGCAGGTACTTACCGAATCCCAGTGGGATATATGTTATAACGGCTATAATAAGTGTGATAATCATTGTGGCATGTTATAATAACTGTGGAGGTATCCCCCCTGTCTCTTTATACTTGAGTGAGTTCTGGAAAGCTTTGTGACATCAGTAACGTGGCAGGAAACCTCAAGCTGACTGCAAATGCCCGTAAAGTGCTCAAAATTTTGCAAGTAATGTAGCCAATTTGCACAATATGTGTAATCAAGGGGAAAAAAAATTCAACGAGCAGAATGAGACTTGAGCAAAAACAGTACAATAGCAGTGGAAATGGAAAATTTGGTTAAGGTGGTTTGTGGTTTGACTCTCAGCCTATCATAAAGCCAGGTGGTCAAGAGATTATTTGACTCTGAATTTATGGAAAATATTAAAATCGGTACACTTGAATGCAGAATCGGCACTTTCGAAATTAGTTCATTAAACTGGTCAGAATACTGAATTTGCTGATCACTTGCAAATTGCATCATTTCAGATTATAAAGAGTCTTGAAAACGTATGTCTTTTGTGAGAGCTTTTCATTAAAGACATAAAATGGAAAGATGAAATATTATTCAGTTTAATCAATATTTTATAATGGTATCAAAGTTTCATTTTATTCCGTTGGGTCAAAATTTTGGGGTGTTTTATCTACTATGTGCATTGATGTAATTCAACTTATGTCTCTTGGGGGAGTGTTGTTCATTAAAGACACAAAATGAAAGGATGATGAAATATCATTTCGTTTAATCTGGATTTTATTACTGTATCAAAGTTTCACACTTTTAAGGGGTTTTACCGACTTTGTTCTTATATTAAAATTGAAAGCATTTGATATAATGCATTCATTGTGCACATATACCGTGCATGCTGTTCTGTGAAACTAAGATTGCCTTTGCTACTAAGGTTATTGTTATCGTTAACATAAACACAATGTACAGATCCTGCAGTGAATCTCACAAGACATTTTGCAGAACAATGGTTACCGCCACCCACCACCCTACTCTTTTTTCATGTCATTTCCTGTCTCTGCCGTCACTAACAAATTATACTTATATAATATTACATGCCGCTATTGACACTAGTGCAGGTTTGCATATTTCTAATAAGTGCAATAGTGTAATTACAGATAAAGACACTAAATATATATATAATGCAGTTCCAAAAAACAAACAAAATTATTTTATTGTCTTGTGCAAAAGATCTTGATTGTATTGTTTCTTTGAATGAATTCAAATTCTTAATGGCAGAATGAAAGCTGTTTGCAACAATACAATGAAACACAGGTTTCCATTAAAGTCAGGGCATCATAGTGTTCCAGAGTAAATATATATACATATATGAACATACAGCAATAGATACAAGATCTGTTAAATACACTCTGTCTTGTTTGACTGGCAGTTCTGCTCAGCTGACTGGAGGTACAAATGTAATAGTCGATGGAAGATGTGCTACATTGGTGATGTTTGCTGCATGCTGGATGCTCATCAGCGTCGCCTGAATCCTCCTGGTCTTGTGTTCATGTAGGGGTTCTCAGGTGGCTTGGTGTGATTCAGTTTACGCTGAAATAAAAACAGCATTTCAGCAATTTCATAGAGCTAGCGCATCGAGCAAATATTTAAATCTTGATTTTGTGAGATTCCAAATATGAACTCTTTAGCATTGGTTCTGGATTTATGTAGGACATGTACTTGCTGCAAAGAACTGCAAATGCAGGTAAGCGTGTGGTTGCAGAATGACATAGATACTCACGGCGAAGTAACAGATGACGACTGTGATGAACAGGTTGTAAAAAATGATGATCCCATAGCAAATAGAAAGTGGCAGTGGCATATGCTGCTCAGTGGGACAAGGTAGTTCTGTGGGATGCTGAACATCTGAAATCATATAAATAATACTGAATTAACCAAATGTAGGCCTTACTTTACACTTTCTGTAAAAGTGTTGTTTCAGTATAATATTTCAGTATGCCATAATCTGCAATGCATTAAGGGGATATTTCAGTTTTTTTGGGAAATAGGCTCATTTTACAACTCCTTCAGAGTTAAACAGTTGAGTTTTACCATTTTCGTATCCATTCAGCCGATTTTCTGATATTTAAAAGACTATCAGTAACCAGACAGTTTCTGGTCCCATTAACTTCCATAGTAGAAAAAAATATATACCATGGATGTCAATGAAATCAGAAACTGATATTCTTCTAAATATCAGAAAATCACGCTGAATGGATTCGAAAATAGTAAAACTCTCAACTGTTTAACTCTGAGGGATTGTAAAATGAGCCTATTTCCAAAAAAAAGTGGAGTATCCCTTTAAGTAATCAAGCGAAAAACAGCTTGACTGCAATGCTGGTCTTAGGACTTGGGAAACCAGCAGGTCAGGTTGGTTTAAGCAGGGGACGTGACCAATGACAGGTGAGTTTTGTCACTAATCAAAGCATAAATGTCAATTAAAATGATTTCATTGCATCTTGTTTTACCTTTAATGAGCAGAATAGTCTGGGACGTTACAGACATGCGTATGGTGTCATTGTGGATTTTGCAGCTGTAGAGTCCTGTGTCATTGGCTTCAGTCCTTAGAATCATATATGAGACAGAGGAGTTTTGTTTGGACACCTGAAATCGCTGCTCTGATTGATGAGTGTTTTTTCTCATATCTGTTGAGTGCAGTTCTATATGTCCCTTGTGTAGACTGATGGATATGTGTTTTTCATCCTCTGCAAGATCAGGGCAGGACACAAGTGCTGTTGCATTTTCATCCACTCTTTTTATTTGTATTTTACTGCCTGAAAGGTAAAAGCATACATGCACATTTTATTTTTTTAAAAGACGAAGATTGAGGATGTGGTGCAGTGTGCAGGGAGCGGAGTCGGCGGGTTCCACCACTGTTGATTTAATGCAAAGTTTTATTTTGTAATATCAATTGCACTAAATATTATAAAACCTCTCGTTTTGATTCATATTTTGGAGATGCTCAGTTCACTCTGTTAAGAATATCACGAGGACACATTCTGCACACCACGTAAATCAACTTGCACAACTGAATTAAGAAGCAACAGGAATTCTCAAACCTTTGTCGAGATAGCAGTCTGAGGAGGATTCAGTAAGTTCAGGATGGAAGAGGGTAAGGAGAATAGCCATTGCAATGATCCGCTGCTCAAGCATTTCTGCACTGCTGCTCCGAGCACGTGAGAACAGGGAAATATGACTTCAGAACCTTTACAGACAGATTCACGAGTCAAAGGGGGTGGGGGCTGTCCTACCTGCATCACAATTTAACACTATAGGGTAGCCTACTGAGGAAAGCAGCCAAACATTTGACAGGCTTCTTAAATGGCTGCATGAATTTTGTACAATCTTTTTTTTTTTTTTCTGAAAAATTAAGTTCACCTTTCGTTCTTAACCCTCCTGTTACCCTCAAATCTGAAAACACTTTTTTACCACTTTTTATCAATTTGACCCCAGTAATTTAAACCTCCCCAGTAATTTAAACCTCCACAATATGATTTTTTTTGTTACAAAGGTTTATGTCTTAGTTGACTACTTAAGTAACCTTTTAAGTTGACATCCACCCATCACCCCCTCCCTAACCCCTTATACACTGACAACGACAATGGACAAATTTACAAATCAACATAAAATCTTACTGATTTGACCTAAAATTGGAAAAGTATAAATATATTGGGTGTTTTGTAATATTTCTAAGTAGCCTATAGATTTTTGTAATCTATAACATTTGGAGAAAAAAACTATTTATTTTATCAAGGATTGTAACATGAGTTATGTTTGGGGTCAATCTCACAAAAATGATGTTTTCTCCTCCCAAATGCACAGGAAAGAATTATTAGTTATTTTGAAAATTATGTCACGTCATGTGAACTAATTGTAGTTCTCGCAATACGGTTCTGTTTGGTTAGAGCCCTAAAACAGAGGGATGTTTTTTGAATATGATATTGAATATGTAAAATTTACAATGAACATTATAAATGAAAATTATAACGTTATAGTGACCTCAATAAAATAACCAAAACAAATGTGTGGGAAATTTTGATATTTTTTTTTCTGTTTTATTACACATTTAAAAGAGCCTGGTGTCAAATTGACCCCACACTCTAAAAAATGCTGGGTTGTTTGAACCCAAATTTGGGTAAAATATGGACAAACCCAATTGTTGGGTTAAAAATGTAATTTAAAAATTAAAATTTGAAATTACATTTTTAACCCAACATTTGGGTTTGTCCATATTTTACCCAAATTTGGGTTCAAACAACCCAGCATTGTTTAGAGTGCAAGGAACACACGAAGCTACAAAATGTGTACGGGACTTTTGAAAAAATATTACCAGGGTGATTTTATGTTTACAGTTTATGTTTACAGAAAATTAGGAAAAGTCATTAAATCTAAAGCAAAAAAAAAAAAAAAATGTTTTTTCAGACGTTAAACATTAAATGGGGTCATTAAAACAGTGAGTATAAGGTGAATATTGACAATGCTTCTTGAATCATGTTTCACTTTATATTTCTGCATAAAAGAAGAAACAAAGAAAAAACATAGCTGTGGGACATAGTTCTGCAAGCATGGCTGGGAGCATCAGACCAAATGCTATTTGAAATATTTGATTTTAGTCAAAATAGTTGAAAAATCATAGAGACAATTTTTTGTAATGTGATTTGATTGCTCATAAATTTTGACCAATGGGTGGCGCTCTCATCAAATGGATTTGGTGTGGTCAGTGTGAGGTGACAGTAACACACTAAGTTTTGTATCAATATGCCAAAAATATTTACAGGATGAGTTCGGCATCATTTCAACAATAATGTGTTATTCGAGTCCAGTTTGGTCAATCAAAAAGCTTTTAATAACTTTTTTGCTGGCATGGTCTGAAGATGATCTGAGTGGAATTTGGTGAAAATCAGATCAACAGTATAGGACTAGGAGGAGTTTGAAAAAGTAGGATTTTAAAGAAAATTCAAAATAGCGGACAGCAATGTATGTCATAATTCGTATCGTTGTTCTCGGTATGACTCGGGGAATCTATCAAGACCAGTTTCATTAAAATAGGTGAAGTTATTATAAAGCTATTATTGTTTTTTTACATTTCATTATACATTGACTGCTGTCTCTAAACATTTTGAGTTGCTACCTTCAAGTCATGGTCACATACCAAGTTTCATAACGATATGCTTGTGCTTTAATAAAATATCGCATTTAACAATAAAATGGCTGACATGGAAAAATTGGGTACCATTCGGCTGGTACGTTGCACACTGAATCAAAAGACACTCCAAGCTGTTCAAAAGTTATAAGCAAAAATGACCACGTTTCAGATCTCCTGACCACTAGGTGGCACTGTGCTAAAACGCTACATGTAGCTTTAGGTCATGCTTCTGATGACATGTACTTAGTTTAGTCTGAATACACTAAAGTGTGGGGAGATACAGCCTCATGTCTATTTTGGTGTACCCCTCCACAAATTTGTTTATGTGCCATAAAAGGAAGTTTTTGTCTATCAAAAATCATTTAATAACGTTTTGCCAGCGCGGTCTTAATGCAAACCGCCAAAAAATAGCTTTTTTTCAAACAATTCAAAATGGCAGGAACATCTTCGAAAATGATTGAAAATGCATTCGAATCTTCTTAAGCCAAATATCAAAGAAAAGTTTATTATAAACATGAGTGGTAATTTGGATTATTGGTGATTGAGTTAGAGGGATTGAATTTAGACTCCAAAATTGGAGTGGTTAATGTTTCGACTGTCCTCTATCTGTGTGCCAAATTGAATCTTTTCCCCTCAAATGATTCCATGAGCTGCCATAGACTTGCTGTAGGCTAGATGAAGAAAACTAACTGACACAATAAACTCAGAATAGATATTTTCCAAACTTCATGTGTAAGGTCTTTAAATGATGAAATGATAATTCATGAAGTGAGTCATTTAAACGATTGTGGATTTTTACATAATGAGGTTGATTAGTTTTTTTCTTCACTTTTTTTTTTTTTTTGCATTGACACTTCTCGGCACTCTTCTGCAAGTGACACCTTTCACATACAAATCCAATGTCTGCAGTGCAGCATTTCAGAGGAAGTGAACGATAACAAAAGGAAAGAAGAGGTGCCGCCTGCAGTGTTGTGGTAACATTTTACATTTGTGGTTACAAGTACATTTTATCATCAGCATTTTGTAACATTCTGCTACTGTTGACTGCATTTACGAGCAAGCAAACGTTTCTCTATACCTCTGATCCAGTTTTGATTCTCTATAAGCTGATTAAAATAATGTACTTACTGTTTAAATAAAGATCTGATCGGTAATGTTTGCAATATCCAAATAAAATATCAAAGTAGTAAATAATTACTAACTGTTTAACCAAATCAGTATTTCTAAGGAAAATCATACTTTGATTATCAACAATACAAAAAATTATCCCATAATTTAGTCACCCTCAAGCCATCCTAGGTGTATGACATCGCTATGTCACGACCAATTCATACAAGTGAGTAAAAGGTGGCTAATTCGAACGACCTTACTCGTAGGAACTTGTACGATTTGTCTAAACCCCAATGATGGGTAGGTTTAGGGGTAGGGTCAGGGGTTCGTCATTTGTACGAATTAGGCACCTCGTAAAAATTCGTATGAATTGTCTTGAGATTGGGTTGGACTTTCTTTGTTTAGCCAAGCACAGATATATATATATATATATATATATATATATATATATATATATATATATATATATATATATATATATATATATATATATAATATCTGGCTCTTCCAAGCTTTATAAAGGGATAAAATAGTAAGTAAAATAGTCCAAAAAGTGTTTCTATCCATCATAAAAGTAATCCATACAGCTCAGGTGGTTAATAAAGTCCTTCTGCAAAGTCCTAAATGCAAAGCAGTGCATTTGTGTATGAAAATGATCCATATTTATTCATTTATAAACTATAATCACTGCTTCCGGTAACGGAGTTACTCTGACCTGACGCATGACTTAGGATGTGGATGAAGTATAAGCATGAAGGCATGGAGTATAAGCTTAGATAAGAATAAGCTCTTCTGGCTTAAACAAATAGGGCTGAGCAACAAACATTTCTCTTTAAAAATTCTCATTTTTGGCTTCTCATTCATGACCGGCGTTGTTTTGCTCTATCCTCTGCTCTTCCGCATTCGTCAATAAGCCATGTGTCGGGTCAAAGGTCACTCTGCCGCTGGAACTAGACTTGTGTGCGGCCATTACTGCAAAGCCGGAGATTATAGTTCATTAAAATTAAGAAAATTGATTACTTTTATGATGGATGGATGCACTTCAAAATCTCAGTTACTTATAAAGTTTGGAAGAATGAGGATATTTTTAAATATCATTCTGATGGTGTTTGGCTGAAAGAGGAAAGTCATAAAACCTAGGATGGCTTGAGAGTAAGTAAATTATGGGATAATTTTAATTTTTGGGAGAATTAACTCTTAAAACCAGATTTGAAAATCACTTGCAGTAACAGATGTAACCACTAACTGGCAGAATACACATCGTGTCTCCAGCACCTTCCTGTCTTGCTTGGTTAAAATTTAAGAGGCTATTGAAATTCACTTTCTAGCACGTTTTATATATATATATATATATAAAAAAAAAAAAAAAATATATATATATATATATATATATTACTATTTTGAGCATTTTCAGTTTTAAAATGGCTTTGCTCTGTTCCTTTAGTGAATGCAGAGCACATACATCTTCACTAAGAATCGAGACAATAATGTAGACCACAGGAATATGGTCATGCTGAGATTGTAGTGGTCTCAGTTTCACATAAGGTTGATGAGTCACACTTGTGTGATGTGGTTAGCCTGCAGGCCGTCTTTTCTTCATACTCATCTTATTTCTTACCCCTTTGATCCCCCATCGTATCTATACGTCCCACTTGTGGCATCACCTACAAACTTGTGCAGAGGCATGTCACAAAGTTATGCATTCAAAAGTTTGAGGTCAGTATAGACTTTTAAATGTTTTTGAAAGTAGTTTTCCTATTCTCACAAAGGCTGCATTTATTTGATCAAAAATAAAACTAATGTTTTGCCATATACTGTTAAAATGTAATATCATTTTTTTTAACAGGTCTATATTTTAAAATGCCATTTATTTCGGATATATAGCAAAGCTGATTTTTCGTTCAGAAATCATTAATATGATGATTTGGTGCTCAAGAATCATTGTCTATAAAAGGATTTGATATAGAAATCTTTTGTAACATTCTAAATGTCTTTACTATTGCATTTAATAATGCATCTTTACTATCTTTACTATCTATCTTTACTATCTTTACTATTGCATTTAACTATCCTTGTTGAATAGAAGTTTTTTTTTTTTTTTTTTTTTAATTGGTCACACTTTAGATTAGGGTCCAATTCTCATTGTTAACTAACTATATGACCTTTGCCTCAATAAACTCTGATTATTAAAGACTGATTGTTAAGTTATTGTTAAGTTTAGGTATTGGTATGGGATGTAGAATATGGTCATCCAGAATAAGGCATTAATATGTGTTTTTATGAGTTCTAATAAACAGCCAATATCCCAGTAATATGCATGCTAATAAGCAACTAGATAATAGTGAGAACTGGACCCTAAACTAAAGTGTTACTAAAAAAAAAAAAAAAAAAAATGCTGATAGAATTTTTTTTAACGATAGGCCACAGTATATTAATTTTTAATCAACAATAGTACTGTTATTAAGTTATTTAATTTCAAATATGCCTAGTTTTATTATTTACCACTCAACTATAAATTTAAATATTATAAACATATAATAAAATCTTTATGGTTACACTTTAAGGTTTCATTTGTTTACATTAGTTATTGTATTTACTAACATAAACTAACCATTAGCAAAACAGCAAAACATTCGTTTCTGTATTTGTTAATCTTTGTTAACGTTAGTAATACAAATACAGGGCATTAACTGTTAACAAATTTGAGCTTTGAACTTGATTTTAGTAGCCTAAATATTAATATTAACGATTAATAGCTATATTTATTAACATTTATGTTGTACTTTTTAGCCTACTCTTTTAATTGACTTTGTAACTTTGTATCATCTTTTTAAATTTCTTTAATAACTGTTTTAATTTTCCTTGCTTTTATTTTGTGATTATTTTAATTCCTTTCTGTAAAGCACTTTGAATAGCCGTAAGCTAGTGTACGAAATGTGCTATAAACTTGCCTTGTCTTGTAGAAGTGCAGTTCATTATTAGTTCATGTAATGTCAGCCCATTTAACTAATTAACTAATGAAACCTTATTATAAAGTGTTTCCAACTTTAGTGTTCTGCTTGTAATATGTTAATCGTCAGGGTAAGGGACGCCACAGGCTATAGCCAAATACGAGATAAATAACGTTAGCCTATTGTGCTCCGAAAATTTCCTATAGCCCATAGAAAATGCGGCCTTAATGTAGCTGTCAAAGCACATTAGCCTACATATATGCTGCATTTTTTTAATGGGAAAGCCATTGTGTCAGAGCGCCAGTGAGTCGTATTTCCATGCCTTGCATGACGTCACAACGGGTAGGGCGCAATCACATGGATTTCGGGGCTGGACAGGAAACGGAGACGCCAGGAACGCGCATCGGTCCGCAGCTCAGAACGGGAATGGAAGCGGGAGAGAAACGGGAGGCTCGCTCGTCTCATCATCATCATCATCACCACCACCATCCTCATCCTCAAATATAAGCTGCCCCCCCCAGCGAAACCCCAATTTAATTGCAGGACCTGGGATTCTGTCGGTGGATTTGCGCAACACATCAGCGGCTTTTTTCCATTGTTACCGTTTCCTTCGGACAAGACAGAAGCCGCAGAACCGTCGGCTGCTTTGCGACAGTAAGTGCTTACTCTTTATTTACTCGCTGCTGCATGCGACCTCTTTTTGAAACAAAGACATTAATGAACCGAGCACACGAGCATTGGCTTGTGCATTTTACACTGGCTGTGTATTATTAGCTCATTAGGATCTGATACACAGAGGAAAATCCAGGGAACAGCCCTGAAATTCAGACAGCTGTGCTGTGCCTTCATGTCTGAATATCAGGGCTGCTCTCTGTGTAAAAAACCCCCCCTTGTATTCGATATTAAAATACTGAAACGATTAATGGTAGTCTACATTTTGCTGATTTGTCAAGTGTTTGCACTATAAAATAAAGAATCTGAAATTATGAGGCGAGGTTAATCAGTCTGTCAAATAGAGGATGGTGCATCTCCATCTATCTGAATAGCCTACATCTGCTGTTGTTACGGATCTTGAGGCTGGTTGAGATGTTAGCCTGTCTGGTCTCGTTTCTGCTGTTATTGGTGTTTTTCACCCCTCATTGTACCTGGTGGAGTGTGTTCTGCAGTAACACATACTGCACACAGATGAGCTGTTGCCAATTTGGACCTCCCCTACACACACACACACACATATACACACACACACACACTTCAGGCTCCACCCTTTGCCGTGACAGCTGTGGGTTTAATGCTAGTCTTGGTGCCTGTGCAGTGGAGGCCTAATTTCACACACATTTGTCCATCTTGTCTGAGATTGTGTATACTTTTACTTTAGCGAATATTTATTTTGGAAATTTTCCTTAAAATTAATGGTCATTTAACATTAAATGAGGTACGCTGTAACAATGAATCCTGCCATTAAATAGTTTTTCAGCATGTAAACAATAAAACAGTTTACATAACAAAAATGCATAGCATGCATGATCAAACTGTTTTTGGCCAACAATGTATGTCAAACGTAAACAAATTTACATCATCGACAACAAAAAATACTTTAGGCTAATACTTTAATTCAGCAAGGATTTATTAAATTGTTTTTATTTGTCTTGCCTCCTGATTAATTGTATTATGGTTTCCACAAAAATATTCATAATTTTCAACATTTATATTAATAAAATACAATTTGCTTGAGCAGCAAAATCAGCAGATTAGAATGATTTCTGAAGGATCACGTGAAGCTGAAGACTGGATTAATGAAGCTGAAAATGCCTAGATTTCCTATAATAGGAATAAATTACTTTTAAAAATATATTAAAATAGAAAACAGTGATTTTAAATTGTAGTTCTATTTCACAATATTATAGTTTTCTGTATTTTTGTTTAAATAAATGCAGCATTAGTGAGCAAAAGAGACCTAAAACAAAACATACAGACCCCCAAAGAGGAGTAGTGTGTAGTGGCCTTTTAATGCTACTTTAACAGTAGATTGCAGATGACTGTCATATAAGAATGTACTATCATGTTTCATATGCATCTTTGATGAATTGAGTAGAGGCTAGCAGACTGGAAGAGCTCAGATCTGAAATGTGTATCACTGCATTCATACTGTATATAGAGGAAATATTCTAATAGCAATCTCTTTGCTTTAGATTTTGGAAGCTTCACTGCTCTTGCTGCTGGTAATGCATTAAACTTGAGATTTATTTCTCCTGCACAGACTGCTGTTGCTTCAGTGAAATCCAGTGGGGGCAGTAGAATATGTGCTGAGAGGGATTCAAAACAATGAAATTGTTTTGCTTTTTATATAGGAATGGGACATTTTTGTTCAATGTTGCTATACGGTTCCCAAAATGCATTGTTAATTAAATGAGGCCCCTAAAATGCATTGTTAGTGGTATGTTCCGAAATAATTCTCATTACCTCTCACCATATGTGTGCAGCAGCAAGCCAGTGTCCATTCCCACCGGATCCCTCTTTCTAGAGCTGGCCTACTATACCAGAATGACGTCAAGTGATTGTGAAACTAGGGTGGATGCTGGCAGTGTGGACCCTGGGGTTCAAATGCAGAGAGTCTAGCGGCCTGGATCTTTTTCTGCTTGACAGACTCTTTGTTCTAAGTGATCGTAAATGAGTCCCGATAAAGATCCAGGTTTTCTGTGTTGCTGACCTTTGCAGCATGAGCCGATATCTGACGGCTCGCACTGCACCCACTCTCAGTGCTGAAACTGGAGACGACTAGGGGGCTCTTCAGGACGTAGGAGAAGAGCAGACGAAGAGGAAACGGCCAGCTAGGATGAAAGGGAGTGAAGTGATTTAAATTAATAGCGTCCCACGAGTCCCGGACGAAAGGACGTCCTTTGTTGGGGCAGGAGCAGGTCAACCTGGCGCATCAATCTTCAGTGCAGCACAAGTGCAATATTGCTAATGTTTCGTGAGTGAGGGAGGACTTCGTGCCAATTTGAATCAGCTCATTTAGGTGACATCTGCTCTATAGCAGCCGAATGTATTGTCAGGTGTGTGTGATCTGTCATCGGCTTAGTTTCGCTCATGAATGGCACTTGTCTGACTCTATGCAGATGTTCGCTCCCTTGGATATTAATACAGACATTAGACCAGAGCCTGATTTGTCATCAGAATGATTTGTAATATAACCCCCCATTTCCATAACACTGTAAACCTGACAAGGTGGTACGAGGTGACTCATGTCAGAGTGTTTGTACACATGGCCTGTTGAGCTTTGCATTGTGACCCAATGTTTTATTTAGGCGTGTTTGGTTCTGTATTATGTTCGCATCTTACAACAATGGCAGATTTTGCCCCCTTTGCATTGGCTTCCCTTCTAACAGCACTGCTTACATTGTAACCTGCCTATATTGGGTAAAAGATTAAAAGTGTTTACAGCCTCTCAACCAGTGTTGTTTTAGAAACATTGGCAGCTGCCACAGGCAGTGATACGGCTTCATCTGTGTGTGTGTGTGTGTGTGTGTGTGTGTGTGTGTGTGTGTGTGTGTGTGTGTGTGAGAGAGGTAAACTGTTGGAGAGGGAGATTCATTGCGTTCATGCACTCAATTTGCTATCAAAATGCTTGAATTATTTACAATGACCAAAACTGAAGCAGCAACAGATCTTTTCTTCCCTATTGTGATGTGTAGTGAAATGATTATTGAAAAAGAGCAAATGCCAGTCAAGGACTTGGTTCTGTGCATCGGTTGTTGATTAGGTTGAGGCAGATCTGAATGTGAGCTTTCAGTCGATTGCAAGAAAGAGTTTAAGCAATGATCGGAGAAGGCAAACTGCACCAGAGAGAAGTCAGTCATTTGTAAAGCAAGATCTGTTAATGAAATTTTTAATTTACGAGGTCAAACCAATGCGTGGAAGAATTGATCGCAATAAGATCTATAACATGTATTTAGAAAATAGATGAATTTTTATGTCATGCTGCCTTCAATATGAAGTGTATGTTTTCAGTGTTACAGTAATTTGACCAGTTTTACTGTAATTTGCAGTGGACTAAAATAAGCCATTTGTAGATTGTTTGTTTGTTTCCCCCGAAAAGAGGAAGTATTGTGGTTCTGTGGTTCTTTAAATCATAACAAACATCAAAACATTAAAACATCTCGACCAGCACAGAAACATGAGCCCAGCCAATGGTGTGAGTTTGGGGGCAGGACTATCTGATTGACCAATGGTAAATGGGGTTGGAAAAAGCTTGTTTGAAAACAAACATAATTTTTGCAATTCCATTTGGAGACATTAATGGCACAGAAATGACATACTCCCAAAAGCTTCTTTGTCATGCTTTCTACCACATGATGAAATGCTGTTGCTGAAAACATAATTTACTTAACCCTAAAACCGTATTCTGGACAAATGTGGGCAAAATAGTTTTGATTTATACTTTAAATACGTCTCTTGATCTGAGCGGTACAAGACTTGGCTACTTTTCCTAAGTTTGCCTCCTGAACACACACAGTGTTTTTTTTTTGACTCATTTCTACAATGTTAAGGGGGTGAAAAAAAACCCCTCCTTAATCCTGTATTTGGTTAAAAAATGGGCACCCATAGAAATGTATGGGAAAAACTGTAATTTAGAGCATTCTAAAATAAGCCAAAACAAGACACCGGGTGACAGCAAAGTCACTTCATCTTTAGGTTTTAGCTCTAAGAACTTATTGGAATGATATTTTAATGTAGTTAAAAAAATTTAAAAAGAAAACATAAAAATAATCATAATTTACATAGAAAATATGGTACTTTTTGAAGTAAATAAATTCAAAAATACCCCCAAAATAAAATAAAAAAACCACCATAAATGGATAGACAAAACTTTATCGAAGACAGTGATATAACATTCATAATAAATAAAAATCCCCTGTGCCCATATTTATCCACAACTATAAGGGCTGTAAAGTTAATACGGTTTGAGGGCTATGACATATTGTTGGAAAATACATTTTTAAAATAATGCCCTGATAATTTAGGCTGTCAATCTAAGTCACTGCATATCCGATTGGAATCCGATCAGATTAAGCAAGTGTGAATGGCAAAAAAATCATATGAAATGCAATTTTTACAAATCTGTTTGGAGCTATTTATATGTGGTTTGAAATCTTATTCAAATCTCATTTATTTCAATCTATTTAAGTCTGACTGCTCTGATTGGATTTCGCGTGGTTTATGTGGCTTTCTAATGGCACGTAAAAGGTAAACGTCAGATGTTGTTATGGAACAACAAGGTTAAAGTATTAATTGCCGGACGAGCAAAAATAACAATATAACAGAGACATGTTTTGCTGCCATGGAAAACATGTCAGCACAACAGCACTTAATAAAGCCAGTAAGCCACGTGGACTAGCCTCCTACAGTTCTGCCGCTGTCTGAGAAGACGCAGTAGTCCAGCGGAGCAATACACATTGTCATGTTATAATTAAAGACAACATCTGTTTTCCAATACCACTCCATGTTGATGTTGTTGTTTTTGGCATATACCTGCGCCAACGCTAGGTCATTGCCATACAATCCAATACGGTTATTCCCAAAAACCGAAAGAGCGGCATGGACACACAAATCAGATCTGAACAGTTGCGATGCACAATGTGGATGTCAGTTAGATCAGATTCCAGTCGGATACACATAATTGGATATGGACGTACCTTGGTTTTTGAGTTAAGCTATTTTAATTGCGGCTGTGCCCAGTGATCTGTTATGAAAAGCATTATAAACAGCTGATTAAATATGATCCACACCTCAGAGCTTTACTTGAGTGTTCTACGTCTCACTTATTTATTTCACCTTATATATCCTCTTTGACAAAAGGTGTGTTCACATTTACCATTCAGATTTTGACAGACGAAAACGGCTCATTTAAATAGGAATCCGCGCAATTGAAAATTTCACACGAGGGCGAAGAATTTCACCACGCTCACCCTCATGCTGTTGCAAACCTGTATGACTTGGCAAGAAAGTAATTTGTATAAAATAAAGGTGAGTAAACAATGACAGATTTGGATTTTTGGGTTGACTAATTCTTTAAGATCGCAAAGTGGTTCTATTTAACAGGCTGCAGCCTTCATTTGAGCTCCTTTAGCCACTGACAGTCAATGAGATTAAGTGTCACATTATACTGCTGCCAAGATTTTATGGACACAGTTGACCTTGGCAGCCTTCATCCCCACGTCCCTCTGAGAGGAGTGGCTGTTTCCCACTGGACACGAGCTAAAGGGAGAGAAGGAATGAATAACCAGAGTTCTATCAGTTCTGCTCAAGGACTACCATCAGCCGAGTGTGAAGTGACACTCTCAATGTGTGCTGTTTGTCCTCCTTTTGTGCATAACTGACTGAAGTTTCTCTGGCCTTGCATTCCTCAGGAGTGCTTCAGAAATGCAATACATGTGATTCTTGTTATAAGGCACCGTATTAAAGGATAATGCACAGTCAACTGAACTGCTCATTACAAAATAAACCAGATGGAGTAATCAGGACCCCAATGCGAAGGAAAGGTGTCTTGTTGTAACACCCGGAATAGGGTGGAGTGGTAACGCCCTGATGATTGTATATTATCCTTCTTATTGCATGGCCACTTATGAAATAAATATTTAAATTACATATTGATTTGAGTTATTTTGTTTCATTATGTGAAAAGAGAGAGACTGTACAAGAGCTGAAACCACAGCTAGGATATCAGTCAGTGGCCCTTATGGTAGGGTAGACGTAATATTACTTTTCATTAGACATATATTGATAATATTTGTAGGGGCAGTCATGGCCTAATAGTTAGAGAGTTAGACTGGTAATCCGATTCTCAACACTTACTGGAAGTGACTAAGAAAGGCACCCAATCGCGCCCTGGGCCATGCTGCAAAAATGGCTGCCCACTGGTCTGGTTATGTGTATCTATGGTTTGCTGTGTGTGTGTGTTTACTACTCACTGCTCCGAACGTGTGTAACTTGAACTCGTTTTTGAGTATGGGTTACCATACTTGGCCTTCACAAACATGTCACCTTAATAGTGTAAAACCCCCATTTTATTAGCACACAAAAATAAAAACAAACTAACAAATGGCCTTGACTTTACGGTGTGTTATGCAGTTTAGTGGTTAGGTATTATACCAAATTACTAGTTTGACAGCAGAATGATTTTTGTTGGTTTTTTGTAATTGTTGTTCCACATTATTGATGTTCAGTGCTGATAGAGAGCTTTAAATGTGTTTGTGGTGAGGCAGATTTGCCTTTAGCGCTTTCTGAAATGGTTGTAAGTTCGAGGAGATGTTTCTTTATGTCTGTCAGTGCTGTAAATCATCAAATTGTGTTGAAGTTGTCTGCAGTTGCATATGTTGATGAAATGTGGTAAGTAGTTTGTTTGTATGCCATGATATTTTGATGATTCATACTGTTGCCACCTGAGCAGCTTTTGTTTCGGTAGATAGGTGGAACAATGCCTCACCCAATGTAAATACACATGGGTGTATTTCAGCCATATGTATTTCAACATGTTCCAGCCAATCAGCTCTCCTCCTCCTCCGGCAGTGTGCAGATATGGTTTCAGTAAAAGGTGAAGAACAGTTTAGTAAGATGTAGTGTGTAATTTCTATACTGTCTGGTTGTGACATCACATGGTCTAATCTGCTTGTTTGAGAGGCCCAACTTGGCAACATTTGGCACCAATGATATGAGTTTGGAATGGGACTAAATTTTCATTTGAACATAAGTCTCTTATGTTCACCAAGGCTGGGTTTCAGAACTCAGAACCCAAAACTTTATCGTCAGTCTAAACGGCTTTGATTGAGACCATGCTCAGAAAATGGCTCTTTTCGGATTTTGTCACATTATTACGCCATCGTGTGACGAAATACTGCCGAAGAAGATGAACACTTACTTTTTACATCATCGCCTCTTTAACCCCGCCCACAGATTTGCACGTGTCATTACTTTAGCAACAAAATAGAGATGCTTCTGAGGATTACAAGTTGTTTTGAAGTGCCAAGTTGTGGGAAACAGTCATTTCAGTGCCGTCCTTGTGATTCTAACATTAAGAAAGAGCGGATGAACTTTAATTTTAAAGGGTTAGTTCACCCAAAAATGAAAATTCTGTCAGTATTTACTCACCCTCATGTTGTTCCAAACCTCTATGTGTTTATTTGTTCTGCTATACACAAAGGAAGATATTTGAAAGAATGTTTTAATCAAACAGATCTCATTCCCCATTGACTACCATAGTAGGTATGGTAGTCAATAGGGAATATGATCTGTTTTATTAAAACATTATTCTAAATATCTTCCTTTGTGTTCAGCAGAACAAATAAACACATAGAGGTTTGGCACAACATGAGGGTGAGTAAATACTGACAGAATTTTCATTTTTGGGTGAACTAACCCTTTAACAAATTTCTAGTCAGATCGCGTCAGTAAGACACTGCCTGTCCATTTGTTTGCTTCATTAAGTTTAATAATAAATTCAAAATAATACATTTAACATTTAGTAAAGTCTCTCATTCTGGAATATATTTGACTTCAACCAAATATAGCAGCACAGACTACAACCAAAGAGATAGAGAGTGAAAAAGAAAAGGTTTATTTCTAATATTAGAAAGCGAGTGTAAGTAAGTAGTCTAGGGGGTTGTTGGAGAGTGGGTTGTTTTTTTAAGGATATTGTAGATATTAACAAGTGGTACTGTGTTATTTTTGTTCAGCATGACCAAAGAAGCGACCTGCTAGCGATCGGCTAGTAGCGACCCACTGTTTTAGTCCTGACCTACTCTTGTAAGGCAGCCAAGTGTGTTCAGGGAAGAGAGTGTGAGAGCGTGACAATGGGGGTAGAGTTCGCATGATAGAGTATCAACCATCACTGCTTGTGCTGTCTCTCTGTCAGCTCAAATAGTGGCAGACGTGTCTCTGACTGCATGATAACTACAGAGTTATCTGTGTTCCCAAATCTCTTTCTGCTTGGCCTTGTCGGTGCAATCCGAGCGCCACACGTTGTTCTGTCTTGACCTGTAAGCGGTTGAATCTCTGAGATCTTACCTTGATGTAACCACGCAACCCAATTTGTTAGATGATTCACAAAAAGTGGTAATCTCTCAGCAGCAAAATTGTAAGAAAGCCAGATCGTAAAAAGAAAGAGTATGAATAGAGAAAACTTTCTGGCGAGTTGTTTTAATGTTGAAATCCGTGCTTGGAAAATCTAACCTCATTTGCTTTTGGTTCACTCGTCTAATGTTGTTGTTCGCCGTCGTGCCAAGCTTTCTGCTCTCTTCCCTGTGTGGTGGGCCGGGGGAAGAATGAGAGGATGGAGATCAGGATGCAGGTTTATGGTCGTCTTCCCTCTCTGTTTATTGATTCATTGCGACGTTTATTTTATTAGTTCTGTTCTGACTGTGAGGAGTGTCAGCTGGTTAAGGTCAAGCTCTTGTTCAAGGTGAATGAGAAATTTAGAGATTTTGGCTGTGTCGTTTTAATTTGTCTGAGAATGATCAAGATGAAGAGAGAGAAACGAGTTCAGTATGATTCATTTTAGTGGATTTGTTCGGACAGTACATGTTAATCAACACGTTCAAAATGATTCATTTGAGTTACGAGTTGAGAAATTTTACTGCTGTTTTCACTGCTATTTAAATTGTTTTCTTGTTTCATTAATAATGAAATCAATATGTGAAATCTGTTATATTTGAACAATTTTTGCCCCTTTAACCTCTAAACAGATGCTATGTTAGCTACTTTTTTGTATGAACTTTTATTGCAACTACTGTTACAAAAGGGTAGCTTGACTAGTTTGAAACTTTAGCTTCCCAAGCTACTCTCGTAATTCAAAGTTAGTTTCAGCACTGGGAGTAAGAGTATCCTCTATATATCCAGAACTAAGAGTGAACTCCTTACACAGAAAATCATTTGATCGTGTTATGACATGTCTGGAACAGCTGTGGTAATGCAAGGAGAGACATAATTACATCCCAGCTGTTTTTCCCTCTAACATGTCCAACTCTGAGGTAAAGGAGAGGCAAATGTTCCTGGATTTTTATAGGAAATTGTTGAAGTTTGTTCAGAGTGACACCTTTATTTTGTTTAACGTGTGTTTATTGACAGAAAAAGTAGGTTTTGCCTGTGCTTTTCAGTCAGAAGTGTCATTCTGTGGAAGCTTTCTGGAAACTGTCAGAAAAGTGTAAGATTTAGGCTGAAGTTCAGAAGAAATGTTCCAACTGTCTGAAAGTTGTAATGGAGAAATTAGATGTTGGGGCAGAAAGTCTTTGTATGTTTAGGAAGGAAAGGGAACATAGACAGGATTAAGCATATTGTTGCCTGTTATTATTTGTTAATATTAAATATTGAAATATATTATTCTGTTTAAAAACAACATTTGTTTGTCATTACAACTTACACTATCTCTTAAAGCCCCTGTTTTCTCTCTCTCTCTCTCTGTGTGTGTGTGTGTGTGTGTGTGTGTGTGTGTGTGTGTGTGTTTTGATGATTCACCTCTTTTGTGATGGTCTGGACCCTCCATCCCAGAGCCAGACTCTCTTTGGGTGGCTGAAGAGGATCATCATAGACATTATGTCCTCAGAGTATGAAAGGGTGCAATTGGGGATGGCATCAAATATGAACACAATATTTTTTTTTTTTTCCATATTGATCAATATAGATATTCTGTATACAGAATATGTTGATAATGCTACCAGATTTTTATTTTATTATTCAGATGATCATCTTGTGCTTTTACTCGCAAATATGCGTTCTGTGTGAACCGGCCCCTAATCTGCACTTCATCGCTTTTAAGAAACCCAAGCCATTTCCATGTAATTTACATTAAGAGTTTTCTCGGCTTTGGAGGTGAAGTGTGTACGTACTGGCAAGTTGAATTGCAATATTGTGCTAATTTGTGCTCAAATGCAAACTGTAAAAAAAAAAAAAAAAAAAAAAAAAAAACGTTTTCAAATTTCATGAGACAAAGTACAAATGCTGAGTAAATCGTGTGAATGTGATATTGAATCTGTGTAATGGATCTGATCCACTCGACTGGTCCTTTTAGATAAAATTCCTCTAGGGGTTGTCCAAGTCATGTAGCACTAGCAGCATGTGTAGCATTGGTTATCCTGTTGTAGATGCCTAAATGTAATGATGAGAGTTCAACTTTCAGTCAAACAATAGGTAAACAAACCTAATTTACTCTTAAACTTAAAGGCGCAGTAGGACATCTGGGAAAATGCTAACTTTAGCCTGATCGCACTAAAAGCATACATCCCACCCTCGCTGCCATAAATAGATTTACGATTTTTAGAGAAAACTAGTACAGTTAGTAAGAGTACTACAATACCAAACATAAACAAATTCTTAAAAATGGAATTAGATGCAATTAGGAGACTTTCAACCAGTGTAACAAAAAATGTTTCTGCAGAGAATCACCTACAGCGAGTGTGATGGCTGCACAATGAAAAGGTTCTTTAATCCTCAATCACACCAAGTGAGTTACCTGTGTAGGCAGCATTTTAGGGTACAATTGGTATATTCCCAACTTCCCAATGGAAATGTTGAGTACATTTTAAAGCATGCCTTTTGTAGATGCATCAATCCTAGAATGCATGGCAACAACAACAAAGCCTTAAAGGGATAGTGCACTGTTGTCATATGTGGCTCAAGGATACCATGTCAGCATTGAAACATTTCCACTATTGCGTGCTTCTTGATACTCGGCGTTTGTTTGTTCTGAATCAGATCGCTCTGACCCTCCAGTGGCGCCAACCGTGGTGTGCAGAAACTAATCAGCTCCTCTGCGATTAAACGCAGACATACACACACCATTGTGTGCATAAATGTCATAAGACTGCTACTGCGGTGTGAAAGTAGAGATGGCTCATGGATTTGTGGGATAGAATTTCAAAGCAGGTCTGATGGAGTTATGATGGGTCT